>NC_141162.1:81841230-82512063 GCF_053477565.2 Lygodium microphyllum
AATGTAATGCCTTTTGGGTTGACCAACCCTCCAAGAACCTTTTAACAGATGGAAAATAGCATATTGTAGATCTCATTGAAAAGGAAGTACTTGTTATTTATTTGGATGACATCCGAATACATACAACAACTTGGATTGAATATTTGCAAATATTAAAAGAAGTATCAGAGGTTGCAAATGTATAACCTCAAAGTACAACACAAGAAATGCAAGTGGGGTGGTAGAACTTTGAAATTCTTGGAATATGTAGTTTTACTAGAAGGGATAAAAGTAGATTTGAAAAAGATTTTAGCAATAAAAAATTACACAACACCAACAATAGTAAGACAACTTGAACGGTTCTTGGGGATGATTGAAAGTCCACTTAGATTCATTCAAGTGTAGCAGTAGTGACATATCCATTGAGAAGGTTGCTCAAGAAATGTGGGAAATATGATTGGATAGAAGCATGCCAACACGTATTCAACCTGAAAGATCTAATAAGTCAATCTTCACTTTTACAATATCCACATTTCAAAAAACCCTTCTTATTGAGAACATATGCTTCTAATCAAGGCTTGGGGGTAATGGTATTATAAGAAAAAGAAGGTCAAGATTGACATCCTATCTACTACATTAGTTGGGGGCCGAGCAAGGTTGTGAAACAAATTACACAACCAAAAAAGGGAGTTATTAGCCACAATGCTACATTCGTATTTACATGGGCCATAAATAATAGTGGAGATAGATCATAATCCATTGACAACATAACTCCATAAGCAACATCCCCTAGGAAGGTTGTCATGGTGGATTGTAGCACTGCAAGAGTATGACTTCAAAATAAAACACTATAAAGGAAGTAAACATAAAATTGTGGATGCAATAAGGAAAAGTTTTTAAGCAATAAAAAATACTCAATATCATGTACCCATGCATATAGAGCTCCCCTCAACAACAGACTAGCTCGTCATGGCACAAGTGACATATCCAACAATAACTAAGATCATTGGAAACTTGCAAATGTAGAAAGTGCATCCAAATCTACAAAACAATGTATTACACTATATTCAACAAAGGAAACCGACCTTGCACATACATGCCACAAAAATTACAACACGTCTATTTAGACTATTATCACAATAAAAAATGTTACACCTTCTTCGAGCAAGATTTTACTAGCCTCAAATGCAACACACATTCACAATATACTTGAAAGCATGCCTTAATGTCAAGGTTTTACAAAGCCCACACATAAACCAGATGGTTTCCTAACCAATATAAGCGCAAAGCCCTTTAAGATGGTCGCATGGGATCTTATTGGACCATTCCCTAAAAGCACAAGAGGCAACATATACATTGTTGCACTCACTAGGTATTTAACTAGATGGGCAAAGGTAAAGGCAATTCTAGAAGCAAAATCAAGTCAAGTATCATAGTTTTTAATTGAAGATGTAATCATCAAATATTCATGTCCAAAACATATACTATCAAATAATGGGAAACTATTTACCTTTGAAGTTATGTAAACAATAAGCAAAGCAATGGGCATCCAATATGCTTTACATCTCCTTACATGATAGCCATGTATGGGGATCCTATACAAGAAGATTGGGATAGATTTTCACCTTATCCTTGACATGCCTACTGACAAACAACTATTCAAGCATCAACACGAATCAATCCTTTTAGGGTGCTTTATGGAAGAGATCCCATGCTACCAGCAGAAATAAACACATTTAATATATGACCAAAGAACATAGATGCGATGGATTGGTATATCCATTTCCAATGTAGCCAACCGATAATGATTGCAAGTCTTTACCAAAACTTGTAGGTAGCTCAATCACTACAAAAGAGGGAAAATGATAAAGGAAGAAACCAACCATCAAATTGGAGATCAAGTCAGTGTGTACTATCCTATAAAAAATAAAGGATTGCCATAATCATGGATGCACATGTGGATAGGTCCATATCAAGTCCTAAAGCAAGTTAGAAGAACAACATACTTGCTTTAGCATAAACATAAAAAGACAAAGACAATAGCACATGTTTGTAAAATAAATCCCTATCATTCCATGAATATACCAATCTTTTAGCTAGCTCATGATGGTGCCATAGAACAAAACCAAGCTCAAATAACACTACAAACAAAAACCACCAATTAGCCAAAAGTAGAAATGAAACAAAAGCACAAGAAGAAGCAAAAATTGAAGAAGAGCATTAAGTCAAAAAGCAAATAATGGCATCATTCTTAGGTCACGAAGCTCAAAGTGACACCTACATTAGAGAATAGATCAATAGCTAAGATCAACCTATCAAAAAAGCAAAAGAAAATAAGAATTAGAGTCAAGAAAGAAGCACAAGAACACACACTGAAGGTAGGCAAGCAACATTGGACAACACAAAGAGAGCTCACCCTCAAAAACTGTAGTTGCTTAGGGGCAACCTTCTAAAGCCCCTAAGCAAGGCGCAACATAGATTAAAGCGATAGAAGAAAAGGTGCATCACATATGAAATCCATAGAAGAAAGACTCACAGGGAGCTACAGAACAAACACAAGTGAGCACTAGAGAACATAAGATAAGGAAGACCCACAAAATTAGACCATGAATCACACAAATGTTTACAAATCAATACCGCATGGTTAGCATATTTTAGGGATCATAAAGGTCTCAAAACCATGTGGGGAGGGAGGACTCTAGTAACCCAAGGTTAGCATATTTTAGGGATCATAAAGGTCTCAAAACCATGTGGGGAGGGAGGACTATGGTAACCCAAGGTTACCACAACTTTAGTTAACATAAAACAATTGTAAATGTAACCACCAAGGGAGTGGGTAAAAGATAACGTGATTCTTGGGAGCAAGTAGTTTGGCCCCCCCTTTTGTTCCTTCTTATCTTCTCTGTTGAATAAACAATGCCTTATAATATATATATGTTTTAGAGAGAGAGAGAGAGAGAGAGAGAGAGAGAGAGAGAGAGAGAGAGAGAGAGAGAGAGAGAGAGAGAGAGAGAGAGAGAGAGAGAGAGAGAGAGAGAGAGAGAGAGAGAGAGAGAGAGATTGAGATTTGGCGGGGAGGTTCTTGTGAACTAGCATACTGAATGTAAAGAATTGGTTTATAGATATTGTGGTGCATATTTGTTAGGGGATGTGTGAGCATATGAAGATGTGTTCTAGTTTAGTATATATGAGCATGTAGTAATGTGAAGTGTGTGTTGACGTTTGTTGTTTTGTGCAAATGTTTGTGAAAGAGAGAATTATAGGTTATTTAAATACTTATAAAAGATCATACCTACATTCAAGATATAAGGTATACAAAGTATGAATAGGTGTCAAGATGACAAAGATGTCAAGTGATACTCTACCAATTTAGTAATGAAACATTGCATAACTTGGATACCATCAAAGTATGTGTCGCAATGTTTTTGAGTGCCCATGCCCCCTTACCACATGAGGAGAGAGAGTAGGGGAATCGAACCCCTTTATACTTAAAGTGACTACACCAAGCGGAGACCAAGCTCTCTTTGGAAGAAGGGGAGTTGAATCTCTCTACCAAAACCATGGGAGAGTTCCAACTCCCCCCCTCCCACACTATGGTTAATTCAATAACCCTACTATGTGAGGGTTTAGGGTTTTAACCTTACTTGTCAAGGTCTCTTGTATGCCATGGAGAAACCAATCTATGGAGAGAGGTGATCAAATGCATACCCCCCCTTCTTTATTCCCTTTATCCCCTTCTTAAATTTAAGTTCAATATAGAAAATTAAGAGGGGTCTACCTCTAATGTATACGCTTAAGTGTCCCCTTTCAAAAACTCCCCTCCCTTACACTCACATGATACCATACAACATCTATAGTGAACCCCTTGGGTAAGAGGGTAAGTTAGCATCTAAACATGCAAAGTTTGATGATGATGCAAGGGTATATGACTTAATTAGCCCAAGGTCTATGGCTTAAATCAACATGGGGTTTAATCCTAGGGAGATTAGTCATAAATATATGTATGTATCACATGGGTTCAACATACGCGATTTTACAAATACCATTTTTACACAGTTTTTACATACAAAAGGGTCCCATATAAAGGGTTTCTTACAAATTTAATAGAAAATGGTTATATTCTATTAAGGGAAAAATAACAGATAATGATATTTATAAACAGACTTTGAACGCACGTGATATAGAGGGTATACATATAGTGAATTCCCTAGGGGTTTAATGATGATGCAAAAGGAAGATGATTCCTCTCACACATCTATGGCTTAACCAACCCAATATGATAATAAAAGGCTTAACTTGCAGAGGAAAAAAGGGGGTGGTAGCCCCCCATTGTCCACATGTGGCACAAAGACGATAGGGGAGGGGCATGGGGGTGTGATGCACTTGCACTTGTCACTCACTCAATACGACACAGAAAGGTAACATGATATGTGAGAGTAAGGTATACTCTTGTATTATTCAATCAAAGAAACGATACAACATAGGCACATCCCAGGACTACACCCTCGTGACGTTGCACATAAGAGGGTTCACCATTGGATAGTGGAAAGCAAGTAGGACTTAGAGTCACTACTACTCCCTATATAGGTATTTGTGGTAGCAACGCCATGGAATAGCTATAAAGCCCTTACACTCACCCTTGCTAACAAGATTGATGTCCTCAGAAATCTAAGGGTAGAGGTTATTTGACTCATCTGGGGTCTTAACATGACTTTTGCTAGCAAGCTGGCCAAAGTCTACCGATCTCGGAATTGGTGAGAGAGTTGCGGGGTCTTAACATAGTCTTTAATATCAAACTAGCCAATGTCTGTCGCACTAGGACTTGGGGGTCTTAACACATCTTTTTCTAGCAAGCCCCTACCAAGAAGCCCATCTAGATTTGGTAGGGGCTTCTTGGTTTATTTTGGGTTAGCATGCAAGTCCACCCTTCACTCAGTTACATTTGAGGAGTGGAGGCATTACGAGGCCTATGATGAGGGCCATTTTTGGGATCTCGGGGTGAAATGATGATGAGAATCACAACTGTGTTTCCAGGGTCTTGAAGAGTTCCTTCCACATGTCACTCATGAATCTTCCATCTCTATCTGACACTATGGATAAGGGTAGACCATGTAACTTGAACACATGTAAAGAAGAGGTTGGAGTAAGCCTGCTGGCTTAGAGCATGTTGCCTTCACAAGTTGGCACGTAGGATGGGTCTTAATGTAGTCTATGACTTCTTCTTTCATGTTTGGCCAAAAGAATTGCTTCCTGAGGGCCTCAAGTGTTTTGCTATGTCCTTTGTGTCCACCTAGTTTTCCATCATGTATTTCATGTAAGATGAGTTTCTTCAGCTTCGCATTGTTGGGGATGTACAATCTCTTTCCTACGAATAGAATTCCCTTCTCAAGGGTATACATGCCATGCGATGTCTTGTCAGTTTCCACATCTTGTATAATTTTGTGCATGTCTTGGTCCTGTTCCAAAACCTCCTTCACTAATTCAAGGAAGTTGCTGACCACACTGATGACTTTCAAATCATCTTTTCGGCTTAAGGCATCTGCTATCTTATTGGTGAAGCATGGCTTGTGTTTGATCTCCAAGTCAAATTTAGCTAGGAAGTCTAGCCAACAAGCTTGTTTGGCAGATAACTTTGGTTGGGATTGAAAGTATTTGAGGGAGATGTTGTCGATGAAGACTATTGTGTGTCTGTCCTAAACATAATGCTTCCATTTTCTGAGGCAATGGATTACTATGAGCATCTCCTTCTCGTGTGCGTTCCATCTAGTTTCAGCATCTGTGAACTTCTTGGATTCATAAGCTATGGGGTGGCCTTCTTGCACCAGCACACCCCCAATGCCATAATCTAATGCATCTGTGGAGATCTCAAAGGGCTTGGTGAAGTTGGGTACTTTCATGGAACATGGTTTTGACTCATGCATTTCTTCATCAACTCAAAAGCATCTTGTTGCTCACTGCCCCATGTAAAGGTGTTATCTTCTTTGGTGAGGTGGGATAGTGGTGCGGTGATGATGCTATAATCCTTGATGAACCTTGTACAGAATATTGTAAAGGCTAGGATCTCCCACACTTCCCTCACAGTCTTCAATACATGCCATTTTTGGACGGCTTCTACTTTCTTGGGATCCACTTTGATACCAATTGCTACTACAATGAATAGTAGGAATTCTAACTCTTTTAGTGCAAACTCAAAATTTTTTGGTTTGGCATATAGCTTATGTTATCTCAGCTTCTTAAAAACTAAGCGTAAGTGTTGTTTGTGTTCTTATGGGGTTTTGCTATATACTAGGAGATCATCAATGTAGATAATGATGAAGACATCTATTTCGGGTCTAAAGACTCCATCCATGAGGCCACAAAAGGTGTCTAACCCATTGCTTAGTCTGAATCCTAAGCCATTCAAAGTTGCCATATCAGGTATGGAAAGCTGTTTCGGGGATATCTTCTTTTGTTATGCGAATTTGATGATATCTTGACCTAAGGTCTATGTAGCTAAAGTATTGGCTCCATATAGCCTATCTAAGAGGTCCTCCACTAGAGGCATGACATATTTGTTTTTTATGGTGATTTTATTAAGGGCCCTATAATCTACACATAGCCTAAGTCCCCCATCCTTCTTCTTAACAAACAACATTGGGGCATTAAAGGGGGATTTGCTAGGGTGGATAAAACCTTATTCTTCTAATTCATGCAGTTGTTTCTTCAATTCCATGAGTTTTGTGTGATTCATACAATAAGGGGCTCTAGTTGATGGGGTGGATCTTGGAATGAGCTCGATCTTGTGATCCACATCTTTTTGGGTGGTAGGCCCTTGGGTAGCTCTGCTAGCATTACATCCTTAAACTCCACAAGTATTTCTACCATTTTTGTGCTATTGGTTTGGGGTTTGGGCTTCTTGGCGACCTCTTGCTCAATGGGTCGAATCATGCGTAGATAAACTATGTCTCCTTGCTTAATTGACTTCTTCACTTGCTTGGCAGTGCATTACAGGATGCGTGGCCTAATATGATTCACTTGACAAGGTGGTGCTTGGGTTGGTACTCCTAGTTGGTTTGGACTTGACTTCATTGTTTGGCATGAAACTCTAGACTTATTCTCCTTCATTTGTACTTTGATTGGTGTCCTGCCTGGCAATTGCATTCTTTCACATGGTACTTTGATGCCTTCTCCTTGCATATCCAGCATCATCTCATTAACTCCTTTCCCAAACATTGTGATGGAATATTTATAGTAGAATTGCAAGCCTAGGATAACTTCATTGTCCATGGGGATGACTAAGAAGTTGAGTTTTTCTTTCCACTTTCTTGCTTCTACTTGTATTCCAAAGATCTGTTCCACTTCCTTGGCCTCTCCTTGTGCGAACATTACTATTAATCCTTCTGCGGCCTTAAAGAATTTCAACCCCATCTTTGGTTGCACACTTTGGTGTGATAAAGTTGTGGGTGGTCCCTGTGTTCACCATAATAGCTTGATTCCCTTCACTCATTCTTCCCTTTAATGTATAGGTGGTGGACTGCTACTACCCGGGCCACCATGCATTGAGGTCACACACTGACTACCCCCACTCTTGGGTGGTCCATGATTTCATCACTTCCACTTGGGATTTCTTGGATGTGTGAGGGCTGTAGTTCCTCTCCTCCATATGCACTAGTGGTTGTCACCTTCAATCCGCTTGATGAGGCTATGTCTTCCATGGGGCCTCTATTTTGATAGTGTGGTCCCCCACATTTAAAACATCTAATCCCTATGGTTGGGCCTAGGGATCTCCACCATGATGTATTTGATCATATGATGCACTTGGGGTTGGCATGTAGTGGTTGTTTTCCCATCTGCCAATTGCTCCTCTTGGTACTAAGGCAGATTGTGACGCGGCTAGGGTTATGCTTGAGGTTTGGCTCTGTGTCTCTGGGAATGAGCCTCTAGGAGCATTGGGTCTCGCGGTCTATGAATTGTTATTGAGGTTGGCGTTGAATTTGTTTTGGTTCTCCTGGGATGTCCTCCTACCTTCTGGATCCACTAGTCTTTCAACCATTCTCATGGCCTTGACTAAGCTAGTTTGCTCCTGCCTCTCTACATCTCTTCTAGCCCATTCTTGCATGCAAAATAAGAAATCCATGCAGTTTAGTGTCAATGTCCATGTTGGGTATTTGTAGCATGAGTTGCATGTATTTGTTGACATACTCCTTCATCTTCCCTTGCATTTGCTTGAGGTTTCTCCATTCATCTCTGACTTTGAATTCCTCCATCTTTGGAATGAAGTAATCTTTCAGTTCCTCTTGGAGTTCTTCCTATGAAAAGAGGGTGTGTCATTGCTCCTATTCCAGTAGGTACCAACTAGTAATGTCCTCCTCCAAGAAGATTGCTACCACCTCTCCCTTCCTATCTTTGGCGATCCTTGCATACTTCAAGTATTTTTCTGCTTCTATGATCCATTCCTTCAAGATGACCAACCTGTCCCTCTCTCCTTCGTACTTGGCAGGTTGGGGCATCTTGAATTTGCCATAGTTGTCTTTTGAACTATCACTCTCCTCCTCTTCTCTATGGTTGTGTCTTTTAGAGGGGTTTCGGAGGCATCTTCATTCTCATCTCTCATCCTGGCTCTGTTGGCCTACCTCCGTTTCTTAGCGTTTGGTTTTGCATTCTTCTTCATCTCTTTCTCTTTCTTTTCCTTCTCTATCTTTCTTTTCTCTTTTTCTTCCTTCTTGTATTTCTATCTTTTCTTCTTTGGCCTTCGTGCCTTGATCTATCTCTTCTTGCTCGTCTTGCTCTAGCCTATCTTCTTCCTTTGGCTTCCTGGCTCTCCATAATTGTTCCTTCAACTTGTTTTCTTCGTCTTTTTCTTCTTGCTCAATCTTTTTTCTAACTTTCTTCTTGTTTTCTTCTACTTGTTTTCTTCTATCATGGTCTAAGTTCTCTTCTTCTTCTAGCTTTTTCCTAGCTAACTCTACTTGTTTTCTATCTCTTTTCTTCTATTTTCTTGTCTCATATTTTCCTTGATATTCTCTATGGATCCATCTAACAAATCTCTTTCTTCTTCTTTCCTATCATCTTCCTATATCTCATCCCATATTTTCATGATTCTCTCCTTCAACTCTTTTCCTAGCTTATCATCCTTGAACTGTGAGGGTTTGATTGATCCTTGTTGTTGGGGTCGAGGTATTTCAAGATTTGGGTTGAGCTCATCCTCCCCCTCTTCTTCTTTCTTGTCTTCTAACTCTCTCTTTTGTTTTTCTTCACCTATACGATCATCTACATTAGAAGTGTTGGTTCCATGTAGTGGATGCCTTGCCCCAGGTGCTTTCACCCTTCCATTCTCATATTCTAACTCTATCTCTTCATCTTCTTCTTCATCAGAGGCACCCTGTGCCTCACATGAGGGCGCCAACTTGGCCTCACGCTCAATCTCAATGGGTAGAGGTGTTCCAAGATCAGGATGGAGCTCATCCTTCCCCTTCTGTTTTTCCAACATTGGTTCTTCAACCAACTGGGTTGCAACTTGTGGGTACAATGGTTCATCCCTCTAACATGTCCACCTTGCTTCCTCTTATTTTCTATATCTCCTAACTCTATCATAATATTTTCTACCTTTGAACTCACATCCATTTTCCATCCTGCTCCCTTCACATAATATTCCATCATTTCTTCATTTTTCGGAACTTCTTCGGTTTGGCATTCTTTGGGATAAGGGTAGTCAGTGTAGAGGTATTCTTCTTCCGCATGGTAGTCGATGGGAACATCTTCAGGGTAGTAGTATCCATCTCTTTCAGGAGGGTATTCATGGACAAACTATTCATCTTAAGGGTAACCTTCTGGGTAGTAGTCTTCCAGAGTAGTAGCTGTTGGCTTCTTCTTGGGGGCGAGGTGTTCTAGGATCAGTGTCGAGCTCATCCTCGTCCTTGTCTTCATCTTCATCTTCTTCTGACCATATTTCTTCTTCTTCTTTCACATGTTTCTGCTTCTCTTGGATCATTGGTTCTTCTTTGGTTGGCTTCACTCCATTCTTCAGCTCTTGGACTCTTTTAGCCCACATATGCTTCAAGTATGGTTCGGCCCTCTCTTTGGCTTCTTCAGATCCAAAGGCAGTCTCCCAGTCCCACCTCAGTATGATTTTCTCTTGTAACTCTGTGTCGAGGTCTTGGGCTGTCTTCACTTGCCATAGTCTAGCTCTCTCTCACACCATGATCAACTAGTAGTCCACCTCTTCCAGGTCTTCATCCAGGTCTTCAGCCTTCTCTTCAAGATCATCCATCACATCTGCTCCTCATTGGGTCTTCCTTAGCATCTTCATGGCTTTCTTTGTCTGCTCGATCATTTTGAGCCGTAGCTCTTTCTTCTTGTATGTGATTTTGAGCCAGTGACATAGCTCATCTTCCTCTTTAAAGAAGATGTCCTCCCACAGCCTCAGCTCTTTCCAAGACATTTTGAATGGTATGCCGTGCATTCCTATCACGCCATGGCTCCCCCTTAACTTTGTTGTCACAACAGGTTCTCTTCCAATTTTCAGCAGAAAACTTGCCCGTGAGGGTGTCGCGATGACATGGCGCATTGCACCTGTTGTGTTGTGTCGTGTCAAAATTGTATAATTTCATGTCATGTTAGGGTTGTCGCATCACATTGCGTGACGTGTTATGGTAGGATCTCCTTTGCATCCATGAGCCTGCTCCCCTTTCGAGCTAGTATGTTTCGCGTGATACCGTTCATGGCATCCCAATGTTTCTTTCCAGGTGTAGCCATATAGCGTGCCACAACACCAACTGCAAAGGCAATATCCGGTCGAGTGGCTATCATGGCATACATCAAAATGCCCACAGTTGATGCATAAGCGATCTTGGCCTTCTTGGTCCTCTGCTCATCTATTTGCGGACAATCGACCTGTGAGACCTTCACGTAAGAAGGTAATGGATAGCCAATAGGCTTCACGTCCTGCATGCGAACACTTTCAAGGACTTTATGAATGTACTCCCTCTGTGAGAGGTAGAGGAGTCCCTGATGTTTGTCACACTTAATGCGCATACCAAGAATGTGAGAGGCCTATCCCAAATCCTTCATCTCAAAGCTCTTCTTCAGCTGAGATTTAAGAGCATCTAGCTCATCATGAGCTTTCCATGCTATCAGCATATCATCCACATAAAGTACCAAAATAAGCAATGAGCCATCATGGGTTTTCTTCATATAAAGACACGAATCCATAGCACTCCTACTGTAGCCCTGTGACTACATAAAGGCATCAAACTTATGATACCACTCCCTAGGTGCCTGCTTCAAGACCTAAAGACTTTTCTTTAACTTGCACACTAGGTGCTCCTTGCTAGGTTCTACAAGGCCCTTAGGCTGCTCCATGTATATCTCATTATGCAAATCCCCATGCAAGAATGCAGTCTTGATATCCATTTGATACATGTCCAAGTCAAGCTATGCGACTAAGGCCAAAATCAAGCGTAGGGTGGTCATCTTGACCACAAGGAAAAAGAAATCATCAAAGTCAACTCCATGCTCTTGTTTAAGACCCTTAGCAACAAGTATTACCTTATAAGTTGGCTTGGGGTGCCCAGGGATACTTTTCAGTTTGTACACCCATTTGTATGGCAAAGTCTTCTTACCGTTAGGCAATGCAACCAAATCCCAAGTCATATTCTTATGTAGGGAGTCCATCTCTGACTACATAGCCCTCTCCTAGGAGTGACTGTCACCCCTACGCATCGACTCATCATAGGTGAGAGGCTCTCCTGCATCTGTAACCAAGACATAATGCATCGAGGGCTCAAATCGATCAAGTGGACGTCTAGCTCTAGTAGACCGTCTTATTGCAGGCTCTATTGCATATCTAGCATCCTATCCAACACCTTGGCCATGTGTACGAACTATTGTTGTAGGCTGTCCAACTGGCTGTACAAGAGCACATGGCTCCTCCTAGAATATAACCATGCATATCTCTACCACCTTCTCAGGTTGCCTATGCATCTTGTCTTCATGGAAGACTACATCATGACTGCGGATGACTTTTTGCACTTGCGGATCCCAAATGTGGTAACCTATCTCACCTACATCTCCATAGCCAAGGAAAATGCATTTGACACTCTTAGGATCCAGCTTAGTACACTTTTCCTTGGGCACATGGCAGAATTCCTCACATCCAAAGACACGTAGATGTGCATAAGACGGTCCATATCTTCTCTGTAACTTGGAAATACAAACCACTGGAAGGTGATCTATTTATGATATGCACAACTATACTGACTGCCTCAGCCCAAAAGCTCTATGGTAGGCATGCATGGCTAAGCATACTGCGTACATGCTCCTGGATGATTTTATTCATTTGCTCAGCCAAACTATCCTAGGATGGGGTATAGGGGGCGGTCAACTGACGTTTAATACTCCTCTCGTCACATAGCTGCTCAAAGGCATGTGACACACATTCTCCCCCATTATTAGTCCTAAGGCATTTCAGCCTATGCCTAGTCTAGTTCTCAACCAATGCAAGCCATCTTTGAAACATAGCCAAGACATCTGACTTAAGCTTAATGGGGTACTAGCAAGCACAAGTCTGCCGTGGGTGATCTTTTAGGAAAAATCCCCAAATGAAATATGAAACCCAGCATCATCAAGTTGCCATGCAGACATGAGTCTACATGTAAGCATAAGTACATGACGTACATCCTGTAACAGAATAGTACTGCCAGTAGAGAACTGTAGTCGTACATCCCTAATGCTAACAATAGCAAGTGACCTATCATCAGCTAAGCGAATTGAACCAGAGATAGTGCGGTAGGAATGGAACCACTCACGACATGGTCTAACATGAAATGAAGCACCAGAATCCAAAAGCCAGCACTGCGTATACATAGAGTGAACCTCAGTCAACGGCGTAGCATCACAAGAACTAGTTGTAAGTATATACTCCCCATCGGTGTCATACGTCTGCATGACATTTATCTCCTCAATTTTCACACTGGATTTTGCAGATATAATGTTGCGATCAAAGGACTTTTCTTGTACTTTGTCTTTCCCCTTCTCTTTGTACTTCTCATTGCGTAACTCATGACATTGTGGGCATATATGACCCTTCTTGCTGTAATGATGACATGCCACATTAGCATTTCTTCTACAAGACTTGTTGCATGACTTACCACATGAGTTAGACCTAGACTTCCGTGAGTCTTTTCCACATCCATACCCATGTTCATTCTTTCCATTACCATCTCTGCCTCTGACAGTGAAAGCATGCAACACATGAGAGGCATCCAAGTTCTTACGGTTGATCTCTTCTTGTAGAATAGCACTCTCTACATCAAGCAAGCTCAAAATAGTAGCAGGAGCACATAAGGCAGTGTGGAATACATCCCATGACTTACTCTCACAATCCCAAGTTAAAAAAATGGAGTAATCTCATCATTAAAGGTAATGCCCTGTAAAGTCAAGCTCTTGAGAATAGCATGGAACTAGCTCAAATGAGCAAACATTGCCATATTCTCCTTCATGCGCAGGTCCATAAGCTGCTTTAGCCAATATATTTGACTTGCTAGACTTTTCTTGTCATAGAGGTTCTTAATTTTATCCCAAAGCTGCCAAGCACTCTGTGCTTTCTCAACCACATTTTAATGCACCTCTTCAGTGAGAGACAAGATGAGCGTGGACTTGCATAACTCATCAAGCTCATCCCATTCATCATCAGTCATAGTTCCAGGCTACTCGACATGCATCCTTAGTGGCTTTATTTGAAATTTATGCACCAATACTTGTCAAACTTGGCTCTTCCAATAGGCATAATTCATACCATCAAGCTTAGTGATGTTGAAGATGGCACTGTCAATGGAAGAAGATGCCACACTGCAGTCCAAAATGGTGCAGAAAATTCAAAATTGCTTGTTGTTTTCTATTGTAAACAAGTAAAATACCACCAAAACCAAGGCAAAATGACCACGAATTGATAGCTAATGATGCTGCCTACCAAGTACCATCAAAAGTACATAAAATCAGGATGATTTAGCGCATTAAAATTCCACATCAGTCCATGCATAACTGTTTGCTGTAATAAATTACAGCTAGGTACAATGAAAGCAAACTATAGGCAAACTAAATGCACCAAGTTAACCACTGGCTCTCAAAGCATAACTAGCATCAAGCGGGCATAAATCAGCATGTGACAGTCATACAGACATCGAACAAACACCCAAACATGTTAAATGAATCCATTAGCAAGCCGGCACACCCCTTTTGTAATAGGGAAAAGTGTACATAACACTAGCAAGACCTGACACAAAGAGGTCTATGCTTAGGGAGTGCAAAGCCCAAATTAGCCCAAGTGCATCTGTGAGGACCACCGCATATCAACCATGCAACATCCAAGTGAATATCCCATTTTCAAGTATCTGAATACTCAAGTAGCATAAATCGCATGCTCAATGTCTATCAAGAGTATTAAGATGCTCCCATTGGCACAAAAGCCGTCTATCAAGCATATTAAGATGCTCCCATTGGCACAAAGTGTAATGAAAGGGATGCCCTATTTTGGGCTGTTGTGGATTGTATAAAATAGTCAATGTCTGAGTAAATTCAGCCCCAAAAGCATCTCACATTATAGGCATACATTTCCCTAGCATTCGGGGCGCATTCGGGACCAACCGAGCAACCAATGTCAATGCCAACCAAGCATAAACATAAAGTGCTGATGTAACACTATTTGTGGCTGCCTATGGACTATGAAAAATAGTCCTAGACTGAGGTAAATCAGTCCATAAATCAATGCCAATGATAACCACCAATTTTGAGCATCAAGGGGGTGTTTCCAAGTGCCAAATGAAGTGTTTTCAAGCTGCCAATGAGTGCCAAGGGAGGGCTGAAGTAAAAAATGATTTTTTTGCAGGTCTTCAAGCTAGCCCAAACTGATCTAGTACCTGTGGAATGGCTGGGCAAGGTCAAGGCAAGGTTGGGGGAGTAGTCAAGGACTGCCAGTAGGCACTCCCTCTTGAGAAGGGCAAAGTCATTAGTAGAGAGTAGGCATCACAAGAAGTAAGAGGACATGGCTGCCCTACTTCATAAAACCTGTGGACTGAAGTAAAATAACAAAAGAGAGCTCCAATACCTTTGAAGAAATGCCCTGAGGGTGCCCAAATGGGTCGGATAGGTGCTCGCAGGTAGGTGCTCGAGAAGCCAGGGAGTGACGGGAGCTCGAGAGAGTCGGTTATGGGTGTCGGGAAGGAGACCCAATGAGTGTAGATAATTGATAGAAAGCTGAAGGAGTCACGAACCAAGTCGAAATGCTCGAGAAACCATGCTTTGCTATTAGTTCAAAGGTGAGAATGATCGAAGATTTCTTGGAAGAGCTATGTCGGGAGAGCAAGAGCAAGAAAGAGAGAGAGACCAAATGGGAACTCCAACAGTCACAATGTGTAACCGGGCCTTCCTTTATTCAAAATATCACTAAAAGAATGAAGAATAAAGTGACAGTGACGGGCGCTCACCACCTGCAGTGTGCAATGGGGAGTACTATTAGTGTAGTAATACACGGGTGGCTTGGGGTAGGTGCCTTTACCCCCAACATTACGGACCTTCATGGACTTCATAGTAAAACTTGTCATGAGGCACAAAAAGGCACAGCGGAATAGCACACAAGATATATCAATAAGGAATCTTTGTATTCATGATACCAAAAGATACAAAATTGAGGCACATCTCAAGACTACAACCTCGTGATGCCGCACATATGAGGGTTCCACTGAGAATAGGGAATCACATGTAGAGTGGAAACTAAGCTGAGCTCAGAGTCACAACTACTCCCTATATAGGTGTTTCTGGCTCCTACATCATGGTATCGCTACAAAGCCCATACCTTTAAGGGGAGAGGGCACTTTTATTTTGCTAGTTGGAGGCTCTTAGGTAAGGTCAAACCAATTTGAATTGCAGTGTTGTAAAGAGTCATCACAAATGTGCAACATGTGACAATCTTATCATGGTATAAAGATATCATTGCTATGATAATATTTGAGGACGTCTTAGTAATGGTAATGGAAAAAAGCTACCACTTGAGGCTAGCTGGGTAGCGATGGATGCAGTCAAACTAGGCACTGTAGATGGAGAAAGGGATATCCTTGAGGGCAAGGACGATGCCGTTGTTGCACTTGAAGCTAGAGCCAAGGTCAAGCATCCAAACGCGGTCGCCGGCCTTGATTCTCTCCTTGGCCTCCATCTAGACAAGGACATTTTAGAGGCAGCTGGCAGAGTTGTTGCCTCAACGATGGAGGGTGGTGTGGGAGGGCTTCATGTGGTGGTCGTCCAGCAACATGTTCTTGTGGATCTCATCAATGATGGCACGACTGCCGGTATATAGACAGAAGTGTTGGACGACAGTCTTGAAGTTGGGATGCAGGTACTGCTTGCACTTGAGCTTGAGCAAGTGGCGGCACACGAAGGAGAAGGTGAAGTAGACGGCGGGTCTGGATAGATCCCAAGCCCCTCAACCTATCATTTTCTCCTTGCAAGCATGTGTTGGACCCCATAGAAAGGAACAAGAAATGCTCACCTTTCTCTCTCTCTCCTTTGTGACAACACAATTGTATTTATGGCCTTCTATAGCTCGCCTAAGCTACGTCCAATATCACCATGTCAATTCTCATGGCAATGTATGTCATGGACCACATTACACAAAGGAAAGTTCTACAAAAATATTCTTAGCGCCATGGCTATCACAAGAGATGAGAACTTGGGTCTACGACATGTTATATGAGGGTTTTACCCCTCAACAGGTCTTACAACAACATATACATCTTCTTCAAATGGGTGCAAATGATGGAAATGTGCATGTTGTAAGAGATACATTTCTTACATTACGAGATATTTTGAATGTTGCTAGCAAACATGAGGCTTTGACTTTGCAAACCCATCAAGATGATGCTCGTAGTGTCCATTATTGGGTGCTATCAAATAAAAGCCAAGATTTTATTTATCAAATATATGATGAGGCAGAAAATCAACCATTTATACTAGGTATCCAAACTTCTTGGCAATTGGAGGTGCTCAATAGACATGGGAACAATAGTTTATTAGAAATGGATGCAACCTTTGGTACGAATAAGTATAAGGTAAAATTTTATTATTATATTTTTGATATTTATAGTAATAATTTCACTATGTGATCTTGATGTTCTCTTTACTTTTATCATTAGTTGTGTGCAATTTTCTCTTTACACTATGTTAGTATTTGATGCACATTGCAATGGGGTCCCAATTGCGTGAATAGTAACCTCCTGCTCAACAATCGAAGTCACCAAACTTTGGTTGATTGCCCTAAGGAACCGCATTTTGGATCACAACAAATCATGGGAAGAAAATGCATTTATGGTAGATGATGCCCAAGCTGAGATTTAGGCTATCAAGTATGTAATTTTCTCATAGGTCATATAAAAATGTTCTACTTCTATGGACTAAATAGTTCAACATGTCATTGTAGGGAAGTATTTGGTATACCAATTTATTTATGTCTATGGCACGTACGAAGGTGTTGGCTCAAGAATTTAATTAAAAAAGTCAATGATCCTATTACTCATGCAACAATGTTTAGAGCACTTGGGGATATCATGAATATGCAAACATGCAATGGAGTACTAACCAAAGAAGAAGAGGCAAAAGATCTAGTGCAAAAGTTTCTAGACACATATAAAACACAAACTTCCTTTATAGAGTACTTCAAGCACCAGTGGCTGGGGAGAATAGGTACAAAGCTAAAATACTTTACATTGTTTTTTACAACCCTTGAAATTAAGATTAGAATCCACACTAATGTGAGAAAATTGTTTAGACATGTGGGTACATGCAACAAGGATATTGCCTCGTGCAAATCAAGAGACAAATGGGAGCATAGAATCATATCATGGCATTTTAAAGTCTCAGTTCTTGATTGGAAAGAAGACAATCCATGGACGTCGACTAGATTGGTTGATCCAGAAATTGCTAGGTCCTTGCCCCTCGTATTATTGGTATCATGACATGTTAAAGGAGGCAGGTTTCAAGAAAAACTTTAATGTTCTTGAGGTTGTCTTAAGTTCACTAGAGCATGCAAAAGCAATTCCAGATGACCATATTCAATTTTTGGATGAGGAAAAGAAGATTGCAAGAGTAAAGAGCCAAAGCCAAAATGAGTATTGGCATACTATTCAAAATGCAGATTGTGAATGGGCTGTTGCTCATGTGATTGGGCCACGGAAGGGAATATATGCAAGCATCAATTGAAGGCTATGATTGCAAATGGCCTACGCACATCCATGGTGGTTGCCAAGTCTATGAACTTATACAATGATGATTACAAAGATGTGTCGCTTAAGTATTCCTTAAATCTATATAAAGTTTCTTTGTAACATGCATTATATCCTTGAGCCTAAAATGATTTTGCAGGCCATGCAATCTTAAACATCTCAAGAGACAAAGCATCCACACAAGTAACTACTTCAACAACAACCTTTCCCAATGAGACTGTGACAATAGGTTGGATTATTTTTTATTTTTTTTCTAAAGTACTTTTACATGTGCCTCGAATATGAATTGTGACATGTATATAAAACACTTGAGAATACAATCCATGTCTATTTTGCAAGGGCTCTCACAAAAGACTATCCAAGATGTTGATGATGTTGATAGGGAAAAAAAATCAATTGGAGCATGTGCTCAACGAAGTCAAGGATATTTATGGTTAGTATATGTGCTCAACGAAGTTAGTATATTTGTGGATATTTTAAACTCTTGAATATGAAATGTTTTCCCTTGAGCAGGTGTAGATATAGATATTCTCTTGTATGCACAACGATTGGGGCTTCAAATGGTAGCTTCCTTGTAGCATTTAAAGGCCTCTAAAATGAACATGGGATCACATCCATGCTCACAATTGCAACGTATTGAAGATGGATTTGGAAACTCACTAATTCGTGCAAAGCCAGTTGTGGAGAAAGCTCTTTCAAAGTCACAAAAGCGGACAAAGGCACATGCAAGGGTAGTGAAATCTTTTCCTAAACCTGAGAAGAAGAAGAAGGTCAACATGCAAGAAAAGCTTGATAAACTATGTCATAAGCAAGCAGAATGACCACATTCCATGTGCCAAGATATATTACATTATCTTGAGATTGATAGACATTTTTAAATATTGAAATCAATGTCAATCTATATCTTAGGTACTGATATTGGGTTTATGTAATGCCTCTTAGATTTATGCTGAATTTATCACACCTTTTTCCTAGCATTGACCTAGCTCCTCTTAGACTATTCAATTTATGTTCTAAGCTACCTTGCTACAAGATGTAGATTTGATCAAAAGGTAAGTTGATCACCTACATAGCTTTCATGTATAAAGATTCTGATTTGGAAGAGGGTTGTTGAGCATGTAGTATGAAGTAAAGAGGTGGATTGCAAAAATTGACAGAGGTGGGGGAATGTTTGGCTCAACGCAAGGGTGATTACTGCAATTTGGATAGGAAGAAGTCTAGGAAGAATGGCATTGTTAAACTTGAAAAGGAGCCTTTCACTTGTGAAGCTGGTAGTAGCTTAACACTATTAATTTGGGCTTGATACTACAAGAAATGCCTAGAAGAGTTCATTGAGGAAGAGCTGAAGAAGTAGAAGAGAAATACTGAGGAGGTGAGTACAAAAGTGGCTATGTTGGAGGATTGCTGAAAGCTTGCAGAACCCCCAGTCACCTTGGGTGCTTTCTTCCTCAAGATGGAAGCTTGCAGAACCCTTAGTTACCTTGCAAAACCCTTAGTTAATCTGCCGTTCACATCGTCGTCGCTGTCACCCCAGTACTCTATCAACCTCACCAAAAATGACTCTCACTCGGATGGGATAGTAGTAGCCACACGCTGTACATGGGGCACGTGCAACCGGACCGCGGGGCATCCCAGCCCTACTAGCAGAGTGGGGAGAACCTCGGCAAGAGTGAGCTATGGTGGCTATGGCGCCACGGGCCTTATCTGAGGGGTGGGGCGGCGGCGGCGGCGGCGGCAGCTAAGGGCCTAAAGGCTTAAGTATAAATCAATATATGAGTATGAGAGAGAGAGAGAGAGAGAGAGAGAGAGAGAGCACCCTTGAATATTGGCAAGGGACCAAATATAAATTGATAGGGATTCCCAAGGAAGTGGGTACAAAAGAGGGGAAAGGTCTTGTTGTTTCCCTTCCTTATTTTACAATAGCATTTTACATCATTTTGACTATCATGGCAAGGTAAGATACATGATATATCCTCTTATTTGCATGGACTTCATTTACATCAATAATTTTGGGTTACAATAAAGGAGACATGCATATGCTATAGTATAACATATGATCTTTGTAGTTGTCATCAAAAGAGGAAGCAAAATAGAGAAAGAATACTAAAACCATCCATGTAGCTCCTTCAAGATATAAAGGTAGAATTGACCAATACCTCCCAATGCTAATGAGGATTGTCTAGTTTATCACATACATGGTAAGGTCTCCAAAGACGATTGTCATAGCTGTTTGAGTTTTTGTCTTCATAATACTTTGGCACATTTTCTCCCTTAATGGGTTCGATGCTCCAAAAACCTTCATGAATCTAGAAGGGAAAGATAGACAAGGGCAGCCCATGCCCATTTTCATTGTGGAAAGAGAAAAGAGGTGCTTAAGTGTCAAGTGCTTGTGTCAACCTTACGGGGGTGCTTATGTTCTTCATGCATGTGGATGGCTAAGTGTTTGAGAATATGTGAAGAGGGTCCCTTGGGACAGTGTATGGTGATCTTAGGGAAGGCATGCTTCTAAACTAATGCTAATGGGAATACTCCAAGGTAAGTGGCCAAGGTTTATGGGTATTGCTAGCATAAGACATAAGTCATGGGGTTTGGTTGATTGTATTGAGTTGTGGGTAAATAAGGCCGAATATATGGTTCTTAGTTCTACCTTGCACCCAGGTATAGGTGACTCATGGCAACTCTAACTGACCCAAGAGTTTGATGACATCTGAAATATATGTCCTTAAAATGCATTATTAGTGTATCCACCCTAAGTGCCCTTATGGGTAGAGTGTTAAGATGCCTATGGAGGTTAAGACTAGCATCAACATGTGTGATTGGAAAAAGTGAATGTAAGCCTACACACTAATAGGTTTCCCTATGCAAGGGACGAGTGTGCGCATTATGTTATGATTGAGAGTGCTAGGGATTTTCCCAAATTTTTACCATCTTAAGAGAGAATATTTCACCTTAGTGAGGGTGGATGAGAGCAGAATCACCTTATATTTGGTGAGATTCATAATGTAAGTGTCTTACTCAACTTAATGATGTTTTGAAGTTATTGAGCCGTCACTACTCAACATTCTGTATGGTGTATGATAAATGGATAGCTATGTGGCCTATTGGTTATTATGAATGAGAGATAGATAGGGAATGAAGTGGAGAGAGAGAGAGAGAGAGAGAGAGAGAGAGAGAGAGAGAGAGAGAGAGAGAGAGAGAGAGAGAGAGAGAGAGAGAGAGAGAGAGAGAGAGTGTGTGTGTGTGTGTGTGTGTGTGTGTGTGTGTGAGTGAGTTGGCTTGCCAGCTTGCAGTTACTCAATGACTTGCATACTATGTAATGGATATCATAAATAGACTTGTAGGTGACCGGTTTGTTCTTCTTTCTGAACCAGTGTTGATGATTGATTTGTATACTCTTTTCTCCTTCTTTACCTTTGTTTGGCATAACCCCATATCTTCTACTTCTACCTGCATATGCTCCCATGCACATCTTTGTAGCTCCATATTATAAGTTGCTAGGTTTGAAAGCCATCATTGAAGGCAAGGATAGTTGAACACATCTTAGTATTTCCCCTCGATGGGACCAAGAAGGCCATGAGCATTAGTTGCTTGATAGAACACTATCAACAAACTATTTGATTATGCATTCAAATGAATGTTTTTATGTCTCTGATATTTTGGATTCATCCTAAGAGAAAATCAACACAATTATAATTAACACACCTAGTGGGACTAAGTCAATTCCAGTGTGTGTTGATGGAGAATATGATTGTATGGAGGAAGATGTGAAAGAATTGGAGGCATGTAAGAGAATGGCTTTGGAGGAAGATATTGATGTGATGCACGTTGACGGTCAAAATGAAGAAAATATTGTTTGGGATAGTAAATCATTATCAATTGGATTAAGAGAAGCCCAAGAGTTGGTCAACTAAAGAAGCTATTGGACATATGCAAAGATCCAATCCAAGTTGATGAACTTCCTACTATATATAACGTAACTATGTGTTTTGAGCTACCAAGAACATTTTGGGAAAAAGAAATGAATGACTAGAATGGAACAAAAGGTTGAATGTCAAGTTTGGACGAGGCTTTCACAATTAAACATGGCCATACAATGTGCTATGTGCTCGAGTTATTATTTAGGTAGTCTCAAGTGTCATAGGGTAACATGTCCATATTATGCAAATTAAAAAAACATGATGACACTTGTTTTCATGGCCACTTGGATAGACAATTGAGCAAGGGATATTTTGCACTTGAAGGCAATACAAGCATTAGGATGGTTGCACTTCAAATGTTGTTCCAATCTCTTACTAAGGAAGACGACTCAATGGCAATTGACAAAGATCTTCATCACTTCCTTGAAGAAATGCTACCACTCATGAAAAACAAAGGGTTAGATCCAAATGTTTTAATTATTTTGTTTCCTACTCTATTATGGATATTGGTCATTGACATGATGCATGTGTCATAGATGCTTTGAACTCATACATTCAACGTGCAAAGTGGTTGGGGTTCATGACATGGAGGTTTATTGGATTCGGACCATCTATGGAGTCATTAATAAATCCAAGGTAGGTATACAACAACACCAAGCCCTTCCATTGTCGCAAGGGCCATGCAAGGAGTGGTTGTAGGAACCCCAATGTATGATGGGCCTATCATTCATGGGGATAAGAAGACCATACAGAGAAAGAAGAGATGTTATGTAGAAGCTTTGAGTTCATATAGGCCAGAGTATGTCAGAGTCAAGGCAATACAAAGCAAGAGGTCATCCATGATACATATGATTCAATCATCAACAAATTGGTTAAGATATATGTTCAAGATGAGGTAAATAAAGTGGAGGACTCATGCAAGAGTACAGAGACTCCTATAGAAAGATGGGAGACATCGCAATATGTAGATGAGGTTGAAGTTCCTTAAGACCAATGGCACTACATAGGATGACAGCTCGTTGCATCATGAAGTGCTTTGGCATGGTTGGCAAGAAAAATTACATCAACGCACTTTGAAGCTATGATACATGATTGGTTGCACCATGTTTGAGTTTAGAATAAGCCTAAATAGGACAAGTGCATCACACGATGGTTGTGGTTCTACATCACGATGTGGAACATACAAAGGTGGTGAAGAGGCAAGTGAAAGTATCACCTCATCTATTTGCCTTGTGGCTTGTTGCAAAGGGAAAATAGGTTTCTAGTGAGGTGTTGTCTAGTTTAAGGGAAGCTAGCTTCCAAGTTGCCTATTTTACCACACCAATACATACCACAATAAGGGACCCACCTACTTTTGGTGAGAGTTATTTAAATGGCAGTAGGAAGTGAAAGGGGAGGCATGGGTTTTCAAAGGAAACATAGAAAAGAGTAGAGGTAGCTAGCAACATGGCTATGACATTCTTGGAGGAGGTTATAAAAGTACACAAGTAGCATGTAGTATTTTGGGTATTTATTGAGAGTTCATATGATGTTCACATTAAATAAGAGCCTAGTTGCACCTATCCCAATTTCCAAAAAAGAGAGAGTACACAAAAATATTTCATTGATTGCAAACACATGTATTATGTGCCTGTGCACATTCTTGGTCTCAAACCAAAGGAGCTCCCCCTACCTATATTACTCTCTCTTATCTATTCTCACTTAATCTCTCCCTCTATATGATTCTCTGCCCCCCCCCCTCTCTCTTCTCATTTTCTCTCTCTACATATCCCTCTCTTTACCTCACTCACTCTCTCGTCTATTCTCAATCCACTTTACCTCACTCTCTCTCTATACCAATTTGGATTCACATTGACTTTTTTGCACCCTTTGTATTTAAAGACTGTGATGGCTTTTGAGGGGTCATCCTAGTTTAGTGATGGTTTTCTTATGTAGTAATTATTTAGTAGTGTTGCTTTCTCTATTCTGGATAGTGTACATTTCATTGGGAGCTTCCAAATAGTGATGCATGCATGATATATCTTATATTTTCAGGTTAAAAAAGAGCATTGTGTGTGATATGACCTTTATGTAGTAAACTATAATTTCAATGTCATTTGTAGAAAAAATCCAAGGTTATCTCAACAAGCTCAAAAAATATATTTTAATGGAAAAAGTATGAAATCAAAAGCTTGAAAAAATAATGCACTCCCATGTTAGTTGGTTCTGATGCTAGGGCTTCCCAACAACTCTAACAACAATAGTGAGTGTCTTATCTTCTCAACTCAAGTACTCTTAATCCTTGAATTCTCTTACCTCAATATGTGCAACACTTAGTATCCATTGTTTACAAATGGGACTAAATTTCGCACATGTAATCCCATTATCTCCCCCAGCTTTCATCTCCATCCTCATGCATCTATGCACGTGCATGCATGCGTACATGCATACACATGTTCACACATGTGCGCATTTCATCTTTTACCAAGCATAAATATACTTTAATATCTCCTTTTTTAACAGTCTTTCTCAAAGTATTCCATAATTTTAGCTAAATCCACCTTCCATGAAGGGTTACCTTTTCCTATTTGAAGTCAGTTCCCTCTAGAATAAACTAAACATTTGAGATTGAGCTTGGGACATAGACAATGTTTTTGTTTGTAAGGCACATTTGTTTCACATAAGAACTACAAAGACACATAATTAAATGCCAATTCTTTCCATTTTCTATGATTTTGCTAGACTGGAAGGGTAAAGTTCTCCATTTTCATAGTTAAAATTATGCATCCATGCTTCTTTTGGCCCAAGCCATCACCATACACATAGCTTGCTCTTCATTAAGCTCGTTGTGATAGCCCATCATATGTCTCAATCATGATGTGAGAATTGTAATACATGCAATCTATTATTGTAGTTGGCTTCCTTATGTGTTTCATTATTACAATCATCTACCAATGTTTTATTAGCAATTTATTTACATTTCTAATAATTTTTCTATTTTGTATCATAGCATCCAAGGCAAGAGATTTGACATTTTAATCATTTCTCCTAGCTAAGCATGTGCCCACAAGATGCATGAACCAATCACACTTTCTATTATGTTTGTTGTATTTGTGTTACACATGTATCCCCCATAGGCTTAATTTTTGTCAATCTTCCACAAGCAAAGCCAATCTTGCTTTCAAATAGGTAATTGCGTCATACGCATGCATCTGCCACTCCTTTCGAGCTATTATACATTATCATTATTTAGTAAGAGCTTAATATAGACACAAAAATGTGAATTTCCAAGTGATAGGTTATTTTTTCTATCTCATTAGGTTCATAAACATGTATTCTGAACCTCCCACTACATGAGGCATTTGTCCATTGCAAGAATAATTGTCACTCAGATATTTCCATTATTCCACCAAATTGTGCATGGCTCAAGTATGTATCTTCCTTGTTTTGTGGCAATTGTCACTCCTCACACATTTCCTTATGCTTTAGCTTCGATGTTGGTGTCACCAAATCTGTTGTAGGGGTATTCAAAGGTTATCCTTGTTGAAGCAAGCTCCCAACCAGTCTACTATTTGTTGGATACTTGTCCATGTTGCAATATGCTATGCCTTACTTTTCATAGAACCATAGAATTTTACTATGTCATTGACATATAATATCATAATCCCATTTAAGCATTCCAAAACAAAACTTAGGATGTATCTTCCTTCATCTCACATTCCAACTAATTCCACTTGATTGTTATAGTTTCTTTTCCTTCTTTCAAATCTTAAATACCTTAAATCACATATATGGGTGATGAATTAGTACCCAGCCATAAAACCAATGTGTATGAAACAACACTTACCTCCTACAAAGCTACTAGCGTTGATAATTGGTGAGATACTTGATGTTAGGCCTTCTAGATATATTATGGTAAAAAAGCATTCATTTGTGGGACTTCCCCACCTTGGAAACATACTTCCATAAAAGAGATTAGAGGTGTGATCTCTTTGTAACTTCCAAATGTAGTTTTGTGGCCATGGGCCCTACCTTGGAATTTCACAAAGCATCAAAAGTCTTCAACATAATAATCACTCAACATATTGTCACAATTGTACACATTCTAAATGGAAACTCTGTTGAATCTTACCCCTTATATGATGCATGCATATTGTGAACTCCTACTCAAGTTGCACATGGCTGGTTTTATATAGACTAGAGATATCAATGCTCCTCTTGTATACTGCTAATCTACGAGTAGATATTATATTGTCACAATTATTGGAACCAAGATCATGTTCTCTCAATCAAGTTTTTCATGGTGTCATCAATGGTGGACAAGTTTTTTGTGTGCTAAGGTAATTTTTAAAATCTAGACTAAGCTACATCTTTTGTCATTAGATGGTATGATTTTTTCATAACAACAAAGTATCTCTCCATCATTATGGCATGGCAAGGCTAAATTATTGGTTTTCTTTCCATCAATTGTTGCATGGTAATGCAAACAATCTTCAATAAGGCTAGGGTGCTATTTCTCTCCATTTTTTCCTAAACTAAACAAGCAATTAGAAACCAAGGGCTTGATTCCTTTATGCTGCCAATTGTCCATGCAATGGCTTATCCTTCAGATAGCACTAAAACGTAATGTTTGAGGCTATTGGCTTTGTCCATTAATGATTGTTGTAGTTTTTCTCTATGGTATCCATCCCATGCAAAACTTGCACAAATCACCAAAAAGGAAATGTTGAGGAAGTCTATAGCTTGAATTATGGTCCTAGATTGTGATGCCAAGTTCATCAATGAGTTGGATTTTGTGAGTTGCAAAAGAAAAAAAATCGAACAATTTTTTTTGTGCTTATTTAGACTCTACATGTTATGCCCTTTGTTGGATGAGTGCAAACCTCTTAAAATGTGGCTATTCTTTGTTGCTAGTGAACAACATTGTGAGCATGTCTTGTATCTCCATTTCAAGCTACAGTAGTACCACTTCAGCATGAGGTTCATATCTAGTGTATGGAGGATGGTGCCCTTTGCATAAACACCCACCCACAAGGGGGACTTTGACCTTCTTCCTCACTACTATCTCACTTTCATAGAGGTTACTTTGCATGGATTGACATTTTTTTCTTATAGACATTCCACATGATGATTATTCCATTTTCAAAAGAAGTAATGTGTGTGTGTGTGTGTGTGTGTGTGTGTGTGTGTGTGTGTGTGTGTGTGTGTGTGTGTGTGTGTGTGTGTGTGTGTGTGTGTGTGTGTGTGTGTGTGTGTGTGTGTGTGTGTGTGTGTGTGTGTGTGTGTGTGTGTGTGTGTGTGTGTGTGTGTGTGTGTGTGTGTGTGTGTGTGTGTGTGTGTGTGTGTGTGTGTGTGTGTGTGTGTGTGTGTGTGTGTGTGTGTGAACATGCACCTAAAAAAACAAGTGGATACTTAGGATTTTGCACAATCAACAAGGAAAAGAGGAAGAGACATGGAGGGCATGTGAAGAAGATGTTCAAAGAGGATATTCTCAATGCTTCTTGTCCAAGTTTGTGATCGCTCTAGTTATTTCGGTTTATTTTACATGAAAGAAAAGCATATACCTAAAAATTTTGCAAGAAGGAAGTGAATCTTGAAATCTATTTTAGAATAAAATATAATATTACTTTAAAAGGCTCCTCAATAACATTATAGCACTTATGCAACACCCCTTTTGATTTAGTGGTGACTTGCATGGTACAAATAGGTCTCCTATTAGTTGGAGCTCACCCAAGCCTTGATTGTGGCAAAAGTATGAGGCTTCTAGGTGTGTCATCAAAGGTTGTGGAATCAACTGCACTCTTATCATTAGGGGGAATATGGACTCAAAAAGGGTCTTGTAAGAAATTGATTATGAACCCTTAATCTTGGATTAGTCCCTCTCCAATGGCCATCGTTGCATGCCTTTTTGTCCTCCAAGAAGGGACTTTCAAAAGTGTCACATTAGCAACTCAAATTGATTTTTGCCCTAAAAATGACTTTTTAAGTTTTTCACAATTAAAATTAACTCATATTTTTTATAGCCACACATGTGATACTTGAGACCCTACATAGATAGTTACATACCTACTTTATGCTCCACTATTTCTCCTAATTGCCACATTAGCAAGGTGGACTAATTTTGAACTCAAAAAGTGACTTTTTTCCAATGTTCTCAAAACATGGTCTTTTCCATCTCTAGTGGTGTGCCTAACCATATTATATATGCATCCAAGCATTTTTCATGCTCTCTTTTGCTCTCTAGCCTTTCCAAATCAATATTGTCCCATAAAAAATTAATCTATTTCATTTCCTCTCCTGCTCTAATAGAACCACTTAGGGACATAAGTAATTATAAGAGAAAGGTGGAGTTGCATGTTCATGTAGATGAAGAGTATACTATTGCAAAGTCCCCTTATAGCAAGCATAGGCTAGATGCAACAACTAGTTGTCAATATTGTTTAGAGAGAAGGAAAAATATTGATTTTTGGGTGGATGGTTTCTTATATCCTAATGATCCTAGCACCATGCTAAATCCACCTTTCAATTCCACTTCTTCATTGCTCACTTTTATCGAGGATGGTGAAAATGGTCTACTAGGTTATTGCAAATGCTTAGATGGAAATTTTCATATGCATTAATATTATCAATAAATATTGTATAGCACTCATTCTTTGTTACAATCCCAATGTTCTTTAAATGTGTTGCAAAAAGTCCTACAAGATCAACAAATCAAAGTGCAAAAGCTTGTGAAGCAGTATAAAGACAAGGGACAAGACATGGCAATGGACATGCAAAGAAATTCAACCTTGGAGGAGGAGGATGCTTCATTAAAATCATTTTTAGAGCATTTAGAGAAAAAAAAGAACATTGTAGAAGCAAAGTTGCAAAGATGCAAGAAAATGTCCATGGGCTATAAGGAAAGAAAACATTGATTACTTCTAATGCTATCACTATCCTTGAATGGCAAAGCATAGAAAGACATTTGCAAGTATTAAGGTTCACATTTTCTATCGAAAGACATACTGAATCTACTTTATTCCCTAAAAGACATGTGCAAGTATTAAGGTTTGCCATTTTCTATCGAAAGACAGCATGAATCTACTTTATTGCCTAAAAATATCTATTTTTCTCCAAAAAAATTTGAATGATGCTATAAGCCAAGGTGAGGGTTTGCAAATGGAGCTTCTAAAGATATCCTTAAAATGTAAGCATCTGATTGAAATTTTGAGAGACTCTCGACATCGAGCTCTCTGGCTTGATGCTTTGAGTAAGGTTCTTACAGATGTTGTTAATAGTTTATCTATGGAAGAAAGTCAAATAGCAAGTGATAGAGCTAGGGTTAGTTGATAAGGCTATGAGGCCATATACGGTATGATAGCAACTACGTTGGCTCATAGCAAAATAAAGCACATGAATTATCCTCATCCATTTCCGTTGAGAGCTATAAGAAAAGCATGAAACATATCCATTGCTGATTCAATAAGACAATACTTTTTATCACTTGCAAAATTAAAATGGAAAAAACTAAAGGTGGAAAGATTTCTTATGAATATGATAACTTCAAAAATATTTTTGTTGACCTAGTTAGGTTGCAATGTGCTAGGGCTTATTTCTACAAGTACAATGCTTGAAAAGTATTGACTTGTCCTAATCTAACATTATGGCTTTAGAATAGTACACTTGTTTCTCCTAAGTTTGTATCAACTATGATTTTTGGGTTTTGTTTCAACCTTGGAATTTGATATAAAGCTTGACAAATGCCAAATCGTAAAGGGATGCACATTGGAGAGGGTGAGCCTTACATTGATGAAAATGGCCTATACAAAAGATAGCATACTTATCCAACCGTTTAGTGTGTAGTCAGAAAATGAATTTGATGGCTAGTCCAAGTGCCCAGGGAGACCTAAAATTTTCTCCCTTGGATCTTCCAATGTACTCCATATCTGGATATAATTTCTAAGCAAACAAGTGGTGAGAAGCTCTACATGGAAGGAGTCAAAGAATTCAATATTAATTGCTACTAGAGTGGTGATCTCAAGTCTCTAAAGTGTATGTTCAATTGTGATGCTAAGGCATCATTAGCATTGCCTTGTCCATTTTGCATGAAAACAAACAATTCTTCTAAGACCGTAGATAATGTTGTGTGAAAGGGAGAAGCATTAGCCTACAATAGAAAGACACCACCACAAATAGGTCATGTCTTGACAAGAATTGGAAATCTATATTTTCAATTAACATTGAGAATGTCAATTTTTGCACTTTGCATTGCCTCATGTGCACATCACCCACTACATGGTATACCTTCAACTCTACTACTTACATATTCTTTAATATTTGGATACATTGATGCTCCAAATCTAGTACAATGCTCCATTCATTTACAATACATATTACATACTCATGGATCACATTTTCTAGAGAAATATGGGTCTTTGAAAATGTGGAGCACCCAAGAAAAGTCTCATAACTAGGCTTGTGGTGCATATTTCAAGGACACTTATCACTAAGCTGGTCACGTCAAGAAAAGCTACCTTGTAAAAATGTTTGATTGGTCACTCCATCACATTGGAGAATGTTAATATTACCACATTGGCTAAACCTCTTAGACAAAAAATCCACACATGTAATAAGGAAAAGTAATGAAACACATTTGCAGTGAATGCATATGTAGCATGGTGTTGGGGGTAAAGGTGCCTTTGTCTAGCCGCTTGTATATTACTACACTGACAATATCTGCACTTGCACACTACAGATGGTGAGCACCCATCATTGTCACTTCATTCTTTGTTCTTTCAGTGACATTTGAATAAAGGGAAGGCCGATCACACATTGTGACTATTGGAGTTCCCACATTTGGAGCCTCTCTCTCCCTCTCCCTCTCTCTCTCTCTCTCTCTCTCTCTCTCTCTCTCTCTCTCTCTCTCTCTCTCTCTCTCTCTCTCTCTCTCTCTCTCTCTCTCTCTCTCTCTCTCTCCTACTCCTTTCACCATAGCTCTTGCTCCCACCCATGCTTCCACTTCTGGGCTCACCTTCCTTCAATTAATATTAGATTCTTCTTCTTCACAATCTCAAGCTTGGTCTGACACACTCTTAGCTTCTATTCGAATACCTACAACAGTCATCTCTTTGTTGGCAGCAATAGCCACTTCGTTCGAGTTTCCTATCTGCTGTATTCTTATTGGGCACTCTTTGAGCCTTCTCAAGTAAGTTGGAGTAGCCCCCATAGCCCTCACTATGCTGGTGCAGCATCATATTGTTGTGGAACATGCCCTTTTTTAGTAGTAGCTCATGTTTTTCATCTCTTATAGCATATCTTCCTCATTAGGCAACTATGCAAGCACTTATACACTTGTTTTTTATGCTTGATATTGATCCTTCCACACTTGGCATTTGATTTGAGCATTAAGCTTCAGTTTTTGACCATTATAATAGTCCACAGACTATCATAAAATAGGACAACACCCCATTTGATGCTTCTATGGTCAGTCTTATTGGTCTTATGATGCTCGATTATGTTGGGGTGATGTCTACATGTACGTGAATGCTATGCCCATATTATGGGTTGGATTTGGAGCTGATTTTGGTACTAAAATACCTTGGTTTGACAGTGTATTCACTGCTATATACAATAGGGTTGAACCTCTTTTAATAGGGATTTTATATGCCTATTGCTCCTGGCTATGATTCGGGTGTTCTATATGCCCTATTGATGTATACCATTGCTTATAGCTGCTTCCTAGGTGATTCATTTGACCATACATATGTATATGGAGATTGGAAAATGCTTCATTTTGGCTCCGTAATGCTTTTGAGCAGTGATTAAACTTTGTTTTGGTCTACAGTAGCTGGCATTGGACTATAATTGGCATTCTTTATGATAGTTTATGACTATTGTCTATGCTGCTTGACATCTAAGCTTCATGCTTTGATGCTTATGTCAAAAATGGATGCTATTTGGAATGTCTATGTCTGACCAACATTTGGGGCTTCATCTATGATTGCATTTGAGCATTTTGGAGATCTTGGATACTCTGTTTGGTTTCCAACTACTCGACTTTGGAAGCTTTTGTGCTTTATGCTTTACAGGCTTGAGCTACTTTGGGATTTATGCTCTGGATGCATCCTACTTGGATGTTGGATGTATGATAATATGTACTCGATGTATTTGAGCAATGCTTACTCCATCTACATTTGATTTTCCTTCTAATGGGAGATTCTAGCCTATTTGGATGTACATAGAGCTTTGACATTGTAGTTGAAATTGAGATTGTGGGACATTGACATATATCTACTCTCTTTGTGCTTCATGTATGCAATTCATGCTTAGTGGATTGATTTGACCCTACTCTTGGGTAGGCATTATCTTTGTCATGGTGTTGTCAGTTATGTATGCATCTTGAATGGCTATGTATTGAGCTTTACTTACATTGTTCTATCAATTGTGCATATGCTTGGTCTATTTCCCGCCCCCCCCCCCCCCCCCCCCAAGGGGGTTCACTATAGATGTTGTATGGTATCACGTGAGTGTAAGGGAGGGGGGTTTTGGAAGGGGACACTTAAGCGTATACATTAGAGGTAGACCCCTCTTAATTTCCTATATTGAACTTAAATTTAAGGAGGGGATAGAGGGAAAAAAGAAGGGGGGGATGCAATTGATCACCTCTCTCCATAGATTGGTTTCTTCATGGCATACAAGAGACCTTGACAAGTAAGGTTAAAACCCTAAACCCTCACATGGTAGGGTTATTGAATTAATCATAGTGTGGGAGGGGGGAAGTTGGCACTCTCCCATGGTTTTGGTAGAGAGATTCAACTCCCCTTCTTCCAAAGAGATCTTGGTGTTCACTCGGTGTAGTCACTTTAGGTATAAAGGGGTTCGATTCCCCTACTCTCTATCCTCATGTGGTAAGGGGTCACATGCACTCAAAAACATTGCGACACATGCTTCGATGGTATCCAAGTGCCACTACATAAATCACTTTGTGATATGACCATTTTGATACTTACATTTAAGAAAGGGGATACATAAAATTTCATACATATATATATCTTATAAGCTTAAATAGGGGGATATATTAGTCTTACAAGCTTCATAAATAGGGGTGTTTTTAGAAGTCCTTGCACGCAGGTGACATGTCTTCTTTACTATGAGTGAACCCCCCATTGTTACCCCAAGACTTATTACATGCATGACTTTTATGTATTGGTGCCAATTTCTCTTTTTCACTCACTATTAGATGTACTTTCTTCCTGGCAATTGTAGTTGGTCATGTATGTTAAGAAATCAAATGATGTATACCCATAGAGACTAGATGTATACCCAAAAGAGGCTTGTGTTGGGGGTAAAGGCGCCTCTGCCTAGCCGCCCGTGTATTACTACACTGACAGTCACCACCACTGCACACTGCAGGTGGTGGGCGCCCGTCACTGTCACTTTATTCTTTTTTCTTTTAGTGACAGTTTGAATAAAGGAAGGCCCGGTCACACATTGTGACTGTTGGAGTTCCCATTTCTAGTCTCTCCCTACCTTTTAGTGACAATTTGAATAAAGGAAGGCCCGGTCACACATTGTGACTGTTGGAGTTCTCATTTCTAGTCTCTCCCTTTCTTTCTCTTGCTCTCCCGCCATAGCTCTCGAGTCCAACCTTTGATCTGTCGCTCCCTTTCAACTGGTAACAAAGCTTTGCTTTCCAAATCTTGAGCTTGGTTCGTGGCATTCTCAATATCCCATCGACTCCCTACTTGCATTAGGTCTCCTTCCCGACAGCCATATCTGACTCCTTCGAGCTCCCGTCACTCCTCGGCTTCCCGAGCACCTTCTCGGCATTGTTGGGCACCTTCAGGGCATTACATCAGAGGTATTTGATCATTTTCTTCAGGGTTTACTTCAGTTCTCAGGTCTCACAGGCTGTAAACAAGTTGTGGGTAGCCATAGCTCACACCTCTTGGAGCTTCCTTCACTTGGATCTTGCTTCCAGCCTATCAAGGCTTGCTGAGGCTTGGTGTAGGCCTTCTTTGGCCCTCATTTGTGCCCCCTTTGGGTCCCATTGTTGGCACGTGGGACAGCAGACCCCTCCAGCCAGCTCACATTTTTTTTTTGCGCCTGTTTCAAAATCTGGCCCAAAATCACTCTTTTTGTCATATCCCGGGCATTCGGAACCTGATTTAGGAATGGTAAGAGTGTAAGTTGGGGTTTTGGCACGCTCCAGACGCAATGTGATATTGGGTTTTCCAAATTCTAATGATAGAATCTTTTGCAACAAATTTCAGGTCTGAGACAGCATATATTTGTATGCCTATGCTTGTTTGGGCATGATTACATAACCGGTTTGATGCCTATTGCATCCCAATTGATTGGGAGATTGAAGCTACATGTAATGCTATGATTTTGGACCGATTTTGGGGGTGGAAATACATAGTTTATAACAATAAATGCATGCTGAATACTCTTGGGTTGAAGCTATCTTTCATGCTTTGACATATGCCTATTGGTTCTAGATGTATGTCTTGGGTTATGCTATGATGTATTGATCATCGAGGGATGACTTTGAGCTTGTCATTGAATCCGGATGCTTTTGGAAGCTTGAGCTTATTTCAGCCCGCACTTATTGACATTGGTATATGCTTTGATAGTGATGCTTCTTGGGTTTATGCATACCCGTTGCCTACGGCTTTATGCTCATGTCACAGTTGATTACCCTATGCATACGTTGAGCTTGAGTGCTCATTGAAGCTCCACCTTGGATGCATTTTGGATTATCTGGAGTAGTCTTGGATGTTACTTGGCTTTTCAGAGTTTGGATTGGGATGTATTTGATGTCTTACATGCTTACGGATGCTACATACGAATGCTCTATCGCCTACATGTTCGGGATGTACTATTGATGTATTGTCTTGGACTTATGTCATTGGCACTGTGTCTTGCCTTGGCTTGAGCTCTTGATCTCGTACATACGACTTTTGTGCCAGTGGGAGCATTCTTGAATGCTTATCAGACATTGAGCAAGCGGTACTTTTATGCATTGAGCCGTTACATGCCATTGAGCTGTTACAGACACTTGAGACTTTGGGACTTCTTACCTTTTGGGATGATACATCATATGTCTTGGTTCACTGTATGCTTATGAGCTAAGTCTCAGTTTTGGATCCGTATCTTTGTGAACTGACAATTACTTGTGTCAAGTTTTAGTAGTGGCAGGAACACTTTGCCCCGTTAACTGGGGGGTGTGCCTACTCACTGGCAGATGTTTGTATGACATACTTGGGTGTTGGTCTTGGCAATATCTGATTGCCTTGGGATCCGATTTTGGCACTGTTAGCTCTCTTTTACTGAAATCTGAAATTTATTACAGAAAGCACATATGTATTGTTGGACTGACATGGATTTTTCATGCTGAAACACTCTGAAATGATGTACTTTCACTAGTACTTGGTGGGTAACAGCTTTGGTTCCACTTTCCTCGCCATTTTCCCTCGATTTTGGTGATTTTTTAGTCATTTTCTATAGTAAACAGCAAGCAATTTTGAACTGTCTACAATCTTCCAGCCTGCATTATGGCGAGTTCGTCCACTGATCATGCTATTTTCAACATCACTAAGCTTGATGGTACGAATTACTCCTATTGGAAGAGCCAGATTTGGCAGGTGTTGGTGCAGAAATCGCAGATCAAACCTTTGAGGTTAAGCGGGCATCCGCCTGCAACTATGCCAGATGAGGAATGGCTTGAGCTTGATGAGTTATGCAAATCCACCATTGTATTGTCTCTCACAGAACAGGTTCACTACAATGTATTTGAGGAAGAACAGAGTTGTGGGATGGAACCAGTGCATGGCAGTTTTGGGATACTACAAAATTTGGATGCCTCTCATGTGTAGCATGCTATGACAGTTAGAGGCAAAAATAATGGATATGGAAAGTATGGCAGTGGCAGTGGCAGTGGACAGGATTCTCAAAAATATTGATCCAAGTCTTGTGGGAAGTCATGTAGCAAACCCCGTGGCAGGAATGCAGATGTTACTTGTCACCATTGTGGGAAAAAGGGCCATATTAGGCCACAATGCCATGAATTGCGCAATGAAAGACGCAAAGATAAGGGGAAAGACAAAGTGCAGGATAAGTCTTCTGATTGCAGCATAGTGCCTACAAAGTCCAGTGTTAAAATTGAAGAGATCAATGTTATGCAACTTGAGGATGTTGATGATGATGATTATATCCTTGCAGCTTCTTCTATTGCTTCGCAGATGACAGAGATACACTCTATGTATGCACAGTGTTGGCTCTTGGACTCAAGTGCATCCTTTCATGTGACACCTTGTCGAGAGTGGTTTCATTCATACCATACTGTTTCGGGTACTGTGCGCTTGGGTGATGACAGCTCTCTTGATATTGTGGGCATTGGTGATGTTAGGCTGCAATTTCCTTCTGGCAGCAATTTTGTTATGTAGGATATACGTCATATACCTGCTTTGACACGCAATCTCATATTACCTGGACAGCTTGATGACGTAGGTTATCATGTATCTTTTGGAGACTCTGCATGGAAGATCACTCCCCACATGTATCTCTTTGGCATGCCCATTTGGGTCATATGTCTTTGAAGGGAATGAAAATGCTTTCTGGTTTGCAGTACTTACTGCCCCTTGATTATGCATGTTTTGATTCATGTGAGCATTGTCTTTATGGCAGACAGACTAGGTCTATGCATAAGAAGTCTGGTAGGACACGCATGAGTGAGCTCTTGGCATTGGTACATTTGGATGTATGTGGGCCCATGCCTTGTCAGTCTGTGGGTGGTGCAAAGTATTTTGTTACGTTCATAGATGATTTGTCACGGAAAGTTTGGTCTTATCCCATTAAGCTGAAATCCAATGTCTTGGCTGTGTTTTAGAGATGGCTTGCATTGGTTGAGAACCAGTCTGGGTATAGGCTAAAATGCCTAAGGACAGATAATGGGGGTGAGTATGTCTCACGTGCTTTTGAGCAGTTATGTGATGAGAGGGGTATTAAGCGTCAGTTGACCACCCCCTACACCCTCCTAGAATGGTTTGGCTGAGTAGATGAATAGAACCATCCAGGAGCGTGTACGCAATATGCTTAGTCATGCAGGCCTACCACAGAGCTTTTGGTCTGAGGTAGTTGGTACAGCTGTGCATGTCATAAATAGATCACCTTCTAGTGGTTTGTATTTCCAGGTTGCAGAGGAGGTATGGACTGGAAAACCCCCCTCTTATGCGCATCTCTGTGTCTTTGGATGTGAGGCATTTTGCCATGTGCCCAGGGACAAGAGAAGTAAGCTAGATCCCAAGAGTGTTAACTGCATTTTCCTTGGTTATGGGGATCCAGGCGAGATGGGTTACCGTCTTTGGGATCCGCAGGTGCGGAAAGTCATTTGCAGTCATGATGTAGTCTTCCATGAAGACAAGATGCATAGGCAGCCTAAGAGAGTTGTTGAGATCTGCATGGTCATATTTCAGGAGGAGCCAAGAGCTCCCACACAGCCAGTTGGACAGCCTACAACTGCAGTAGATGCTCACGGTCAGGGCATTGGACAAGCAGCTAGGCAGGCATTAGCGCCTGCCGTGATACGGTCTACTAGAGACAGACGTCCACCAGATAGATTTCAACCCTCGATGCATTATGTCTTGGTTATAGATGCAAGAGAGCCTTTCACTTATGATGAGGCTATGCGTAGGGGTGACAGTCACTCCTGGGAGAGGGCTATGCAGTCTGAGATAGACTCCCTGCATAAGAATGACACTTGGGATTTGGTTTCCTTGCCTATGGGCAAGAAGGCTTTGCCATGCAAGTGGGTGTACAAGCTAAAAAGTACCCCTGGACACCCCAAGATGGCATACAAGGCTAGATTGGTAGCAAAGGGTTTTAAGCAGGAGTATGGTGTGGACTTTGATGAGGTCTTTTCTCCTGTGGTGGTTAAGATGACCACCCTGCGCTTAGTCTTGGCTTTGGTTGCTCAGCTTGACTTGGATTTATACCAGATGGATGTCAAGACGGCTTTCTTACATGGGGACTTGCATGATGAGATTTATATGGAGCAGCCTAAGGGCTTTGCAGAACCTGGCAGGGAGCACCTGGTGTGCAAATTGAAGAAAAGTCTTTATGGCTTGAAATAGGCACCTAGGGAGCGATATCATAAGTTTTATGCCTTTATGCAGTCACAGGGCTACAGCCAGAGTGCTATGGATCCGTGTCTTGACATGAAGAAAGCTCGTGATGGTTCTTTATTGATTTTGGTACTCTATGCAGATGATATGTTGATAGAGGGAAAGCTCATGATGAGCTAGATGCTCTTAAGGCTCAGCTCAAGAAGAGCTTTGAGATAAAAGATCTGGGACAGGCCGCTCACATACTTGGTATGCACATTACACGCGCGACAGGCATCAGGGACTCCTCTACTTATCATAGAGGGAGTACATTCATAGAGTCCTTGAGCGCTTCCGCATGCAGGATGTAAAGCCTATTGGCGGTCCATTGCCTTCTTATGTGAAGGTATCACAGGCTGATTGTCCGCACACAGATGAGCAGAGGTCCAAGATGGCCAAGATTCCCTATGCATCTGCAGTGGTCAGTCTTATGTATGCCATGATAGCCACTCATCCAGTGTTGCCTTTGCAGTTGGTGTTGTGGCATGCTATATGGCTACACCTGGCAAGAAGCATTGGGATGCTGTGAAGGGTATCATGAAGTACCTGAAGGGCACTGCAGATATGTGCATATTCTATGGTAGCTAGTATACAGGGGTCATGGGGTACACTGACTTTGATTATGCAGGACATGCAGATAGTAGGAAGTCCACTTCCGGCTATGTATTCACATATGCTGGAGGTGCTGTTTCTTGGATGTCCAAGGTGTAGCACGGCCCTTTCTACTACAAAGGCCGAGTATGTTGCAGCCACTGAGGCTTGCAAGGAGGCCATTTGGTTGGGTCATTTGGATGCTAACCTTGGTATTGATGCTATCCTTACACTGCATTAAGATTCTATGAGTGCTATTCAGTTAGCTAAGAATCCGGTCTTCCATGCGAAGACGAAACACATTGAGGTGAGGTATCACTTCATACGTGAGGTCGTTGAGGACAAGTCTATTGATCTTGTCAAGATCTTGACTGACGAGAATCCTGCAGATCTGCTCACGAAAAGCCTCTCTACAGAGCGCTTTACCTTTCTCGGGAGGTTGATGGGCGTGGGATGAGATGACGTCTTTCCTCATCCTGTTGTACATGTGTACATGTTGTACTGTCTTTTTTTCTTTTTTTTTCACTCCTCACTGGGGTAGATTCGCCTTTAAGTGGGAGGTTGCTGGGGGTAAAGGTGTCTCTGCCTAGCCGCCCGTGTATTACTACACTGACAGTCACCGCCACCGCACACTGCAAGTGGCGGGCGCCCGTCACCGTCACTTTATTCTTTATTCTTTATTCTTTTAGTGATAGTTTGAAAAAAAGAAGGCCCGATCACACATTGTGACTGTTGGAGTTCCCATTTCTAGTCTCTCCTTTTCTTGCTCTTGCTCTCCCGCCATAGCTCTCGAGTCCATGCTTTGTATGAGAGATATGAGAAAGATGTATGCTTTAGAAGCTCTAGGAAGAGATGTCCAAAATCCCATAAGCATAGACAAGAAAAGTGGTACTATCCAAAAAGCTATAAAGGCATGTACTTGACACTCATTTCAATGAAATGGTACTATCAATTGAGTCACTCAATATTGTGTTTACGAGTCCAAGCTAATCTATCTTGGAACCTAATTCACTTGAGTTACAATTCCTTATTCTGATAATGTATCATGTGTTTGACTTGCATCCACCATAGCCGATCTAGTTCTAGGTCCGTGTTGAGAGGTTTACCCATAAGTGCCTTTGTATGAGAAACATGAGAAAGATGTATGACCTAGAAGCTCTAGGAAGAGATGTCCAAAATCCCATAAGCATAGAGAAGAAAAGTGGTACTATCCAAAAAGCTATAAAGGCATGTATTTGACACTCATTTCAATGAAATGGTACTATCAATTGAGTCACTCAAGATTGTGTTTACGAGTCCAAGCTAATCTATCTTGGAACTTAATTCACTTGAGTTACAATTCCTTATTCTGATAATGTATCATGTGTTTGACTTGCGTCCACCATAGCTGATCTAGTTCTAGGTCCGTGTTTCTCAACAATGTATCATTGATAGCTCTGCTTTTGGCTTCTTTTACCTATTGATGTGATTTGTTATAGCAAGCTATAAATTGCAAAATATGAGCATTTACTGAGGTCAACCCTTACTGTTGTTTAATACCCTTTTGGTCAAATTTGGTGAATAGCTTGTCATTTTCATATTTTCTCTTATTTTTAGCATGTTTTAGCGATGATTTTGGCTTATTTTCTACTAATTACAACAACCTTTTTTCAACATCATCTGCCTTTATTTGTCTGATTATGGTTGGTCATCTCAAAGATAGGGGTTTGTTTAACATTGCCAAGTTGGATGGCACCAACTATGGCTACTCGAAGTCTCAAATATGGTAGATTTTGGTGCAAAAATTACATATTAAGCCATTAAGAAACAAGGGTATTAAACTTGAGAACATGGATGTTGATGATTGGGCTGATTTAGATGCACTATGCAAGTCCAGTATCATTTTATCACTCTCTGAAGAGGTCCACAATAATGTTATTGAAGTTGAAGATCACAGTGTATGGAATCTATGGGAAAAGATTCATGAACTTTATGCAAAGTAGAGCCCAGATTTGCAGATGTATTGGCTTAAACAATTGATGGATCTTCGCATGAAGGAGGGGACCCCATTGTCTGCTCACTTTAGCTAGTTCCATTCTATCATGAAGAATCTGCTTCAACAATGTATTAAGTTTCAGGATAATCTGCATCCTTGGGATGTATTTCGCACTGCGATCTCTACCAACAAACTTGATGGCTTGAAATTGAAAGATGTAGAGAGTGCTCTTTTGACTAAAGAAATTAACAACAAAAACAATTATGTTCTCTATAGTTTACATGTTTTATCCATTAGAGGTGGCAAAAGTGGCAAGAAAGATGATGATTGTCATGGAAAGGACTCTCAGAAGTCTCGATCTAAGTCACGTGGACGTAGCAAGTCCCATCTTACATGCATGTAACGTGTCTCCCTATCCACTTGTAGGACAAGTCTTAGCATACCATCGGAAAGAGAGTCGCCCGGTACTCACAAGGAATGTTACGGGGGTTGCGATCAAGGTCTTCCCGAGTCTGCCATGAAGCGGAAGCATCTGGCCGTTTCCACTTAGGACCGACGTGAATCAGGGTTTTCCTAATAGTCAAGTCTCTAGGAAGTAGCTAGCGTCGAGTCCCAGACGAACTACTTTGCGCAGAACATCAGGGTCGAAGCAATTTATACTGCACTTGGTTCAAGGAGAATGGGAAATGAGAGGGATGTGAAGCTCGACTCTCTGGACGTAAGGCATAGTCCCATCCCGTTCCCCTAAAACATCATAAATCGGGACTCTAACTCTATTGAATCTAGGTCATCGCTACTTCGCTATCAATTCCTTCGAGAAAAGTTCCCAGCTAACCGAGACCACCCTTCCGTAGGACGGACCCAGAGTCACATCCACTGCACTTTCCTCGGGTTGCTTAGTTATCTAATTACCTACCACATTAAGTTTGACATGCAAAAATAGCTTCCTTAATTAACCAATTAAACATTGGTTCCTTCACGTAACTTAGGCACTGACATAGAAAAACAATGTCAAGCAAGTTCCCTTTCAACATTTGATATTTATTTATCATAGTCTTTGGAATACATCAAATATCCTGCTCGAAGGCTATCCCAGCAATCCTCAGGACCGAAGCGTTCCATCTTTCTTCTTCTGGAACAGCACTGGAGCTCCCCATGAGGAACTGCTAGGATGGATGTAGCCTTGGTCTAACAGTTGCTTGAGTTGCTCCTTCAGCTCAATCGCTTCCGGGATGGACATCCTATATGGTCTCTTTGCGACTGGTGCAGCTCCTAGCACCAACTTGATTTCGTGATCAACTTCCCTTTGAGGAGGAAGTTATGTCAGCTCTTCAGGAAATACATATGCGTATTCCTTTAACCATGAAGGTTCTTCCCTAGATTCCTGATTCTGATCTAGCTTATTTAGTTTAATCAAATAGATAGGTAGACCCTTCCTAACTCCTTTTATTATCTGTGTTGCTTTTGCCAGCCAAGTTTCTGGCTTACCAGCCTCTCCTTGAGTTGTGACTAGTTCCCCTTTAGAATTTCGAAAGGAGACTTGGCCCTTTCCACAGTGAATATGGGCATCATTGGGTATTAGCCAATCCATTCCGAGCAAACATTCGTGGACACCTAGGTTCATTACCCTAAATCTGACCGAAGTCGATGACTTTCCACCCAGTAGGAATTTCACCTTAGCAGTTTTCCTGGTACAAGAGACCTCACGACCATTTGCTAATTCCACAAGTAAGGTAGGTGCATCTATTGTGGCTATTCCTAATCTTTTTGCACAGACTGGTGAAATGAAGGAATGTGTACTGCCACAATCAATCAAGGTTTTGAAGCTTTTACCTTGATAATCTGATGGAGTTTGAATCGCCGAGAATTGGCGATTCAGGCCTTTCTTATGAAGAGCGGCATGAACCGTTGCCCTCTCAATGTCAGCTTCCATGGATGGATCTTCTTCATCACCCAACTCCTTGTTGGAAACACTGGAGGTTCTCCCTCTGGCCATGACAGTGGCTCCTTGGCCATGGACAGCTCCTTGGAATGGCCCTTGGCGTTGTCCTCTGCTAATCTTGGGACACTACCTTTTGAAGTGACCAGGCTCGTTGCAATGGAAGCGACGGAGATTGCGGCCATTACCTTGTGTAGGAACAAAGTTGTTGACAGTGTTGGCCCTAGCTTTCTTCCTTTGTCCCTGATTTTGGCCCTGCGCTCTCTTAGCCTGAGGCCTATACATTCTGATCCTTGCAAGACCAACTCCTGTTATTCCTTGGCTTGGTCTGCACCTCATGTATTATTGGTGTAGCTCGAATGAGTGCGTCTTGTAGGTCTGTTGGGCGCATTTATTCCAAACGGGTGTTTATGGGTGGATTTAATCCAGCACAAAACTTTGACACCTATTGTGTCATATCCATTTGTGGCGCGTACTTTAAGAGAGAAATGAACTTTGAATAATAGGCATCTAGGGATAGTCCAAGCTGCTTTAATTCATAGAATTCATTCATCTTCTGTGTGTGGTAGGCAGGTGGCAGATACCTCCCTCGCACAGCTTTTTTAAGCTTCTCCCAGGTAACTGACCTTTCTGAGATCCCTTGGTCTATGCACCATTGTTTCCACCAAAGTCTTGCTTCATCGGTAAGCTTCAATTTAGCGAGCATAGCTTGGTTAGCAGGTGCAGTTCCTGCTACCTCAAAGTAGTCCTCCATGGACTCGATCCAGACCTCGGCGTCAGTTCGGACAGCCCTTCCCTTACCATCAAATTCAGGTGGCTTGATTTGTTTAAGAAGGAACTTCTTCTCTTGAATTACAGCTGTACTTAGTGCAGTGGTCAGACTAGGAATCTGCACTTGAGGTTGCGCCTGGGCAATAATATTCTTTACGTTAAAAACTTACTAAACATTTCTCACATTACATTAATATGCCCAGTTCAGCTTTTAGCTAAGTGCCCTAATCACTTAACTACTTTACCAACGCTTATAGCCACGACAGAAAGTGATAAAAATCTTATTCATTCATGTGGGCATAGCCCTTTTGAGTACATTTATTTTGGGAAAGTAGAACAAGCTGATTGGCACATTAGTTTAGAGAAAATAGGATTGTGTTACATTCGGCTACGAGGACTGAGTAATAATATGGAGAGGGGTAATGGATTTTCAGGAATTGATAGGTCATAGGAAGCTTGGGGTATCCATTCCTTTGATACCCGTTCTTCTCATAACATCCCAGCACCTTGATTCTGTCGGCAGGGATCACTCGAGTCACTTCTTCGTACACATACTTGTTCTGCTTGACTTTCTGAATGCCGACATGTAGGGTTACGTTTGCGTGAGCCTCAACAAAGATGAACAGCTTCACGATCTTTAAATCCTCCATCCACTTGATTCTCTTCAAGTTGGTCTAAAGGTACGCAAGTCGGTGGGCTGCTATGTAATATTTCCCTGATTCACCCATCCAACTTCATTCCACGTACACGAGTGAAGGATTGTAGATGCGATCTAGAATATTCATCATGTCTAGTCTCCATCGATAATCCGAAGCATGCATTGTAGTCATAAACATAACCTGGAACACCAAGAATTTGTTCCATGCTTTGTGACTCTACAGCCCAACATCCATAAGTAAGTAAGGAAATGTTTTTAATGGCAACATTGCTCTACTTCCCCTCATTAAGTTCCCTTGTAAATATTAGATTCATTGGTTTGCTCTGATACCAACCGTAACGTGTCCCCCTGTCCACTTGTAGGACACATCTTAGCAGCCCATCGGAAAGAGAGTCTAAAAAGCGTCACCCGGCACTCACAAGGAATGTCACGAGGGTTGTGATCAAGGTCTTCCCGAGTCTACCACACAAAGCGGAAGCATTTGGCCATTCCCACTTAGGACCGACCTGAATCAGGGTTTTCCTAATAGTCAAATCTCTAGGAAGTAGCTAGCGTCGAGCCCCAGACGAACCACTTTGTGCAGAACATCAGGGTTGAAGCGATTTATAATGCACTTGGTTCAAGGAGAATGGGAAACGAGAGGGATGTGAAGCTCGACCTCTCTACCCGTAAGGCATAGTCCCATTCCGTTCCCCTAAAACAACATAAATCGGGACTCTAACTCTATTGATTCTAGGTCATCGCTACTTCGCTATCAATTCCTTCGAGAAAAGTTCCCGACGTTCCCGACTAACCGGGACCACCCTTTCGTAGGACGGACCCAGAGTCACGTCCACTGCACTTTCCTCGGGTTGCTTAGTTATGTAATTACCTACCACATTAAGTTTGACATGCAAAAACAGCTTCCTTAATTAACCAATTAAACAATGGTTCCTTCATGTAACTTAGACACTGACATAGAAAAACAATGTCAAGCAAGTTCCTTTTCAACATTTGATCTTTATTTATCATAGTCTTTGGAATACATCAAATATCTTGCCCGAAGGCTATCCCAGCAATCCTTAGGGATCGCTATTCCAAGTTCCGCCCGTTGACTAGTATACGGGCCTCGAGATCCCATCTCGAGTCACATCGGCCTCTTGTGTAGGATTCGGAGGCAAGGAATTTATGGCTAGAGCCTCCCCTGGCATCCAAGTGTCCTCCTGCTCCAAGCAGCATCCACGGAGAGACCTCTCGCAGCGAGTTAGGTCCACGTACCCAGCATGGCTAACAACCCCCTTGGATAGGGTCAGGCAAATAGTCGGAGGTGACTGGAACTGCCTCTCCCTCCAGGGTTGGAACCTGAAGCATTAGTTGTTTTTCTTGAATTAGTTCCTTGAGCAAAGAAGTACAAACAGTGCACCTATGTGTACAATCATGAGCATTCCAGTGGTCGTTCGTACGGCCAACTGCTAAGGTGTGATTCCTTCTCCCCGAATACTTCCAGCATTCGATCCTCGATCATTCATGACTTGGCAAGATCCCAAAGGTTTAGCAAGCTGGGTTGCTTGTTTACCCTTTTTCCTTGGGTTAGGTTTTATACCCTGTTGACCCCAAATTGTCACTACCTTAGGTTTCCTTGTATTATGGTCGAATAGATCCTGGACAACCCTGTCGTCCTAACTTGGTTGGTCAAATTGCTTCTTGGAAATTCACCACTACCTAAGCTTGACAGGTTAGTTCCCAAGAGGGAATGTTGTAGTAGGGAAACTACTCAATTCCTTAAAGAAACTAATTTGTAATTAGAACTCACCAACCTTGATCTAAGGTTCCCCCTAAGCCCCAATCTCACACATCACATTGTGGACCATCTCAACACGGCTACCCACCATAGCACGACACCATAACTCAGCATGACATAGCATGTTGCGTCTTCCCCTTCAAGCTAGAAGCCTACCCCAAGAAAACAACATCAGTACTAACTTGTGATTTAGATGCAAGAGCATATGACCTTGCAGGCATGTAGCATGAGATAGGTGTCAATACATAACTTGTGGGATTATATCTCTCATCATACGCTATTTCTTGATCACGATATAGGGTTAGGGAGTCCTATTGACCCCAATCCAAAACCCTAATCCTACTGGGCTGATAAATGTTTTGGCCCTAGGGTCCCTAAATTCCTTGCGGAAGTCTAGCATTTGGTCATCTGATCCTTAGGGTGAGAACCCTAGATCATTCTTGCATTGGTGATTTGATAACCCTAACATTTCGTGAATGTGGGTTGAACTTTTAAGATCGAAAATATTAAATCAGCATCCTAAGTGTGATACTAAGCAGAATTTTAGCATAACTTAACCTAACCTAGCACATTGAGGTGATCAACGTACACTAACTATTCACGCCTTTATGAATCTCATGTGAGTTACACAATTACATGCGATTTACTTAATTGATCTAACTATCTTACGAATAAAGATGATCCTTCCTTTAGAGATTCAAATATTTCCCTCTAAAATTTGCAAGAACTTTCCTTAAAAGATGGAAGTAACTGCAAGATGCATGAGATGTGTCATTCCATGCGAATATGCAATTTCAAGACCATAGACCTTTTGTCTTTATGCAACTATAGGATCTACAATGATCTTTCTTTTCCTTGCCCTGTACGTTAATGGTTGGCATTCAGAACTATTTCTTATGAACCCTACATTTATGCATCAAATTCAAAGCTTTAGTATTTTAATGAAGATGCATAATTTCCCAATTGCGAACTATGATAAAAGAACTTCATGCATGGATGCACCATTCCTTCATGTCCAGATGCCAATGAATACACCATTGACTTAATCCTTCCTTTATCACTTAACTCAACCCAAAATGTAACTGTCATTGCATGTGAATTGCATACTATACGTTTTTTGTCAAGGTTCATAAATCTTTTCCTTTCATTGCAATTATTTAGTCAATATTTAATGACCGTCGACAATTATCTTATACACGAGTCACAACCAGGAATTTATTACATAAGTGCATTATGTGTTATATGCCCTATCCTTTGCGTGATGCAACAAGGACGCCTTTGGACAATTTCATATTTTAACTTATGCATCATTTGTTCAAAAATGTGACTACCCTTGACCATGGAAGTGCAAGCAAATGCAAGTACCTCATCATGCAACTGAACTTTGTAAATCGAACAAGTATATAAATTTTCCAATGCATTTAAGTTTCCCTATGTGAATTAAAACATGCTTTATGCATCCTCTCCATGCAGGGATATTTTTCGGAACCTGGGCATTTAATAATGGGGCGTTGTCTACTCTCGTACTTTGGGTGGAAGCTCCCGCGTGCGCTCCTCTCGACTTTTGCTTAGGAGCCATTGACGAAGTAAATTTCGACTCAGCAAACTCTCCTTGTCTCCCTTTACGAGTTTTGAAGTTACTACTGCCCAAGATCTCCTTCCCTGCGGCATAGGAAATAGGCATTGCAGGACACGGTCTATAAATCTCGGGAGCCGCGGGTGAACTTGGTCTAGAGGAGCTTCAATAGAAGCTTCTCAAGCTTCTGACTCACAGAGATGTCGTGAGTGATGATGATGAGGAAATGGGTGATGATGGTGAGGATGATGATGGTGAATTGAATGAGGATGATGATGATGATGACGTTGATAGTGGTAGCAACCTGACAGTGTGGCGCAGTTTGGCGGTGCAAGCAGATTGAGGGCGGCAGCAGTTCGACAGTGGGTAGCTCATCAAACAATGCCTCCCCTTGAAGTTTGGTAGGGGGTCATATAAGGAGGAGGTGGGGGGGTGTGGGGGTGGCCACACAGGTGGCAGTCGCATGCTCTCCTTCCCATGCCCCTCTATAACTACTACACACTCTCTCTCTTCCCGCCATGCAATGGGTGAAGGAGAGGGAGTTTATAAAAAAAAATTCAAATTAATCATTATCCCTTTTTCACTTGAAGGGGAGTTCCTATGGTGTCTTGGGCAGGCACACGGTTCCTTATGCACAACGCGGGGGGGAGGGGGGGGGGGGGGGGGGGAGGATGATATTGTTGTTACACGAGGGGAGCACTTAGGTCAAAGTTTCTTTTTTGTTGCAAGAGATTACTTCGAATTGCTTTTGCGCGGGATCTAGGGTCTTTAATATTTTGTTGTAGAAATATTACAATGCAATTATTGTGGGAAACCAGGACACATATGATCATAGTGCCATAAGTTACGCAATGACAAGCTCAAGAGAAAAGGGGAAAGAGAAGGTAAAGGAGAAATCCAATTATCACAGTATTATACCTACAAAGTCTAGTGTAAAGATTGAGGAGATAAATGCCATGTAGACTAAAGAGTACGATGGTGACTACATATTAGCAGCCTCTTCATGTGATATCTCTCAACTCACCAAGGCTTAGTCTATGCATGCACAATGTTGGCTCTTAGATTTGGGTGCATCTTTTCATGTGCCCCCCTATAGTGATTGGCTTCATACTTATCGCAGTGCATCTAGTTCTATGCACTTAGGTGATGATTGGTCTCTTACTATTATATTGGCATTGGTGATGTCACTCCACAATTTCCCTCTAGTAGCACTTTTGTTATACATAATGTACATCATGTACTTGGACTAACTAAAATCATTATGTCTGCTAGGTACCTTGATGATGCAAGTTATCATATATGCTTTGGTGATTCTACATGGAAGATAACTCGTGTCATGCTTGTTCTCACAAAAGGTACCAAGTCTGGCAACCTCTACCCCTTGGTTGTATCTGGTACTATTGACCATGTTTTTTCAGTGGGTTCTATCCCACATGTATCTCTCTGGCATGCTCATCTTGGACATATGTTGCTTAACGAAATGAATATACTTAGTGCTTTGTAGTATCTTTCTCCTTTTGGCTACTCACATTTTAAGTCATGTGATCACTATTTATATGGCAGACAACAGACTCGGATTTCGCATAAAAAGTTTGGTATTTCATGCATGGTGAGCCTTTGGCTCTTGTACATTCAAATGTATGTGGGCCCATGCCTATAAATCATTAGGGAGTGCAAAGTACTTTGTCACATTTATTGATGATTATTCACGTAAGGTTTGAGCTTATCCCATAAAGTAGAAATCTGATTTCTTGGCGGTCCTTCAGCGTTGGCTTGCTCTCGTAGAGAATCAATCTCAGCATAGGCTGAAATGCCTAAGGATAGATAATGGGGGTGAGTATGTCTCACGTGCCTTTGAGCAGTTTTGTGACGAGTGGGGTACTAAGTGTCAATTGACCGCCCCTTACACCCCTCCCTAGAATGGTATGATTGAGTGCATGAATAGGACTATCCAGGAGAGGGTCCACAGTATGCTTAGTCAGGTAGACTTACCACAACATTTTTGGACTGAGGTAGTCTCTATTGATGTGCCTCTCATTAACAAGTCACCTTGTAGTGTTATTGACTTCCAGGTTGCAAAGGAGGTATAGATAGAAAAGCCTCCCTCATATGCTCATTTGTGTGTCTTTGGATGTGAGGCTTTCTGCCATGTGCCCAAGGACCAACACAATAATCTGGATTAGAAAAGTGTGTATTGCATTTTCCTTCACTATGGAGATGCAGGTGAGATGGGTTATCGTCTTTGGGATCCACACGCATAGGAAGTCATTCGCAACCATGATGTAGCCTTTCATGAAGATAAGATACATAGGCAGCCAAAGAAAGTGGTTGTTGAGATATGCAGGGTTATCTTTTAGGAGGAGTCCCCTGCTCCCACACAATTAGCTAGACAGCCTACACTAGTAGTCAATGCTCATGGCCAAGATGTTAGATAGGATGTTGGACAGGTAGCACATCCTACCTTGAGGCATTCTACTACATTAATGACCTCCTAACCATTATACGCCCTCCATGGATTATGTCTTGGTTACAAATGTAGGAGAGCTTGTCACCTATGATGAGGCTATGCGTAGGGGTGACGGTCACTCCTACAAGAGAGCTATGCAGTTTGAGATTGACTCATTACATAAGAATCATATGTGGAACATGGTTTCCTTGCCTAGTGGCAAGAAGGCTTTGCCTTGCAAGTGGGTGTAGAACTTGAAAAGTACCCATGGCCACCCCAAGCTAGAATACAAGGCGAGATTGGTTGCTAATGGTTTTAAGTAGGAACATGGTGTTGACTTTGATGAAGTCTTTTCTCATGTGGTCAAGATGACTACCTTGTGCTTAGTCCTAGATTTGGTTACCCAGCTTGACTTGGATTTTATCAATTGGATGTCAAGACAACTTTTTTACATGGGGACTTGCATGATGAGATATAAATGGAGCGGCCTGAGGGTTTTTGCAGAGCTAGATGGAATCTTTATCGTCTAAACTAGGAACCTAGGGAATGGTACCACAAGTTTGATAATTTTATGCAATCACAGGCCTACAGTCATAGTGCTATGGATCCATGCTTGTACACAAAGAAACCCCATAATGGTTCATTATTGATTTTGGTACTTTATGTGGATGACATGCTTTTGGCAAGAAAAGGTCATGATGAGCTAGATGCATTTAAGGCTTAGCTCAAAAAGAGCTTTAAGATGAAAGATTTGGGACATGCCTCTCATATGATTAGTATGCGCATTACGTGTGACAGGTCTTAGGGACTACTCTATCTGTCGTCACAAAAGGAGTATATCCATAAAGTCCTTGAGTGCTTTCATATGCATGATGTGAAGCCTATTGGTTGTCCATTGCCTTCTCATGTGAAGGTATCATAGGACGATTTTCTACAAACAGATGAGCAAAATTTTGAGATGGCCAAGTTTCCCTATGCATCTACAATGGGCAGCCTTATGTATGCCATGATAGCCACCTGTCCAGATATTTCTTCTACCGTTGGTGTTGTGGCACATTATATGGCTACACCTAGCAAGAGGAATTGGGATGCCGTGGAAGGTATCATGAGGTACCTGAAGGGCAATACTAATATGTGCATTTGTTATGGTAGCCAAGATATAAGAGTCATGGGGTACACTAACTTTGACTATGTAGGACACGCAAAGAGTAGGAAGTCCACTTCTGGCTATGTGTTCACTTTTTCTAGAGGTGTTGTTTCATGGATGTCCAAGGTGTAGAAATGCATGGCCCTCCACTACAGAGACCGAGTATGTTGCAACCACTGCGGCTTACAAGGAGGCCATTTGGTTAAGACATTTGGTCGCTAACCTCGGTATGAATGTTGAGCCAAATGCACCAACAATTTGGACTTTGGACATACTTCTATTGTTTCAAAAGCTGCAACTCACTTTGGTGACAATCTCTCACCTTGTCTCTCAACTTTCCACTCTGACTAACCAAGCATCCTTCATTGCAGCAGTAGCAACCCAAGAAAGCAAGAACACAAGACTAGCCCAAAATACCATTAACATTATTTCCCCCATAGATGAGTGCTAGTCCCATGGCACTCACGTCATAGGTAGCATGCTGTAGCCTACATCGAAGACGCAAAATGTTGGGAACAATTGATGGATTCTAGTGGTCCTGATGGTGGAGAATTGAATGCTGCTAATGAAGATGATATTCTATCTACCGCGGTTGGTACTGATGATATTGTTAGTATTGGAGCAGATGGTGATTGAGGTTGTTGCTGGTGACAAATCGTGTAGAAGGTCATGTTGCTAAAGATACGGGACTAGTGGTCCTTGTGATAGAGACATCTTGAATGCTCATTGGAGATGAATGGGGGATTACATAGGATAGGTGATGTGGTGTTGATGTAGCAATGATGATGTTGGATCCTCCATGAACTCTTGTACCTACAAAGGAAAACCTCATGTGCAATCACTTCCTAGGGGGGAAAGTGCTAGTTTGTTTTTCTAGTGCACAGGACATATGAAGATGTTAGTTTGGGAGATGGGTCAAACTCTAGGCAAAGCCGGAAGTGTTGTCCCACACTTGAGGACCCAAAACCATGAATAGGTTATGGTGCAAATATATTGATAGTGAGTGTGCATGCATTACATAGTCTAATACATAGTTAGAATACTCCTTCAGGGGTGCTTCTGATGATGTTGGTAGATGAAGTAAGGAACCTTGAAGCTAATGAGGATGGGAAGAACAGTCGTTGTTGAAGGAAAAGGGATTGTGGATGAAGAGTATGAAAAAACACCGATGAGAGAGGGATAGGGGCTAGAGAGTCCAATCCAATATGCTCTTGAAGGGCATGGATTTCCATTGGACCAAAATTCATGGTAGCTAATGCAATTGTGATCTCTAGACTGAAGAACCTTTTCCACCTTGCGTTGGAGTTGAGTTGCGGGTACTATGATGAAATGAAGTGCAAAGGGAAAAAGTGCAAATGGCTCAGGGAGACAGGTCTAACCAAGGCAAGTCGAGACTCCCTAGGTATGTCTTGACCTTGATGTGCCCTAAGTAAATGCATAGGAAAATGGAAAAAAGGCTAGGGGGTTAGAGACGGAGCCAACTGACTAAAGCCACTAGATGCATCCAACTTGAGGACCCTAGGTGTGGTACAGTGCATGTGAGTGCATATTTCTTTTTCTTTTTCTGGTTTGTTTTCGTGTTTTTTCTTTTTTCTCTTATTTTTCTTCTTCTTTTTCTATTTTGGCAAGTCAAGTAACAACACTGATATACAATAAGGCATGCTGCCTTACAAGGAGAAATGGAAGGATGAGATCAGAAGGCTAACTGCAAATAATAAAACTTAGCAACGCATAAGATGATCGGTGCACTGAGGTGCATACAATGAAGATTTGAACATTGAGCTTGGACATTGAAGCACATTGCCGCATTGTTGATGAAGTTGTTGTTGAAGAAGAACTTGAACTTGTTGATGAAGTCTTGTATGCTCATTGATGAACCAATTTGCAACTACTCTCATAAGGAAGTAGATGACCATTAGATGTTATAGTAAAGGTATGGTGTCATTGAAGAAAGTGGAACCTCAATGTTGATGGCTCCTTAAGTTCTGTGTTTCTTCAGTGAAGCTCCAAGATAAACTTGTTGTCTTGATTGGCCTTTGATGCCTTGACGTGATGGCTCTCGAGCTTCAGATCTTCAGGAAGGTTCTATTCCTAGTGTTAGCTTCAAGTCTTTAATGTTGTTGTAGTGTAGGATATTCATAGAAAGCTTCTATTGCCGATGATATTGTCTTCAAGCCTTGAGGTTCATTGCATTGCGTTGTCACCTATTGTTTTCCTCCATTCACTTGGTGAAACTTTGAGAGTACCATGTAGTGGATTCAAGAGAAAAAGATAGAAAGAATTACAAACAACTTTCTTCTTTGAATTTCACTATCACACAAGGAGTGAAAAAGTTTGAGCTTGTACATCTTATTTTTATTTGTTTCCCTTGCATAAGATCTAGCATTATTTCTAAAGTTGAAGGGACTTTTGCTATTGTCAATGTAACAAATTGAGCTAAAGAAAAATATATACAAGTAAACTAAGGCTAAAAAGTAAAAAGAGTTAGTATTCTACAATTTTTGGGATCCACCAGTCATAGAAATTCGGATTGTACTCCAATTCAGCAAAAGCATCCAAGTCAAGTGGTTTGGTAACCATTCCACAAATGTAGATAATAAGATCACCAAGCAAATAGGGTCTCGCAAAGTGACTGGCAATGTGGAGTTCCTCTTTGATCAGAATCTTGTCAAGCAATGGCTGATATATCAACTTTCGTGGCAAGGCAAGATTCCAAGCTGGGATGAAAAAGTGCAGTGAAGTGGTTTCATTGTAAGCTGGGTCAGCTTGAAGTGTACTGACTGTATGATGTTTCTCAGCTATGGTCATAAGACAATTGCCTTTGCAAGCAATATAAAGTCAATGAGAAAACCACTTTTTGCAAGAATGGACTTGAGGAATGACAATTCTGCTCAAGCTCATCAAGTGCTGATTGGTCTTGGATTTTGGTCACATAAGCATAAGAAGGAATAAATCGATATGATAGCAAGTGCTCCTGAGGGAGAGTCCTAACATATAAGGCTTTTATCAAAAAGATGTTCATTGTCCTCCCAAGTGGAATGCCATTTAGAAGCAACCTAAACTACCTCATCATTAGTAAGGCCTAGATCAATCATTGCAAAGAACTTGGCATAAGTAGTGTATATGGCCTCAAACTGGAGCCATTTTGTTTCAAAGAAATGGAATTTCTTTACCAAATGAGCAACCATGGTACTCAATAATTAACACACTAGCAAAGGCTTGATTCTAGAAGGAGGGTCAAGTTTAGTAGGACTGGTCTAGAGATGTGTCTCAACAACCTCCTCTGGAGCATCTTGAGGTTCAACCAGTTTAATTGGGACTAACTAGTGGGGTGAGTTAGTAGGGACATCAGTGGTGTTGGGCCTAGGATTTGGAGTTGCAAGCATACCTCTTTCAGCCCCCACTATGTCTAGGTTAGGAGAAGGTTTATGTACATCATTCTGCTTCACATCATTTAATGAAGATTCAATCATTCTAGTACTAGAAGTAGAGGTAAGATTTGGTGTTGTGTCATGCAGCCTTGGAATAAGCCATTCATAGAAATTAGGATTGTATTCTAATGAAGCATGCTCATCAAGAAGTTATGGGTCATGGGTGAGACAAAAGATATATCCAGTGACATCAATCATCATGTCTCATTGTCCTAATCGACTTGCAATGTGTAGCTCTTCCTCTAAAAGAAGTTTGTCACACAAGGATCAAGTTTAGCCAATTTAGAAATGTTGACACCACGGACAAGGGCAAGCACTCGAAAAGATGTAGGAGCAACATATGTAGGATCGTGCATTGAAATCCAAGGTTCCTTTCTTTGCTTAGCAATTCTCATAAGGCGGCTACCATATCGTGCCGCTAACCCTCGACTAGAATACCATTTCTGTTCAAAATCACTTTGTCCTTCTGCTTTCTTGGCCAATGTTGCAACATCCTACTTGTTGTGTGCTTCCCAATGTAGAACACAAGAATTAAGCGATGCTTCTCTTGCTCTTCCTTTGTCATTTTCTTTATAACTTCTCCCGTGACCGTTGGGTAAATCCAACAAATTTGTGATTGCTCTAACCATGTCAAAGGCTTTTCTAAGAGTTTTTGATGCTCAACAGTCTGAATTCCAAGGTTGGCATGAATATATGCACAAGCAAGTGAAGTCAAGAGTGTTTCGTCTAGTTCTTGAGAACTCATAGCTTCTGATTGATCTCTGTGTTGCCCCCTCTTTTCTAACATCTCCATGATCGATTGTTTAGCTGGTTTCAAGTGTATTGGAGCTTTTGGTCAAGAAGAACATGACTTATGAATCAATGGATTCATTATGCTCTTTGCACTAGATTTTATATCCTTGTGTGAGACTAAAGTACTAGAGGCTTGTTCTTTAGCTAAAGCGACAATCTTGGTCATAGCCAAGGGTTGTGACTGTATGGGTTCCATCTCAGAATTGGAAGTAGTAACTTTCGATTTAGTGGAGTGGTCAATCATGACAGTCATAGATGATTGTGCCCTTGGATCCTCAAACTGAGTGGAAGTATTCATGGTCTTGGTATTTTTAGATTTGTTTGTGACAACACTCACAAAGGGAGGTCATCGCTCTTTTGATGTTTTCGGAGCTCTCCCTTGTGGATCCTTTTCCTTAGATTGAGCAGCTACACTAGGCTAATGTTGCCAAATTTTATGTTTTGGTTTGGGTGACAAAGGTTCTTGGTTTTGAGGAGACTTTGGTGGTTTTGAAGAATCAAAAACAACCTGGGGATATTGCTTAGCAACACTTGAGGGATTTATCTCATCTATCCTTGGACTTTCCGTTTCAGCTTGAGAAGCCTCACGAGGAAGTGGCTGCTTTGGCTCTAATTTTTCCTCCTTGCTCGATGACTTTTTAGACACTATCAGTTCCTCTTGTGGATTAGCGGTAACTTCAAGTGGTTGCTCTTTTGGAATCGTGTGCTCAAGTGTCATAAGAACCAGCTCGTCGATCACTAACTTATTTGGTGTTGTCTCCTCAAGTATCTTGGTCCATGACCTAGATTTGTGTGTGGGTCTCTTTCTCTTTCTCTTGGAATTGGATGGGACTTGGTCTGTGGTTCCTGGGAGGTGGATTTGTGGGTGGCTTTGGTAACCAAATCCAACAACTTTCCCCATAAAAACCTTGAGCACATAGCAACGCTTTGGGCACCCAATCATAGCCTTGTGCTAGCTCTCCATCGACACTTTTGATTACTTGCCTTAAATCTCTTTCCCCTTCTAGATGCAGTTCTATTCCCATTAACTTGAGAAGTTGTGATCTTTCCTTTGGTTCTAGGAGGGTTCCTACTAAGTAGTTTTATTTTGTTCTTGTGTGCCTTGAGTAGTTCATTAAGAACTCTCTAGGGGTTTTCCTCTCTAGGTATTTGATCTAACTTTGATATAAGCTTCTTGCCTTTCTCTAGAGAAGAGACAAGGTTCCCTTTACTAAAATTAGTGACTATCTCCACGTTTCGTAAGCTTAGGTGTATACGATGTGCTTCGTAGTCCACAATGCATGTGGTTGCAAGCTTGAAAGGTTTTCCAAGCAAGACTTCCTAAATTTACCATATCTTCTCAATTTGGAAGCACATGAAACACTATGGACATGCTTTCAATCTCAATAGTTAAGTGAATTTTGCATCGTCATAAGAGGGAATAAGCCAATCCTCCATATGGCTTGATAGTTGCATTGGTTGGAACAAGTTTAGGTTGTCCAATCTCAATCCATACCTCATAGCTCAAGATGTTGTAATTTGGACCTTTGTCTATGAGAGCGTCAATGATGAGCTCTTGCTTGGTAGTTAGTTTGACCCTAAGATATGTAGGAGGGATTAGCTCTTCATCTTCTAGGTCAGTGTTAGTGGCTTGGACATTTCATTTATTAGGCATGGTAGACCTAGTGAGGGTACTACATGAAACCTTGTGTGTTGGATAGTCATGATACATGTGAGTGATGTTACACTCAATGCATCTAAGGTCAGCCTTTGGAATTTATCTAGCACCATCTGGTCTACTAGTTTTGGCCTAGGCTCTTGTGTTGCTAGCTCTGGCAACATGTGAATGGATAGATGGATGTGAATGTTCACTCATTTGTGTTGATTCATTAGGTTTTAGGACTTCAAGACCTAAGGTTGAGTCCACTATGAGGCATATCAATAGAGTGTAAGGCTCTTAATAGCCAGATGACAAAACTCTTCAATTCTTCTTGCAATGGTCTTGTGTTGTTCTTGGTGTGGGTGTTCTCATTCAACTCTCTAGGCTTGTCAGTTCTTCTTGCATTTTGCAACATTTCTTGGAGTTCTTATCCTTCAAATTTGTCTCTCATTAGTCAATTGGTCTTGTGATGTTGCACTAAGTGCAAATGGTGAAATTATGGGCTCAGTGGTTGGCTTCTCCTCTCAATTGTTGTGGTCTTAGCACTTTCTTTGAATGTGGTTCAAAATGATTCAAAGGGGGCTTATGACTTATGGCAGCTTGGTCAACAATATTTTACTCATCAAGCCCTTGGAATGATTGGAATGAAGAACATGTGATGGTGGCTTGGTTGGACAATTTCCCCCCTAATGACTTGCAGTGTGTCCAATATGTAGATGTGAAAGTGATTGTTGTTGTTATGCACTATGATCCTAAATGACCTAAGGCAATGTCAGCACAACGTGTGTTGCCAAGGTTGCCTAGGTGATATGTGCAATGTGTGCTAGGTCCTTGCAATATGATGAGGTGGTTACTTAGTTTAACAAGCTCCTTATTGAGTTCTTAAGTCATTAAGATATTTACTTCAAATGCTTGACTTCAAAACCTACAAGCTATCAAAGCACTTTGCAAAACTCGCAAGAGTGAGGTGTGCAAAATTAGGCTTACTTCCCTTCAAATTTCAAAGTGCACTTGTGCAAGAAATTCCACAAAGCCACACTTTCATGACAAAGATGGAAAAATATCAAGGCCAACCTAATGCAAGAGGCAAAGACAAGACTCCTAGAGGCAATTGTGCAAAGGTAGACAAAATAAGACGTCTAGATTCACCTAGATACAATGAGAAGGAATGGAGGTTGTGCGAGGGTAGACAAGTGTATATATGGAATTGTGTGTGTTTGGAGGAGTATTGTCCATGTGTGTGGAGGAGTGTTTGAGTGAACTCTTTGTGTGGGAGTGAACTCTTATGGGTACGAGTGATCTCTTATGTGTGCGAGTGATCTACGTGTGTGAGTGAACTCCTATGTGTACAAGTGAACTAATGTGTGTGAGTGATCTATATGTGCAAGTGAAATAATGTGTGTGAGTGATCTATGTGTGTTAGTGAACTCCTATGTGTGTGAGTGAGCTCGTATGTGTGCAAGTGAACTCGTATGTGTGTGACTAATCTCACGGCAAGCAAAATAAACCATCATTCACAATGTTGCCACACAGGTTGTCCAAGCAAGAAGGGTTTGAGTTCTGTGTTTTGTGTTTGAGATTTAAGATTTGATTTTTTATGTGTTTTTTTTTTAAGTTTGTGTTTTGTGTTTTTTTCCTACCCTAACAATGTCTATCTTCACAATTTCAATCCAATGAACGAGTTCCTTCCGATTCCGTCTTCCTAACCTAGCCACATGGGTTTTGAAATGCAAGCCACAAATGCGCACAATCAGAACCCCATTGATCCCATCCACGCCCATGTACAAGCCTCCTATTTTGCCACACAATAGGAGTGTGAGAACCTCAGCAATTGCACTGTCCTAGGTCTCAACAATGGAAGAAAAATGTTGAGCCAAACACACCAACAATCAAGACTTTGGACAGTGGACTTCTATTGTTTTAGAAGCTGCAACTCACTTCGGTGACAATCTCTCACTTTGTCTCTCAACACTTCACTCTAATTAACCAAGCATCCTTCTCTCCAACCCAATAAAGCAAGAACACAAGACTAGCTTCGAGTTGTAGTGAATACATCTAACTTACCTTTTGAAGGCTTGAAGATAGTTTCATGACCACGATCAATACAATCCAATGTCGTCGCTCCTTCGCATCCACCACCAATCACACCAATGAGTCAAAGAGCTAGTAGAGACGATGAGAAAAGAAAAACGATGGCAAAGAGCTTCACCTTCCCTCAATTCCTCACTCAACACACCTCTAACTCTCTCCCTCTCAATCACTCTCAACACAATGGAAGGAAGATGATAGAATTGAAAGATAGAATAGAAAGCTTGAGTAGTCACACTAATAGAGCTTCCGCAGCATGGATGTACCAAAAGGGTTAATACAAGTGAGATCTCCCACCCTTATATAGACCAAGAATTAGGGTTAGTGTTAGGTTTTGCGTTTTGAACTTAGGGTTTGTGCCCCTTTTGTGTTTTGCATTTAGGGTTTGTGCCCATTTTGCGTTTAGGGTTTTCACAACTATGAATTAGGGCTTGCACCCTCTCTTGGGCATCTTGCCCACTTAGTGGACTCTAGGCTAGTCAATCCTTGAAGCATGCTTCAACCTTAGCCTAAATAGACCAAGCCTATGCTAATGTAATCACAAATCCATATGTGAACCCATGCAACACTTGCAGGTGTGACAAATACAACTATGGGTGGTATATACAATCTGCACAGGAGTGAACCCAGCTCTCATAGAATAATACATCACTGATAATATGATGATGTCCATGAGTACAAAATAATACATAAGTGCCCAAAATAATACACTGAAGCTCCATAAAATAATAATCCACCAAAAAATGGTATCCGATACTTGCACTTTTGCTATCATCCCAAAATACCATTAACAATGACATGTGTTATCCCTACACTGCATTCAGTTCTCTGAGTGCTATCCAATTAGCCAAGCATCCCGATCTTCCATGCAAAGACAAAACTCATTGAGGTGCAGTATCACTTCATTCGTGAGGTCATTAAGGACAAGACCATTGATCTTGCTAAGATCTCGACTGCCCAGAATCCTGCAGAATTGCTCATGAAAAGTCTCTCAATGGAGCGTTTTGCCTTCCTTAGAAAGATGATGAGCGTAGGATGAGATGATGTCTTTCCTCATCTTGTTGTACCAATGTACACTTGTACTTTTTTCTTTTTTTCCCTGCAAATTGAGGCAAATTCGCCATTAAAAATGGGAGGTTGTTAGGGGTAAAGGCACCTCTGCCTAGCCACCGTGTATTACTACACTGACAATATCCACACATGCACACTACAAGCGGCGAGCACCCACCTCATTATCACTTCATTCTTTATTCTTTCACTGACATTTGAAAAAAGGGAAGTCCGATCACATATTGTGACTATTGGAGCTCCCACATTTGGAGTCTCTCTCTCTCTTGCTCCTACTCCCACCACCATAACTCTTGCTCCTGCTTGTGCTACCACTTTAGGGCTCACCTCCCTTCACATGGCACATGATAAGCCAAAGGAAATGGTCAAAATGGACATGTATGCAAAACCGCGTGTGAATCCATCTTAAATCCTAATATTAGGTTTCATATAAATAAAGCTTTTTTAGATTATTTCCTATTTCATACTTCTATTATTGTCTTCTCTTCTAATCAACCTCATGGATCACACCAAGCGAACTACATGATAACATTCACTTCCAAGCCAAGGCCAAGGACAATTTTTCACTTTTCTACCATGGTGAGGCAAAGAGATCCCCAATTTCAGTCCATGGGATGACTCCAATAGTAGCACAACCTTGCATCTCCATATTCTTTACCCCTCTCCCCTGCGTCCATTGAAAGGCCTGAAGACCCTTCTTCAGTTGCCCTTGGAGACTTTGAAAAGAGCTCGCAAGGAAGAAGACTTCTGAAGAGCAAGAAACAAGCAAGGATGTGGAACCTAACAACATCAAGCTTGAGAACAATGAGGGTGATGCCTCTATGGATGAGGAAGGTGAAAAAAATGATAATGAGGGCGACATTGACAACATCAATAGGCCACAAGATAGGATAGAATGGCCCAATGATAGTGGATATGCAATTGAGGGGCACTCAAGAGGCAATGAGGGCTCCATGCGACACCCCAAGCTAAAAACAAAGCGAGCCAGCAGACAAGTTTCTCCTCCTCCTCCAATATCCATCCTCCCTGCTCCAGAACAACCCTTGTCAAGCAACTTGGGTATCCGAGCTTAAAGCCAAGAACAAGCACAACAATGGCAACCACGATGAGGTCTATCCGGACGAGTCCCATGGCAAAGGCTAAAGTAGAGAAAGAACTATTATCTAATGGCTCTTAGGGAAATCCGCAAGTACCAGTGGACCTACTGATGATCAAGAAAGTACCCTTTTCATGCTTAGTGAAGGAAATCCTTCACTCTTCCAAATATTAATTTCACATGCAAGGGATTGCAGAGGAGGCTATCTAGGAAGCTATAGAAGCGTACCTTGTCACCCTTTTTTGGGACGCATATCTATATACGATTCATACCAAGCAGATGACCATCATGCTGAGAGATATGTAGTTAAGTTAGATGGATAAGAGGGAAAAGAGGTAAGATCTATCAAGGGTCTAGAGTTTTTGTAACACACTGCGATGCAATGTACTTTGTGAACTTCAACATGTAATGAAAAACATTTGCTTTTTATTATGCCACGGATGTCTCATATTGTATTTGCGCATGACGGTGTAATGATTAAATTTGCAACATCAATTGAAAACTCGAAGATTAAGTAGAACGAGCAATCAATTATTGAGCCAACATTCTAGTTAATCTTTCTACTTTGTCGAATGATAAGTTATCATGCATCATACAAGCGATGAAGTATAGGGATTTTTTTTTTTAAGTGGTAAAAAATTTATGGTTTGATGTGCTAGAGTGCTTAGTTTTGGCTCAAAAATCCCAAAAATGCAATCGAAAAGGTGATTTGAGCAATGGCAAGATTCCCTTTCGCATGCTATAGCATCCAAGGAATTCTTTTTGCACTACTCAGATTATCTTTCTAATGGTATTTTTGGGTTTTTTGAGCCAAAACTAAGCACTCTATCATGTCAAACCACATTTTTTTAATTGATAAATTTTTAATTATATTTTTCACATTTATCATACTCTAAAAATATTAACACTAATATCACGTAACATTGGTTCGTAAAATACTTCAATCTTATCACAGTTGAACACTAAAAAATAGACAATATGCTCGAGAGATAGATTGCAAGAAAAATATATTTGTATTATAGTGCAAAGTACAAAGGGTTTTTCTTTTCAAGGCTATACTTAGAATCTTAAAGCTCAATACAAGTTTTAGACAATTTTAAGGCCCTTGGTTTTCTCATGGGCCTACTTCCATCTCTTCTTAGCCTATGGCAACAACTCTACCTTGACGCTCTTCTGTATGGCTACTTGGCTAGCTCCTATGGCTTTTCCAATCCCCACAGCTTGTAGTATTTGATCCCCACAACTTGTATTCTTTTGTGTAGGCGTGTACCAAAAACACGCTTCACCAACTCTTTTGTAACAAGAATGATCTTGTGCGCATTCAAGGTGATGGTAGATGCACATAACACTTTTGATAGGGCATTCAAGAAAGAGAGCTGAGCCTATCCGTCAAGGGTAAAGGTGGCATGGATAATGGCTATGTCACCAGTGGGGATTCGACTAATACAGTGTCCTATGGAGGCATCATTCGCGAAAGCTCCTTAGCATTTTTGGTGACTTGCAAAATAAATGATGTCGAGCACAGTCTACATTGGCATGAAGTTAGCTCAAAATAGTATACATAGTAAAATAAAGTGTCTAGATGGGCTACTGATACACTTACTTCCTATTCGACATCGGTGGCGGCAACCTCCAAGGGTTTGATCAAGTCAACACTTGACTTGGACTCATTGATCGAGGGACTTGCTGCTCTTCCAAGGGTACCTATCGTGCTACCAAGTTGGCATGCACTGCCTCAAAATCCTAGGTGTAGCTATGGCATGCTCCACCGAGTCCACGGTATCTCCAAGAGCTATAAGTGAACAGTCTTTGTCTTCCAACTTCGGGATGCTATACTCCATAGGCAGATCATCAAACATGAGGGAAAAGTCATTTGCAATTGCCAACATCAACAATGTCTAATCCTTCTTCACTTCAAAAAAAATCTCTATATCATGGAGAAACATGAATTCTTATCGTCGATCAAGACTTCGCTCATGCTATCAATGTGACAACCTGCATCGACGGTACCTCTTGCTCACGTAAGCCACCTCCTAAGATATTATCTATAACAACTATAGCTCTATTGACTATAAGGTCTAGAGCCTTTACCTCTTCTACGGTCTCTACTTTTTCTTTGGCATTGTCCACTTGGATTAGGGATATCCTTCAGTAAGCCTCCCATATACTCTTCAACATCCATTATGACTGTAGGGGGGTCCTCACCTTCATTGAGTAACAAAATGAAAGTGGCAATCCATGAGATAGTCATTACCATAGTGATTAAAGCCATATTCCTTGGCTTGTCGAGAAGTGAGATGCTTGAAGTAGACAAGGGCGAGATTTGCACATAAAGGACCCAGTCATTTTTGAAATGCCATTGATGTATACTTGAAGAGACTACATGGCATCCATTCCTAGCCAAACCTATTGGAAGAGAGGAAGAGATAGAGAGTGGAGTGGAACCATGAGCTTCAACTCATCTTCATTATCTTTTCATTCCTAGCCAAACCTATTGGAAGAGAGGAAGAGATAGAGAGTGGAGTGGAACCATGAGCTTCAACTCATCTTCATTATCTTTTCATTATTCATTACATGACTACTAATTGAAAAAGAGACTACGATAGGTTTTACACTAACCATCATGTAAATATGGTTAGATCAAGTCTACACTGACTTATTCAATGTCACACACATGTGCAGCTGTATCTAGCTGGTGCCGGCACATAGACATAAAGAGATATGGGTGGAGCTTGATTTCTAACACTCCCCCTCAATCTCAAACCATCTACAATACTCCAAGTAGCTACCTAAAATAGATGAATTTTTCTTTACCAAGTGATTTGGTAAAGTTATTTGCTACCTGGTCTTGAGTCTCCACATGCATCAAGTCAATCTGCTTTGCTAGTACCATTTCTCTGATGAAATGGTAATGTACTTCAATATGTTTAGATCTTGCATGGTAGACAGGATTTCTTGCAAGCATCACACTACTTGTATTATCACAATGTAGCTTCACTTTGCTATCCAAGTGTATCCCCAAGTCATTCAGTAACTTCAACAACCAAATAGCTTCACAGGCCGCTAAGACCGCACCCTTGTACTCAGCTTCTGTGTACTAGACAATGCAACTGTAGGCTTTTTTTTTACTTTGCCAACTAATCATGCTACTACCCAATCCAAATGCATATCCACTGGTTGACCTCCTGTCATAGGCACAACCACCCCTGCCAGTGCCAGTGTATCCTGTCAAGTTAAGGGGTTTTCGATATGCATAAAACAACCCATAATCTGTCGTACCCTTTACATATCTCATAATTCTCATGACTGCATCTAAATGTGGTTTGTGAGGTTTCTACATGAATTGACTGATCAGCCCCACAACATAGCTCAAGTCAGGTCGAGTAATAGTCAATAATAGTCAAGTAGATCAAGCTGCCCACCTATACATGGTAACATTCTCTATCTCAGTCCCAACATCAATCTGCAGCTTGACATTTTGGTCTAGGGGTGTATTCATAGCCTTACATTCAACCATACCATACTTCTGTAACATGTCATAAGCATATTGCTTCTGCAATAACCATATGCCTTGAGGCATAGACACTACCTCAATTTCTAGAAAATATTTTAGCTCACCAAAATCTTTGACTTTGAATTCAACCTGCAACAATGACTTTATTTCAGCAATCCGCTCTCATAATCTCCAGTAATGATTAAATCATCGACACAGACAACCAAAAACACATAGCCATGATCTATCTTCTTCACAAATAAAATGTGATCTGTATCACCCAGTCTAAATCCATGCTGTTGTAAATAACTGTTAATTTGAGCATTCCAAGCTCTAGGTACATGTTTTAGTCCATATAATACCTTTTTCAGCTTGCATACAAGTGTTGGAAAATCCGAATGTGCATAGCCTTCAAGTTGCTCCATATAAACTTCTTTATGTAAGTCACCATTCAAAAAGGCATTTATTAAATCCATTTGCCATAACTTCTAGCCTTTAGTTGCTGTCAATGTAATGATTGTTCTGATTGTTGCCATTTCAGCTAAAAGGCTGAAAGTCTCCTCATAGTCAAGGCCATAATGCTGTGCATATCCTTTTGTGACCAGCCTAGCATTATAGCGTTCCAATGACCCATCCAACTTGCATTTAACCTTGTACACCCATTTGCAGTCAATGGGGACTTTGCCTTTAAGCAATTGAACCAATTCCCATGTTCCATTTTCAGCCAAAGCTGAATACTCTTCATCCATGGCAACACACTAGTTCTCATCTGCAACTACCTCATCAAACTTAGTGGTTTCTTTGAACCATGTCACCTTAGTCATATAGGCTTAATGACAGGCTGAATATCTAGTGTATGTGTACTTGTTAATTGGTCTTCTGACCCTTTCTAACCTCCTCAACTGTGGCTCACTCTGAGCTTGCCTCTCATGAGGCGATACATATCGATTTTGCCTTGCACAAAGTGTCATAACAAAAGGAATCCACAACTCATTATCCAAGCTATCACTGGACAACTCATAACCTGCAGTAAGTGGACCTATTATATCCTTAAACATATTTTCTTTTCCCTTATCCAATCTCCCCCTTACACATGTCCGTGTCAATGGACGTAGGAGTGCAATTCCGCCAACCATCTTGACCAAGGACTTATTGTAGATGACACATCACCTATCGGATCACTCATAGATGTGCTAAATGCAAAGGGTATTTTTAGCATTACTTGTGCTAGTTGATCCATCTGTAGCCACTGCAATTGGATTCCCATACCATGAAGCCAGCTCGTCAAAGACAACATCTCTACTTATCAATGTCTCATGAGTAGATGGCACATAGCATTTATAGGCCTTCCTATCCTGTGTATAACCCAAAAACACGCTCTTGATAACCTTAGGATCCAATTTCTTCCTCTTTTCATCAGGAATATGCACGTATGCAATGTAGCCCGATATCTTTAAGTGCCTAATGTCAGGCTTATGACCATACAGCCTCTCATAAGGTGTTACATCATGAATGCCTACTGTAGGGGTTCTATTCAGCACATATACAGCAGAGCCACCACTGCTTTAGCCTAGTAAGCATTAGGCAAACACTTTTCATTTAGCATAGCTCTAACTGACTCCATCAGTACCCTATTTCTCCTCTCTGCTATGCCATTTTGCTGTGATGTATAGCTACAAGTAAGCTGTCTTCTAATCCCGTACTTTGCAAGATATCTGTCAAACTCTTTAGAGACATATTCTCTGCCTCCATCTGACCTAAGACGAGATATAGCAGTCCAACTCATTTTTAGCATGTTTCTTGAAATCTCTGAATGCATCAAACACTTCATCTTTATGTTTCAATATGTAGAGCCAAGTGTACCTGCTGAAATCATCAATGAAAGATAAATAGTTACCAGCACCTCCAAACGAAACATTATGAGACAGACCCCAGACGTCAAAGTGTATCAACTGCAAGGGTTTCGAGCTATTATTCACATGTCTTATAAATGGAAATCATGCCTGCTTTCCAAACTGACACGCATGACATACATGGCTAGAGTCATTATACTTGAATTTGGGCAATCCAACTACCACTTCCTTCTGCTGCATAGATTTCAACTTTTGTACATTAACATGGCCAATCCTCTTATGCCAAATCTCAACATCATGAATAGCACCCTCATCATGTGCACACATGGCTGCCTTAAGTTTTGGAATGGTCGCATCCAATGTAAACATCCTACCATTCCTTCTGCCTCGAGCAATTAAATTGCACCCATTACCATATTCTTCAATAAAGTAACCATCTTTATTGAATCTAAGTTGCAAATTTTGTTCTGCCATCTGTCCCACTGATAAGAGATTCTTAGTTATTGATGGTACATGCAATACATCATGTAGGCTCTTTTTCTTGCCATTAGGCATCATTAACAGAACAACTCTTGTGTGTTGAATGTCATGCTGGGTGTCATCCCCAATACAAACATAACCATGTGAACCTACAACCAACTCAACAAACCACTCTCCATGGGGTGTCATATGGTCAGAAGCCCCAAAGTCAATGTACCATCTCTCATCTCTATTCTGCCTAGGTGCATTCTTGGACACATGTTGCATGGCAAACAACCTATCACTCTACTCATCATGAGCACCACTAGAAGATGCATAGTTTCCATGTTGTCTACCCTTAGCCTTCATATCTGCTTCTTATGTCAGTCCTTTGCAATGTGTCCATATCTACCACAATAATGACAGTCCTTGTCCCTGTTGGACTGATCATTTGACTGCCAGAATCCACCACCTTTGCCTTAGGGTGATCTCCCCATGCTTCTAAAGCCGCCAAATCCACCTTGGCCTTGTGTATTTTTGCCATGCCAATTACTCTCATGCTACAGTCCATAGGTGTTTCAAGTGTCTCCACGACCTCGAAAAGAGCCACGGCCTCTGCCGCCTCTGGCACACTAGCTGGAATAAAGGACAGTGTCTCTACTTTGAGACATACTAGAACTTGTGTTCAATCCAAGGTTTATTTCCACATGCAACAGCAAGGCAAGCAACTCATCCTAGTCAGGGGGTTCAGATCTAACCAAAATAGATGTATTAAATGCTTTTTATTCCTTGCCAAGTCCATTCAAAGTGATAGCAATCATATCATCCTCAAATACTTGTGATCCAATAGTGGCAAGTTGGTCCGCTATGGTATTTATCTCTATCTTATAAGCCTGGATACTTCTGTCATTCCTGGACATGATGTTGGATTGTTGTTTCAACTGAATCTTACGTGCATGTGTTACATTTCCATAGTTCTTCATGAGTATGTCCCAAGCACCCTTCGAGGAATCACATCCAATGATCTGTATTGCCATAGCATCAGATATACATAAGGAAAACCAATGCCGCACTTTGCATGCTCTCTCTATACATTGTTTATGAGCCCTTTTTTGTTAATTAGTTGGATTCTTCTCAGACACTTCAGGTTTAGCCTCGTCACCTGTACATAGGTCCCAATATCCTCTGCCAACCAAAAGAATCTTCATTCTGAATTTCCACAAAGCAAATTTCTTGTTATCCAACTTCTCACCAACAATATGGGTAATGTTGTTAGTGCCCTGTGCATCTGCCATGTTGTAACAGACTATGTCTGATTAATGCATGTCTACCTGCAAGCCAACAAGTATCATTGACCAATTGTAGTCTTTGACTATTTATGACTGTTTTCTACAACAAATTCACTGTTAAAACCAAGGTATTTCAGCCCATGATCATGTGAAAAACACCCACCAACATGTGGCATAACCCGTAGGTACATCGTTCAATACATATAGCATGTAGTTGTTGTAACTCTATATCATGCAACCTTATTGCTAGGGTACATACATGCAGTCTGAAATCTGTAAACTGTCAGTGACCAGCAGCTAATTCACAGCTAAAATTAAGATGTATACATGTCATACATGCTCCAAAACCTCCAAGATATCTGCTAGTGCATATAGGGTTCCATACATGATCATTCGTGCATAGATCAGTGCATACACAAGTACAAGTGTCAAATATCTTGCTTGCAGGTTGCAGTCAATAAATACTCAGCAAAACAAAGTTTATCCAGCTCCAAAATTCCTTCAAATCACTTGATACATTTTCTTCAGTGTGTCGGGGTCAATACATGACCATACATACAACCATAGACACTATCTTCAAGAAGCCAAGTCATATTTACAGTTTGTACCCAACCAAGACAATGTAACTACATTAATTTCCAAATCCAGACTTCAGTTTTCAGTAGTACTTAATGCTTGTCTTAGTGCTCCAAACATTCCCTGGACATATCCCAAGCCATACATTTGGGACCAATGAATGTCATGTACTGCTTCAGGCAAAGACCATGCTTGCTACTCATAGACTTGTGACAGTTTTCACTTGTAAAAGGCTCCCAAATCTAAATGTTTTGACCTCCAAATTTCAGCTCCAAGGAACAAGATTAAGTGCATATGTCCTTCTTGCATACACCTATGCTTCAATGATGCTTTTTGAGCATGTTAGAGAGTTTGTGTGTCAATCATGACAAAGTACATGCTATCCATTCAAGTATACAGCAGTTCAAACTTAATTTCAGGTTGCAATTCACTATTACAGCTCATAGATGAGCTCCCACACAAAGGCAATAGCATAGTACAACCTTCAAGTACCACTTCAAGTACCATCCAATATCTATGGGCAAGAACTTTATGACCCAATGAGCATCCCAATGTCAAGATTTGTAGCCGCAGGGCAGAAGTCTGTTGATACAAGCGTAGTTCATGCAGCCTGACAGGATGTGTTTATAATAGATTTGAGCTTTATAATGCTCATTGGCCACTCAAGTATGCTCAATGGAGCCTTGGTAAGCTCCCAAACAAGTCACAAACAATGCTTCATTAGAATGAGCACATACTCTTCAATGCATACCTTTGCCAGGAACAATGGCAGTCAGCTCATCTTCATTATCTTCTCATTATTCATTACATGACTACTAACTGAAAAAGAGACTACAATAGGTTTTACACTAACCATCATGTAACTATGGTTGGATCAAGTCTACACTGACTTATTCAAGTCACACACATGTACAACAGTATCCAGATAGTGTCGGTCAGTCACATAGACATAAAGAGATAGGGGTGGAGCTTGATTTCTAACAAAATCTCTCAAACTCAACTGTATATTCTCATAAGTATGTATTCATGTACTTGATAGGGATTGTAGGCTTGGACCATGCCACAATATCGAATCATAATGCTTGATATTAGGACAAAATATCTTGTAAAGATATGATCTCTCCATGAATTCCATGCCCTGAACAAATTGCATGAAGCTACTAAGAGTGTGATCCATCATGAAAGAAGGGGTGAAGGATGCAAATGCAAGGGTGCTTGGGAGAGAAGTGGTTGGAGATTTAGAAAATGAGAATGAGACCAAGTGAATAGTCTTTATAGACCATGGACTTAAAGTTTTTAAAAACTATTAAATTTTTAATAGCATTTTAATTATTATTTATTAAATCACAAAATAATTCAAAACATACAATATTAGAGAATCTAAAATATTTATAAAATTTTAAAAATAAAATCTCATGATCTATTCATCATTAATTTTTTATACATAATTTTATACACAAATGCTCACTTGTCGCAAAGCATGGAATAACATATAATTCTTATCAATTATTTTTCGCATTTGAAATGAAAAAAACCAAATAAGATTTGAAATATTGTCCCAACCAAAACAAAAAAAAAATTCAATATTAAATATGCTCACCTTTCTACCACCAATACAAGAGTTAAAGCTCTTCGTACGAATGCTTTCCATCAAGACAAGATGCTCCTACACATTTAGGAGACTCCAACAATCGCTCATTGTGATTGACTCAATCATTCCACTTCGTATATGAATTTGAATATCAAATGCTAATCCCGTGTCTTCAATGGACTCCAAGGGAATCCATTAGCATGCTTTCTTCATCCAACGTTGGTAACAAAATGCATGTACAATGAGGAATCTAGAATCAAGTAATGAAAAGTAACACTAGAGTGAAAATATATCATCTTTGTGTACCCCATCCACCTCATTCCATTCTTCTTTAAAATTGGAATTAAGAAAATCCTCAATTATGTCCTTACAAATGAACATGGAGGAACTTTTTTCTCACATTAGTACTTTTGAAGATATATGTAAAAATATAAATTGGTACAAACTATGAACGACCCACTAGTCTTGAAGCCCTACCGAAGCTCAACGAGCTATGAATGCCATATATGATCTTCATTTTTAACGTCTGAAATGTCCACTCATTCGAAATGGGCCATTCCAAAGAATGGAGAGGTTAACAAAGTAGTAATTCAAGAGAACCATAGAAATCAACTAATGTAGACACAATATATATAAACTTATAGAAAAAAATCTTGTTATATAAAAGATATTTCGATGACTTCCTAATCATCATTGTCTCACCCACATCCGTATGGAGAGCTTTGCATGTCCCAGACAAGCTTTCCAAAGGCTAATCCTCAACAAGAAAATATCTAGCATGAGAGAAAAAATAAAACCTAAAAAATATATAAGAAGTAAAGAATATTAAAGCAATGACTTACAATTCGAGGAAAATTTTTGTAGAATAGTCCTAGGAGGTAGCTTCAAGTCATTCACACCATACACATGTTAAATTCATGCAAAAAGTCTACTCTCTCGAGTTGAAACCCAAGCCTCTATGCTTCTAATGATTTTGTAATGCACCACAATGATGAATTCGATGAGGCCTTATTGCTTAAGATTGCATGTAAACCCATGAATCCTTCATGAACAATGCTCCTTTCCATTTGCTATATTCATTCTTTATATTGTGTGCATAGACAACAGATATAGAATCACGTCACCTTTGTTGACATGTAGATACCATTGAAATGGTAACGAGAGTAAAGAGGGCTATGTGGCTATATCTATGTAAGAGAAAAAAGATAAGACATTTTGTAAAATGAAAGTAAGAAAATCACCATGGAAGAAAGAGAGTTGAATACTGGGTAGCTATGGTTAGAAGAATATGGGGCTCAAAAGAAAAAAAGGTTGGGTACTGTGTGGCTATAAGTGGAAGAAGCTAGGGGCTATATGGCTATGGCTCTATGAGGATAGAAAGTTGAGACGATTTGTGTAATGGAGGTAAAAGAATGATCATGGAAGAAAGAGAGAGGTTGGGTGTTTGTGTGACTATGACTAAGAGAAATTGGGGGTTATGTAGCTATGGCTAAGAGAAGCTAGGAGCATATAAAACTAAGAAGATTTATAGAATTGAGATAAGAGAATAACCAAAGTGAAAGCATATCTTGTAGAAAGACAAAAATCTAGCTCTATGAGGATAGAAAGTTGAGACGATTTGTGTAATGGAGGTAAAAGAATGATCATGGAAGAAAAAAAGAGGTTGGGTGTTGTGTGACTATGGCTAAGAGAAACTGGGGGTTATGTAGCTATGGCTAAGAGAAGCTAGGAGCATATAAAACTAAGAAGATTTATAGAATTGAGATAAGAGAATAACCAAAGTGAAAGCATATCTTGTAGAAAGACAAAAATATGCATGTTTTAATTATACATATCATAAGAAGAGGTTTTGGGGAAAAAAAATCCAATTTTGGAGGAATGTAGAGAGGGAGGGGAGGGAAGAGGGACATAGCAAGAGAAAAGTGGTAGGAAGAGTGGATAAAATGTACACACCACCCCCTCTCTCGTTGGCCATCTCAATTCTCGTCATTAAGAGTCATTTAACCACCTGGGCCTTTTGAGTCCATATTCCACCTAATGTTGGTTTTAAGAGAATCCCAATTATGCTCCTTTAGGAGCATTACAATATGGTAGTGGATCTCAAACATCATAGAAATATATCATAAAATCAATTACAAATTCATATACTTGTAGAGATAAATCATTATCATCCAACTAATACAAGAACAAAGAGGGGTCTTGTACAAGCTTGCCGAACAAGGTCAAAGAGAAGCCCACACAAATCCCTATTGATATATGAAGTACTTACTTCAAACATTGCTCTAAGGGAGGCAATATCTAACATGACACCCAAAGAGCAATTCATGCGTCAATTCATTTGGACATCATACATCGTTTCATTATGACGACAGCTACCACCAAAGTACTAGGTCTACTCAAGAAAAAATGCATACTATTTTCATGGAGAGAAAATTGGAACCAACAAAAATAAATAAGCAAGGGACTTCCCTCTTTTTGGGGATTTCATATTCTTAGTGTCAGTGTGTCAATTATATTAGAACCAATGACCAATACAAAGACATCCTTGTAAATGTTTGGGTATGTCCCTAGATTGACTAATTCAATGTTTACAACAATTTTTATGGGAATCATACTTGCTATAATTAGTGTAGTGATTCCTCAATTAGAAGATAATAGGCGAAGGCATCTAAACCAATTTAGTTGGAATAGTCATTAAGTACACTTCACCTCCTATCAACTAGCATTAAAACCTTCTTCTCAAATGTAATTCCAATGACAAACATACATCTTCCTCATAGATGGATAGTTTGTTAAATGGGCAACTTGAAGACACCAATCAGACCACACGCCAAGTATAAAAAATGTTGAGATGATGAATCACTCAAGGTTTGCTTTACATTGATCTCTTGATGCCAATAGTTCCATCACCATCAGAATTCAAGAGACCTATTTATGCCATATAGATTCTTTGCAAATGTTTTGTCTAAATAGATTGCAACAGAGAAATCCCAAAGTTGAATAATTCTCGGCAATTAAGGCTTATTAAGAGTTGAAATGTGCACAAGATTTAATTTGCCTCTGTCAAATCAAGACAGATATAATGTTTGCATATCTAATGCCTGAATTTCTGATTCAAACTCCAACTTGCACGGCTATATCAATGTCCACGACCACGTGTGCACATGCCTATGTGCACATGCGTATGTACACATGCATGAGAGAGAGAGAGAGAGAGAGAGAGAGAGAGAGAGAGAGAGAGAGAGAGAGAGAGACACACACACACAAGCTGTGTGTGTGTGTGTGAGCGCACTCAAACTTGTCAGCTAGCATGTACTTATGTCCAAGCCATATGCTCATATTTAACCATGATAACTCAGAAAGCCTCAAATGTAAGAACAGCTGTTAACAAGCATATACTCAATGAACAGCAACCCCTTTGTGATATATACAGCTGATTCGTTTAAAAGACATGTTGAGAACCAAAGAATAGGTTTTTTGGCACCCTCTGATTATAGATTGCCAGTACCTTCACAGCGACATACACCTTGGAACTTCATTTGTTGTTTGCGAACCAGTTTTTATGCTATACATTTCAATGGTTCAATCCTAAAAATTCTCGTCCCATGTTTACACATGCCCCAGCCACTTCTAAGTGTGCCATGTCATTACCTATATACAACAACTTGGTATACATAGTGTGGCACATGGGACTAGTATGTGTGAAGCCAATATGGAGGTTTTGCTCTCCTTGTTTTGAGCAGTCTCGCAGCCTGGACATGCAATCTGTCTGTCAATTGAGCACCTTGTACTTGTATAAGGACAGAACAAACAGGAAGAGATGGTCTTATGCCAAAATTGGATCTCGTGAGACAGGTTTTAGCTGTACATCGCCGCTGATCACTTCCACAATGAAGTTTTCAATGTCTTCAAGAGTTCTAGGCCCATCATACAGGATGTAAGTTTTCTTCTTTGGTTTATATGCAACTAGAACAACATCACGACCTTTGAAAGTTTTTTGATCAAATGAAACAAGAAATGCTGACTGATTGTTTGCATCTAGAACAGCATAAGAAACAGGATTTCTGGAGTTCAGTCTTTGTCCCCTCCGTGTTAAGCTCTTCTGAGAAATCTGCATGCAAAAAGAAAAGCTCCACAATGATTTGACTTTCACATAAAGCACTTTACAGGCATGCCCAGTGAACTGAATAATATCAGGACGAACACAACCACAAAACCATAGCCTCAACTCCAATTTTTCTGGCATGCCTAAAATAGGCAGAACATCCAGGATAATCATTAGTGACAAACAACCAAAAACATGTACTTTCACCATCAAAATTTCCATCTAGTACACATTGATCCAACCTACCTCAATACAGGACATTTCAATACTAATAAGACTTCAAACACAACAGTAACAATTGCCTTTTGCTAAATACACTCAAAGCAAAAACAAAAATATGCTTTATATGCATAGTCACAGCAGGTCTCCAACTGAGATGAAAAAGTTACCTCTTTTAATATCTTCCTCACTGATTCTTTTCCACTGGCTGATTTATAAACTCCAATGATGCACAGAGCCGTGTCTGGACTACATATATTTTTTAAGTTATTCTTAGTTAACAACGGTATTTCATTGTCACCCTTTTCTTTTTCTTTCCTGGGCTCTGCAGCTTTACTTTTCTCCTCAAATTTCTGAATCAAGCCTTTGAATTCTTCCAACGAGGAACTAATTAACTCCAGTCTGTTGCCACTATTTAAGGTATGGATTTCACCATTTGCATAAATACCAACCACAGTTGGCAGCACATTCACAGCGAACTTACTTGAAATAAGAGGAAAATTGTCCTCATCGACCTGCACATGTAAACAGGAGTAAGAAGATTTCCCCCTGCTCATACATGAATAACAGGGAAGCATCAACATAAACAACAAGCCAAGATAATCATGCACATGCATTTGTGCATGCATATGCGTACACACTACACTAGTATGATAGTTTGCAGATGAATCAAACCTGAACATCGTAAAAGATGACTCGCCCATGAAATAGTCCACTAACTGCACGCCATACAGCAGCTGCTTCTTTTTTTCGTGTAAACAATATAACGTGAGGGGTGTTTGGTTCAATGTTCAAGTGATCTTCCAATTCTTCAATATGCACGTGCTTTGTGAACCTTGGTAGAACTTCCACACAGTAATTCTTTACATCCTTAACCAACCACTCCCCAGTATACTCTAATGGGCTCAATTTCCCATTGCTCCTCAAAGAATAAAGCACCAATTTGGGAGCCTTTACGGGCCATATATGTTGCTCTTTGCAAAGTGTTTTATGTGTCTCACAGTTCACATATCCAACCTGGAAAAGGCATTGATAAATGTCAGCTCTGTGCGTGCGTGCGTACGCGCGCGCGCGCGTGTGTGTGTGTGTGTGACCCATCACATCATGGCATTGTAGAGGAGAGTATAGTGCCTACAAAAGCACATATGAGATACAACAGTCCCCCTTGTCTCTGTGCCCCATGTATGACATAAGAGTCATACCCTTTGAATGGAGTTGCAGAAGATTACTCATGATAATTGTACTCTCATAGCATGCTAGATAGGGACTAGACATGGGATGCGTTTGACTAAAGCTATGTCTTTGCAGTTTTCCCATGACACTCCATAAACTTGTTGTATATTGGCTTGTGACTTGTCTCATTGGCCAAATTGGCCACTAGTATAGCTTAATCTGTCACTCTTGCAATAAGGAGACAACATCGTGCTTGACAGGGAGATGAAAAAACTACCTGGTATAAACCCAAAACTAGAAGTTGAGACATGTCTTTATCTATATATCAAATATCTGTTTAAGTATATGTATGGAGGTGCCCCCCCCCCCCCCCCCAAAACCCCCCAAAACCCCCCAAAAACATACATACATACATACATACATACATACATACATACATATATATATATATATATATATATATATATAGAGAGAGAGAGAGAGGAGTACCTCCATACATATACAGATACACAGATACAGACACGTCCATGTCTCAACTTCTAGTTTTGGGTTTTTACTAGGTATTTTTTTTCCATCTTGCTGTCAAGCACGATGTTGTCTCAGCATTGCAATATTCTTTCATCTAGCAGGTATTAGGATCTTTGAAAGAAGTTGGCTTTAATTTTTTTAACAAGGAGAAAATGACTTTAAAGTAACAAATTAAGGGGAGCATTTGTCTCACAACCTTGATACTTCCACGAAGATTGCTCGAAATGTCCTCAAGTACTTGCAACTTTTCTTTCAAGTTTTTGGAAACACCAAGTGAGAAAACTACAGCCCATGTATAGAACTGGTCAAGCACTTTTTTCTTTAAGGATTTAGGGGTTAGTTGCTCAGACTCAATATTGAACTGGTTTGTTTGAGTGCCTTGAGAGCTACTTTTCCCATGTGACTTTCCTGAGCCAGTGCTGTGACCACTGTACTGTCTGTCTTTTGCAGATGAAAAAAGGTTTTTGAAAAGATTGCCAAAATAACTTGAATCTCCTCCAAAACCAAATGTAGATGACTGCTCCTGTCTTCCAGAAGAACTTCTGAAACCTCCCTGTGTGAATGAAGTGTCTCCAGGTCCAAAATCATTACCATGCTGTTCAAACCAATATCTTTTTCCATCACTTGAATCATATGAAAAATGTGTCCATCCCTGTGAGCTTCCATGAGTGTTCGAATTGTGAAAACCACTGTAGTCACCATGAGTGTCTTGTGCTTCCCTAGCACGCCCTTGCTCGTTTCCAAACAAGTCATAATTTTTCCGCTTCTCTTCATCTGATAGGACTTCATATGCTGCAATGCATGCAATCACAATTGTCAGAAAGTTATCAGTTGCACTCATTGCTTGAACCTAGGAAACTTGACCTACATGTACACATACTCACTTCCATACCTTCTTTTCAACACTACTACAACCAGAATATGATTTGTCACTAATAATGTCAACCTCAAGATATTGATCTATATTTTGAAAGTGATCAAGCACCAACTCCTCAAATTTGATACATAAGTAATCCCTATTTCCCAGTCACCCAAACACACGAATAATTCTTGAAATCAAAAAAGCCCCAATAACAAGGAAGACAAGGTGGTGAATTCCTCGGATGCGGACAAGCTAATCTATTAAATGGCAAAACCTTCAGTTCATGAAAACCTCACATATAAATTTAAAAAGCTACCCTTCCTGAAGGATTCAGCAATGTTTACAAAGTACAATTAAATTTGCCACACATTTTACCTACATATTTGCAGCACACATCCCACAAGCCACCTAATACTTCAACAAACATGCAACTCGTCGTCATGCTGATATAAGCCTAACTGCAAAATGTTAAAAGACATAGGGATTGTATCCAAACAGCTACCGACAAGTGTAAAGAAATACTTGTTTATAGATAGCAAACACAATTGTAACACAAAGCACAGACTGATAAAGAACACAATTAGAGTCAGGTTAACTCAAAGACAATGCACATTGAAGAGGCATAACGAATGAATGACAATATATGATGCTCAATGAAGCAAACGCACTAGGTTACGATCTTTTGTCTTGAAGCAAGCTATAGCCTAAATTACAAAGAGCTACAAAAGCATGCTGACTTAACCTCATCTCCATTTTTTGTTGCTTTCCATAATACATTGAAATTACTGTAATTTTTAAAGTAGCAATAAAAGAAATATCAACTAAAGCTTAGCATTGCATTGCTTAATAGTTTTAAGTTACCATTTAATGTAGTCTACTTTAAGTCTACAATAAAACAAAACATCAATGATAACGTTGCATTGTGGGATAATAAAGGAGATCTCTTTGATAAAGAAGAATGATTCAAATCGACTTCTAGCATCACTAAAGAGATCGAACATGCAAAGTGCATATGAACCCCCAAACTCCAATGTCTCTAGGACCAAGGCAGAGAGTATGAGTTGGAGAGAGTATCATACTCTAACAAATCCCAAATCGCAGACCAGAAAACCTTTGGAGAAGTCTGGGAGCAGTAAATGTAGTCCACAAAGGCTCGATCACTACTAGACAGGGCAAATTGAAGCTCAATAAAAAAAAAACAGAGGCTAGATACTCACATGGCTAAAACCAGCCTTCCTTCTCAGATAGGGTAGTAAAATATGATCAAGCACTTAATTATAGCAATTGATAACTAAGCATAAACTCAAATGCCCACATTGCCTTAACAATCTTGGACAATAGTCACCTCGTTGGCCCCAAAACCGGCGCCCCTTTTGGTATTTCTTTATCTTTAATTGCTAATGGATAGTGTACAAGTTGAGATTCCATCTCCTTTGCTGATCCAAAAGTCCCTTGCTATACATACAATCAGCAAGCAAGTTGGGCCAATTCCCCCTTGATTTTCACCCAGGAATTGCACAAATGGAACCAATAACTCGCCAAATGTTACCCCAATTTACATTGGATGACTTAGCATCCAAAATTCCTATCAATTCCACGAATTCCGTGTGCTAATTTCAGTGTATGAGGCCTATTCCTATTGACACGTGTCCCAAGATGGTTGCCAAACCCTAATTTCTGCAGAGCTTTAGGGTTTACAGCAAAAATCTTCCTGATGTCCACCAAATTTGGCTGAGATCTACTAAGAATGTCTGAGAAATGCTAAGATTTTTTGAAAAATTACAAGAGAAGGTCAAAGAAAGCCAAGATGAGAGAGATCTGATTTTCTTCGTGAGCAAACGCTAAAATCTGCATGCTACTTGCTTCGACTGTCATGAGGACATGTATTTTTGAAACCTCACTTAACATGTAGATTAATTTTTAGTCGCATGGTTAAGTAAATGTTGCACATGTGAGGTGTAACTGGGGTTAGAGTAAATTAACGAGCCCGGGACTCCAGGAAATCATGGCATGTGAAAGACAAAAGTTGCTATAAGTTATGCTGCACAAGTACTTGGTGGTATCTGGTGCCAATTGTTAGCCTTGGTCATTCATTTGGCCATAAATGTCAATTTGTGACACTAGAGAACTAGTGTTTAATGGTATCTAATGCCAATCTGATGGTCAAAGATGCCACAGAGACACTCAGGAATGCAAGTTGCCTAGCCAAATTAATTATTGGCCAATCAAATTATTTTTCAAGGCACCAAAATAATTATTAGATTAATTTTCAATAATTAAAGGCTGAAATTTAATATTTAATTATAAAAAATGGTAGAAAAACCATTTAGGAAGGTTGCCACTTGTCAAAAATGCCCATGCAAGACTGAAAAACGTCTTTAGAGGCTGGAGAGAGGCATTTTTAGTATATTCAGCCTGCAAGAGAGAGGGGGGAGATGCTCTTGTTCTGATTTGCAGCCATTGGAGAATCTTCTAAGGCAACCAAGGACAAGAGAAGACCAATCAACAACAGGTGACGGTACCTACAGGCTGTTGAGACAAAGTAGCATCAGTAAATGACTGATTTTCTTTGGTTCATTGCATCTACAAGCTGTTGAGACAGGGCAGCAATAGTAAATGACAAATTTTCCTCAGTTCTTCACGAAGAAAGTCTGAATTTTCTCTCTCCTCAGCATTCTCTCTCATCTCCTAGCCTTGCTACAAAGATTACAACATTGAGATCACCAAAGGCTGACAAATTTCAGATTTCTCTATTGTAAACCCTAATCTGCAGCAAAATTGGAGTTTAGCAATAGCCTCAAGAAGTGTGCCAACAATTGGAAGCTCCAAGACCTAGATTCAACAGAGCTAAAACTATTTTTAGCCTATTCTAGTGGAGGAACCATCAAATCATTGAATTTAGGGCATTTTCCATATCCATCAAAGCAGGTGAAGGCCAATTGATTGCCCGAATCAGGGAGCAAATCAAATTAAAGACTTGCTAATCATTTTGAACAGCAAGGGGAGTTGGAATACCAAAAGGGATTGGGAGAATCCCATTGTACATCAACTTGTTCTTTAATTAAGTTAAATAAATGCCGAGAGGGGCGCCAATTTTGGGGCCACAGGGTGTCCAATGTCCAAGATTACATGGTGAAGTGTACTTTTTAGTTTTATTTGTGAATTTGTTAATTCCTGTAAATAGTGCTTAATAAGGTTATTTACCACCCTATTCGAGGAGGAAGGCTAGTTACATGGTTCCGTTGCCGGGACACCACTCTTTAGTTCAGGCTTCGTCAGGTTCAGCAGAGCAAGGATCCCAATTATTGTCTAATGCTCAAGGGGGAGGTAGCACTTCCACTCCTCCAATTATTGACAGCTCTCGTATATAGTGGATCTCTGATGTAGCACTAGAACTATACTTTTGCATCACCTTATAATCAATTTGGCATAAATTTTGCCTCAATTTTAAGATAAAACTTCCGATCAGTTTCAGCTTAGTTTTTGATCAACTTGAGAACCATTTATGGTCACTTTTTGAATCAGTTTTTGCATTGATTGTTGATCAGTTTTTGCAATGAGTTTGTGATTACTTTGGCATCACATTTGCAGCAATTTGTGATCAATTCTCAGATCAGCAAGTAATCAGTTTACGATCAGATTATGCTCAGTTTTCAATGGTTTACATCTAGTTCCATGGACAACAGCATATATTATGATGGCATTGATGTTTTAGCCATGGTTTATGCTTGGTTATGCTATGCTATGGTTTGGTTTTGCTAGATGAGTTGAGCTCATGAGAAATAGACATATCACATGATAATCTAGCTATGCCTTTTTTCATAAGATTCTTTGTGAGTCTTATGGTATGTTATGATTGGCTGGAAATTTTCAGCATGTGTTGGGCATATGGAATGGCTGAGCAACAGTGCACAATGCTGTATTAACTATGATGTCTTGTGGAAATTCCAATCCACTATTTTGCTTTTAATGCATTTGGCAGTGCAATCGTGCACAATTGCAAGGATTTTAAGGGGAGGGCTGTCATGAGAACATGTATTTTTGAAACCTCACTTAACATGTGGATTAATTTTTAATCACATGGTTAAGTAAATGTTGCATATGTGAGGTGTAACTGAGGTTAGAGTAAATTTACAAGCCCGGGACCCGAGGAAATCACGATATGTCAAAGGCAAAAGTTGTTATAACTTATGCCGCACAAGTACTTCTTGGTATCTGGTGCCAGTTGTTGGCATAGGTCATTCATTTAGCCATAAGTCTCAATTGGTGACACTAGACAAACTAGTGTTTAATGGTACCTAACACCAATCTGATGGTCAAAGATGGCACAGAGAGACTCGGGAGTGGAAGATGCCTAGCCAATTTAATTATTGGTCAGTCTGATTATTTTTCTAAGCACCCAAAAAATTATTAGATTAATTTTTACTAATTAAAGGCTGAAAATTAATATTTAATTATGAAAATTGTAAAAAAACCGTTTGAAAAGGCTGCCACTTGTCAAAAATGCCCATGCAAGACTGAACAACGTCCTTAGAGGCTAGAGAGAGACATTTTTAGTGTATTCAACCTGCAAGAGAGAGCGGGGAGATGTTACCCGATTTGCAGCCATTGAATGACCTTCTGAGGCAGCCAGGGGCGAAGAAGACCAATCAACAGCAAGAGACAACATCTACAAGCTATTGAGACAGGGCAGCAGTAGTAAATGATAGATTTTCTTTAGTTCATTGCATCTACAAGTTATTGAGACGGAGCAGCAGCAATAAATAACAGGTTTTCTTCAATTCTTGGCGAAGTCTAAATTTTGTCTCTCCTCACCATTCTCTCTCACTCCCTAGCCTTGCTACAAAGATTGCAGCATTAAGATCACCAAAGGCTAACAAATTTCAGATTTCTCTGTTGTAAACCCTAATCTGCAACAAAAATTGGGTTTAGCAGCAGCCTTGAGAAGCGTGCCAACATTTGAAAGCTCCAAGACTTGGATTCAACAGCGGTAAACCTTTTCTTTAGCCTATTTAAGTGAAGGGACCATCAAATCATTGAATTTGGGGCATTTTCCATTTCTATCAAAGCAAGTGAAGGCCAATTGATTGCTCGAATCAAGGGGCAAATCAGATTAAAGACTTACTCGTCATTTTGAACAACAAGGGGAGTTGAAATACCGAAAGGGATTGGGAGAATATCATTGTACATCAACTTGTTCTTCAATTAAGTTAAATAAATACCGAAAGGGGTGCGAGTTTTGGGGCCAACGGGGTGTCCAATATCCAAGATTACATGGCAAAGTGTACTTTTCAATTTTGTGAATTTGTTAATTGCTGTAAATAGTGCTTAATCAAGTTATTTACCACCCTATCCGAGGAGGAAGACTAGTTACACCGACCTATATTTAATGCAATCATCTACCACTAGGCACCTCCAAAAAATTGTCACTTTCTCAGCAATGCTATTACTTGCCCTTGCAAAGTGTCTCCCTGCTGTCCTTCCCTACCCAAACCCTTAGGTGGTTGTCTTCTGTGGCAAATTGTTATTCTCTAATCAAAAAATTAACTAGCAACTCCCTCTCTCTCTCTCCCAGGCTGTCAACTAACTAAATGACTGAGACCCAACCTCCAAAAACGTTTTCTCAATTTGCATGGGCATTTTTGTCAAGCGATAGCATTCTAGACCAATTTTTGAGCATTATCCAACCATTTAATTAATTTTCAAAATTAAATAATCCTAAAAATTAATTTCAACCCTTCTAACCCCATCTAAAATTAAATATGTCTATCCATAATTAAATTGGCTAGGCCATTTATAACCTGGAGTGGTCCACAACCTCTATTGAACCTTAGATTGACATTGATTAATTAATTAATGCTAGTTTCTAGTGTCACCGCTAACACTTATTACACCATCTAACCCCCAAAGCCTAGCTCGCATAACTTATCACAGCTTTTATCATTGGCACCCTCTACATCCTCGAGGTCCTTGTCCTATTACTATGAAATGGCTACCATGTGAATCACATGTGCTAAACAACCTAACATATTTGATTAATAACTTAATCAAATGCTATTGGCAAGATTAAAGTATCTTAAAATTTCAAGTTCCCTTGACAAATCTTTCCCAAAAGATGACTTCTTCTTCTTATCCTTGTTCTTCTTCTTCAGACCATTCAAAAATTTGGTAAACTAAGAATCCTTTGTCAATTCAACAAAGCGATTTGCTACTATCCTCATTCAATTCTGAAACTCATCATCAAATTCCTCTTTACATTTCTAGTCATTTGCGTACTATGCCTTGAAGGCCCAACATCTTTCCCAACAATAACATTTTCAACTTTTTGTCCATAGTCTAAAGCCTTATCCAAGATCATGCATTGCATTTCCGTAATTCCCATGTAAATGTTCAAACTAAGAGGCATCATCACTGCTTGATTCCATCTTACTATATGAAGACATATTGCTGTAATTTCTTAGCTAAGAGCAAAAATTAGCACTAGCACAAAGATTTGGCTTGCAATCATGTGCCTCAACCCACCAAATCAAAGGATTGACTCGTATCTCGGCAATGGAACCATGAAACCAATCTTCCTCCTTTCTCAGGAATACATAAAGTCCTTTCTCACGAATCGGGTCTACATCTGAAAGCATGTTGATTTCAGCATTTATTGGCTGCTGTAGGCCATTTTCAGCATGCTATTCATGCTATACAGCACCTTCATTTTCATTTCCAGCACCTTCATTTTCATCATCAGAAAGTCTTATCTTGCTATCCATGACCTCCTTGTGCTTCTATTTGTTGTCCATCATCATTTGGCTCAAAAATAACAGGCTGATCATCCATTTCAGCTTGTGGTACAACATCATGAGGCTCATCATTTGAAGTAATAGATGGCTGCAAATTCTGAAGTTCGACCTTTTTCATGTCTTCATCAAAGGCTAAAGTACTTTTCAACAACTTTGCCTCATTAAACACAACATTATGGCTGCGAACAATTTGCTTGGACTGTGGTAGCCACGCTCTATAGCCAAATTCACCCCCATCACCATAGCCCATGAAAATGCCTTTCGTGGATTTCCGGTCAAGTTTACTCCTCAACTCATCTCTAACATGTACAAAAGCATCACAACCGAATATCCATAAATGGTCATATGAGGCCGATTTGCCAGACCAAACCTCCTCAAGGATGCCATTATTTAAGAACCTCTTTGGAGAGCGGTTGCTGATATAAACCACGGTTTTAAGTGCCTCTCCCCAAAATTCATGAGGGAGATTAGCAGTGGACAACATGCACCGCACTCTCTCACATAAAGTCCTATTATATCTTTCAGCCACACCATTTGAAGAAGGGCTGTAAGGAGTTCTAAGCTCCCTCTTGATTCCATGCAAGTCACAAAAAGACTTAAACTCAATAGATATGAACTCACCCCCATTATCAATTCTCAAGCATTTCAGCTTTCTACCTATCTAAGTGGTCACAAATGCATGAAATTTTTTAAAAACAGCAAATACTTTCACTTTTCTTTATCAACAGATAAACCCAAATCTTCCTGGAACAATCATCAATAAAAGAGAGAAAATATACAACACCACCCAACAATTTCACAAGCATACTACATACATCAGAATGCACTAAGACCAAGACATTGGACTAACGGGAGACACTAAAGTAAAAGGAGTTTTTCATTTGCTTTCCAAACTGACAATCATTACAAAAATGAAGTTTAGAGCCTTTTCCATCAATCCTCTTCAAAGAGGTAAGGGCATCAAGTCCTTTCTGGCTCATATTTCCTAATCTCTTATGCCACAACTCCAAACGACAGCCAATTTCAGCGACTACAAGAAACTTGTCATTCAAAGCTTTACAGTGCAGACAATACAAAGTGCTCTTCTTGAATCCTTTTGCAATCAGCATGGAACCTTTTTCAATTTTCACAAACCACCACCAAACAGTGTAGTGTAACCATGCAAGTCAAGCTATCCAACAGATAGTAAACTCTTCTTGATGCCAGGCACATATCTGACATCTTTCAACACAAGCTCTTGCCCATTATCCAAAGACAAGTGTACAGTGTCTACCGCATCAATGCTGCAAGCATGGTTATTTCCAAGATATACTTTTCCATAACTGCTTGCATTGAACATAGCAAAACACTCCAAGCAAGGAGTTACATGAAAAGAGGCACCAGAGTTAACAATCCAAGTCCGAGTGACACCATCATCAGCTAACAAAAGTGCATCAATCACATCAGCCTTGATAATCTGCATATCTTGCATGTGACATACAAGGGCATCATAATATACTGCACCTAGTACATCAGCCTCTGCATCCGAGAGCTCCTCTATGACTACACTGGAGGTCACATTGGCCTTTTCCTTGCCTTTGGCTGCCTTAGATGCATCTATCTTATCCTCTTTTTTCTTTTTGTCTCCTGCATTCTTCTTTCTCTCTTGATCCTTCTTGTAGTACCTGCAATCAGGCTTCTTGAGGCCCTTCCAACCACACTGATAGCGAGTAACATCACTATTTTCCTTTCCTTTTCTCTTGCTTTTGCTTCTCTGTCCAACATTTGCATTTTTCTTTTCAGCCCTGCCTCTAACATTGTAAGCTAAGTTGTTGCCTTCTCCACTAGACTTATGTCTAATTTCTTCATTCAAGATTGAACCCCTTACACCAGCATATGAGAGATTGGGGTTATTCCTGAGAGAAACTACCAAGGTCTCCCAAGAATTAGACAGTGTCATGATCAAAAAGATCGCCCTCAACTTATCATCAAAATCCAAATTAGCATCCTTGAGCTGATTTAAAATACCAGTAAATGCACTCAAGTACTCAACTGTAGGCTTGGACTCATCCAGCCGCATATTCACCAACTTGCGCATTAAATGCACTTGATCAACAGGTGTGGTGATCTCATAGGTAGTTTTCAACTTCTCCCATATTGCATAACCAGTATCTAAGCCCTTAATGTCTGTCAAAATGTCATCAATGACACCCATCTTTATATAAGCCACAGCCTTTTTGTTGACTTTGGCCCAATCTGCATCAGACATTTGTGCGGATTTATCTTTCTAAAAGCATCCTCACAATCCTTTAATAACAATATGCCCTGCATATGGTCTTTCCAAAGGTTAAAACCCTCACCATCAAACCGTTTGATTTCCGTCAAACTCTTAATGTCAAAACTAGAAGAAGTTGCAACCATTTTTATCACAAACACAAGTGTAAATGCACAGAACTGCAAGAGCACAAGCTAAACTAGCAAATACACTGCTGTTGTTGCCCAACCAACGATAAACCTATGCTGTTTTTACATAAACCAGCCATCACACGTGCAAATATTGCAAAAATTTACCAAAATCTGCACAAAATCCCAAATTTCTAGGTCCAACAATGCGTAAATGTCAGCCAATCTGACCTAGCTAAACAAAATTTCATCAATACATGAAAAGCCCCAATTTTTCCACGTCCAATGTCAAGAAATTTTACTTAGGTGCTTCCACATGCGAATCCCTGTCAAAGCAAGGATCTTGCTTGCAGGAAAAAAATTAAAAAAAATGACGAAAAATGCTTGGAAAGTGACGAATCTGCTCTGGTTGACCAGCTGCCTGCTGTCATGACCTGTCGCCTTGCAGAAAATTGCCTTCTGATGCCACAGAACCTATCGTCTGTCAGTCGTGACCAGCCGCTGACATGAAAACTTGTCACCTGGTGTCGCTTGGTTCAAAACAACCTGACACCTGTCTGCCAAGTCAAAAACGACCTCTCACCTGCACAAAACATGACAAAATCTGTTGCTGCCTGTGCAGATTTAGCGTTTTTGGACTGTCGACTAACAGTGCAACACACAGTGCCTGAAATCAGTGGCGACCTGACTTGAGCGAACAGCCGAAGTGACGACCATATGATTTCGCGCGAGCAAAACACTAGAGATGTCTCGCACGGACTCCGAGGAGCATGAAAACCTTGGCCAAAGCTCTAATACCAGTTGTTGAGTACACGGCTAGCGAAAGCGTGAAGATTTGCAACAAGGAAAGTGTGTAGATGAGTGAGAATGAGAGTGAGAGTGACAAAGAGAGTACGAGCTGATTTGGGTATACCCACAATGCGTTGGTACATAAAGAATAAAATGTACTTATACTTAGGGCCCGTAAGGGTGCATTCACATGAATAACATAATAATACAAATGTACAATACAAGGAAGTGAATAAAGGACCTTTACATCCCAACAGGCACAGGTCCCAAGGTGGCTTCAAACACTAGTTTCTATAAAACTTTAGGTTTTACAATCGAAATCCTCTTACTATCCACCAAATTTGGTTGAGATCTGCTGAGAATAGCTAAGAAATACTGAGATGTTTTGAAAATTTACTAGAGAAGGTGAGAGAAGGCCAAGATGAGAGAGATCTAATTTTCTTCACCAAAAAACCCTAAAATCCACTTGCTACTTACTCTACCCTACATTTAATGCAGTCACCTACTGCCAGACACCTCCAAAATGTTGTCACCTAATCAACAATGTTGTTGTCCGCCCCTGGAAGGTGTCTCCCTACTCTCCCCTACCTACCAAGGCCACAAGATGGCTATCTTCTATAGCTCCCCTTCTCTCTCTCTCTCCCAAGCTATCAACTAACTGAATGGCTGAAACCTACGCCCCAAAAACGTTTTCTCAATTTGCATAGATATTTTTGCCAACTGGCAGCTTTTTAAACCCATTTTGGGCATTATCTAGCCATCTATTTAATTTTCAGAATTAAATGATCCTAAAAATTAATTTAAGCCCCTTTGACGTTGCCCAAAATTAAATGTGCCCATCCATAATGAACTTGGCTAGAACATTTGCAACCTCAAGTGGTCCCTTGACCCTTAGACTGGCATTAATTAATTAATTAATTAATGCTAGTTCCTAGTGTCACCAAGGGTCAAAACTGACACCAACTAAACTCCAAAGCCCAACTCGCATAACTTATCACAACTTTTACCTTTGACAACAAGTATATCCTCTCAAGGTCCTTAGCTTGTTACCATCAAATAATTGCCATGTGCATCACATGCGCTAAACAACCTTGCACATTTGATTAATAATTCAAATGTTATTGACAAGATTAGAGCATCTTAAAATTTCACATCCCCATGACAAACCTCCCCCGGAATAAGACTTCTTCTTCTTACCCTTGCTATCCTTCTTCCGAGCATTCAAAAATGAGGTGAACCAAGGATCCTTTGCTAATTCAACAAAGAGATTTGCTACTGTCCTCATCTGAATCTCAAACAAGTCATCAAATTCCTCTTCACTTTCTTAGTCATCAGCATCATTATGTCTTGAAGGTCCTACGCCTTACCCAACAACAACATTTTCAGCTTATTGTCCATGGTCTGAGCCTTATCAAAGATCATGCATTGCATTTTCTTGATTCCCATGTGAATGTTCATACTAAGAGGCATCATCACTGCTTGATTCCATCTCACTCTATGAAGACATATTGCTGTAATTTCTTAGTTGAGAGCAAAAATCAGCACTAGCACAAAGCTTTGGCTTGCAATCATGTGCCTCGGGCCCACCAAATATAAGGATTGACTCATATCCTGGCAATGGAACCATGAGACCAACCTTCGTCCTTGGATGGTGGTAAAACCTAATCGAGCACTTAATTACACCAATTAATAACTAAGCATAAACTCAAATGCACACATTACCTTAACAATCATGGACAATAGACACTCGGTTGGCCCCAAAGCTAGCGTCCCTTTCAATATTCCTTTATCTTTAATTGCTAATGGACAATGTACAAGTTGAGATTCCACAATATCTTTTGCTCATCCAAAAGCCCCCTGTTGTACATACAATCAACAAGCAAACTAGGCCAATGGCCCCTTGATTTTCAACAAGCAATTGCACCAATGGAACCATCAACTAGCCAAATGCTGCCCCAATTTACATTGGATGACGTAGCATCCAAATTCTTGTCAATTCTACAAATTTTGTGTACTGATTTCACTGTATGAAGCCTATTTCTATTGGCACAAGTCCCAAGGCGGCTGCCAAACCCTAGTTTTTGCCAAAGTTTAGGGCTTACAGCAGAAATCCTCCTGCTATCCACCAAATTTGGCTGAGATCTGTTGAGAATGTCAGAGAAATGTTGAGATCTTTTGAGAAATTACTAGAGGTCAAAGAAAGCCAAGATGAGAGAGAGACTTGATTTTTTTCGCCAAAAGACCCTAAAATCTGCCTGCTGCCTACTCCAGTCTGTATATAATGCAATCACCTACTGCCAGGCACCTCCAAAATGTTGTCACTTGGTCAACAATGCTATTGCCCGCACCTGAAAGGTGTCTCCTTGCTGTCCCCTACCTGCTGGGGCTGTCCTCTAGAGCAAATTGTTGTTCTCTCATTAGAAAATGGAACAGCAACTCCCTCTCTCTCTCTCCCTCCCAGGCTGTCAACTAGCTGAATGGTTGAGACCTAACCCCTAAAAACGTTTTCTCAATTTGCATTGGCATTTTTGCCAATTGGCAGCCTTCTAGACCAATTTTTCAACATTATCCAATCATTTAATTAGCTTTTAGAATTAAATAATCCTAAAAATTAATTTCAACCCTTTTGACCCTGCCCAAACAAAAAATTGCAAGTAAAAAGTGGCTGATTATATTACTCAGAAAAATAGATTACAACGGAGTGCTCATGCTCAACAGACTAGTTGGAGCTAATGGAAAGTCACAAGTACATCATGTATACAAGCCTCTCAAAGCGGTCTAGGGGGGATGGGGGCAAGAAGCCATGGAGATGGGGTGTATCGCCATCTAGGGCTGCCTACCTGCATCACGAAAAACAGGTGTCCTGGCTGCCCCAAGTGCGCATGAAATGCCATCGGAGCTCTTGACAAGCCCTAGATTCGCCCTATACCTGATCCATCGGCTGCAGAGGGAGTGGATGATGGAGGTCTGGCGCTTTGTTAAGGTCGCCTGTGCTGACAGTCTCTCTCCACCAAAAGCCTTCTGACACCGCACCTTCCAGATATGCCAACCAGTAAGACTCCCTACGATCTCCCATACCTCAGAGCGGTTTGTTGTGGGCTCCACTACCTCACGGATAGGTAGAGCCTCCAAACCAACCACTGCGCATGACCCTGCCTCGAAAATGAATATCGTGTCCTGCATCCCCGCCTCATACAAAAGGTGGCGGCCATGGCTTACTACTTGCCAACAGAAAGCCCCCCATGAGATACATCCAAGGCTAGGTGCTATACGGCGAAGGATGCGGCATGCACCTCTCCACACGAGCTGTACCACTTCACACAACCAAAGGCAGTGCTTTGGTGTTTCCAGAGGCTCTTGTGTGCAGCGCATACAACCTCCCTTCTTCTGCATCTGGGTAAGCCAACTTCCCACCACCAAACCTCCATGTGCCACCAACCATAAGAAATATGATACCCTCCTCAACCTCCAACTATCCCATAGGCGGCGCCAAAAGGTCCGTCCGAAAGGCTTTGTGATGCTGTGCTCCGCCTAGTGCCTGCTACGTGACGGCGCCCAATCCATATCCTCCTACATCAGTACGTGTCTGCCAATCCTCGCCGTGTACTGCATGAACCTCAATGGCTTCTTGGCGACCGATGTGGTTGGCCATAGCCACTCTCCCGAGTCCCATTCCAACTCATTAAGTGGCCTGCCCTCCCATATCTAGAGGCGCCACTCCCTGAGCTCCTGCCAGAAGACAAGGATCCAGTTGCCATGTCTTCCACTGCAGGCCAATCATCCGTATCCTCCTCCATGAAAGGGTAGCTATCCCCTCATCCTGCTGCCCTCTGTCAAGGGCCAGACGCCCCCCCTCCTGTACAGTGATGAGGGTCCCAGGTGGAGCGCCGCCCACTCTACTTGTCACCTATAGGGGGTTGCCTGCTGGTGAAAACCTAGCAACCCATACCTCCCTAAGCTCTATCGGCTCTCCTCTCGGGGGAGCAGGCCACTCCTGAGTTTTTGCTGCGTCTATCTCCCTTCTCCTCAACTCCACTCCTCTCTGGCAGCCTGATACTCGTTGTAGCACCTCCTTGTCTACTGTCCTGTACACCTCCCGCCATGCCTTGATGGTATGAGCCGGGCCGACCTTCCAACCAGCCCACTAGATGTGGGGGCACTCGCCAATTTGTGCCCCTTCTCGATCTTTGACCTGGGGGTTCCCAATCACCGGCTAATGATCTATCTCCTCCTACCAACCTTGGGGGCATCAAAATAGGGCCTTACAGAGGCACTACCACACGTGGAGCAAGCTGCGTAGGAAAGGTGATCTGGGCGAGGTGATCTAGGCTGACGTGAAGATCCATCTCAAGGACGGCCTCCACTCACCGCCAAGTCTCGGTCTACAATCCTAAAGACTCTCCTGCAATAGGACATTCGATGTCTGCCCTCCTTGTGTGAGGCCGCGGACAACTAGCTTGCCCAAGAGGGCCATACTCTAGTATTGTGGGTCCATGATCCCTAGGCCTCCCTCTAATCAATGCCGTATAATGGTCGCCCACGCCACCTTGGCCCTGGAATCCCCGAAGCCGTCTGACCACCCGGACCAAAGAAAATTCTGCACTAGGCGACAAAGCTAAACTACATAGGATGAGGAGAAGCACCAACACAAGGCGATGTACCATGCCGCCGCTAGGAGGACCTGGTAAACCACCAAGGCTTGGCCTGCTAATGAGAGATGAGCCGTACTCTAATAGGTCAGCTTCCTCCGAATAGAATCGAGGACTAGAAGAAACTGCTGGGCAGGAGTGATGTCGAGTCCCACCTGGAACCCTAGGTACCAGAGAGTCTGCCCTCTACTCACCCATCTAAATCCTAGGTGGACGCCCCACTCCGTGCTAGAGTCCAGGACTACGAGGAAACCAACCAACTTTCGCCAGTTGATTTTCGCTCCCGCTGCAGAATAGAACACCTCAAGAGCCAGTCTCACTCTCTCAAGCATCAACTCATCGTCCTCTATGTAGATTGTTGTATCATCGGCATACTCTAAGTCTAACAACTCAGCCTCCTCTCTCACGGGAAGTCGAAGGCCGCGTAATCCGCTCACACATGACCTGAGTAAATGAGACATCGCCTCTACAAAGAGTAGGAACAGGTACGAGGCCAAGGGGCAGCCCTGCCATAACGATCTCTCCAATCAAAACTCCACCCCTCGCCTGCCACCTATGAGAACCCTGTTGGTGGCCAATCTGTAAAGAGCAGAGACCCACGAATCCAAGCTTGGGGGAAATCCAACCTCGCCATGGTGCCCTCCAGGAAATCCCAATCCACCCTGTCGTAAGCTTTCTCGAAATCCAAGAGTAGTACGGTCAGTCTCTGCCCACTGTGTTGAGCCCACTCTGTCGCCTCAAAGAAGGTGAATACATTGTCCAGGATGCTTCTATCCTGGACAAAGCCTATCTGTGTAACATGGATGATATCTGGAAGCAAGGGGCGTAGTCGCCTACCAATCATCTTTGCTAGTGCCTTATAGGCCACTGACAATAAGGTGATCGGTCTCCACAGGAGAAAGCTCCAACCGGTCTCCCCCTTTGGGGAGAAGACTGATAAGGCTTGCCGAAAAACTTTCTAGTATGCCCTGAAGTGAAAATCTCCTGGAAGGCCATCAGTAGGGGGTCCTTCACCACCTCCCAATAGGTGGTAAATAAGGCCTTAAAGAGGCCATCCTCTCCTGAGCATTTCTACCCGTCCTGTGTATGGAAAGCCTCCTCTAGTTCCTTCTCCGTGAAGCGGGCTAGAAGGGAGCGTCCCATCTCCTTTGTGACAAGGGACGGGATGTGATCCCATACTTGCTATCTACATCGTTGTCCTCTAGCTGAGACTGTCTCCTGCTGGAAAAGGCATCTATAGTAGTCAGTGGCAATCTCCATCACTTCGTCTGGGCTAGAATGAGTCCTCCAATATTGATCCCTAAGGCTGCATATCTGCTCTCCTACGGTGCAAGGCTGGTGCACCTGAAAGAACTCCCTGCACATCATGTCCCCCTTCCGCACCCAGAAGGCTACTGAGGTGCGGAGAGAGAACTCCGAGCGCCTGTCCTCAAGGCCAGCAATGGCTCCTCGCACTCGCTCCTCTTGTGCGTGGAGGGTGGGATCCCCTGCTGCCTCCTGTAATAATCTTTGCATGGCTGCAAGGTCCTGCCGGAGTGCTCTCTCCTCCTCCTAGCTCTGCTGCCTGGCCTGTATAGCTGCCTCTTTGACAAATTTTGCTCGACTCCGCTAGGACCTCTACAACCTCCTCTGCGATCCGGTCCCTCCTAGCCCACTCCCTGGTCCAAATCTGCTCTGTCTCGTCACCACCTCCCTCCTATAGATCGAGTCAGAGATCCGGCAAGAACGTGTGTCTAGGGCAGATGCTGGGGGGTCAAGGGTCAGGATAACCGGGAAATGATCGAACAACGTGGTGCCCACCAACTGCTCAATCTCGCCTCCACAAGAGCCTCCCCACTCTCCCACATAAAACTTGTCCAACCGCTCTAGCAGGACTCCACCTAGCCACCTGTAACCCCAAAAGAAGTCCAGCGACCTTTCCCCCTTGTGGAAGGCAGGGTCTCTCCAAGCATCGCGTGCTCCTACTGCCAGTAGAAAGACCTCCCATGCCTCCTCCTCCTCCCCAGCCATGCCCTAGTAGTTTCTGCCTCTGCCCTACTGGTTCTCCAAAGCCTCCAAGTTGAAGTCTCCTCCAACGATCCAAAAGTCCACCTCTGGGAGTCCATCCGTGATCTCCACCTAGAACGTGTTGCGTGCCCTAACCTCCGTAGGGACATAGACATTGAGGACTCCAAGGCACGAGTCCCCAATATCCAATCTGATCCATAGAACCCTCCCTGCCAGTATCGTCTCGTGGTCTTGTACACAAGTGGTGAGAGTCGGGCCAATAGAGGTGCATACAGCTCCACTCCTGCAGTGGGTACCTATGGTGTGCTCCCAGTAAGTGTGCGAGGTGCCCGGGAGTACCTTCCCCACCCACTGGGCCTAGGTGGCAGTGAGCTTGTACTCCTGTAGAAGTAAGATGTCGATCCGTCCGGTAAGGGCGGGCTGCAACTCTTGCCGAACAATCAACTTCCTGGAACCACGTACCCCACTGTAATGGAGACTATTCACATTCCAAGACGCAAGGTGTAAGCTCACAGGGAAACATGTGACTGACCAAACATGCATCTATTCGGTATGGAGGCTGCTGATAAAGAGGAAAAACTATGGGGCATACAAGTACGCTTTGCCGCCGATCTGGACGGCGAACTCCAATCCCCCATGGTGGCCCTCGGCCAGACCATAGGGGTGATAGATGCTCCAGGTGATACTATTAATACATCTATCAACCATGCTAAGAGTCGTGACTCTATACACTGGTAGAAATGGGCCGCCTGTGCCAGGGGCCACTCGATCACATCCCGTGGAGCTCTCTACTGTGGAGGGGCTTGAAAGATAATGCTCAAGTATGGGACCTCGGCACCAGCCCACAAGTTAATGTCCATCATGCAACCAGGCCACTACTATGCAAACAGTGCTAGTTCTTTTTCTCCCATCCAACTGAGAGGTGTGGTCCGCCACCTGACTCTTCAACTCCTCTATCTATGTCGTCGTCCAATCCTCTGAGTGAGAGGACTGAAGGAAAATAGCGTAGTTTGGTCCATCCGGTGGTGCTAGTAGATGGACCTTGCCCCTCCTTGACTTACGAACCACGAAGATTCCCACCTCAAGAGATAGTGGGATCTCTCTGCACTCTGCAACTCTCAAGTAGAACCATGGGCCATTGCAGAATAACTCTTGTGGCAACAACTGTGCCTATCTCAGGAAAGCGTGGCGGGTCGGCAGGGGCAGATGAGTTGGTGCCACAGGCTGTGCTTGTCTTGAGAAAGTATGATGGGCCGCAGGGGCAGATGAGTTGGTGGCTGTGTGGAAGGGGGAGCACTGCTGGCGCGAGGAGGATGTAGACATGTGTGGCTCATCACCACCTGTGGGAAGAGGGGGGGGTGGATCTAGGGGGGATCACTTGAACCAGGTGCCAATCAAGGGGGGTGCTCGACAGGGGAGGTGGTGGTGGGGAATAGGGGGGTCGAGGAATGGAGGGATGGTCGGAGGTATGTGTCAGTTTGTGGGGGGTTGGGGGGGGGGGGGGGGGGGGGGGGTGGGGGGGGGTGTGGGATGGGGTGTCTAGGGGGGAACATGTGGCTCTCGAAGGGGGGGGCTCTGGGCCAGGGTCAGTGGAGGGGCATGGGAAACGGAGGGGAGCGGTGTGGGGGCTATGGGATCTCAAGTGAGGTAGTCTGTGGTACAGGTGATGGATATGGCGGACTGTAGTCGTGTCGGGTGGGGCAAGCAGGGGGTTTTTGCGGAGTGCTCTGCCGAGGGAGCGTCGCTGCTGATGCCCAAAGTCGTGGCGGCACAAGCACCTACCTAGGTGCCCAGTCACAATGACCTGCTGCCTAAAGAAGTGACATCCAGCCTCAATCTCTAGGAACTTTGGTATGCTTTCTGTGTATTTCACGGCCACTCCTATGTTTGGAACTCCGACAGTTGTCACTGCATCCATGAAGGAAGCAGGAAGAACTATGCCAAAGAGCCATCCAAAGTCCACTAACTGGCGGTACTCTACTGCCAGTCCGGGGAAAAGTAGGGTGACTGGGTGTCTGAGAAAACTATTGTGGAGCGCAAATGACTTCACTGTGAAGCCGCTATACAAGGGAACCACATAGATGACCCCCTTCGTGGAGGCATAGGGCGAGCTCTCCACTAACTCACGTGTTGTGTCAGCAGAGGTGAGTCGAACCATAAAGATCCCTTGGCCCATGAGGACTGCCTCCCTGATCTATGTTGTACCAATGCGTAGGGTGGAGTGGAGCCAATCCCGTAGTTGGGCCCTCGATGGGGAGTATCCAACGACCATCGTTGTTTCTTTCAGCTTCAAATCTGTGGCTTGGAAGGCCAAGAGTTGTTCTTCTGAAAGGATGATGCGCAAGGTGTTTGACTGGGGGACACTCGTAGAATGCACCGGCATCTGACCAGAGATTTCCATCGCGCGTCCCTGCTAAGGACCTACCACTCACACTACTACGCTGTCAAAGGGGGGAGATGCTGCTGCAGAGGAAGGGATCAACTGGAGGGGACGAGAGCCAATGGCGAGGAAGAGGGGAAGGGGGGGGGGGGGGGGGGGGGGGGGGGGGGGGCACGCCCGGGAGCAGCACTCCCCAAGGGGGGGAGTAGGCAGAGGAATAGACGGAGTAGAGATAGGGGAGTAGACGGAGCAAAGGCAGGGGAAAAGGCGGTGAGCAGTCAGTGAGGAGGAGAAAGTGGGAGAGTAGACGGGCAGAGGCGGGGGAGAAGGCCACGAGCAGTAAGGAGGGGAGAGGAGGGCAGGCGAAGCAGCGCACGCGACGGCAGGACCTGCTAAACTACCCTCCCCAAAATCAAACGTGTCCATCCATAATTAAATTGGCTAGACCATTTACAACCTGGAGTGATTCGCAACCTCTATTAACCCTTACATTGGCATTACTTAATTAATTAATGCTAGTCTCTAGTTTCACACGTCAAAACTGATACCATTTGACCCCAAAGCCTAACTGGCATAACTTATCACAACTTTTACCTTTGACACCTATTGCATCCTCAAGGTCCTTGGCCTATTACCATGAAATAGCTGCCATGTGAAACACATGCTAAATAACCTTGCACATTTGATAAATAACATATCAAATATTACAAGCAAGATTAAAGTATCTTAAAATTTCAGGTTTCCGTGACATGGCAGTCAGGCGATTGCAAAAATCTACAAACACAAGCTAGCTAATAACATGGCAGCACAGGCGACAACCATAGTTGCCTCCATACGTGGTACAAAACGGTCTGTACGGTACCGTACGGTACGATTTCGTGAGATAAAACTAGCCTCTTTCGGCCACCTGGCCTATGCGTGCTCTTTTCTCATTTCCTACACCCCCGCGTCCCGCATTTCGCATTTTTCCTGCACTTAGCGCTTTTTGGGGGGATGGAAAGCCTTGGATACCTCACCCCACCCCCCTTTTCCAAATTCCAGCCATCATCCATGCAAAACTTAATGCTCCTCTTTGGATTCCTTCCCGGCTCCAACTTGTAGCCCTCTCTTTAGACTTTGGATTCCTTCTCTCTTTAGACTTTGACTGTTTGAACTTTGAACTTTGACCCTTCTCTCATCTACAAAAGGTGCTCCTCTCCTCCATGCTTCCACACCAATTTAGCAAGCACTTACAAGTTACCATTCTCATCTTCCTCTTTCCCGCACCCTATCAAAGCATTTGCCATTCTCATAGAGTCAGATCTCATCTCCCATCCCCTCTATCACGTACCCTATCAAAGCATTTGCCATTCTCATCTCCCATTCCCTCTCTCTCACTCTTGCTCTTTCAACTTTACCCCAACCCTCAGGCCTCTCGAGTCTCCCCCCCTTTCAACTTTCAAAACTCAAGTTTTAACTTTCAAGAGTCCAGAGTCGAGACTCAAGCATATCTCTCTCTCTCTCTCTCTCTCTCTCTCTCTCTCTCTCTCTCTCTCTCTCCCCTGATGGAAGAAATTGACAATAAAGGAATCACAAAACCAACCGTCGAAACAATGTTTCATACACCGCCAAAGAACACGAGATACAAAACCTATGGGCGTAAAACCCGAGATTGGAATGTCTCTCCAGGGTCAAGTAGATATGGGAAGACATCCTGCAAAATTAATGAAACACTATATGAGGAGATGTTAACCATAATCCGTGCTGAAATGCGTATCATGAGGAAGGAAATGGAAAATGATATACAAGAGCGGGTTCGAGCTGAAATGATGGAAGAACTAGTTTGGACGGACCTTCCCTTGCCATCAAATTTTGGTGGCTTGATTTGCTTGAGAAGAAACTTATTCTCCTGAATCACGGCCGTACTTGGTATAGGGGTCGGACTAGGAATCTACACCTGAGGTTGTGCCTGGGCATTGAGATTCTTAACGTTAACAACTCGCTAAACGTTTCTCATGTTATATTTCATGCCCAATTCAGCTTTCAGCCAAGAGACCTAATCACTTAACTTTTTTCACAGTCAAGACAATCATTGATAAAAAGAGCCTTATTTTATTCATATGGGCATAGCCCTTTCAAGTACAATCATTTTCTTTTTTGGGATGGTAGAGCAAGCTGATACAACAAACATTGGATGCACACATGGCAGAGAAAGACTCAATGATCTCTAATCTACAAGAAGAACTAGAGGAATGCAAAAAGAAATTGGACGCACAAAAGGAACCACAAATCACACCGGAACTACAAAAAGAAATGGATGTTTTAAAAAAGGATATGCACACCTATGCAAGTGTGGTGGAAGGCACCCAAAAGAAAATGGAGAATGTTGAGAATACTGTCAAAGAAAATGCAGAATGGATAGATGTGGCAAAAAAGAACAAAGGAATGCATGGCAACAAAGTGGAAGTTATGAATGCCACCTTGGAAGAAGAGGCAAAAAGACGGGCACATACACTCCACGTAAGAGTGGTTGGACTAGATGAGAAAAGCTCCCCAATTGAAGATGCTACAGCTCTTGCCACCAAAATTGGGGCTACAGATGTACCCATCATTGGGGCTTGGCGAGTCGGGAAAGCTGACACAAAAACAAAAGTCCTCATCTTGAAGTTTGGAGACTTGGAAAAGAAGAGAGCTTTCCTCTCCAAGAGGATCGCTCTCAAAGGAGAAAAGATCTACCTAGATGAAGACCTCACCCTAGCCCAGATAGCCCACAAGAGGGAAAATATGCCACGTGTTCTAGAGGCACATAAAGCAGGTAAATGAGTTGTCTACAGAGATGGAAGAGTCATCATCACAGAGAAAAGGAAAGCATGACCGTGTGCGGCCTATGAGACCCTGAAGTTCACACTGTGGAATTGCAATGACTCCCTTAAGACACATGCAAGTTATTTTGAGGATACTTTCAAAGGGATAGACATTGCTATGTATACTGAGACACATCAATGTAAAGACAGCCGTCTACCTGATGTATATGGATATTGATGGGAAAGTGTATATCGCCCTCAGCCTAGGCGGCCTGGAGGGACGAGGGGATCAGGAGGTGTGGCAATTCTATTTAGAGAAGAGCTCCGAGATACAGTCGAAGTGGTACATAGAGATGTAGAGGCAAGATACATGTGGATCACGTTACATACAAGTAGAACTCGAGACATGTATATTGCCATATGCTGCTTTCCCCCTACATACTCTAAGTTTGCCCCTAAAGAGGCATCCCCGTATACACCACTATATGAGGACATAATGAGATTTATGAGAATTGGGGATGTTCTACTAGCAGGAGACTTTAATGCACGCACAGGAAGCAACCAATCTTCTTTCTTTGACGCTAGTGATGAGATGTTCAGAGATATTGCATTAGATGAAGTGGGATTAGTTAGATCAGCCCAAGATAGAGAGATAACAGAATATGGAACACACCTACTGGCATTGGGAAGTGCACATGGTTTGGCCATCCTTAACGGGCTGCCATAATGGCCAAGATCTAATGATTTCACATGTTGGAATAACAAGAAAGGGTCAAGCACAGTGGACTATTTGATTGGATCACCCAACTTACTACTTGACATAAAAAGCTTTGAAATCTCAGACAGACCAATTGGATTAGCAGCAAACCGTGCTATTCTAGCTTTCACAATGCAATATGGGCATATACACGAAGCACAGCCACACATACCAAAATTACCACGCTATGATTTTGTGGAAGCGACCTCACACATATACAGCACTAATGTGTGAGATGCATTGAGGGAGCTAGACACACAGGCCTCTCTGGATGAGTTTACAGGACACTTGGCCGAGATAATACACACTTCAGTAGCCTACGCTTTCCCACACACTACACCGTCAGATAAACCTCCACGAGGTAATGCCCCACAGAATGGCTGGTATGATGATGAATGCAGAGAGACACGAACACGTTTTCAGCGAGAGGTGGCACTTGGCATATGTACACATAAGCATGCTCGAACACTCTTCAGACGATTGGTATGCAAAAAGAAGTGGGAATACCTGAGCAGACTAGAACCAGAAAGGTATTCCATGTTCTTGGGACAGGACAGCAAGAGAGCATGGAAAAAGATGCATGAGAACCAGTCACCCTTACAAATTACTAGACCGGATGATTGGCATGGATATGCTTGCACACTCTATGATGTTCCTGGCCAAGAGCCTATGCCACTCCCCTCAACCTCAAGACCAGAAAATTGCAGATTTTTCACAGAAAAAAAGTGAGGAATGCCATATGGAAACTGAAAAATGGAAAAGCCCAAGCTCATGATGGTTTAGTAGCTGAACACTTTGTGCATGCTTGTGATATCTTGGTACCAACACTGGCCCACATCTTTAAAAGGGCAGTTTGTAAGGGATTTTCAACTTGTTGGTCAAACCATATTATTGTGCCGCTCTTTAAGAGTAGAGGCCCCACGCTACTTAGTAACTATCGAACTATCATGATTGGACACATGCTGGCCAAAATATATGGCTCTATCGTGGAACAAGCATTGAGTGAATGGACCGAGATGCATGGCCTGAGATCAAAAGGCCAGGCTGGCTTCAAGAGGGGATATACAACTCTAGACCATATCTTTACATTGAGGGCAATCATCGAAGAAGGCAAGGCATTCAAGAAAAAGATCTACTGCTGTTTTGTGGAATTTCGCAAGGCCTTTGACACAGTGCCACGTGCTAGACTCATGAGAAGAATGCAAAACATTGATGTGCCTGTAGAGATACACAGGAGTATCTATACCTTGTATGAGACAGTGACGGGCAGAGTATGAACACCTGAGGGCATCTCAGATACAGTCAATAGCACCACTGGGGAGAAACAAGGCTGTCCACTTTCACCGACACTATTTGGGTTGTACATAGATGAAATTTCAGAATATGTGGACAGAACTAGTGGAGCCGGAGCCAGCCTAGCTGGAGTGCTGATACCATTACTGCTTTATGCCGACGATATTATACTTATATCTGACTCACCTGAGGGACTAAATACACACTTGGATGCATTATCAGCTTTTTACAGAGATAGAGATCTTAAGGTGAACCTTGGGAAAACTAAAGTTATGGTGTTTAACACTTCAGCTGCTTGGGTGATAAGAGCTGAGCACCAGTTTACTTTTGATGGAGAGCCAGTGGAGATGGTTAGGCAGTATGTCTATTTGGGGGTCACATTGAAGGGACCACAGTTCTCTTGGAGAGAGACATCAGAGGCTCGTTTGGCAAAGGCATATGCAGCCTTAGGTGCATTGGAGAGGCAATGTGCTCACATATAATTTCATGAGCCGCGCACCAAATCCTATATGGGGCAGCTATTTGGGGTCCGAGTCTCTTTCACAAAAAGAGACAACCTTTGGGAGACCAGGATGGACCAAAGAAGGAATACTATGACGGGTGGGAGCATATGGAAAGACCACTGGTCATGATGATCTCACGTATGATACGAGCAAAGAGCTCGACCCCACATGAGATTATCAGAGCTGACTTGGGAGCATCACCCATGGTGGTTGAGGCCTTCGTCCAGGCACTGACTTTCATACATAGACTATGGGAGCTCCCCCAAGATAGATACCCACGGCTAGCCCTGGCCTCTTCTAGACAACTAGCAGCAGATGGTGACAGACATTGTTGGTATGCTCAGATGAGTACATGGATGAGTCTACATGGGCTGCAGATTGACAAACTACCCCCCTTTGACTATAGCCTGGATTGCCCTACACTTGACCTAAGCCGATCAGAGCTAAACCATGTGATCAGAGCAGACATACTGAAGTTAGATACGGAGAAGACCTAGATCCAACCCCCCTCCCCCCATGGCACGAGGATGGCACACTAGCAGACCCACTTCCTTCAGGTATCTGAGGATGGTTTCATCACCCGACCCAATTACATGGACACACAGCTGCCTCATGGACTACGCACAGTTATTGGTCAGATCCGCACCTCATCCCACCACCTGAGGATTGAGACAGGCAGATGGGAGGGTATACAGATAGAGGAACGCATATGCCCACTATGCGACAGAGAGCCAGAGACAGAGGAACACTACATCTACCGATGCACTATATATTATGATATACGAGGTAGATACCGCTGTCTGTTTCGAGAGGGTTTTGGACCCCTCAGACGGATCATGCAGTTTGAGAATCAGAGATGCTTGGGATTCTTCCTCTTGGAGCTCCAGAGACACAAAGCAACAATTCTACGGAGTAGGAGGCCCCCACAGCTCAGCTCACATAGACAAAGAGCAGTCACTGACTTTTTCACTGATACACGACAGAGTATGGCAGATACCACTACTACTGCCACACACACAGCCTACAGAAGTACATCATCATTGGACCTCATCTTCTGTAGGTGTCCCTTTGGATAGAGCAGTGGCACTTAGCCGATCTAGGCACCCACGTCCACCCGGACGAAGGCCTAGACATCCACACCATAGACAAATTAAAGCCATCATTGAGCACCACAAAAGACAAATGCCAAGACGCCTCAGCCATGCAGAGATACACCTCCTTAGAGGACAAACATCTCATTGATGGAGTCTTCCTTTTTCTACTTTCACTTTTAGATCATTGACATGTTTCCCTTTTATAGGACACTATTTCATTTTTTTCAATCTTATAAGCATGTTTTTCATCTTTTCTCACTCCAGATGAGAAACACACCATCATTGTATATATTGCTTTGGTCTCATAGGCCACATTGGCCTTTTAGAGACGTTAATATACTCTCTCTCTCTCTCTCTCTCTCTCTCTCTCTCTCTCTCTCTCTCTCTGTGACCTCTTTATTCGTCATCGACACCATGACTAGTGAGAAGCACGAGGCCTTCAATTTGCATGCGATCCATGTGGAGAGGGACACAAAGAAGTCCAACTCCCACCATTGGACATGCAAGTATTGCGGAAAGTGCTATACAAGTGGTGCAACTCGGCTTCTTCAACATCTTTCCAAGACGGGGAGGCAAGTTGCTCCATGCAAGGAGATCCCTCCAAACATTACGGAGGAGATTCTCGCCAAGATGAGAGGGGGATCCACAAGAGGAGGAGGAAGTGGCTTATCGGCACCAACTCCTATGCCTACTAACAAGGAAGCATCTAATGTGGGCATATCTTCAACCGATGCGTGAGAGGCCTCTACCATTGGTGGTGGGGGCTCCACATCCGCATTCGGCTCCCGTAAAAGACAAAGAGTGGTGGTTCATGCAGTGCCGGAGAGACAATCGTCTCTCTCTCAAGCACCCAGTCATGTGCGTGCATCAGTTGTCTTTCTTAGAGAAAGGCAACGACTTGTGGACATTGAAATTGCATGCACGGTGATTGAGTGCAATCTTGCATTCAATGTCCTAAAGCAAGAGCAATGGAAGAAGATGGTAAAAGCCATTGCCAATGTTCCACTCCATGGAATGAATGGAATGAGCATGAGACAAAGGAGGCCAAAGCCATGCAGCGCTTGTGCCTTAATGAGCAGTTTTGGCAAAAAGTCCGTGTTGTTGTCATTGTCGTGACTCCCTTTTATAGGGTGTTACATATGAGTGATTGTGAGGGGTCCACCATGGGCCTTCTCGTTCACTTCTTTAGAGCAGCATTGACGGAAGCACGTGCTTGTACAGTGATCACAGAGACACAACGTGCACATGTTTTAGAGATAGCAAAGAGGAGATAGGCGTGGATGCATAAGCCCATCCATGGTTTTGTCGCATTGGTACATCCAGCCTACAAGTCACCGGCGGCCATGGATGATAGAGAATTCCGTTCAGACCAGCTTGCTTATTTGACTCGTGTGGTCCCTATTGATGACCACAATGCAGTGCTAGGGGAGCTAGGATGCTATGCAGATCAGAGAGGGCATGTGGCTTTTGCTTCTCCCACTTGTTGGAGAAGAGAGTCACTTGTGAAGCCTTTATTTTGGTGGCAAAACTTTGGATACGCACTGGAGACCCTTCAGCCCTTAGCCATGAGGGTCCTTGCCCAAAATTGCTCTTCGAGTGCATGTGAGAGAAACTAGAGTGCCTATTCTCTCATTCACACAAAGATTCGCAATCGGCTTAGCACACGACAAATTAGAGCAGCTAGTCTATTGCCGCACTAACTTACACATGATGAGGGCTATGATGAGCATGGGTAGTCTGAAGCAAGTAAAGTTTAAACACTTAACCATAACATTTAAAATTTGTTGTTTTAACTTTTAAACTTTGAACTTTGAAGTTTAAACTTTATACTTTACAATTTAGACTTTAGCATTTAGTATTTACAATGAATCATGATCAATCTTACGTGCATCACTGCATTGATGATTGTGTAGGTGAATGTTGGTACATTCAAGTTGACGGGCGACACTCTTCTGAGTATACATAAGGAGGTGGACGAGGAGGAGGAGATGATTTTTGCAGAGCTCTATAGAGAGCTTATCGCAGCAAATACTTGTGACACTCGCAGTCAGCGTGCTCATGGATGAGGAGTTCAAGTAGGTGATAGCAGGGGCATGGTCATTCGACGCCCTCCATCATCAAGGAGGGGTAGTTCAAGTGGCTTGCAGACATATGTAAGGCAGGGCTCTAGTAGCGCACATCCTGTGCCTCATAATGACATGCCCCCCTTACCTACACAGCTGCCACCTAGGGAGCCCTCATTTAATGATGATGGTAATCTCATCAATGAGGATGAGTATGCATCTGTCTCATCAACACATGCCGAGGAGTCATCTTCAGACTCTCTTGATGAGCACTTAAATGATTCTGATGATGATGATGATGGTGATGATGATGATAGTGATGCCTCATCATAGATTCATCATTTATATGACATGTCACATAGATCTCTTTTTTTTTTTGTATCAGATATGCTAGACTGTAGTTGTATCGCATGTTTTGTGTAGCCCATGCTACCGCGATGGTCACCCTCATGTATTCATCTTATTTAGTAATGAAATGGCTATTTCCACTTTAAACATGCATTCTATGATCTATCATTTAATGATTTATGGTTTTTTTTATTTAAAAAATCATCTTAATATTTTTTCGTACTAATATCGTACCATACCTTATAAAATCATAAGGTACCAATTAGTACCGTATTTTATTGTACCGTACCGTATCGCACCTTTCGTACCTGACAACTATGGCGACAACAGATAATAGCAAATGCAAGTCTAGATGATAACATAGCACACTAGCGGTAGGAAATCAGGTCCAAATGCAAGGAATAGCATAGGTGATTTGGCAGTAATAAACGTAGGCTGATAACAGGTCACCTACTGATGGAGAAAACTAAACAACAGGTGCTAGGCAATGGATAACAATAGAGAGCAGCTCAAACTGAGATAGCCTCCGCAAATAGGGTGTGGGCAGCAAAGATAAGTGCCAGCAATCAACAGAACAAGATTGAGCTTAGGGGTGGATAGCCTGTCTATTCATAGGTGGATGGATTCTCCTAAACTAGGGTTTGTCTTATGGGACACAGACACTCTCTAAGAGCGCATTTCGTTTTAAATGAAAGTTTAGTAATTCTAGTGCTGGGGTTGTAATCAAGAGCTAATCAATTTAGAATGCATTTTTTAGCTCAACATCGTTTCTCAGACCCAAAACTCCCAACCCAAAGTAGCGAGGGCATCAAGAAAAGGGCACACGTGGCCTGCCTAGTGACCTACCAAGACTACAAACACAATGTTTATCTTACTGAGGAAGCCCAGAGGGTCATCCCAAAGATTCCAAGCATAGTTGTCAAGTACAAAAGGTACGATACAGTACGGTACAACAAAATATGGTACTAAATAGTACCTTATGATTTTATAAGGTGCAGTATGATATTAGTGCAAAGAAAAATCAACATAATTTTTCTAAAAACCTTAAATCATTAAATGATAGAACACAATGCACATATTGAAAGTGAAAATAGCCATTTCATTACAAAATAAGATAAATACATAAGGGTGGCTATCATAGTCGCATAGACTACGCGCAACATGCGATACAACTAGAGTCTAGTACATAGACTATGCGCAACATGCGATACAACTAGAGTCTAGTACATACATGATCAATGGATGATGCATCATAGTGGTATGTGGATATAATGATAGTAGATACAAAAAAGAGAGAGACCTATGAATCAATGATAAGGCATCATCAAAACCATCTGAGTGCTCATCAAGAGAATCTGAAGATGACTCGTCAGTTTTGGATTATGAGACACTCTCATACTCATTCTCACTGATGAGGTTACCATCATCATGAAATTATGGCTCTCTACGTGCTGATTATGTAGGCAAAGGGGAAATATCATCATGAGGCACGGAATGTGAGCTACTAGAGCCCCGCCTTACATATGCATATGTCAGCAAGCCACTCAAACCACCCCTCCTCGATGTCGAAGGGCACCGAAAGACCATGCCCCTACTACCACATACTCGAACTCCTTACCCATGAGCATAATGACTCCAAGTGTCGCAAGTATTTGTTACTATAAGCTGTCTATAGACCTCCGCAAAAATCATCTCGTCCTTATTCACCTCCTAATGTAAGAAGATGAAAGATCTTGTTGGCAGCGCAGGTCGCATAGCGGATGGAGTATGTGAGTTAATTTCTCATAAGAATGAGAGCTTGGTCACACCTCAGAACATTGCCCTTGATGTGCAACTTACTTCATTGAAAGATTGTCTTAATAGTTTTTCGGCAATGTTAACCTAGATGAATCGCAACGTAGGCTTATCCCCTTACATTGGAGAACATTGCCCTTGATGTGCAACTTACTTCTTTCAAAGTTTATCTTTATAAGAGTATCGCCCATCAACTTGAATGTATCAACACTCACCTATACAATGCACATAAGATTGTAAATGCTAAAGTTCAAATTGTAAAGTATAAACTTTAAAGTTTAAAACAACAAATTTTAAATTTTAAGGTTAAGTATTTATTGGCTTTGGACAACCCATGCTCATCATAGCCCTCATCATGTATAAGTTAGTGCGGCAATAGACTAGCTGCTCTAACAGTCGTGTGCTAAGCCGATTGTGAAACTTCATGTGAATGAGAGAATAGACACTCCAATTTCTCTCAATGCACCCGAAGAGCAATCTTGAGCAAGTACTCTCATGGCTAAGGACTAAAGGGTCTCCAATGTGTATTCAAAGTTTTGCAACCAAAATAAAGGCTTCACAAGTAACCCTCTCCTCCAACAAGTAGGAGAAGCAAAAGCCACATGCCCTCTCTGATCCGCATAGCGCCCTAGCTCCTCCAGCATTGCATTGTGGTCATCCACAAGGACCACATGAATCAAATAAGTAAGTTGGTCCAAACGAAGTTCTCTATCATCCATAACCACCGACGACTTATAGGCCGGATATACCAATGCAACAAAACCATGGATGGGCTTATGCATCCATGTCCATCTCCTCTCTGTTATTTCTAAAACATCTGCATGTTGTCTCTATGATCACTTTGCAAGCACGTGCCTCTACCAATGCCGCTCTAAACAAGAGAACAATAAGGCCCATAGTGGACCCTTCGCAATCACTCATACGTAACACCCTATAAAAGGGAGTCCCAACAATGACAACGGCACTGACTTTCTACCAAAACTGCTCATTAAGGCACAAGCACTACATGGCTTTAACCTCCTCTGCCTCATGCTCATTCCACTCATTCCATAGAGTGGACACCACTATCAGACCGCACCTCATAAAGGCACTCGAGAAACAACCACATGTAAGCAAACCCAATCAAAAAAGGCTTCTTCAACTCCAATGTGCTATACTCATGATACGTTGCAAGCATCTTTATCTTTACCGTGGAGAAGATGACAACTGATGTACCTTTGCGGACCACCCTCTTCACCTACTTGAGCTTCCAAATGTCCTCAATGAGCAAGTCCAAACAATGACTTGCACATGCAGTCCACACAATCGTGTGAAAATTAGCCTTAAGCAAACGGCCCATGCACCGACAATTCGATGCATTGTCAATAACAACATGCACCACATTCAAGAGGCCCACCTATAACCACAAATTACAAGTGACAATACTTGGAGATTAGAAAGAGAAAGAGAGAGTTGAGCCTTTCAAGTTTCAACTTTCAAGATTTAAGAATAAAGAGAGATAGGGAATTAGGGAAAAGAGAGAATCGAGATAGATATTAGAGAGAATAAGGAGATAAATAGTTATGCATAAATTATAATGAAAGAAAGTGAAACAAATTTAAAAGGCAATGTATACCCCAATGATAGCTTGCCAAGTGTGGCGATAGATGAATGCGCCCGTCGTTTTCCTCCCCCTCTTGCCGGTATCTATGGCCCACAAAAAGTAAGTGTCAAGTGGACATGAGACGAGTATATTGATGATGCCATGTTTCTTACAATCACTCCATCCATCGGTGAGAATGAAGCAACCATATTTTATCCATGTGGCCCAAATAGGATCAAGGGCTCTATCAATCCTCCTCTTCTCTATATCAATCTTTTTCATCCTCATGCCATTGTATATGACACCAGTCCATCCTTTACAAGGACCCACGTTGGCAATGGCTTTTACCATCTTCTTTCACTGCTCTTACTTTAGGACATTGAATGCAAGATTGCATTCAATCACAATGTGTGCGATTTCAATGTCTCCAATTCGTTACCTTTCTCTAAGAAAGGCAACCGATCCACGCACATGACCGAGAGCTTCAAAGAGAGACGATTGTCTCTCCGGCACCGCATGAGCCACCACTCTTTGTCTTTCTCTGGAGCCAGATGCGGTTATTGAGCCCCCACCACCAATGGTAGAGGCCTCTCCTGCACTAGTTGAAGATACGCCCACATTCGATACTTCCTTATTAGTATGCATAGGAGTTCGTGCCAATACACCACTTTCTCCTCTTGTGGATCCCCTTCTCATCTTGGCAAGAATCTCATCCACAATGTTTTGAGGGATTTCCTTACATGGAGCAACTTATATCCCCCCCCCCGTCTTGCAAAGATGTGGAAGAAGCCGGGGCTGCGCCACTTATATAGCGCTTCCTATAATACTTGCATGTCTAATGATGGGAGTTGGACTTCTTTGTATCCCTCTCCACATGGATCACATGCAAATTGAAGGCCTCATGCTTCACACGAGTCATGGTGCCAATGACGGATAGAGAGGCCCGTAGGGTGGGGGGGGGACACACACCCACACACACACAGATGCTTGGCTCTTAACTCATGAAGCTTGAAAGTTGAAACTTGAAAGAGAAGACGAGGGTTGGGATAAAGTTGAAAGAGCAAGAGTGAGAGAGAGGGGATGGGAGAGCCTTGAGCCTTGAACCTTGAGCCGGTACAAGAAAGAGGAGAGAGTGAGAGGCTAGAGCTTCATAAATCACAAATCAATTCAAGATCCAAGAGAGGTAAATCCGAATGGCAAATGCTTGCTGAATTGATGTGGAAGCATGCAGGAGAGGAACACCTTTTGTAGATGAGAGAAGAGCCATAGAGTCAAAGAGGGGTCAATAATCAAATAGGCTGCCAACTGGATGGAATCCAAGGGGGGCTGGGGGAGGAGTGCATATTTGGAAAAGGGGGTGAGAGAGAGAGGATGGGAGAGGCTTGAGCCTTGAGCCTTGACACGGTGCAAGAAAGAGGAGAGAGTGAGAGGCTAGAGCTTCACAAATCACAAATCAATTCAAGATCCAAGAGAGGTAGATCCGAATGGCAAATGCTTGCTGAATTGATGTGGAAGCATAGAGGAGAGGAACACCTTTTGTAGATGAAAGAAGGGTCATAGAGTCAAAGAGGGGTCAACAATCAAATAGGGCTGCCAACTGGATGGAATCCAAGGGGGGCTAGTGGAGAAGTGCATAGTTAGAGAAAGGGGGTGAGCTGAAGTATCCAAGCCTTCCCACCCCTCCAAAAGTACCATGCAAGAAGGCACGTGCAGGAACGCAGGAAGATACAGCATACATGATGGCCAAGAAAGGCCCTTTTTTATACCAAATCATATGGATATGTGGAGTACTGTATGGAACAAACAATACTGTGCAGCGTACGAGTGTAACTATGAGGCATTGAACAAAGTGTTTGGCTGTCCAATGGCCTACCACAGCATGCAAAGGTGAATAGAACCACTTTCTTTTTCTTTCTTTCTTTTTTTTTGTTGGGGGGGGGGGGGGGGGGGGGGGGGATTTTATTATTTGATTGATTGTTTTCATCCTATCAAGTGATCTGTACCCCAAGCGGAAATGAAAGGGATTGATTGTTTTTATCCTATCAAGTGATCTGTGCCCCAAGTGGAAATGAAAGGGATGGTTAGACCCAACACATTAGAAAAGAAATAAGCTATATCGACCACCCATGAACATTGATGATAAAAAAACATATTAGGACTATAAGGAGAATACAAGTTTAAAAAACTACCCTAGAAGATTGCAATGGGAGCTGCCATGAATATCATGGATCCCAAGTTGACCGGTCTCTTACTGAAAACGGATAAATGCAAATGCATGTTTATAAGAACAAAATATCAATGCATGGTGTAATACAAAGGGCTTATGTAAAATGCTACGCAAGGGTGCCATTTGAACAATGCCCTTGCAAGGGAGTCGTTCACTTAGCCAAGTGCGCTTTTACAATCCAAATCATCCTGATAATACGAATAATGATACCATAATACAAAAATGATATCCCTGAAGTAATCAAAATCTTGTAGATACCAAGAGAAGAAAACTGCCCCCTCTCACCATCAGATGCTAGTGACACTTGCCTTCCACCTTGGAAAGAGTGGTAAATAACTTGATTAAGCACTAATCACAGCAAGTATAAAATTCACATAAACTGAAAATACAAATGTTACCACTTAATCATGGACAATGGACAGCTTGTTGGCCCCAAAACTAGCGCCCCTTCCGATACTTCTTTATTCTTAATTTCAAATGGATGGAGTGCACCTGAGATTCTCTAATCCCCTTTGCTAATCCGAATGCCTCCTCTCATAAATAACTAGCAAGCCTTCAAACCAATTCAACCCTTAGTTTGCTCAAGGATTGGTATTCAATTGTGCTCCTTGAGTAACAAATTCAACCCCAAATCATTGCTAAACGAATGGCCACTTAAATCTCCTGAAATTGCCACAATTTCAATGTCTAAAATTCAAGTCTCTAGGCCTTCAATTTCTAAGCAAACTTTCCTAGGTAGAGTCAAACCCTTATTTCACTTATAAATTAGAGTTTACAATAGAGATTACTCAAAATCTCCACCTCCAATGGCTGATTTTTCTAGAATTTACTAAGAAAGAATGAGAATAGGCTAGAGCATGAGAGAGAATGTTAAAGAGAGAAAAAATTCAAACATCCATCATGAGAAAATGGGAGAAATCAGCTTGTGCCCTCAAACTGCTGTCATCTGCTGCTGAACTCTCTTCTAAACAAGTCATCAGCTCTTGGAGGATCTTCGACTTGTTCGAAATAGCCTATCAACTATTGCAACAACAATGCCGCCTCTCTCTCTCTCTCTCTCTCTCTCTCTCTCTCTCTCTCCGTAAAAGGTAATTGTATTAATTACGAAAAAAATAAGTTTACATGATTACAAAATACACGAGGGCCCTAAGCCAACGTGTGTAAAATCCCAGTACTAAGCCACGAAAAAGTTACACAAGTCATGGCAAAGACCCAGAGGAAATTGCCATATGCCAGGGAAGCAAGTCCTCCCAAGGGAGCAAGTCCGAGTGCCGAATGAGATCTATTTGCCAATGCAAGAGACCTTTAAGCCGGGCAATGTGTCTCGGTAAATTAGAGGCCGAATCAAAAAGAAAGGCATTCCGCGTGGTCCAAATGTGCCAATATCCCCAGTATCTGAAAAAGTGGAATAAGATCTTCATATGCAACTGTGGCGGTGTGGGGTATTTTGGGCGCACAAAAACCCAATCGAAAGGGGTTAGTGAAAACCCCACCACTGCACACCAAACCTGTGACAAGAGCGACCAGATATTCTTGGCGAGCGGGCAATCAATCTCTCTCTCTCTCTCTCTCTCTCTCTCTCTCTCTCTCTCTCTCTCTCTCTCTCTCTCTCTCTCTCTCTCTCTCTCTCTCTCTCTCTCTCTCTCGTGAAGATAATTGAATTAAGTAGCAATATTTACATTAGACTATCAAGTCAACTAAGAAAAACAAACACAAATGAAAGGCCACCAAGACTCTAACACAAATATCAGACAGGAAGGACAGCTGGTGTGGAGCAAACAGTATCCAGCTAAGGACAAGCAATGTCAGGAAGAACCAGATCAGCTAAAATCATACAGATCTGCCATAACACTAAACCACGGAGACGGGCCACATGACCATAGATGCCTAAGGCCGAATCAAATATAAAGGCATTCCGAGTACACCAAATATAAGGAAATGGAAGAGGCAAGAATAATCTGATTGCAAAGTATACATAGAAGTCATCCTTCCCGTAATCCACAAACGAGCTGATATCCGCTATTGAGTCGCTGAGGACCACACATGGGAAACAAAACTCCAAATCTGTCAAGCAACAGGGCAAGAGACAAAGAGACGAAGCAATGTCTCATCACATATAGTGCAAAATACACAACGACCACTGGACATCTTGCGAGCACGCAACATGTCCCCAGTTGGAAGATCCCCAATAAGCAACCTCCATATGAACACTTTAACCTGATAAGTAACCCTAGACTTCCAAAGTTGGATGAATCTTTCCTACCACTTCTTTTTGCTATCCCGAATATACCATAATTTATTAGCCTTTCCAGTGACCCATCTCTTGGCCTCGACCATCTAATGATAGATCTGATTAGTTGACCTTTTCTCGAAATCATCAAGAAGCACAAACATCCAATCTTGCCAGGGAGATGATGGTTGTAACATAGGCAAGGGAGAGAACCTCAAAAGCATCTCCTATATGGACGACCAAATGCCATGATAGCCTCAGGGCACCCGAAAGGACTAACAAATACGACGGAAAGAATAAAGACAGGGCTGCCTAGGAATGACACCATCATGCACTATCTGCAACCCCAAACGAGTCATCTGATTAAACTTATCTCACTGAAAATCTTTATCAGGCCAATCCAACAACTTGGAGATAGCCAGCACTTCTCCTTGCAACGAATTCTCCTCCTTACAAAGATCAGGAGGGCACCAAACTACAAAACATAGCATCTCCTGCCAAGATGCAATCAAATAAGAAAGGAGAAAAGACTGGAAGACCTTAATAAGCCTTGTCCAATTAAGTACATGTCACCAAGAAACTTGAATAACCGTGCTACCATGAGAGATGCCAATCTTTTCTATGAAAAATTTTACAATATCTGACCATGGAGGACTCTCTACACATAGTGCCTGCAAAAATGCTAGTCTCAAAGCAGCCATATGCAAATTAACATCCAATAAATTTGCTCCCCCCATCCATTTAGGAGTAGTCACATGTTGCCACGAAATCCACACCTGGCCCAAGTGATTCCCTTTCTTTTTCCACAACATGAATCAGATAGGTTGAACCAGTTCCCAAAGAGACTTCTTAGTCCAAGGAAGTAACGGCAAAAAAAATGAGATTATATTGATCATGGTGCATTGAGCAACTTTAAGTCTCACATGAAGAGGATAGCCTTGAGATTTCCAGTACATGAACCAATCATGAATATGGGATGACATCCAATCAAGCAAGGCACGGGGAGCTACATCCACACCAATAGGATAACCCAAGTGTCCGGTAATATCTCCTTTAGAAATCACAACTCCATGCCAACCCAAAGCTTGCAAATCATTCTCCGTACAAGAAAGCAATGTAGATTTAGGAGCATTAATATGAAGTCCCAACGCTAAAGCAAAGAGATTCCACCTTACCATTGCACGATTAACATTAGTGCAATCAGCCTTAAGAAACATAAAGAAATCATCAACCAAAGATTGACCCAAAAGTTGGGCACCACTAGGAAGAGACAAACCAACAACCTCACCTCGATCAACCAACTTATCCAACAATGAGAACATCGGGTGAGTGACCAAAGCAAATAGCAAAGGGTTGAGAGGACAGCCTTGCCGAACAGACCGAGACAAGGAAATTTCATCTGTGATCCCTCCATTAAGTACAATACGAGCCACAACACCCTAACTAATGGTATCAACAAGAGAAATCATGCGAGGACCAAATCCCATGGTAGACATCAGCTGCCGCAAGAAAGACCAGTTCACATGATCAAATGCCTTTTCAAGATCAAGCTAAAGCATAACAACCTACTGATCTGAGCCTTTAGAGCATAATGAATCCCTAGTTAAACATTCAAAATGTTATGCATTATATTCCGTCCCTTAATGAAACCATATTGACGCGGATGAACCAAGTGCGACAATACTTTTTACAATTTGTTGGCAATGATTTTAGAGAAGATTTTATACAAAGAACCCATAACACAAATGGGTCTCCATTATTCTTCAAAGAGGTCAGAGAGAGAACCTTAAACAATAACCAAATCACAGCAATCTTCCAGTCTGAAGGCATCCTACCAAAATTCCACACTTGCTGACACAGGCAAGTTAATGGGTCCTTAAGCTGCTCAATCCCAGCCAGGGCATTTCCTTCATGGTAAATGGGACAGCACATCCTCCACTTCATCCTTTGGATATCAACCTCCATCAAATCAACCCATTCAAGTCTAACTTGATTACTAACCAAATCACAAATGTATCGACGAGCAGAGTAAATAGCATCACAAAGAATCTCTTGTGGACCCAACAAAGATTTATAAAAGTCAACGCACATCCGAATGATGGAAGGAGGATCAGTCATAAAACCTTGCTCATCCAACAAACACAATATTTTCCAACCGTATTTCTAACGTAAACGAGCAAAAAACTGATGAGATTGGCAGTTATTATCATGCAAAGCTTCCGCTCGAGCCAACAATTTGTATTTAGCATATTCCTCCTCCTGAAGAGATTGAACTCTACATTTCAACCATTCAATGCATGTGAGCAAGTCATCAATAGTATCCCTTGACTGATACAAAGACAACAAGTGGGCCAACAAAGATTGCAAATGCTGCAATTCAGCTCAAAAAGAATAAGCATGCTGAATACCATACTATCGGGTGCATTATCCCTAAAAACAGCCCATGCTTCCATCCCTCCAGATAGGACCCTTGAGCTAAAAGAAGCAATCAATTGTTGAATACATTTCAAAAACTGATTTTGCAGCAAAAAAGATTGATTGAAACGTAGAGGCAAACGAGCAAGGAGAGCCTTAAAGGCATGAACAGGCCTGTGGGTCAAATCCAAAACCAAAGGATAGTGATCTAACAAGACATGTTATCGCTCCACCCACATATCAATGATTGCAGGAAGAAACGAATCTCTCTGACAATGTAGATCCTATCAAGTCTGGCCCAGGTGTTTGGATGCTGAAGAGAACGATAAGTATATTCAGACTCTGAAGGATGCATCCAAGACCACATGTCCTATTTCAAAGACACAGCTGCCAGTGCATCCCAAGCCTACCGCTCAGGACCATCCATGATCGAGTGCGGTGAAGTCGTCCGATCTGCAAATACACATGCATCAAATCACCCATAACAAAACCTTGACGAGCCATGAAAAGGCAATGCAAGTCAAACCAAAGCTGATGGCCTTCCCGAGCAGTAGAAGGAGCTTACACGCCCACCAGCCACAAAACCTCTCTCTCGTATATGATTTCCAACATCAAAAACCTACCACGAAGGTCCTGAGAAACCAAGGATGGTTGCGAGAAAGATCTAATGGCCAACATAACTCCAGATTTATGCGGAACCCGACCACTAAAAAAATTTATGTAATTCTTATATATATAAGATACTCCCAAAGCATGTTGTTTGTGCTCCGTAGCACAAAAAACATCCCAATTACCACATAACGCAACTTTCCATAGCCGATACTGCTTACTGCCCGAAGAAATGCCTTTAGCATTCCATAAAGCAAGTCTCATGATTAACCAAGGAGAGAAAACTACTAAATCACCACTTTCCCTTTCCCTTTAACATCAATAGCTTTAGCTGCTTGAAATCTCTCCATCTCACTACAAATCACATCTACAAGATCCGCCCTTTGCAAACTAGGAATCGAAGCATGAGAAGAAAATTGTTGTTGCTAAGAACAGAAAACATTCCGAGGAGGCACAAGCCTCTTACGCACGTCAAAGCGCAAAGCAAAACCAGCAGCCCTTTTATCATCCACACCAATTGTAAGAACACGTGAAGATTTGGCCATGGTTTTTATAACTGCAACCTAACATCACCAATGCCTCTCTTGATAACCAACACTTGCCAAATCTGGCTCTTCCAATAAGAAACCTCAACACCTGCCAAATCTAGCTCTTCCAATAAGAGTAATTCGTACCATCAAGCTTGAAAATAGCATGATCAGTGGACGAACTCGCCGTAATGCAGGCTGAAAGATTGTAGATAGTTTAAAACTGCTTGCTGTTTACTACAGAAAATGACCAAAAAATCACCAAAATCGAGAGAAAAATGGCGAGAAAAGTGTAACCAAAGCTGCTGCCCACCAAGTACTAGTGAAAATACATCATTTCAGAATATTTCAGCATGAAAAATCCATGTCAGTCTGGAGTTATATGCTTGTTATAATAAATGACAGCAGGGTACTGTGAGAGTCAATTGCTGACTAAATCACTGCACCAAGTCAATAAATGACAGCCAAGCATAACCAGCCATAAACGGGCATAAATCAGCATCAAACAGTCATCAAGATCCTGAGCAAACACCCAAACATGTCACCAAAGCATCCGTCAGTGAGTAGGCATACCCCCTGGATAGTAGGGCAAAGTATACATAACACTGGCAAGACCTGACACCAGTAGGTGTATGCTCACTAGAGTGCAAAGTCCAAGCTCAAGTCAAAAGCAATTCCAAGATATCAATGCATGAACCATACAACATGTAAGTGTAAGAGATCCCAAAGTCTTAAGTATCTACAAAATGCTCAAATAGCATAAACCTCCTCTTCAATGTCGGTCAAGCATACAAGATGCTCCCACTGGCTCAAAAGGCGGATAAACGAGCTCAACAGCTCAAGCAAACCAAGTCAAAGTACCAAAGACAAGTAACCAAGACAATGCCTCAATAGTATCCAAGGTCGTAATGGAAAAAGCCAAGTCGTAACGGAAAAATCCAAGTCAATGTCCAACTGCTCAAGGAAATACTCAAATGAATGTCGAGACGAGCTCAAACAACTACCATCCATAACCAAAGCATAAAGCATTCACCAAGACATCATAACCCGTACTGGGTAGCCTAGGCATATACCATGTTATAGATGAAATGCCAGCTACAAAGAAGTGACAGTTAAACCCAAATCGAGCTCTAATCTCAGCTCAAAAGTATTCCGGAGCATAAACAAGACATGTGGCATAGTCCAAATCATGACATCATACCGAGTAGCAGGGGGCACCCCGTGACCAATAGGCATAACCCAACTGTAGCATAAATAGCTTCAACCTTGAAGTTTCCAACAGCATATAACCTTTGTAAACTGAGCAAATCAGTGCTCAATCCAAGTTCAAATCCATAAGCAAACCATAGGCATACATTCTTGTATGTATAGGCACCAACCGGGCATAATCGGGCATCAAATGCCAAGACCTGTAAGCATAAAATTGAAGTAACAGGTGGCTGCTCTGTTTTGAACAGATCTGGGATTGTTCAAAACAGTCAATGGCTTAGCTAAATCAGCTCCAAATGCGTCTCACATAAGAGGCATAACATCCACAAGTGATCCGGTATCAATAGACATCAGTAGAAGCATCACATAAGCCATAGGCATACAAATACATGTTGTCTCAGATCTGAAATCTGTTGCACAATATTCTGTCATCAAAATTTAGCAAATCCGACATCACCATCGCGTCCGGAGCATGCCAAAACCCCAACTTAGACTCTTACCTTGCCTGAATCGGGTTCCAAATGCCCGAGATATGACAAAAAGAGGGATTTTTGGGCCAGATTTTAAAACAGACGCAACAAAAAAACAAAAAAAAAAAAAAAAACATGAGCTGGCTGGGGGAGTTTGCTATCCCACGAGTCAACAATGGGGCCCAAAGGGAACACAAATGGGGGCCAAAGAAGGCCTACACCAAGCCTCAGCAAGCCTTGATAGGCTGGAAGCAAGATCCAGGTGAAGGAAGCTCCAAGAGGTGTGAGCTATAGCTGCCCACAACCCGTGAAAACCCTGTTTACCTAGACCTATGGACTAAGATAAATCTTTAAAATAATGAAGCAATACCTCAATGTCAATGCCTTGATGGTGCCTCAATAGACCAAGAAGAAGCTCAAGAAGCCGAGGAGTGACGTGAGCTCAAGAGAATGAGCTATGGCTGCCGGGAAAGAGACCCAATACGAGTGGGGAGTCGATGGGAAGCTGAGAATGCCACGAGTCAAGCTCAAGAGTCGGGAAGCCGTGCTCTGATACCAGTTGAAAGAAGAGAAGGATCGAAGCTTGCACTCGAAAGCTATGGCGAGAGAGCAAGAGCAAGAAAGAGAGAGAGAAGAAATGGGAACTCCAACAATCACAATGTGTGACCGGACCTTTCTTTATTCAAACTGTCACTAAAAGAATAAAGAATAAAGTGACGGTGACGGGAGTCCATCACCTGCAGTGTGCAGTGGCGGTGACTATCAGTGTAGTAATACACGGGCGGCTAGGCGGAGGCGCCTTTAACCCCAACAATAATAGGGTGTGGAGATAGGTGAGCAAGAGTCGTACGAGATTCCTATCTAGCATTACGTCTACAATGACCCAAGAATCATCCTAAGGAGGCAAATTCCGACCAACTGAGAGCAATGAACGCTCAATACCAACTTGGGAGACATCCTTCTTTCCATCATCATGTCCATGCAGAACAAGAGGCACAAGATCAACATCTTGCTGCTAAGCCATCTCCTAGGAATCGTGCTCTTGCATATACATGTAAGGATCCAAAGAACGTTCCAATACCTCAGGGCTTCTATCACATTTTGAAATAAAATGGCCCAATTGGCCGAATCTAAAACAGTGTCCGGCAAATATGCCTCATTTAAGCTCAAAACCAACGTTTGCAACCCAAGGACCTCAAAACGAATTTTGGTTTCGAGGTTTCCCTGTGTCCCAAAGCATACAAGCCTAGTTCCCATTGCGGGAGGCCAACGGGGGCTCCACCAACACCTCACCAAGGGTTCTCAAAACCAAAGAAAGAAGTTAGCAAAGATGTGCAGGAAAATCAACCACCTCCACCCAAATTGGGCATGCCTGCCTAAGCACCTCCTGAAACTAAGCCATATGCCTCCATGGAACCATATGTACTACCTAACTATCCATGAACAAAGGAATACATTGCATAATGCAAGCACGCACATCCAGGAACGAAAAAGGACCTTAAAAAACCCTCTCAGTCCATCATAAATCTCTTCAATAAGAGGGGCCTACACTTGCCCTGAAACATCAACTTGACACGCATCAACACTAACAAGCATGGACTGCAACCAAGCACAAATCTTAGTAATCAAAGGAGTCATTTCCCTAAAGTAAAAGATGGCTACTCTCTCATGGAAAGCAGCAATCTGCTGTAAAACCAAGTCAGTTCCCATGACAGCAACCATTTGATCCCTTCTGGTAAATAGCTCGCTTTACCCTCATTGGCATGAACAAAATGTGGCATAAGATAATTTGCAATGCCAAGCATAAACTTAAAAAACCCACCAATCTATAAGCAAGAAGCATGAACAACTTGCTAAGGCAAATTCGGAGCATATTAAATTGGTTCGTCAACCAACATCTTTTGGCGTTTTCCCCTCTCATCCCCATCCATCAACTGCCCAAAATCCTCAGCCAACCCCGAGGTTCCTAGAGTACACTGTCAGGATTGGCAGACATGTACTGATGCAGGAGGATATGGATTGGGCGCCGTCACGTAGCAGGCACTACGCGGAGCACAGCATCATGGACCCTTTCTGACGAACCTTCTGGCGCCGCCTATGGGATAGCTGGAGGCCGAGGAGGGTGTCGTATTTCTTATGGCTCGTGGCACATGGAGGCTTGGAGGTGGGAAGTTGGCTTGCCCAAATGCAGGAGGGAGGCTGTATGTGCTACACACAGCAACCTCTGAAAACACAAAAGCACTGCCTTTGGTCATGTGAGGCGGCGCAGTTCGTATGGAGAGGTGCATGCCGCATCCTTCGCCGTATAGCACCCAACCTTGGATGTATCTCACGGGAAGCTTTCTACTGGCAGGCAGTCAACTAGGGCCGCCACCTTCTATATGAGGCTGGGATGCAGGACACGATATTCATTATCGAGGCAAGATCGTGCGCAGTGGTGGGTTAAGAGACTCTACCCATCCGCCAGGTACTGGAGCCCACAACACACCACTTTGAGGTATGGGAGATCATAGGGAGTCTTACTGGTTGGCAAATCTAGAAGGCATGGTGTCAGGAGGCTTTCAGTGGAGAGAGACTTTCAATGCAAGACCTTAGCAGAGCTCTGGACCTCCATCATCCACTCCCTCCGCGGCCGATGGGATCAGGTCCAAGGCGAATCCAGGGCTTGTCAGGAGCTCTAATGTCCTTTCATGCGCACTTGGGGCGGCCAAGACCTGTTTTTTGTAATGCAGGTAGACAGCCCGAGATGGTGATACACCCCCTCTCCATGGCTTTTTGTCCCCATCTCCCCTAGACTGCCTTGAGCGGCTTGTATACATGATGTACTTGTGACCTTCATCAGCTCCAACCAATCTGTTGAGCATGAGCACTCCGTTGTAATCAGTTTTTTAGAGTAATATAATCAGCTACATGTTACTTGCAAAATCCTCAACCAATGAGTCACCATCCCCATGCCCTATATACCACATCAATACCATTTAACACCTGCATATTCGCCATATCACAAATCTCTCTCTCTCTCTCTCTCTCTCTCTCTCTCTCTCTCTCTCTCTCTGAGCAAGGCAATGCACGAAGGTAGGTCGCACGCCAGTAGACATGGCACACAGATAGGGGCCATGTAGGCAAGGCGAGATGTCAAGGGCATGGCTCGATGTTGAGGGTGTGAGAGTGCGCAACGAAAGAAGGAACTCGAACACAAGAGAGAGACAATTTGCAAGACAAGAAGAAAAGAAACCTGTAGTGAACAAGGAACACATGCTGAAAACAGGAGGATTGATAACTCCCTGCACACAGCCCACAGCATCAGTGAGGGCACCAGATCAGGCGGATGATGATAGTAGCACTGAAGATGGAGGAAGATGATGGAGTCGAAGCGTACACCTGCCAAGAAAGGAGAAAAGATGATAACTAACTGCCAAGTGGGAAATGGTTATAAATAGCCAAAAATCCCAAAAAGCTGGTCGACCTAAAATTTGGGGCCAAAAATATATCCGACCAACATTTAATGCTAGCAAAAATGCCAGAAATGCTCAAATAAATCCTAGAAAGGGTGGACAATGTCAGGCAAGTGAGACAAGCTAAAGAATGCAAAAACTACCTCGAGTAATACACACAGAATCTGGAGGAGAAAATGCACTAAAATGCAATAAACTAAGCGATCTACAATGAGCTACCTCCTCCGTCAAAACAAGTGATAGACATGTCAGAGCTCTTGAAGTCCTCATCTAACCCACTCTAAGACACAAAGGCAGGAGATGACAAGGCATGACAAACATGACTGCTAACATCCCCTCTCAGATCCTGGATGTGGCAAAAGACCAAGGGAGAAACGGATCCTGGGGTGGCAAGAGAAATGCCGATGTCGATGAAGTCTATCGATGAAGATTGTCGATGAAGAAGCTCCTCACAATCCTTACCATGAAATAACTACCATGTGCATCACATGTGCTAACAACCTTACCCATTTAATTAATAGCTTAATCAAATGTTACCGACAAGATTAAAGCATCTCAAATTTTCACGTCCCAATAACACTTATTTTGGTCAAAAGTCAAATGTCTCATATTTCAAGGTGTCCAAATGTGATGCTTACGTTTCCGTCCCAAAGAAACAAAGGGATAAGTTTGAATCGGCTTCCAAAAGACAAGTGTTTATGACTTATAGCCCATAGTCCTAGGGATACATGCTTTATGATTCCATTTCATGGGAGGCATATAGGAGCCGAGATGTTCGGTTTATAGAGTTTCCAGCAGCAAAGGGGGGTGCTGAATATCTCGTACTTGGAGATCCATGTGATAGTTGGGCACCTGAGTCAATGCTTTAGGAGCCTATGCCTCTTGAGGCTCCACCATCAATGGAGGAGAAGATTGCTTTACCACTAAATTTACCCGTTGAGAGATCATTGGTGGATGTTTTAGAAGCTTAGGTAAAAGTAGAGTGGCGCAAGGAGTATCAACCTTCTCCTTTTTGGGAATGATACACTTCATCATGCAAGTATTGAGAGAGTTCTTGAGAAGTGGCAGCCGCAGGATGGCCTACAACGATCTCAAAGGAACACACACCACCGACATTACTCATACTAACTATTGTTTGATGTCTCATATCATACCTCCATTAAGAAGGCTTTGCAATCACAACATTGGAAGAATGATATGGAGCAGAAGTTGGATCTAATTGGGTGGAATGACAATTGGAATCTTGTGCCTTGGCTTGTTCATCAGAAGGTAATTAGAGTCAAGTGGATCTTTAAGACCAAGTATCATAGTGATGGCACTTTGGATAAGCACAAGACGCGGCTCATTGCAAAAGGATTCTTACACAAACCAAGAGTGGATTTCCATGATACCTTTGCACCTACAACTCAAATGGCCAACATTAGGGCCGTTCTTTCCTTAGCCAACCATAGAAGATGGCCAGTTCATCTGTTCGATGTGAAGTCTGCATTCCTTAACAAAGATTTGAAGGAGGAGATCTATGTTGAGCAACCTCCTAGCTTTTCCTCATCAAATGGCAAAGTGTATAGATTGAAAAATGCCCTTTACGAACTCAAATAGACTCTGCATGCTTAGAATGAGAAGATAGAGTATTAGTTGTACTCCTTCCATTTGCAATATAAGATTAAAAAATACCCAAAGCGGCGCTAATTTTGGGGCCAACAAGATGTCCAATGTCCAAGATTAAAGTGGTAAAAGTGTGCATTTTCAGTTTATGTGAATTTTATGCTTGTTGTAATTAGTGCTAAATTAGGTTATTTACCACCTTATCCGAGGAGGAAGGCTAGTTTCATGTTTTCGTTGCCGGGATACTATCAATTCCCTCCAATTGTTGGGCCGGAGGTACCTAATTGAATGTCAAAAGCTTTGCTCTAGTGCTGAAATTGTATTCAACTGAGCATTACAACAAGAATGTCTTCAAATAGTGAGATGGGATCAAGCAAGAACGATGCCTCTCAATCTGAAAATTCACTAAAGTGTTGGGCAAAATGCAATGTTTGATCTTGGACAAGGCACAAAGCATAGGCAGCAAGCTGAGAATGAGGGAATTGGACAAGAGGTGGGTCCTTCTAGGTCTCTTGAAACTAATGATCAGCAAAAGCAAGAAGAATTTGATGACCACTTTTAAGATCAGCTAAGGACAGCAACTCAAATGTCTATGCAATTCGCAAATGGTCCTCAATTCATGTGCTTTTTGAAACCTTAAAGGAGGGCAGCATAGGCAAGAAATGGAAATCATCTTTGAGGGCTTTGCGACAACAAGATCCACCCAAGGAAGAGCTAATACAGCAACACGATGTTCAAAACATGAATAGTGAGCATAAGCAAATGATGCTAGTGGGGCAATCAATGCATATACAACGCTAACTTGAAAGTGCTAATCCAATGTTTTTTGGACAGTAGGGCATGCATACGGAAAGGTCGTCCCGGTTGGCCAGGAACTTTTCTCAAAGGATTTGACAACGAGGTAACAATGACCTAGGATCTATAGAGCTAGAGTCTTGATTTGTGTTGTTTTAGGGAAACGGAATGGGACTATGCCTTACGGGCAGGGAGATCCAACTTCGCATCCCTCTCGTTTCCCATTCTCCTTGAACCAAGTTCAGTATAAATCCGCTTCGACCCTGATGTTCTGCGTAAAGTGGTTCGTCTGGGGCTCGACGCTAGCTACTTCCTAGGAACTTGACTATTAGGGAAACCCTAACTCAGGTCGGTCCTAAGTGGGAACGGCCAGATGCTTCCGCTTCGTGGCAGACTCGGGAAGACCTTGATCGCAAAACCCGTGACATTCCTTGGGAGTGCCGGGTGGCGCTTTCTGGACTCTCTTCCCAATGGGTTGCTAAGACGTGTCCTATAAGCAGACAGGGGGACACGTTACAGTATGCCATTATGGGGCAGCCAGATTACTTTGGTGGTGGCAAAACTTTCCATGCTATGGTGGATCAAGGACCGCATGTATAGATGTATGGTATGACTCCTTATGGTATGCAACGACCAATGCATGATGTGCAAGGCCGAATGTATCCGAGTATGGCTGGTAATATGCGTAACCCCATGTAGAGCAATGTTGTCATGATGCTGGGGCACAAAGTGGCAAGTTTGATAATGCGTATATGTAGCCCATTGTGTTTGGGACTCATGGTATTAATGTTGGTCATGCAAATGCTCCGTATAGCGTTGGTCATGAGGAAAAAAGCTACTAGTAATGCATGCAATGTATGGGAAAATGTATCTTCGTATGGGTGGTCGTATACAAATTTCCATATACAGTCACATTGGAATGGTCCAAATTATGCAAATGAGAATGTTTTCTAATGCATCTAGAGCTCCTAGCATATCATGTACACATGAGGGGCTAGTTAATTGAATGCAACATTGCATATTAGTTAAGTTAAAATTGCAACAATGTGAAAGTATAAAGCATCACAATGCTTAAGGAGAAGAAAGGCCTATAACCTAGTGGAGGCTTGAGGCAAGTTAGAGATAAAGCTTCCATATGCTTCTTAGTGAAGCTTTAGCATTGTTTCACCAATAGATGCAAAGTGGATGGAAGAGGATGAGTAAACCATCCTCTGTTGTTGCAACTTTACTGAGATGCCTCTCAGTTAGAGCCAACTTTGGTTCGGGCTCAGACAGGTTTAACAAAGTAAGGGTCCACAGTATTGGCGGATACTCAAGGCAGAGGTATCACTTCCATTCCTCCAGTTATGGACAGCTCTCATATGTATTGGATCTCGAATGTATTCAACATACATCCAAGGTACTATGCCAATAGTATGTAAGTTGTGGGATCACTTTTCAACATACTAGTCATTGTGAGATGTATGCAAATGAGTATGAGTTTCACCCGAGCACTGAAACTATATTTTGCATCAGTTTATGGTCAGCTTGGCATGAGTTTTTGCCTCAATTTGAGAAGAAATGCTTATCAGTTTCAGCTCAACTTTTTATCAGTTTGAGAACTGTTTATGGTCACATTTTGGAATCAGTTCTCCATCAAATTTTGCATTAGTTATTGATCAGTTTTTGCAATGAGTTTGTGATCAATTTGGGGCCACATTATCAGGAGTTTGTGATCAGTTCTTAGATCAGCAAATGATCAAATTATCCTCAGTTTTCAATGGTTTACAGCTGGTTCCATGGAGAGTAGCATGTTAGTAAATGCCATTGACAGCTTCAGCCATGATTTATGCTGAAAATATGCTTTACTATGGTTCTGAAGTCAGAACAATTCAGAAACATGAAGTATGGATGTATCCAATGGGTTTCTAGCAAAAGTTCTAAATTGTTAATGCTAGCTGGAAATTTTCAGCAAGGTTTGAGGCATGTAACATGGTTGGACAATAGTACACAATGTTGTGACTATGAGGCCTTCTGGAAATTTCAATGCAATATATTTTTTCTTTGGCACAATGCAATCCAATTGAGGACGATTGCAGGATTTCAAGGGAGAGGTCTATCACTAGGATGTGAAATTTTGAGATGCTTTAATCTTGCCTATAACATTTGATTAAGGTATTAATCAAATGTGCAAGGTTGTTTGGCATATGTGATGTATATGGTTGTTATGTCATGGTAATAGGCTAAGAACCCTAAGGATGCACTGGGTGCCAAAGGCAAAAGTTGTAATAAGTTATGTTTGACATGTACTAGGTGGTACCCAGTATCAGATTTGGGTTTAGAACAATTTATTGGATACTAATGTCAGTGGTGGTAACATTAGAAACTAAGCATTAACTTATTAATCAATAACGGTCTAAGGGTCAATAATTGCTAAGGGATACTTGAAAGAAAAATTGGCCTAGCCAATTTAATTATTGATTAGTGGATTTAATTTTTTGAGCACTAGAATAATTATTGAATTAATGTTTAAATTTTATATTTTGACAATTAATTTAATAAGTTGAATAATGCTGAAAAATGAGATTAGAAGATTGGCACTTCGCAAAACTTGCCCATGCAAGTGAAAAAACGTCTTTAGGGGTTGATGAAATTCTATTCCAACTTTTGTGAGAACGGAGGATGTTAGGAACAAGGAGATGATGCTAATGTAACTTGCAGCCACCACGGACTAGTTCTACAACAAGTGATGGCAATTTGGAGCCCTTCAAGAATAGATGACAGCAACCCAAGGTCCTTCTGGTATTAGTAACAGCATGCAAGAGAACCCTCTAGGACAGCAATCTTTGCGGTGGTCCTAAGCCGTAGGCATCAACTTCCATGGCTGTTTGAGTAGAGCAACAACAATTTTTCAACATTTCTCGCAATGAAAAACTGAAATTTCTCTCTCTACAACACTCTCTCTCATCCCGCAACTATCTCTCAAGTTATCTCAACATTTTCCAACCATTTGAGTCATTAGAGATGGAAATATTGGAAAATCTCTACTATAAATCCTAATTTACGATAGAAATTAAGGTTTTACCAACCACCTCAGTATGCATGCTCAAAATTAAGGACCTAGGACTTAGATTCCAGCAGCTGAAATTGAGGAATTTCAAAGAGATCCAAGAGGCCAGCCAGGCAATATCAGATTTGGGGCTGAATGCCAATCCCCAAGCAAACCAAGGGACAAATTGGTTTGAAGGCTTACTAGTCAATTTTGATAGCAAGACGCACTTGGATTAGGGGAGGAGATCAGAGGATCTTAGTTGTACTCCTTCCATTTGCAATATAAGATAAAGAAATAATGCAGCGGTTGCCCAATGTGTGGGCACTAGCATCTGCTACCTCTCGCCAACAGAACCTGCATGTAGGTGTATGTTGAATGACTGAATGAATCAAGGAGGAAGCACTTGGCCTATAAATAGGCCATGAACACGAACTGGTCGGCCACAATAAATGAGTAGGCAGCCATCAGATCAAGCATCTAATCTGGCAACCACATCACATCTAGAAATAAATGCCCAGTCCACTGGAACATGCACACACACACTCATGAACTAACAATATCTGCTAGCACTAACATGTTCTCACGGCTTATAGATGGAACACCAAAGAGAAACAAAGTGCACTATGAACACTCCAGCATAGACCTCTGCTAGATATACCTCTAGAAAAGCGCAATGTGTATGGTGTATGAAGCACCACCAATAAGCCAAGTGTAGGAAGAAGATATACAAGCTGTCCCACACAAAAGGCATACGAATCATTGACAAATCTCATCCTGTAACAAATGTGAAGTCCCTCTCACAAGCATGAGCATACCCAATGGTTCCCTCATATACACAAGTACAAGAAGCATAAAGTACATGCACACGTGAACTTGGAGACAATACATCATCCAATATTTCTCTCATGAGCCCTCTCTGCAGTAGAGGCCCAAAGAAACTGCCAGATGTAGATAGTGGAACCTCCACAAACCCAAGAGGAATCGCTATAAGTAGAGCCAACAAGGAAAGGTCCTCTCTCACTATGACAAGCATCAACTTGCCTTCTGCACACCTCCACAAAATGCCCTCTCTTGCCAAAAGCATGTAGGGATAGAATTCGAGGCTAAAAGGGAGTGTCGCAGCCTCCTGCCACTACAACTTAGAATCAACTACCTTTAGTCTTTCAGAGTGACACTGTACATATTTCTCAAAACTGTCTGCCTCACGTTCCAACTCACCTTGACATGTCTTAAATTTGTGCATAGAAGTCAACATGCTGCACGTATGCTCACTTGTCACTAGTAATACTACAAATACAAATCGTTCAAAAACAAGACAATGGAGCAGCTGACATGAGCGTAGCCATGCAATCTATAGGCCCTTACTCAGAGCAATAAAGATTGCTTAAATTCAAATTGCTACTTTTAAACAGTTCAGTCTCCCCCCCCCCCCCCCCCCCCCCCCCCGATATTTTTAAGCTATTTCTGTTAGATGCACCTCTCAATGAAACGGAACTTTAAAGTTTGATAAGAAATAGATGAAACGGTCACTTTATAATGAAACAAACATTTTACAGAAATTTCTCACAGGCATGTCAGCAGCTACAATTAACCAATTGACAGGCGTTAGACAGAGCCCTATATCTATTCAAAATTACATGATATAAGACCCAAGACAGTCCTACACACATATGAGAAATAAGAAGAGGTTAGCAGAATGCTACCATTATTTATTTCTGCAAACTTGGCTTGGGCACTCTTTGCAGGATTCTTGTCAGGATGATACTTGAGTGATAATCTATACAAACAAACACAGGAAAAAAACATGCATAACATAATTGAGCATAGGGTTCCAAACAATCTTAAAGGTGGAACAAAACTAAACATGCAACCAAAGACACAGGAAACCATCAATTCCAAATAAATAGCATAAGCCACACATTTATGAATGATTCAACCACCTTTGAATATATAAGGGAGTCTTAAGACATTTAAGACAATGAGCCAAGACGATTTACTCTCTTTCCTCTTAGAAATGCAGTGATCTATAAGATTGCTAAGAATGGGAGCTCATTGCTACCTTCCTTGCATCATGCATGCTACACTTGGACAGCCAGATACAAATAATTCCATTTAGAAGACCTAGACTGAGACTATTCATACCCTCAAAGATAGAAGGGATAGGTTCCAAGGCAATTCAAAGACATATGCAAAAAGGACAAGAGTCTTTCCTAGCCACCTAGGATTCATGCAAACTTTTCCTTACTATCATTGGCATAAAATCCTCAACATTGGAGAATTATGAACCCATTGTACAGGACACACTTCCTCAAGAGCGGCTAGCCTAGTAGGTTATCATATCCCTTACTTATATTTCTTAGTTCTAAGATATCTCGGTTCTGACTGATGTAGTTTTTACCTTCACATCCAGGTGGTTAAAAGCTTCGTAAGGATTTTCTTGGGAAGCATTGTTAATTGAAGCAATAGCTTTAAACATCCGCAACCTCAAAAAGTCTCTTAGTGATAGAAAATTTCATGCTAAACTTCAGCGTAACTCGAGCATATAACCCAATTGTTCCAATTTTCTTCAACAATGATGTCAATAAATACTAAAAATAGAAAACTTGTGTTGCTTACAGTTGGAAGGTCTATCATTGGTCTTATAATCGTGTCTATGCATACATATGTGTGCACGCCTGCAAAGCAAGATGGACATTGGATGGTCATTAGTGTGTCAGCCCTTTGGCCTTTAAAGTCTGTGAGCTGCCCCAGCATCCTGAAACAGACTGCATAATGCTGCTTAAAGCCTGTGAATCCCATTCCACATTGCATATGGGCTATGTAACATGTTTATTGCAATTTCCCTCGTGTGATATGTATGAATCATGATATCAAAATTCTAAATCATAGTATATCTTGTTTAAAGGACTAAACTTTGACAAAGTTAATAATGGATGTGTAATATGTTATGCCCAATTGACTCTCATGTATTATCACTTATACTCAATTGGCCTTTTTTTTGTTCAAGAGAAAGTTCCGTAGAGGTTTAAAACCTCTTTCCCTAGTTCAGAAAATTTTAAAATCCTTTTATTAAAAAACCCACATTTCTTATTTTACCCCTCTCAAAACTTAAAAAATATGTTTCTTACATTTCTAGCTGCTATGCGGATCATGCTGCTTGACTTCACTATTCCGAGAAGACCAAATTTTATTTTCTTTCTCACTCAGCCATCCCTTATCCTCAACCAACATTTGATAAGCTTGATTGCTTTATCATTGAGAAAACCATGCAAGCACCCAAAAGCCCACTTCAAGCATAGGGATGGAAGCTGAAATACTGGCAAAGCCATACTCTGCCAAAGTCATTCCTCGAGCTGGTCCTAATCCGCCTATAACCCTACAGAACTCGAAAGTACTGACCAATACCATGGAAAGAATAAACATGAGACTGACCAAGAATGACAACATCTTGTATAGTCCTCAAACCCGATCATGCCATGATCCATCCTATTCAAGTTATCATGTTTGATGTGCCTATCGGGCCAATGTAAACTCGTTTTGCACATTTTAGCACATCATTGTGGTCATTTGATCATTGTACTTTCATTCATTGATGAGTGTCATTGTAGTACAAACCCCCCCCCCCCCCCCTTCTCTCTTTTTTTTCGTAATCAAGTGGCTACCCTAGTGGTAAGCCATTTATTTTATTAACCCATTGACCTGGGTTCGATTCTCTCTTTTTTTACACCTATACTAAATGACCATGCGGAATGTAAGAATGGAACCCAAGACTTTCTAGACACCACTTGTTCAAACTTAACCAATTGAGCTACATCCATTTGTTTTTGGTGGGGGGGGGGGGGGGGGGGGGGATGGCATGCGCCAATCTCTAAGGTATTTTAATACAACTACAAAGAGGGTGGTCATACAAGGAAAAAACCCTTCCTAGCGTGAAGGTAAAAGGTGCCATGTTGCCAATTATTACACTCAATTAGCTTGTTGCTTTGTCGCTACAAGAGAAGCAATGTCATCCGAATAGACATGCCTCCCTTAAATCAAATCAAGGTTTTTCTAGTGATCATAAGAGCAAGGGCAAGCACAAGGCTGGTATGTCTTCTACTAAGCCCAAAAATAAATGTTGGAGCTTCACCCAATTCAAGTCAAGGTGAAGGCAAAAACAAGAAATAGTGTAATTATTGCAAGGAGCTTGGTCCTAATATATTTGATTACAAGGATTGCTCAAGGAATATAGAAAAAATAATCTAGACTTGTGTTACAAGATGCAAATTCAACTACAAGACAAGAATGAGGTGGTCAACATTGCTCATGATGATTGGCCCTTCATGGTAACCTATCAATATGATTCCTCTAAGCATAATGCACCTATTGTAAAGAAATACTCAAACACAGAATACAAACACATTGGTACAACAAAGCATAGACTAATAATAGAACTCAGTAGGGCAACTCAAAGACAATGGATATAGAAGATGAAGGAATAATGAATGAATAAATACAATGCTCAATGCAATAAACACACTATACAAAGTGAATATAGAACCTTGAATTCTCAGGTCTCTAAAAGACCGAGGCAGACAATGTGAGCCTGAGAGCCTAGAGAGCATGTTGTACTTTGTACAGATCCCGAATCAAAGCAGATGGCCTGTGGATATAATCAACAGCAGCAAATGCAGATCTGCAGAGTTTGGATCAGGTTGAACACAACTAGGGCAGCTCAGAAGAGTGAGCGACAAGTTGAATATTGTTTGGAAGATGAAGGCGACTATGAAAATAGTAAATGAAACTATAGAAGGACTCCAAGAAGGCTGGTGACAGCCGATGAGCTGCAAATGCAGACTATGGATGCCTAGCCATAGCAAACACATTCAAGAGAAGGCTCTCAAGCTGATGGCAATGGCTGAAAACTGCCACCTGCAAGCTGAATGAGAGTTGCCAGCTGAAAATGCACCTGGAGGACTAAAGTTTGATCTGCAGGTTGATGGATACTATCATACTAGTCACCACCACAAACTGAGGTATGCGCCAAGCAAGGGTGTAGACAGCAATGTAAACGCAAACACCAGCAGGACGAAGAGCTGGAAATGAGATTAGGGCTGAGTGGACAGGCTGCCTCCTATTTATAGAATGGCTGGATCCTCCCAAATTAGGGTTTGGCTTATGGGACACTCGGACTGTAATCGAGAGCTAGTTAGTATATAATGCATCTTTTAGCTCAAAACTTAAGTCTACTACTGATGCATTGTCTCTATGGTATTTAAATAGGGTGCCTCTAAGCATACCATATCATGCCATCAATTATTTGTTTCCTTCGATCGTGCACCTAAGGGTTACATGATCACATGTGCAAATAACACTTCACATGCAATTAAATGTTAGCGGTAAGGTTGAGCTCAATCTCAAGTATTGTAGCTACTCTTTTGCATGTATTGTATGCCCAAGGATAAAGAAAATTCTACTTTCAATTTCAGTACTTGCAAAGATTAAGTGCAAAGTTGCTTTGACAGGTCATTGTTGCTCGGTCTATGACCTTATTGATGACAGTGCCATAGTGATAACTATGACACTCATGAGAGGACTGCATATTCTCAATGTTTTCAAGGTATGATAATGGACCTTCCAAAAAATACATGTACTTTCCAAACATGTTTGTGGGGGTTGCTTGTGCAATTGGTTCATAGTTGTATATGTGGACCAATGTGGGCATCATCCATTGGAGGATACTCTTACTCCGTAACCTTGGCAAATGATTTTAGCAAACACACTTGGGTTAACCCCTTAAAATTTGAGTCTAATGTTGCTTCTTTTAGTCATTTTCTTGCAATGACTAAGAAATAGAGAAGTTACAAACTCTTAATCCTTCAGCTAGTGGAGGGCAAGTATATGTCTCACGAATTTTCTAATTTTTTACCAAACCAAGGCATTATACATCAATGCTCAATGTTATACTCTCCATAGCAAAATGGACTTACAAAAGGAATAATCAAACTTTGATGGAAATGTTGAGCTAAAAAATGAATTATAAACTTATTAGCTCTTTATTGCAGCCTCAAAACTCAAATTAACCAAAGTTTCATTAAATTGTGCATGGTCCTAGAGAGTGTCTATGTCCCATAAGCCAATCCCTAATTTGGGAGAATCCACATATCTATAAATAGATAGGCTGTCTATCACCCAATCCATCCTTGTTTTGCATATTGTTGGCACTTGTCCTCCACTATCCACACCCCTTCTTGGTGGATATCTCAATTCGAGGATGTTATCCATCAGTTGGTGCCTTCCAAGCCTGCATTCATTGATCAACAGTCATCAAGCAACAATTCCCAACCATTGTCCATTGCCTCGGAGTCACTAGACCACAGCATTTACTACTAACCATACGTCTACGGCTTGTGTCCTCAGTCCAGCAGCTGTCACCAGCCTACCATGTCATCACATTACTGCTGCATTTTGCTATTTCCAGCAGCTGCTTGCATCCTTTTCAGCTGCCAACCATTGTTCGAGCTATCCCAATCCTAATCAACACTGATCTAGACTCTCCAAATCTGCATTTGCTGCTGCCATACACTTCAGGAGGCTGTCTACCAAGTTTCAGGATCCATACACAAGATTATACATTCTCTAGCTGATACTCTCTACCCTGGTCCTAGAGACATGGGAGTTCAACATTCAATATTCACCTTGCATAGTGTGTTTACTGAATTCAACATTGTGTTTATTCATTATTCCTCATTCATATTTTGTATTCATCATCTATGGCTTACCCTAACCCTACTAAGATCTTTTATCATGCTGTGCTTTGTCATACGATTGTGTTTGTTATCTGTAGAGGAGTATTTCTATCACGAGGACATGAAATTTTGAGATGCTTTAATCTTGTTGATGACATTTGATTAAGTTATTAATCAAATGTGCAAGGTTGTTTAGCACGTGTTGCATATGGCAGTTATTTCATGGTAACAAGCCAAGGACCCCGAGGATGCAATGGGTGTTAAAGGCAAAAGTTGTGATAAGTTATGCCGACTGGATTTTTGTAAGCGTAGAAAAAAACGTGATACTTTGAACTTAACCAATTCATTCAATTAGTACCATGAAAGTTAAAAGATAGAGAGTGAGAAAGAGAGGAAAGAGTCGACCCCACGTTGAGAGAAGAACCGGCCCCTCCCCCTTTTCAGAAATTTATTGAAACAAAACCACAGGCACCAAGTGCCTGAACCATATATAAATGGATTGATTCGCTACAATTTTGAAAATTAGGGTTTTTAAACCTTAATTTCTGCAAACTTCAAGCAACAAGTAGATTTTCTTCTTTACTGCTTGGATTAGATCAAGTTAAGTATAAAGTATTTCTTGGATAAGAGATAGATAGGAGAGTACAAAGCATGCGGCTAAAATTTCAGCATGAGAAGTTGTTTCAAATGAAGAGAGAGACCTCCAATATATAAATGTGGGACTCGGGTGCTCAAGAGTAAAAAGTAAAGGTTACAAATGACAAGTGTTTGTTGAAAATGACAAGTGTGGAGACACTTGTCTCTTCAAAATGACACATATCCTCTTCTAAATGCCACATGTCACTTTTATAAAGAAAGAAGCTTTCAAGCTTCTACTCTAAAAATCTCTCAAATGGTTAAGAATTTGAGATAGCTACTGAAGACGAAATTGTTCCTTGTGAAATTCTAGAGCCTTTGGTACGAACAGAATTTCCATTTGAGCAACTTCCAAAAACAGAAATCTCCTAAATTTTAGAAGTCGCCAAATTTAGCTTCTGGAAAGCTTCATTATATAGATTCACCAATTCATGGTTTATTTCTTTGATCATGAGCATCTCGTTTCACTTTTTGAAACCACTCATTATATAGGCTTCTAATCAATGTGACTATCTAAGTGTAAAAGTCTCAATCATCTGAGCAAAGGCAATAAGAGAAAATCATCTTTGAGAGCTTCGGAACATCAAGATACACCAAAGAAAGAGCCAAAACAACATGATGTTCCAAATGTAGGTAGTAAGCATAAGCAAACAATGCCAGTGGGGCAATTGATACATATACAAGGCCAACTTGAAAGTGTCAATCATATGCATTTTGGACAGTAGGGCATGCACGCAATGATGGGGCAGCCATGGTACTTTAGTGGTGGCACTAGTTTCCATGCTATGGTATGCAACAACCAATGTGTGGTGTCTAAGGCCCAATGTATCCGGGTATGGATGGTAATATATATAACCCCATATATAACAATGTCAACATGATGCTAAGGTTCAAAGTGGCAAGTTTAGTAACGCACATATGCAATCCATTGTGTTTGGGACTCATGATATTAATGTTGGTCATGCAAATGCTCCATGTAGTGTTGGTCATCAGGAAAAATGCAGCTAGTAATACATACAATGTATGGGAAAATGTATCTTGGTATGGCTATGCGAATTCCCATGCACAGTCACATTGCACTAGTCCAAAGTAAGCAAACAATAAGATTTCCTTATGCATCTCATGCTCCTAGCATGTCTCGTACACATGAGGGGCTAGTCAACTGGATGCAATGTTACATATTAGTTAAGATGAAACTATAGCAATGTGAAAATATAAAGCATTGCAATGCTTAAGGACAAGAAAGACCTATAACCTACTGGAGGTTTGAGACAAGCAAAGTTAGAGGTAAAGTTTCCATATACTTCTTCGTGAAGCTTCAACATTATTTGACCAATAGACACAAAGTGGATGAAAGAGGATGACTTGGAAGACTATCCTCAGTTGTTGCAACTTTACCGACATGTCTTTCAATTAGAGGCTATTGAGCTAAAAATGCATTAGCTTCACTTAAACAGCCCCAAAGCATGCTTAATTAATGAAGTAACTTTGTTTATTTAAAAGAAATGCGTTCCTCGAGAGTATCTATGTCCCATAAGCACAAACTGTCACAAGACTGTGACAACTAGTACCTTTTTGTTGATTTCCTTATTACATATTTTATTTGGTTTTTCTTTGTGAAAGGATCCCTCTTGAAATCTAAACGCCTGAGTTGCATGGCCAGTATGTGAAACAGACAAGAATGTCTAGTGAGTCAAGACTGGACAGTTGAGGTCCAGTACAAATCTGGAAGAGACTGATGACACTGTAGATTGACAAGCCTGGAAGAGACTTGTGAAAGTGTATATAGACAAGTGTGTTGAAGAACTAGCCTAGAAGAGACTAGTTCAAAGTGAAGATGGACAAATCTTCAAGACATTAGTCCATGTGGGGTCATCAGTAAAAATTCACTTTCAGTTGAGCTACATTACAAATTTGGATGTAGCAATAGTCTGCAAAGATGGTCAGAAGACTAGTGGGATGCAATGGAAGCAACTCCTAAAATTTAGGGAGTTACTATTTTTGGACCTCAGAATCTGTTCACGTCATTATCTTCGTTTTTGCACGAGGATTAATCCTCTGGTCTGTGCCGAGGTCAAATTCTGCACCGAGCATGGAGAATTTTAAACCGGAAGGTTAGAACGGGAAATATCTTAGAGTGCTGCCACTTGGCACAAATGTGTGCACTTACCTCTTTAAAGAGGGCTGGCGTGCAATTTTTTTGGCTAGTAGGGGGCTCATTTGAGAAGGACAGTTGCTGATGAAGAAGATTGGAGAGCTTGCCTACCTTGTCTATGATGCACAGAGGGCTGAGCTTGCTTCTTACTCTCTCTCTCTCTCTCTCTCTAAGAGTATGGTTATGCTGTAGAATCAAGGGCTTTTCTTCTGATTTCACGTACAGCTATGTGGAATATGCTGTTTTTGCATGAGGCAAGAGCCTCCTTTCTCCAGGAACAGGAGCAGTTGTTTGCAATTCCCAGCAGGGACAAGTGAGGGTGGTAACCTCACCAAGCAAGAGCCTGAAACAGCACTAAACCAGAACTGATTCTGGTCTGTTCAGAGGGTAATTCAGAGCCCAATTGATGTCAGAGTCAAGGGGCACTTGGCACAGATGATGCAGAACAGTGCAGGGATCAATATAAGCTGAAAACAGGTTTCAGAACAGGTCTGAACCAGTATTTACTGTGGGCTGAACAGTACAGGGAACAGTAAGAGCTGAAAACAGGTTTCAGAACAGGTCTGAACCAGTAATTACAGCAGGCTGAAATGGTCAATTCTGCACTCCAACCAAAAGTTTCATTTCCTTTCCATACCAGACATTCACGCGTACAAGCACAAAATACAAATCTGTGCAAATCTGGCTTGGAAAAATTGGGGCTTTTCCCGGATTTGGGGACTTCAATGTAGGGACAATTTGACTCAAAAATTGCAAAATCAGTACCCATTTTCCCAAGAATTTTCATGAAATTTGTGCACACCGGACCCGAGAAATTCGAGGATTTGTACAGATTTGATGCGAGCAAGACACAACAATGATATTTGTCTCAGAAATTACAGGAATTTGTGACATTTTGCCTCTGACATTTGGGGCTTTTTATGTACATGCAAGAATTGGGCTGAAATTTACCCAATTTCTTGACGTTGATGCACATTGGACCCCGTGCAATTTGGGGTTTTTGCTGTTTGAGCGAAATTTGTGTGCCATTTGGTCATTTTATGTACATGGGGGTTTAATTCCATGCAATTTGGACATCTAGCACTTGGAAATATTTGGGGGTTTTGCTGAAATTGCTCTATTTTGGCAAAATTGGCCTATTCTATGCATGTCAAAGACCGTGCAGATGTATGCTTGATGCTTTGAGCACAAAAATTTTGGGGCTTTTGACCGTGTGTGTCAAATTTTGTGCCCGTGGGTGCATGTACAACAGAAATTGCAGCTTAAACTTGGGACTTCTCATGTAATGCGATGTATTTGTCCTTGGAACAGCAGTAATTAGTTGTGGAGTGTTGTACCACAAGGTTTAGTGCTTGTGAAAATTTATTTGCAAATCTGAAATTTCTGCTTTTATGTGGTTATTTATTGCTTGTTGGTACTTGTTTGTACCTTGGTCACTTGTGTGACAGTTTGGGCCTGCATTTGCTGAATTTGTTGGTCACATTTGGGCTGAAAACCATGGCTGGCAGCAGTGACAACAGTCATCTCATGCACATTAAGAAGCTTGAAGAAGCACATAACTTTGCAGTCTGGCAAAAACAGTGCTATAATATCCTGTTGCAGAAGAAGCAGGCAAGGCCAATTAAGACCAAAGGGGCAAAGCCTGCAGATATGGAACAGAAAGGCTGGGATGAGTTAAACGAGCTTGCACACTCAACCATTGAGCTATCGATTTCTGATGCCTTGCTGTTTAACATTCAAGGTTTGGATTCTGCCTGTGCTATTTGGACTCGACTGGAAGAACTGTATACCCATAAGAGTGACGCAAGCAAAGTTTACTGGTTGAAAAGGCTTATGGATTTGTGAATGAAAGAGGATACAACAATGTCTACTCACTTGAGTGAGTTTAACTCCATTTTCACCCAGTTGGTTGCCTTGGAGTTCTTGATTGATGAAGAATTTAAGGCTATGTTCTTGCTTTGCACTCTGCCAGAGAGTTGGGACACATTCAGGACTGCTATGAGCAATTCTAATGCGATCCTTCTCTTTGCTGATGTAGAGAGTGCTCTACTCATGGAAGAAATGAATTGGCAGAACAATGCATCTAGTAAGTCTTCCAGTGCTTTTCATACTAGGGGCAGATCATAGCAAAAAGGCAAATCTGATAGCAAGGGACGCACTAAATCACATGGTAAGGATGTTGAATGCCATCATTGTGGCAAGGGTCACTTTAAACGTAACTGTTACAAATGAAAGAAAGAGAAAGGAAAGGGCAAGAAGACAAATGATAGTAAGAAAGAGAAGAAAGAGAGTCAGCCCTAAGAAGGGCAGTGTTAAAATTGAAGAAGTAAATGTAGTCACTCATGACAGTGACAATGGGAATGACTTACTCTTTGTCTCTTCACACTTTAGTACACATGCTTTACTTGCAGATACGGATGATGACATGCATACTTGGATTCTAGATTCATGTGCTTCTTTTCATGTCACCCCTCATCTTAAGTAGTTTTTTGACTATACAGGGGGTCGACATGGTGTTGTCCATCTTGGGGACAACTATGCATGTGACATTGTAGGTATTGGCAATGTGCAATTGCAATTTTAGTATGGTTCAACACTTATCTTCAACATCGACCTCCCTTCCCTGTTGTATCTCCTCTTTGCATTGCATGTCATCATTACCTTTACACAAGGGCACTTGGGCAAGTGAACATCCCCATGAGGGACATTGTCCAAGTGGCACTGTTGCATGAGCATTCTTATTGCATGGAGCACACTTAGGCAGATCCTAAGCTCTCTCCACCAACGCTTCTTCACCACCATACTTCTTCACCTCTTTCCCTCGTCATCAACACCCACGAGTGGTTGGATTAGCTTAGTTGTTTTGTAATGTGTTGGATCTAACCATCTCTTTTCCTTCTACCCATGAGGCACAATTACTTGATAGGTTGCAAACAATATCTTTTCCCAAGAAAAAACCAAAAAAGGTGGTTCCATCTGCCTTTGCGAGTCCTAGTAGGCCATGGGCAGCCAAGGAGCACCCTTTGTTGGATGCATTGGCCTCTCTGGAGTGATCTCTTAGGCTCCCTTGGTAAGATAACTATCGCCTCTGTAGTCTTGGTAGACCATTACGCAACCGACATGCACGCTTTTTCCAATGTCTTGGCTACTTTGGGTTGGGACGCCCTAGGGTAAAACGGGCTTAAGATTTCCTTAGAGTCCCATTCTGATTCCAATTTTGGGCTTGAGAGAAGGTGTTGGGCTAAAAATTCATTACATACAAATTAGCTCTTTAAACAACTCCAAAACATGTAAATTACCAAAAGTGTCATTAAACAAGAAGCATAGAGTTTTTGTGTTCCGCATGTTTCTATGTTCCACATGCAAAACCCTAATATGGGAGGATCCCTCTACATCTATCAATAGACAGACTGCCTACCATTCAACCCATCCTTGTCTTGCATATTTCGGCCATCAAGCCTCTTCCATTAGCTATCCAACCCTCAACAACTACTACTACGTGGTCTACAACTATCACCAATCTCCCACTCTTGCTATAGAGGCTAATGAGTTTTGGTTTCCAATTTGTTGCCCTTCCATTTCTAGTATCGGCTTGGTTTGCATTTGCATCTCCAGCAAGCCGTTTTTGTGTTTTCAACACTTTTCTTGAATCTTCATCACCCTTTGCTCTGACTGGTGTTTACTACACTCAAGATCCATCTCCGATGGAAGAGACACGTCCACACCTCCCTCAGTCTGCTCCCACAAGAGCCATCGGGGCTGTTGGATAGCTCTGCCCTTGAGCACCTTGTACAATCCTTCCTTCATTTACAACATTCATTCATTCACTTTAGAGTTCTTCTCTATTTGTGTTTGCATTTTTTGTGTTTTGCATTTAGGGTTTGTGTTTAGTGCATCACTATCTGTTTTTGTTATTCAGTCAAGTTCATGCATTCAATTCTTTCTCTTTCCAAACCCTAGCATATTTTTGCATTCATTGCCACTTCTTGCAATCAAGAACCACTATGTCATATTGTTGCTTTCAAAACCCCCAAGTAGATACATGCAATGCAATCAAAGTTAGATTCATCAAAAACTGAATATGGAACATGTTATTGAGACTAAGTGGGTGTTCAAATTGAACTGCGAAATTGATGACAATGTTGAACACCACGAAGCCCATTTTGTGGCTAAGATTATGCCCAACAAGCCATTTGCTTTGACATTTGCACCTATATATCATGCTGGGACCATTTGATGTGTCGTAAGCTCTAGCTATTGATGTTGCATGCATCGAGAGCTACATCAACTTGATATAAAAATTGCATTTCTTAATTAAGAAGGTTTATATCAATCAACTTCTAAGCTTTGAGGCTCCAGATTCTAAAATTATGCTAACTGCATAAGGCCCTCTATGTGTAAAGCAAGCATCCCATGCATGGTATGCACAGATGCATGTCCATTTTCTTAGAATGTATACCAACTCACAGTGACTAGTACATTGAATAGTGATCCCAATGATAGAAATATTATTAGCATACAATACATTGGTTGCAAAGCAAGTACATTCGAGATCCACTACATAATTGAGCTGTCCATCACTAGAGAAGCGGAGGTGTAACCTTCCCCTTGAGCCTTAGGCAATACTTTGGACCTTCTATGCTCTATTGAGCCTAAAAGAGCTCGATCCAAAATCAGCTCTAACTGAAACACATCAAGGTGAAGTGCATCATCGAGGACGATCTGCTCGGTCACTCTCCTCTATGGAGTTGCATTCTTTCATATGTGAAACAATACTCAAGCTTCATCAAGAAGCACATGGAGACTTTACCTCTAACTTTACTTGTCTCATTACCTCCACTCGATTCAGATCTTTCTCTCTCTTGAGCATTGCAATGAACAGCTTTTACACAGTTTTCAATTTAAGGTTTGTAAGCCCACTTTACTGCCTCTTAACCCTAACATCCTCCAAGGATGAGGATAAACCGTTTGACACCACTATCTCAAAAAGCAATTCAATGCTTAGCTTTTGTATGCCGCTCTTACCCTAGCATACAATATTCCATTTGTCAATTGACTAGAGTCATGAATAAATCTAGTGCATAATATTTGCAAGAAGTGAAGCATGTCTCACATTACCTGGAAAGCGCTAGGGATTTAGGTCTCTTTTATAGGCAACACTAACATCTCTTATAGTGGCAATTAATGCATGCTCAGTACATCATGCATCTCTTAATTTATCAAGCCCCATGAAACTAATTTCACTATGGCTACACTTGAAATGACATTAAATACATTGGGAAAATGGAAATCTCAAGGATGGGTTTGACTCACAATGACAAATGGAAAGAAAAACTAGTCAAATTGACCCCAATATTGCAATTGTGTGATAGAATTGAGGCTAGTCAGATTGGCCCCCATACAGCAATTGTGTGATGAATTTGCAAATTGGCACTCAACATCATTCATGCCAATCGTAACAAATTTCGGCCTTAAATGTTTGAATGATGTAATATTTGATGGCATTCTCCTACAAAAAGGACTCAGGAAACTTATACACCAATATTGTAATGAACTAACGATGAACATAATGGGAAATTGGGGATTGGCACAAAGTTGCACTATATTATATTTGCTTATATGGTGGAAGCTCCCCCTAATGTAGTACTTGAAATCAACTTTCTACCCCTTGGCTGCTTCAGAAATCTGAGAGAAGGATGCAATCTATTACATGCTCACAAGAGGAAGTCCTAACAAATTACTAAACAAGTTGGGCCTTCATGTAGGTTGCATATCTAACTATGTAAGGGTAATGCATCTTCAACTTCAAATTGTAAATAATAAAGGATCAACTGGTAGATGCACACCCTGGTGGGTCACACATATCAAAATTAACCAAAACTAACTTCATGCTGCACATCTGAAGACATTCAACTGAAAAAAACAAAATTCAATCGATGATGCATCGCTTAAAAAGAAATATTTGCTCAGGACAATATACTCTCACAATTAGACAATGCAAAAGTAGAGAACAATGCATGCAAACTTGATTTAACCTCCAAGAAATCCATTCAATTGAACCATGCAGTTGACCCACATATACCTATGGAATGCTTTTTGAATTTCACGTTGGCTGGCATTTTTCTCAACACCGAGTATCTGTGAAACAAGAAAGGATTGGTATGAAATAACTCTAGCCTCTTCATTAACAAATTCATAACTTGAAGTAACTACATTCAGAAATGTAGCTTTGTTTACACAGCTATTCATAATCAAGAACTCTTAACTCACCGTTCTAATCAAGTCAACATTGCAAAACAGGAGAATTGATGTAAACAGCATAATTACTGGTATTGACATGGGACATAAGGCCTGTGTTCCGCAGGAGTTTTGGCATCCAGATATATAGATGCCTGACAATCATGCTGTTGACCTAGGTTATTGAAGCCTAAAAGACTATAGAATGACATTTTGATAGTAAGCAGCCCAAAATGGACATTTGGCAGACCCTGAATCTTTCGGGCTACATATGAAATCCCCTCATTTATTTCAATAGTAGCCTTAGCAATGATTCTTACATACCAGATTTTTGCTAAGGGGAAAAAAGTAATTTATTAAGAAAACTAAAATAAACAAATTTGAGAGCAGAACCATTGACTCTCACCTTGATTTCAGCCATCGTTTCTTTGCATGTCTCTAGAGAAAATTTGGCAAAATTTTGTGACACATCACAGAAATCAGAATTGCCACCTTCAATCCCATGTACCTAATGTGACTTTTTATTTTCTCGGCAATGCAATGCATTCCAAGGTTCCAAGGTGTGAAGATATGCTAGGGCTTGCACTCAGAAAACACAATGTACGAACACAACTAAAAAACAATAACCTGGAGTGCGGAATAGGGAAGAAGAGATAAAATTGAATAAATAGTGTATGTTGAATGATGAATGAATGTCCTCACTATCTCCTCAAGCTAATCTCTGTCTCCACCTAACACAAACAAGTGAAATGACCAACAGTAGGCAGCCTATAAATCGGCCTTTAAAAACACAATATAATAGCCAAGTTGGCCAGTTTTAAACTGGCCAACTGCACCCGAACTGCAATCATTGAATAAAATAATAATAATAATGTTGCAACAGCTATGGTCACAGGGATGTGAAATTTTTGAGATGCTTTAATCTTGCTAGTAACATTTCATTAAGTTAATAATCAAACATCCAAGCACGTGTTGCACATGGCAATTATTTCATAGTAATAGGCCAAGGACCTCAAGGATGCAGTGGGTGTCAAAGAAAAACTTGTGACAAGTTACGCCAGCTCCGCTTTGGTTGTCAATTGGTGCCAATTTTGACCCTAGGATAGTTGTTTGGACATTAAGTGTCAATAATGAATTTAGGGACTAGGCATTAATAATTAATTAATGCCAATCTAAGGGTCAATAGAGGTTACGGACCACTCCATGTTGCAAATGGCCGAGCCAATTTATTTATGGATGGGCACATTTAACTTTGGGTAGGCTCAAAAGGACTGAAATTAATTTTCAGATTTAATTAATTTTGAAATTTAATTTAATAACTGGATAATACTGAATATTGGGTTTAGAAGACTACCACTTGATGCAAACACCCATGCAGCTGAGAAAAATGATTTTGGGCTAGTGAAGGCTGCTTTTCATTCATTCGACTAGGGAAAGAGAGAGAGGGAGAGCTGCTGATCAGTTTTCACGCCTGATTTCAGCCATTGGACATAGGAGACAACAGCCAAAAGGTCAAAGAGAGAGCCAACAGCATAGTCATTTTCAAGAAAAACAAACATCTGAAATACACAATTCAATTCTGATGTTTTTTTTTCCATCAAAATTTTGGGAAATTTCAAAAAAAAACATTGATTTCAGGTCACTTTTGCTTGTTTAGTGGTCCTAAGTGCACACAGCTGGAAATCGCCTTCTCTCACTCAAACAAACTGAAAATCACTGCACAAAGTCCACAAACTGTGGGAAACACAGCTGCCTGCCTGGAAACATTGCTACTCCCAACTTTTTGACCACTCAGTAAGCGCTCTCTCTCTCTCTCTCTCTCTCTCTCTTTTTTTCGTAAAAGGTAATTGTATTAATTATGAAAAGAAGTACAAGTTTACATGATTACAAGATACACGGTGGCTCTGCGCCATCGTGTCCAAAAACTCTCTCGCTACAAGAAATAAACAAACCCAAGAGTTACAAAAAGTCATAGCAAAGACGCAGCGGAAATTGCCATATGCCAGGGAAGCAAGTCCTCCGGAGGGAGCAAGTCAGAGAGCCGAATAAGATCTATCTGCCAGAGTAAGAGACCTTTAAGCCTAGCCATGTGCCCCTGAACATTAGAGGTGGAATAAAAAATAAAAGCATTCCGAATGGTACAGTTATGCCAACAGCCCCAATATCTAAGAAAGTGAAACAAGATCTTCATATGTGGCTATGTCGGTGTGGGGTATTTGGGCTGCACAAAAACCCAATCAAACGGGCGTAGCGAGAAACCGACCACCGCGCGCTAAACTGCCGACAAGAAGGACCAGATTTTCTTAGCGAGAGGGCAAGAAATAAATCGATGACGAGCCAATTCCACACTGGTGGTGCAAAAGAAACAAGTGCCATTGGAGATGCAACGCTTGGAAAGGGCTGAAGCCAGCAGAAGGCCACCAATCATTACTCTCCAAAGAAAGACCTTATATTTGAAAGGTGTCTTGTTCAACCAAGCTTCCATCACCGTTACCCTCCACCACAACCGGGATTTACGCAATCCCCATAGAGCATTAGCTTTAGTAACCAGCCATTGATGATCTTTATTCAGAAAATGATACACCTGGTTCACTGAAGCCTTTTCCAAATTCAGCCGGCCTGCAAGGTCCCAGTCTTGCCAAGGACGATCCAAAGCAAGGGAAGGAAAGGGTTGTCTGTTCTAGAGCATCGTCAAAAGTTGTCCCCGTAAATCCCTGTATCCACGAGGGATCCTGAAAAGTCTCCTGGCTGTACGAAACGCTATCAACACATTGCGATTGGCAAGGGTGGCATCTGCAACTGAAGTCAAGCCCAAACATGCCATGCGGTTAAATTTTGGCCTGAGCTCATGTTTGCCTTCCCAAAAAGTTAATCGCGAGGCTGCCAACAATTCCAGTTGAAAAGAGTTAGTAGCTAAGCGGTCCTCCGCTGGATCCCACTGAGCCTTCTAGAGAACCAATTTCCAGGAACATACCAAATGAGCAAGCAAGGAGGATGAAGGACTAGAAAACCAAGAGTCTGCATTAAGAACATGCCACCAAGAACCCCAATTTTGGATATTACCATGCAGAAGCCCGTGATCCTCAAGAAAATAACGGGCTATAACAACCCACGAGTGATGATCCAAGCACATGGCGCGAAAAAGAGACCAACGGAGTGCCAGCATATGAGTTTTGGCATCTAAGATAGCCCCACCACCCATGCGTTTCAGGGTACATGCATGCGACCAAGAAATCCATGAAATGCCTCCATGCAAGGAATCCTTCTTCCATAATATGAAACGAATATACTGCGTAAGAGCATTCAATGTAGTAGTAGTCCAAGGCAGCAAGGGCAAGAAATATGTGAGCATTGGCACCACAATTGTCTGAGCCACTTTGAGGCGAACATGGAAGGGCCAAGCCTGTGACTTCCAATACCGAAATTTCGCTGCCAGTTTCTGTGAAATCCACTCTAGTAGCTGCTTTGGCGGAACATCAACACCCAAAGGGTACCCAAGATACCTGACAATGGAACCATGAGGAACAACCATTCCCTGCCAGTCCAAAGACTGCAAATCCAACTCCGTGCAGCTAAGAATAGCTGATTTCAAAGTATTGATGCGAAGACCAGAGGCCTGACCAAAGAGAGCCCAAACATCTAATGCTTTACGAAGTTTATCCTTGTCCGCACGCAGAATCATAAAGCTGTGATCAGCTAAGGATTGACCAATGAAGTGCTATCCAGAAGGAAGAGACAATCCAACCAACTGCGAACAAGCTGCCAGATGAGATAATATCGAAAGAACTGGATGAGTCGCAAGGGCAAAAAAGAGAGGACTCAAAGGGCAACCCTGTCTCACAGAACGGGCAAGGACAAAAGGCTCGGTAACACCCCCATTCAGCATGACTCGCGAAGATGCCGCAGCACTGATGGTGTAGATCAGACAAGACATCCGAGCACCAAAGCCCATAGTAGACATAAGTTCTGCAATGAAAGACCAGTTCAAATAATCAAAAGCCTTTTCCAAGTCCAATTGAATCAATACCACCTCCTGATTAGAATGCCTTGCATAGTCAATAGCCAGTTGCGCATCTAATACATTGTGCAGAATGTTGCGGCCCTTAATGAAACCATATTAGAGAGGATACACCAGGGCAAGAATATGCTTATGGAGCCGATTCGCCATTAGTTTGGAAAAGATTTTATACATAGAACCCATCAAAGAAATTGGTCACCAATGTTTCAACATAGACGGCAAAGGAACTTTTGGAAGCAGTTTAATAAGTCATTCTTTCCATGACGAAGGCATGAACCCCGTTTCCCACACCTGCTGAAACATAGCCGTCAATGGTTTCACCAGTTGGATAGCAAATACCTCAAAGAACTCATTGGTGAGACCATCCTAGCCAGGACTTTTATCCTTGGGCAAGTGTAACAAAACATCCAGAACCTCCACCTCACAAATGTCTGTCTCCAAAGTAGCTTGCATGTCCTGTGGAACCTGATTGCAGACCAGATCATAGAAAACTGAGCGGGCATGAGTAATATGGTCTGAAGGTGGAGAAGTGGAACCAAGAAGGTCGAGGAAATAATTACTACACATATTCACAATAGTCTGTGGATCAATGACCATTTGACCTTCTGCATCCTGGAGTCTAGTCATATTTTCTCGAGCAGGAGAGACATGACATTGGCGATGGTTCTCACCATCTTCTTCCATTGCTCATGCTTTAGGATGTTGAATGCAAGATTGCACTCGATCACCATGCGTGCAATCTCAACATCGGCTTGTCGTTGCCTTTCTCTAAGAAAGGCAACCGATCCACGTGTATGACCGGGAGCTTGAGAGAGAGAGGATTGCCTCTCCGGTACCGCATGAGCCTCTAACCTTTGCCTTTTTCCAATCCAGAGCCCGAAGCGGATGTGGAATCGATACCACCAATGGTGGAGGTCTCACCCGCATCGGTCGAAGATAGGCCTACATTTAAGGCTTCCTCATGAGTAGGCATAGGTATAGATGCCGCCGCCGCTGATCCGCCACCTCCTCCTCTAGTGGATCCCCCTCTCATCTTGGCGAGAATCTCGTCCGCAATGTATTGAGGGATCGACTTGCACGGAGCGACTTGCCCCCCTGTCTTGGAAAGATATTGGAGAAGCTGGGTTGCACCACTTGTGTAGCTCTTCCTGCAATACTTGCATATCCAATTGTGGGAGTTGGACTTCTTTGTGTCCCTCTCCACATGGATGGCGTGCAAGTTGAAGGCCTCATGCTTCTCACATGTCATGGTGCCGAGGCAAGGCCAGAGGGTCGATGGGAAGAGAAGAGAGTGAGATGATGCTTGAGCCTTGAAGAGGGAGGGGATCGGGGAAACTTGGAAAGTTGGAAGAAGAACGAACTTTGAAAAGGGAGAGGATGGGAAGAAGACTCAAGAGAAGAGGGGAAGAGGAGAGAGGAAGAGAGAGCTTAGAGGGGATGGGAGCTTGATGCAACCTTGGAGACTTGGAGACAAGAGCGAGGGTTGAGGAGAGAGTCGAGACTTGCAAATGATCAATCGTGCCCAGTTTGCGACTTTTTTCCCAGCCCGTTTCGCGCGGAAACTCCCTGGATAGCTCGCCTTGTCCCGCAAGATACGTGGCCAAAACATGCTTAAAATATCGTACAAAACAGTACGGATACGTACCGTACGGTTCGTATGGTACGAACCTGTCCGTTCAACGTACGAGTGCAACCCTGGTTTTTTCATTGACTAAAAAGTTAAAAGTGTATTATGCATTTTAGCTTTAACTGCACTTGTGAAAAATCAATCTGATTGTAAGATTAACACTCTCCATTCGGACCAAGGGGGGGAATATATGTCTTCATTACTGAATTCCTTTCTAAAGCAAAAAGGTATTGCATATCAACTTACTACTGCATATACTCCATAGCAGAATGGGGTTGCAAAAATAAATAATTAGTCACTCATGGAGATGACAAGACGTATGCTGAAAGCTAAGAAGTTGCCATATGTTTTTTGGATGGAGGCAGTTATACGTACTTGTCAAGTTTTGAATAGGTGCCCTACTAAAGCATTGAAAAATATTACGCCTTTTGAGGTTGGGACAGCCGTAAACCTTCAGTTGGTCACTTTTGTACCTTTGGGTATCTTACATATGCTCATATTTCCAAAGCTTTGAGAAAAAAGTTCAACAATAAGACTATCAAATGTATATTTGTGGAGTACAATAGTGAAAGCAAAGGATACACATTGTACAATCTTGTATCCAAGAAAGTTTTGTAAGTAGAGATGTGATTTTTTATGAAAAAACAAAATTACATGTTGCTGGTTATGACACATATCAGGCTGCAAAAGATGCGTTTGAAGGGCTGCTGCCCTTCTTTTTTATGATACAGCTGGAGCACAAATTGTTCAACCAACTGCATTAAATAATGCAAAAATTCAGTCTATGGATAATCAGAATATTCAACAAGATGTTGAACAAGAGGTTCAACAAGAGCATGTACATAATCAAGAAGCTAGGCACACACCTACATGGTATTTGCAAACTATGCAAGATAGTCATTTGAATGCTCGTATTGCTGGTTGTACTTGAAGGCAAACACATCTACATGATTATCCTAATGCTATGGTGTTTGTTATGGCAGCAAACACACATGATGATGATGAGCATGATTCTTTTGAGGATGCACAGCAGACTGTGCATTGGATAGCAGCAATGCAAGCTAAATATGATTCTATCATCAAGAATCAAACATGGGATTTAGTTACGTTGCATGTTGGGAATAAAGCCATTGGTACTAAATGGGTTTATAAGCTGAAATGAAAAGCAGATAATACCATTGATAAGTACAAAGCTAGGCTTGTGGCGAAAAGCTATGCGCAAAAGAAAGGCATTGATTATGAAGAGACATTTGCTCCTACATCTTGTATGACCACTATCAAGTGTACCCTTGCATTGGCTGCTCATTATGGTTGGATTGTGCACCAGCTTGACATTAAAACTGTATTTTTACATGGGAAACTTCAAGAAGAAGTGTATGTACAGCAGCCCATTGGTTTTGCAATTAAAGGATCCAAACACTTGATATGCAAGCTGAAAAGGGCCTTGTGTGGTTTGAAACAAGCTCCACGAGCTTGGTATGCAAAAATTGGTGCCTTCTTACTCAGCCAAGGGTTCATAAACAGCCCATCAGGGTCTACTCTTTAGGTATGCAAAGAGCAGCGATCGGTTGCTGGTCATTTGTCTTTATGTGGACGATCTTCTACTCACATGGACACATGCTAATCAAATTTCAGCATTTAAGAAAAATTTGCAACAAACTTTTGATATGTCAAATTTGGGGCCTTTGCATTACTATTTGGGCATTCGGTATATTCATGATGCTAGATGCATTGGATTGTCATAGTCCAAATATATTGGTAAACTCCTTGAGAGATTTGGCTTCCAAGATTGCCGATCAATAAGCACATCGATGGAGACAGGACTTAAGCTGCCTTTGCATGATGACAATGGTATGTTTGACATCATACATAACCTCTAGCAGTTGCAGCACAAGGCCACATATTCAATTTGTAGTTTCAGCCTTGAGCAAATATATGCACAATCCACGCATGTCACATTGGCAAGCTGTGAAGTGTATTTTCCATTACTTGCACGGCACCAAGACTCTTGGATTGCTTTATGCCAAAGAGAGGGCTACTACAATTACATGCTTATCGTGATTCAGATTGGACTGGTGATTTTGATTCTCATTACTCTACCAACGACAATGCACCTTTTGAAACCGGTCTATGACTCACATAACGCAGTAGTCCCTTCAATTAATACCTAGTCTTTTCACATATACACACAAATAGAGACCTCACTCCCTCGCTCAACACCATATTGGCCCCAAAGACCGGTGCTCCTCTCGGTATTTCTTTATCAATTAAAAGATGAAAGGTTACAAAAAAATGAAATGTTTCAAAGTACAAAACCTATGAACACTTGGCTTTCATCTTTTCTGAGTAAATTTCAGCTGCATAAGGACAGTACAGCATATCCAAAACATCCCTTTCTGAGTAAATTTCAGCTACATAGGGACAATATAGCATATCCAAAACAACATCCCTTTCTAAGTAGGAAAACACTTTCTGTGAGCATAACTCAATAATTCAAGTATAGAATTGCAATCTGCAGAACTCTGTATTTACTGTTTTTACTTGTTTCTTGACCTGTTCTCAGCCTTATTCCATTCCAAATCTGTTCCATACCAGTTGGACTACAAACCCTTTTGACCCTGGCATCATTCCAATAATAAAACAGTCCTGCAAACAGCACTAAATCAGAGCTGAAAACCCTGTTTCTGTGTGGTGTGGTCATCACTTTCTTTAGTGCCTGCATTGGAGAAGCAATCAGCTACTCCTGAACCCGGACAGTGAGGCTCTTGCCTCAACAGAAGTGCAAAGAAAACACAAGACTATACATTCGATGGAATCAGCCCATCACGCAGGGCATTTTCTTTGAGAATAGAGAGAGAGTTGACCAGAGGGAGCAAGCTCTACCTCTGAGTCAGAGATGAAGTACTCTCCATAGCTACTGTACTTGCAGCAATCTGCCCTCACCCCTTGAAAACTTCACGCTCAGATCTGCCCCTTCTGCCTACTACGTTTTTTTAAAAATGCTCTCTCTCTTTTGGGAATTTGTGGCCAAATTGTGACACATGGCATACATGTAACAATTTTTCCGCTTAAACCTTCTAGTCTAAAATTCTCCATGATCGGTGCAAAATTTGACCTCAGCATAGACCAGAGAATCAATCCTCGTGCAAAAACAAAGATAATGACGTGAATAGATTCTAGGGTCCAAAAATAGTAACTCCCTAAATTTTAGGAATGGTGACCTCTACATTCCTCAAGTTGTTCTGAGCAACTTTTATCATTGCAACTACATCAAAAAGTGTAATGTGGCGCAGTTACGGTGACTTTTATTCTGTGAGCATTCTTACATGTGCATCTTCTATCTTGGCCAAGCTCATTGTCATGTGCCATCTCCAGGGGCTAAGCACACAATCCCAAACCATTGACATTCTATTCTTCAATGCCAATCCAATATGAAACCGGTCCCAAGGCTCGGACAAACCATTAGTCCAATTTGTCCTAATGGCCGCCTCTTCTGGCCATGCAAAGATCCCGGCTTAATCCAAGAGAACTCTAGGGGTAAAAAGAAGCAACAACTAAAAAAATAAATAAAATAAAATATTTATATAAGCAAATAAAGAATGCAACTGCAAAAAGTATCACTACCCGGTGACATACCCCCCTCTTGAAAGAAGCAAGTGACCTCGATTGCATGCCACATATGCTAACAGATGACACATGTCAATAACAAGATTCTCCATGTTATTAGTGACATCGCATGTATCACTTGCTAACAAATGACACGGGGCGATGGTAGGAGTTTCCCCACTACCATTTGTGTCATTGCAAGTTCAAGTCCCACATAGGTGGAGGATTACATCCTATATCCAACTATGATTACTAGGAGTCTTTCTAATATACATGTTTCCGGATGCAACACAAGGCGATAGCACGGATCACCGAACTATTAGTGTCACAACATGTATAATCATTCAACTGAAGTGTAACAAATACAACTTCAAAGCACTGAGATTTCATTTAATGATACACATGTTAATGCTAAGTGTAAACCATACATCGTGCATTATTCAATGAGATGCAATATTCAACTGTATAATAGAGAATGTACATTGCTTCAAAAAGCATTTTAAGTCACTGTGGATTCCAGTAAGAAAGCTTCTCAGTAAAGTTGCAAAAACTGAGGCGAATCTGCCAATTCAGCCTCTTCTATCCATTTGGCATCCATTGGTGAATACCTCTTAAACTTCACCAAAAATCTTCTTATAACTCTACCTTTCACTTTCCTATCCTTATGTGCCAAGATCTGCTCACGAACTAGAATCTCATCTAATTCCTCTACTTTAAGTTGTTCCTCTAGAACCATATCTTCTAGCACTTCACCAATAAAAGGCCTCAATAGGCTCATATGGAATGCATTATGAATTTTCCAATTCTCTAGCAATTTCGGCCTATTTGCCACATCATTAATCTTCTCTGAGACTTGAAAAAGGCCATAGTAACGTATACTCAACTTTGGAAACAAATATTCCTTGCCCTTCTATTTTCTCAAATGTGCCTTTTCAAAACGCAATAAGACCCAATCATCCTTTTTGAACAAGAGATCCCGATGATGACTATCAGTAGCTCTTTTCTGTTTAGCTTGCGACTTTTCTAAGGCATACTTGACCTTTTTATATGCTTCTTCCCAATCTTTTACATAACGATTTACTTCAAAAATGTTATCTTTTGTCTGCAAAATGGGAGGCAATTTCTTTCCACTTTCCACAATCTCAAAAGGTGCTTTGCCAGTAGATGAGTGCACTGTATTATTGTATGCATACTCCACCAATGGCAAGTACTGTTCCCAAGAAGTCTTATGATCTAAAACATAACACTTCAGTAGATCTAAAACAGTCGAATTTGCTTCTTCAGACTATCCATCAGTTTGTGGATGGAAAGAAGATGAAAATTTCAGCGTAGTGCCCATATTTTCAAACAATGCTTTCCAAAACAAGCTAGTCATTCTTGGGTCTCTATCACTGACAATTGACCATGGCATTCCATGGTACTTCAAGATATTATGCATAAATATCTTTACCATGTGTTCTGACTTAGCCTTTTTCCTTACAGGAATGAAATGTGCTTGTTTGCTGAATCTGCAAATGATAGTCCATATTTCATCATTCCCTGAAGAAGTTCTTGGAAGATCAAAAATGAAATCCATGGCAATACTTTCCCATGGCCTTTCTGGAATAGGCAGTGGTTGCAATAACCCTGGTGCCTTCTATCTATCAAATTTGACCTTTTGGCATGCAAGGCAAGATCTGAAATATGCACCAACATTAGATCTCAAGGTTGGCCAATAGAAGAAAGCCTCTACCACTTTGACTGTAGCATCTATACCACGATGTCCTACATACGATAAAGCATGACTTTCTAATAAAACTTTTGGCCTTAGCTGTTTTGTAACGCATAGTCTTCGATGCATCATGATAAAGCCTTCTTTGAACACATAATGATCATGATCTTGGCCATTGATCAACTGTTCATAGCTTTCAAAGAAATCTTCATCATCAACACATTGTTCTTTCATATCATCCAATTCATGGTGATAAGAAATTGAAACAGCTGACACCTGCGGTTTGCGAGATAAAGCATCTACAACTACATTCTTCTTGCCTTTCACATGCACTATCTGAAAATGAAACATAGATAGGAAATTTACCCAACGCATGTGTTTCTCTGACAATTTAGCTTGTGTGAGAAAGTATCTAAGTGTTTGATGATCCGTTTGCACTACAAAATCAGCACCAAGCAAATAGTGCTTCGAACTAGAGAGTGCATGGATCACAACCAATAACTCTTTCTCATAAATTTAGTAAGTCCTTTCAACGACAGAAAATACTCTACTCTCGTATACCACAACTCAGCCATTCTGCATTAATACAACACTAATGCTATTTCCACATGCATCACACTACACTACGAATGGCTTAGACAGATTTGGCAAAATAAGTACTGGATCTGTAGTCATTTTCCCCTTCAAACATCTAAATACTGATTTCTCTTTGTCAATCCATTGCCATTTGACATCCTTCTTTTCAAGCGCATGTAAAGGAGAAGCAATCTCTGCAAAGTGTCTTACAAATCTTCTATAGTAAGAGCATAGGCCAAGGAAACTACAAACATCATGAACGGTTTTCAAGTCTCGCCAAGAGACAATTGCTTCTATCTTTGTAGGATCCATCTTCACACCATCTTTAGAAACTATATGCCCAAGGAAGTGAATCTCTTCCAAAAAGAAATCACTCTTCTTGCCATTAATGGGCAATCTGTTACGCTTAAGCTCATTAAAGACTGTAACTAAGTGTTTTCTATGCTTCTCTTCATTCTTTGAAAAGATAATCATATCATCAAAGAATGTGCCAACGAAACTTTGATAAGGGCGGAAAATTCTATCTATCATCCTGTTAAACGTGGCAAGAGCATTGGTCAATTCAAACGGCATGACTAATAATACATAGAGACGAAATGTCAATCTAAAAGCAGTCTTATGGATATGCTCTGGCCTGATTCTGATCTAATGGTACCCACTTTTCAAATCTATCCTACTAAACATTCCTACTCCCTGTAATCGATCAAGATTGTCATCAATCCTCGGAATCAGAAACCTATTCTTGATCATGTTCTTATTCAAGGCTCTGTAGTCAATACACTTTCACCAAGAGCCGTCTTTTTTCTAAACTAGCAACACAAGTAAACAAAACGGAGAACTACTAGGCTAAATTAGTCCCTTCTCTAAAAGCTCATTAACCTGTGTCATAATCTCTTTCTGTTGTGCTGCACTGACCCTGTACGGTGGCCTATTGGGCGAACTAGTCCTTGGAATAAGATCTATGGTATGATCTTCACGCCTCTCAGGGGGTAACTCTCCTAGTTATGAATCTGAAAAACAGTCGCTAAATTTATCCAAGAAAGCCCTTCTACTTTCATCTAGTATAGACACATTACTATCTACTTCATTAACTTGCTTTGCAAAAACCAAGTACGCAAATATATGATTTTTCATTACAGAAGTAATTGCAGAAGCAGAAACAACTGGGACAGACTCTCCTTTAAGCTTCATATCTAACACATGAGTCTTGCTCCATGTACAAGAGTAATCGTTCTGTTGTAAGTATCCAAGATAGCATGCTTCCTATAGCACCATGGAATACCCAACAGAACATCACATCCCTCTAAAGGCATAATATGGAACCCCTCTGTGTCCACATAGCTCTGAATGTGCATACGCAGTTTGCCAAGAATGGGGGTGACAGGTTCAATATGTCCTGGGCATGCCAAATCAGCCTGTCTAACTAGTCCCATTTCCTCGTGACGTATGCCCAACTTAGCTGCCAATGCCGGTGAGATAACATTTGCACGAGCCCCAAGATCAAAGAAAATAAGCACTGTGGAATCTTTGATCTTTCCCCAAGCTCTGCACAATTCTGTAGCATCATCAATTGATTAATCTCCCACCATATCAGGCACTAAGCCAATACTGAGCTTCTTTTTACTTGGCGCATCTTTATCCTCTACATCTTTAAAAGATTGCTGTAGGCACTTAGAAGCAATATGGCCTTTCTACTCACATATAAAGCATTTCCCATCCATCATTAAAGCCTTTCTTTCTTCAAATGATTTGCCAAAAAGTGGCCTCTTCTCTCCTTTGCCCTGTTTAAAATAAGTCTAAGGCTGCTGCTGAAAACTTTTCTTCCAAAACGACTTCTTTTTAAAGCTGGTCTTTTTTGGAAATTGCTTCTTCTTCTTGCCATGATTCTGCTTAAACTGAGAATCCTTCTTTTCAGTGCCTTTAAAGCTGTCAGCTTTTCCTTTCAACAATGCATTTGCCACACCAGCATTTTCATTTAACTGTACCATATTTATAACCCTGGTCTTGGTACAATAATCCCTGATGGCTTCGGGTAAACCGCAACAGTACTTTTCAATTTGTTCTGACAGAGGCACTTTCCTATAAGAACTCACTGGCAAAAGTGCTTCCCAAATTTTCTTATTGTACTCTTCTAAATCCGCACAATTTGTTGCGTCCAATTTATGCCATGCGGTCATGGCATCTACTTCAAACATGTTAGTTAACCATGAAGCTGCAAACTGCTATTTAAAATGGACCCAAGTGGCAGGTGCATATCCTTGCATCAACAATATGTTCCACCACTGCGAAGCATTATCTTTCAAAAAAGTTGTAACCTTCCGCACCTTAGAAGTCTCAGTAAAATTCCCTCCAATATAAGCTGCATCAAACTGCTATATAAATGTCAAAGCTTTCAGCTTATCTTGCATACCATTGAAGGTTTCAAACTTTAATGCTTGGCCACCCTCTTCATAGTCTTTAGGCTTTGCACTTTTTGGTGTCAGGTTGTCATAGACAAGTGGCTGTAAAAAGGGAAATCCCTTAGATGCATTATCAACATTAATTTTACCTGTCTTAGCTGCCATATGTCCACTAGGCTAAGAAAAACCAGCCGCTGCATTTCGTACTCCAGGCATCAAATAAGGACTCTACAAAGTCTGATAACCGGGCTGTAGACCAATATTAGCATAAAGTGGGTTCACTGCCTCAATAAGCATTATTCCTGGTGGCAAAGGGCAAGTATCCCTGATAACCAGTGGGTAATCCAGCCATTGCTTGAAAAACTGACCCACCACCAAAGTAACCAAGATAGGTAGCAAACTGAGGAGGAATAGTCTGTTGCGCCACTTGTGCATAACTGCCTTGACCATTCACTCCATGGTTCTATACTTGTGCTTCTTGTTGAACTGGACCTGTATCCATGTTTAGTGTCCTTTCCGCATGCTCACGCACATTAGAGGTTTACCTTTTTGAGTGCTCCATGGTATGATGTGATGACTCAACTTGAGAATCCTCATTATGTGACTTCAAAAAATTTTGCATCTGAGGATTCTTTACAAGCTATTCGAAAGAGCCAACCATATCACTTTATAAGAACAACATTTGAAACCATAAAGATCCAGAAAATTATCATTTTTCTATTAAATCCCACATTGTGAGTTTTTACGGTTTTGATTTCCATTACATGAAGAATTACTAAAAATTAATGATTACTCTATGATTTTAGATATATTCAAGCATACTCAACCATTTCTAATCATTTTCCATGACAAGAATGAAAGATTCATCATAAAAATTCAATAAAAGATACTTATGCTATAATCCACATATGCATGTATCGTATGTTGAAAATGAGAAGTTGTGTGGTTCAATCTCGGTTCTAGAAGGTACTGACACCTATGCACCAATGCTCTCTTCGGTGTCTATGAGCAGAAGAAAAACTCTCTTTTTCATGAGGGAGTTTTCCTTTGCCTTTGTCCTTGTCTACCATCTATCCAGCAAATACTATATCCAAGAAAAAATCTCATAGTCTTTCTCACCTATAACCTCTGTAAAACCTGTGTGTATGGCCTTTTCACCCAAAACTGTCCGAACTTAAATTCTTACAGAAAAGAATTCAAATCCTGGGGATGGAACCATGAAACCAGTCTATGACTCACATCAAGCGGTAGCCCCTTCAATTAATACCTGGTCTTTTCACATACACACACAAATAGAGACCCACTCCCTCGCTCAACACCAGATTGGCCCTGAAGATTGGCACCCCTCTCGGTATTTCTTCCTCAATTAAAAGATGGAAGGTTACAAAAAAATGAAATGTTCCAAAGTACAAAACCTGTGAATACTTGGCTTTCATCTTTTCTGAGTAAATTTCAGCTGCATAAAGATAGTACAGCATATCCAAAACAACATCCCTTTCCGAGTAGGAAAACACTTTCTATGAGCATATAGATAATAGAATTTTTTAAAGCACTAGAATAATTGTTAAATTAATTTTCAAATTACTATTCTAAAATTTAATTGAATAAGCTAGATAATCCTAAAATTTTGGGTTAGAAGACTGCCACTTGGCAAAACTTACCCATGCAATTGGAAAAAACACTTTTGGGAGCTAGTGGAAGTATATTCCAGTCATTGTGAGAGAGAATGAGGCTATTAGAGAGCAAGGCAATGTTGCTAATGTAATTTGAAGCCACCAAGACCACTCCTACAACAGGTCACAACAGTTTGGAGCCCTCCAAGTGCTTATGACACCAACCCAAGGTCCTTCTAGGTGTAAGTGACAATATATATGAGGAGGCAACAGCCTTTCTAGCGGTCATAAGCTGTAGGTGACAGCTTCCACGGCTGTTTAAGCAGGGCAGCAACAATTTTTCAATCTTTCTCGTAATGAAACTTTAAAATTTCTCTCTATAGAATTCATCTCATCCTCCAACCATCTCTCAAGTTATCTCAGCAAAATCCAATCATTTGAGTCATCAAAGGTGGAGATATTGAAAAATCTCTACTGTAAACCCTAATTTATAACGAAAATTGAGATTTCATAGCCATCTTAGGATGCATGCTCACAATCGAGAGCCTAGGATTTAAATTTCAAGAGCTAAAATCGAGAAATTTCTAGAAGATTCAAGAGCCAACCAACCAATATCACATTTGGGGCTGAATTTGTCTTTCAAGGAGCAGAGTAAAAGCCAAACCCCGAGCAAACCAACGGGCCAATTGGTTTGAAGGCTTGTTAGTCAGTGGAGAAAATCAAAGAATCTCAATTGTACTCCATCCATTTGCAATAAAAGCTAAATTTATGTATATTAATTACATACTGTAATTAGTGCAAAAACAAGTTAGTACCACCCTATCCAAGGAGAAAGGCCGGTTTCAACCCCTTTGTCTACTTCATCTTCTAGGCATGATCACCTGTCAAGATGAGACCATCAACATAAAGGACAAACAATGAAACCAACCTTCCTTCTATATAGGATGATAAATAACATGATTAAGCACTAATTGCAGCAATTAGCAAATTCACAAAACCTGAAATGCACACTTTACCATACAATCTTGGACATTGGACACCCAGTTGGTCCCAAAACTGGTGCCCCTTGTGGTATTTCTTTATCTTATACTGCAAATGAAAGGAGTACAACTGACATCCTCTAACCTCCTCTGCTAATCCTATTAGAATTTGCCGATTCTATGGGCAGTGCCAAATGTAATTTGTGTGGTGTGGACACTTAATAAAGTGTCAATGTAAGGTGTGTACACCTAGTGTCTTAGAAACTTAAAGTAGTGACACTAGGCTCTAGAGTAAAATAAACCTAACTCTAGTTAGTTGACGCCAAGATATCCTATCTCCGCAGAGAGTTGGACAATGTGACCATGGATGAAGGTGATAGCATGACAGAGCACCTTACTCACATACAAGATTTGCGTGAGCATCATTCAGGATGCTGAATTGGTAAACATCACATTGAACTCTCTTCCAGAGTCATATCTTGGTTTCCACACCTCTTTGATGTTGTCTTTGAGGGGGGGGGGGGGGGGCAGCAGCCCCTTACATTTGTGGAGTTGGAAAGCCTCTTGCTGCAAGAGGAACAAACTCGGAAGAATGTGGCATTGCCTTCAGGTGATGTGGCTATGCTTTTCAAGTTCAAAGGCAACAGAAAAGTCAAGCAAAATGTAAAAATTCAGCAAAAGGGTGATGCTAGACAGCCATCAAATAAGGTTGTCCAAGACACAAAAAAGACTAAAAAGAAGGGAAAATGCCATTATTGCAAGAAGCCCGGTCACTATATCGATGAATGCAGAGAAGAAAAAGAACTCCGGTTTGGCTGTCCAAGAAACATCAACCAGCAAATCTACTGATGATGATACTTCAGCCAACTTTGTAGTGGAGGACTATGCATTTCTCACATGCAGTTATGATTCTTCAATGGCTAATTCAGCATTTAATGCTGCTGAAACACAACAAACATGGTATTTTGACAGTGGAGCATCAAAGCACATCACTTCCAAGAAGTGTTTGTTTACCTCTTTGCATTCAGCCCCTACTAGGAAGCGCGTTACATGTGCGAATAGCAACAGTTATGATGTATGTGGCATTGGTGTTGAGATGTTTGCAATTACACCTACTTCAATCTCTTTGTAAGGAGCAGTGAGGGCTCAGGACCAAAATCCCATATACACAGTAGGAAAAGTACTACCATCCAGATTCCTATAAAGCATTGTTGCTCTCTTTTCTAATGCAATGTCATAGTACTTTTGTCCTTCAATAAAGTCTTTGTGTCATTGTCAGTCTATACACAAGATTGTGTTTATGAGTCCTCAAGCTTCCATCTTGGAACGTAATTCACTTGTATAACAGTCAGTCATGTCAGTGTTTTCATGAACTCACTCTTTCTCTTCCAACCTCTATAGTTTCTGCATCTGCCATACCCTAGATCCCGCATATTTTAACAATTGGAACAGTCACTATTTCTGCTACAGATGGTTGTGATTTCATGCTTCTAGATGTCTTATCTGTACAACCTGGCATTACAAAGAACTTGTTGTCTATCTCTGCTTTTAATAAGCATGGCTTTCAGATCATCTTTGAGGATGGCAAATGCATTGTTAGAGACACAGAGATGGATTATGCAATTAGGCTGTCCGGTACCCTACATAAGGGTCTATTTTTGTTGGATATATATGACAAACAGTCTCATGATGCTCTAGAGTCACTACTCTTTTGCCCGCTATGCAAAATGCGGAGCTATGGCATGTCCGCTATGGACACATGAGCTTTGGGAGTTTAATGACCCTTCAGAGGTGTCATATGGTAGATGCATTGCCTCCAGTCGAGACTCCACCTCCTCATGCATGTGAGGGATGTATTTTGGGCAAGATGCATAGGTTTGCCTTCAAAAAGGATGGTGCAGTGCATGCTATACGAAAAATGCAGCTTATTCACTCTGATGTTTGTGGTCCCATGAGGACACGTGCACTTGGAGGTCATCAGTACTTTGTTACATTTACGATGACTACTCTAGGTATACATGGGTGTATGGGCTGAAGGCAAAATCTGATGTATTCATGCATTTCAAACATCTTGTTGCAAAGCTTGAAGCTGAAACTGACTTAAAAGTGCAGATACTTCGCACAGATAGAGGGGGGGAGTACATGTCTCGTGCTTTTGAGACCTATTTGCTTAATCATGGCATTACACATCAAGCCACTGTTAGAATGACTCCTCAACAAAATGGTGTTGCTGAAAGGAAGAATCGAACTCTTATGGAGATAACTCATTGTATGCTAAAAAGCACCTCATAAATTTTGGCTAGAAGGCCTTCAGTGTGCAAATCATGTGTTGAATCGTGCACCCACTAAGGCACTGAAGACGATCACACCATTCAAAGTTTGGCATGGCAAGAAACCCAAAGTAGACTACTTTCCGGTGTTTGGTTGCATAGCCTATGCAAATGTTCCGAAAGAGCTTCGTGGGAAACTTGATGACAAGGCTGTAAAATGCATATTTATTGGCTACAGTTCGGAGAGCAAGGGCTATCGCTTGTATGATCCACACACAAAGAAAGTCTTTCTCAGTAGGGATGTCCTATTTGCTGAAAATGCTGCATTTTCACATTATCAATTTCATATGCCAGCCACCCATGACATTGGTGATGTCTTTGAGGGTCTTTTGCCACCTACTTTGGAGTCTGTGACTGCTGTAAATGGCAAGACAGACTTAATACAGCAAGTTTTTGCTGCACCATATGCTCTTGAACAGCAAGGTATCGATGATGGTTTGCCACATGCACTGGAAGAAGCAGTACAGCATGAAAGGGCTGTTGCTGCACCATATGCTCATGAACAGCAAGGTATCGATGATGGTTTGCCACATGCACTAGAAGAAGCAGTACAGCATGAAAGGGCTGCTGTAAATGCAGCCAAAATAGTCCCAAGATGGTTGTTACAGACTCTCCAGGAGAGTAAAATGGATGCTCCTATACCTCAGTGCACTAGAAGGGCTGCTAGAAATGCAGCAAATGATGCAAGGGGGGCACATTTGATTGATTTTACGGAAGTAGATGATTGTGATGAGCATGTGCTTATGAGCTCACTATTGGATGATGATGAACCTACTTCCTTGGACGAAGCTCAGCAAGATGTACATTGGATGCAGGCCATGCAGGATGAGTTAGACTCTATTGCCACTAACTCTACATGGGATCTTCTGGATTTACCACCTGGCAAGAAGGCCATTGGCACAAAATGGGTTTTTAAACTCAAACGCAAGGCTGATGGTACAATTGACAGGTGCAAAGCACGGTTGGTAGCAAAAGGCTATGCACAGAAGAAGGGCATAGATTATGAAGAAACTTTTGCTCCTGCATCCTGTATGAGTACGGTGAGATGTGTGATTGCAATGGCTGCAAATTATGGCTGGAAAGTACATAGTTGGACATTAAGACTGTTAGAGAGTCATTTCTTGGACAGCAGAGTGCCATGTCAGCAGTACGGCAGCGCAGGATGCCACATCAGCAGGCAGTACAGACAGACTAGTCGGACAGCAGTGCCACGTCAGCACGGTCGGTCAGGGACAGCAGCAGTCAGACTGTTTTATGCACCCGCCCTATTTTTTTATCATTTTCGTGGCATTTTTCCACTGCTATTTATAGCAGTTCCAGTCCAGCACTTTGATCATATTCTGATCTTGAGATCTGACAGAGACAGCCTGCTGTGACTAACGGCACGCGGGCTGACGGAGATCAAGGTCCTCAAGGTGGGGACACACGCAGATATTTTCTCTGCACCCATGTATATTTCTAAACTCCTATACAGCATCCTGCACTGCAGATTTTGTGTTTCACTGTCTCCTCTCTCTCTCTTCTCTCTGTGTCCACTCTCTCTCAATTTTTGTCCTACGCTTCCACATCGCTGCACACTGACATGGTATCAGAGCAGTGAAATCAGACTGACCGATTGAAGAACCTACCTGAAGAGAAGATTTCAGCGCGACACAAGGGTGTGTTTTCAGCATTCGAGGGCGAGCAGGAGGGCTACACATCAGAACAAGGCTGAAGCAAGTGTAGGCGTGCAAGAAAGGAGTCCAACTGGTGAATTTGCTGCAGGTTATTGCTGTTTGAAGGGGAGGAAGGCTGTGTTTTAGGCCTTCTACTGCAGAATTCACATTTTCATCGCCTCCGGCGGCTGAAGAAGGTTCGAGAAGCGGAGGAAACAGCCCTAACAGGCTGCATTTACACAGTCAGAGGGGGCTGATTTTGTGTTTGTGCAAGCATTGCAGGTGAACATGTCTACAGAGACTGATTTGGAGTTCTAGGCGATCATGGACAAGAAGGTGCCTGTCCTACCGGCTCTTCCATCAAATCAGAAGCTTGACGGTGACAATTACTGCATTTGACGGGTGATGAGGTTGGCCATTCTGGAGTCTTATGATTTGGCGGAGCTTGTGATAGAGGAAATTAACAGGCCCTTGGTAAGAGATGAGTCCAAGCTCTCTTCCAATGCTCGTGCGGAGTTGACTAAGGCCCAATCTCATTGGGACAAACTGAATGTCAAGATTCGTTCTTTTCTTTTTCTGTCTTGCACTACAGTCGTGATAGCTCACATCGAGCACTTGACGGTGGCTCGAGAGATATGGTTAGAGCTCGACCAGATGTATAACCGGATGACCCTGATGAAGAGGGTTTCTTTGGAGGTGCAGATGTATAACAGGATGACCTTGATGAAGAGGGTTTCTTTGGAGGTGCAGATGCGGACCTTTTCCGTGAATAAGTCTTCTTCGCTTCGGGAACACATCAACAAGCTTTGGCAGCTTCAGATGCAGGTTCAAAATGCAAGGAAGCCTATTTCCTCTGAAGAAATGGCGATCACTTTGTTGTCCCAGTTACCACCACGATTCGGTACCTTTTATTTCGCTCTTATTGCATCACGGCAGGAGTCAACTCTTCAATGGGAAGAGTTAGTTCCTATGGTCTTAGACCAAGAGGAATAGTTGAAGGGATAGAATGCTTTCAAATCGGAGGCATTGGTTGGTCAAGCCTCTCAGAAGAAGGGAAAGAACCAAAAGAGGAAAAACGAGGATAACAAATCCAAGAAGGACAAGGAGAAGGAATTGACTTGCCATATTTGTGGTAAGACCAGTCACTGAAAGAAGGATTGCTCCAACAAAGACAAGAAGGACACGAAGGATTCTAGAGCGGTGGTTGCACCCTCATCAGCTGCTTTTCTACACTTAGTAATCATTGAGGACTCTACACCGAAGACTTCTGATGCTGCGATGACAGCTCCCCAAGCTCAAGAGTGGATCGTGGACAGTGGTGCCTCACGGCACATGACTCCTTCTCCCGTTGGTGTTGCCCATTTGAGACCTTCACGTGGGCAGATTCTCATTGGAAACAACTCTTCTATGTCTATTGCTGCGCAGGGTGAGATGCTCATTCCAGATGGACGTGGCGGTACCCATACTTCCGAGGTGTTGCATGTGCCACGCTTGGGGTATCATTTGCTTTCAGTCCATAAGATTTGTTCTCTTGGCCTCTTGGTGGAGTTTGATAGTGACGTTGTTCAAGTCCTTGATCGTGGATCAAGGAAGATTCTCTCCTCTGCAAGGTATGAGGAGAACAGCATCTACAAATTGAAATCTTCTACAGCTCTTACCTCTCTTCTTCTTACCTCTCAGACACAGTCCGAGCTATGGCATGCTGGGTTTGGCCACCTAAACTATGAGTACCTTAGGAAGGCGTCGCGAGGATCATTTGTCCGAGGTTTGCCGGACATAGTGGTGAGCCATCAGCCATGTGTGTCTCGCATTCGTAGTAAACTACATCGGAATGTGATTCCCAACAAAGCTTTGAGGCAGTCTACTTCACCTATGGAGCTTGTCTCTACGAATCTTTGTGGCCCGATGAGGACCGAGTCTCTGAAGGGGAGCTTGTACTTTATGTTGATCGTAGATGACTACAGCAGGATGACATGGGCCTATTTCTTGGCATTGAAGTCGAAGGCTTTCTTTCATTCCAAGGATTGGCTTCTCTTTGAGGAGAACCGATCTGGTTGGCGACTAAAGACCTTGCGTTCACACAAGGGCGATGAATTTATGTCTAATGAGTTTGCTCGTTTTTCTGCAGATAGGGGCATTCACCGAGAGTTTGCTAACACCAACACTCCTCAAGAGAATGGCATTTTGGAGGGGAAAAACAGAAGTGTGATCAAGATGGCGCGCACCATGATGGAGCGCCAACAAACACCTCAGTTTTTGTGGGCCGAGGCCGTGGCTACTGTAGTTCACATCCTCAATCGATATCCCACTTCGGCCATTGACAGCATGACACCTTTTGAGGCTTACTTTGGGACTAAGCCTAATGTCTCTTATTTCCGGATCTTCGGGTGTGACGCCTATGTGCATATCCCGAAGACGCAGCATGACAAGTTTGAGGCAGCTTCTGAACGATAGGTTTTTGTTGGCTACAACTCCCACTCCCAAGGTTATCATCTGTTTGATCCCGTCAAGCGGGACGTTTATACGAGCCGAGATATACGGTTCATGGAAGTTCCAACCACAAAGGGGGGTGAGAAGTACCCCGTCCTTGGAGATCCAGGGGAGAGTTGGGCTCCCGAGACAATTCCTTTGAAGCCAGAGCCTCTTGATGGAGATTCTTCTTCTGATTCAGAGTCTTCCTTTCCATTGGCCACCCTAGTGGAGCTTCCGCCGATAGATGTTCCCGAGTCTTCAGCAAATGGAGAGCGACGGCGGGGAGAGGTCCAGCCCCCCCCCTCGTTGGGCCCGTGACACACTTCGAGATTCAAGGATCGAGGGGGTCCTTGAGTTGTGGGAACTGCAAGATGGACCGCGAAGGTCACGAAGGAATCAGGCACATTCTACGAAGCTTGTTTGCTCTAGCTATTGTTTGATGACCCGTGTTATGCAGGATCGAGAGCCCACTTCCGTGAAGGAGGCTTTGCAGTCTAATCATTGGTGGAAGGCTATGGAAGCCGAGTTGGAGGCTATTGAGAGGAATGGCACTTGGTCCCTTGTGTTTCGTCCCTCTCACAAGAAGGTGATTGGCGTCACGTGGGTCTTCAAGACCAAGTACCTTAGCGATGGTTCTTTGGACAAGCACAAGGCTTGCCTGTTGCCAAAGGTTTTGCTCAGTGCCCAAGCATTGACTTCCATGATACTTTTTCCCCCACTGCTCATATAGCGACTATTCGAGCTATTCTTGCCTTGGCTTGCCATAGGAGATGGCATGTCTATCAATTGGATGTGAAGTCGGTCTTTCTCAATGGTGATTTGCAAGAGGAGATCTATGTTGAGTAACCTCTTGGCTTTGGATCCTCGAATGGGAAAGTTTACAGGTTGAAGAAGGCCTTGTATGGCCTCGAGCAAGCTTCGCATGCATGGAACGAGAAGATTAACTCGTTTCTTCAATCAAAGTTGGGATATCGGTGCTCCGCGGCCGATCCGCAACTTTATGTGCACACTTCCAAGGCTGGTCATGTGTTGTTTGTGTTGTATATTGATGATTTGATTCTGGCAGGGGATCATGCACAGAAGGTCCAAGAGACCAAGACAGCTTTACATCAGACGTTCAAGATGATGGATTTGGGGCTTCTTCATTTCTTCTTGGGTCACAATATTTATCAATCTTAGAGAGGGATTTTTATCTCTTAGTAGAGATACATTCACGAGCTCATGGTGACTTTTGAGATGGACACTTGTCAGACCATTTCTACTCGTATGGATCCAAACTGGAAGGCCACTTCACACTCAGATTCTCCCTTGACCGATGCTCCCCGCTACCATTAGTTGATTGGATCCTTGATTTGGCTACTGTAACACTCATGTTGATCTTTGTTTTGTTGTGGGTCTTTTGGCAGGGTTCATGAGTAAACCCAAACAAGCGCATTGGCAAGATGTGGACCACCAGAGGTCTACTACAGGCTACTGTTTTACCTTGGATACAGGCATTATCTCATGGAGTAGCAAGAAGTAGCCCACGGTAGCCCTTTCTTCTACTAAGGTGGAGTATCGGGCCGCATCTTCCACCACATGAGGTTGTGTGGCTTTGGAGATTGTTGGAGGAGCTTGGCTGCCCCCAAACTCGTCCTACTCTTCTGCAGGGTGACAATGAGAGTTGCATTGCCTTGGTACAAAATCCTGTATTCCATGCTGGGACAAAGCACACTGAGGTCCAGTATCACTTCATTCGGGAGAAGCTTCTGGATGGAACCATTGATGTGGCGTTCTACAAGATGGAGGATAATCTTGCAAATTTGTTCACGAAGGCGCTTCCCCAAGCTCTTCTTCGGAGACATGCCAGATCCCTCAGTCTTTTGTCTTGACATGCCAGATCCCTCAATCTTTTGTCTTGTCTAGGATCTGAGAGGGGATATTAGAGAGACATTTCCTGGACGGAAAAGTGCCACGTCAACAGTACGGCAGTGCAGGATGCCACGTCACCAGGTAGTATAGACAGACTAGTCGGACAGCAGTGCCACGTCAGCACAGCCGGTCAAGGACAGCAGCAGTCGGACTGTTTTATGTAGCCGCCCTATTTTTTATCATTTTCGTGGCATTTTCCCACTGCTATTTATAGCAGTTCCACTCCAGCACTTTAATCGTATTCTGATCTTGAGATCTGATAGAGATAGCCTGCTGTGACTAACGGCACGTGGGCTGATGGAGATCAAGGTCCTCAAGGCGGAGACACACGCAGATATTTTCTCTGCACCCGTGTATATTTCTGCACTCCTATACAACATACTACACTGTAGATTTTCTGCGTTTCACTGTCTCCTTCTCTCTCTGTCTTCTCTCTATATTCACTCTCTCTCAATTTTTGTCCTACACTTCTGCATCGCTGCACTCTGACAAAGGCAGCATTCTTGGATGGGGATTTGCATGAGGATGTTTATGTGTCACAACCTCCAGGGTTTGTGGTTAAAGGGAAAGAGCACATGGTATGCAAGCTGCATAAAGCTCTTTATGGTCTCAAACAAGCTCCTCGTGCATGGTACTCCAAAATTGATGGTTATTTGGCTAGCAAAGGGTTCAAAAATAGTCCAACTTCTCCCACTCTATACATAAAGAATGAGGGGGGGGACTTGCTGATTATTATTCTTTATGTAGATGACATGCTGCTCACGGGACCTACAGAATAAAAAATTGCAGATTTTAAGGCTGAATTAAAAAATGCATTTGCTATGTCAGATATTTGCTGCCTACACTATTATTTGGGGATTCAATTCACCCAAAATCAGCATGGTATCATCATGTCACAGTCACAATATGTGGATAAGCTGTTACATAGGTTTAGTATGCAAGATTGCAAACCTATGTGCACTCCTATGGAGCCAAGCTTAAAGCTATCTATGCATGGTGGTGAAGAGATGTCTAATGTTGCAATTTACAGCCAAGATGTTGGCTGTCCTATTTATCTTTTCAACACACACCCTGACATTCAATATGCAGTATCTCATATGAGCAGGTATATGCATAGCCCACGGACCATACATTGAAAAGCTCTTAAGCGGATCTTCAGATATTTGCAAGGTACTCAATCACATGCATTATTATTTACTAGGGGGGAGACTTGCACTTACAGGCTTACAATGATTCACATTGGGCCGGTGATGCAAACACTAGGCAGTCTACTAGTAGACTTTGTTTCTTTCCAGGCCGTTCGTGCATTTCATGGCTAAGCAAGAAATAACCTAAAGTGGCTACCTCGTCTTGTGAGGCTGAGTACAAGGCAGCCTTCACAGCAACAGTGGAATGCGTATGGTTGCATAGATTTTTGGCTGATCTACATTTACCATTGAAGGGTCCTACACCCATTCTTTTTGATAGTCAGAGCGCTATTGCAGTAGCACGAAATCTTGTGTTTCATGCTCGCATGAAACACATAGAGGTATATTACCATTATGTCAGAGAGAGATGCTATGCAGGAGCGATCAGCTTGATGTATGTACCCACACAAAAAAATATTGCTGACATTTTCACCAAGGCACTACCACACGAGAAGTTTAAGGCTTTAAGAAAGTCCTTAAACTTGTTCCCCATTGGTGATTGATCATCATTGTACTTCATCACATTGGCACTGCACGAGGGTGTTCGAATTTGCCGATTCTATAGGCAGCGCCCAATGTAATTTGTGTGGTGTGGACACTTATTAAAGTGTCAATATAAGGTGTGTACACCTAGTGTCTTAGAAACTTAAAGTAGTGACACTAGGTTCTAGAGTAAGTTAAACCTAACTCTAGCTAGTTGGTGGAAGGCTGGTTAGGTCAACCCTTGACCTAAGCATAAGTTGTACCTTCACTCTATCTTTTATTCTAGCAAGTACACTCTTCTCTTTATGCTTGAGCTCACTGTCTTGTTGTCATTGTCTCTCCTCTCTCTCTCCATAGCTGGCTGCCATTTTCAAACAAATCCAACTGCCTCTTGCTCTCAACGCTAACCAGCAAGCCTCTAAAGCAATTTACCACTTGGTTTGCTTGGAAATTGACCTTCATGCTGCTCCTTGAAAGACAAATTCAGCCCCAAATCTAATATTGGTTGACTAGCCTCTTGAATCTCCCCAAAATTCCTCAATTTCAATTGCTAGAATTCAAGTCCTAGACCCTCAATTGTGAGCATGTATCTCGAGACGGTTGTCAAAACCCTAATTTCTACTCTAAATTAGAATTTACAAGAGAGATTGACTGAAATCTCTTCCTTTGATGGCTCAAGCTGCTAGAAAATGTTGAGATAACTCGAGAGATGGCTAAAGGATGAGAGAGAATGCTGTAGAGAGAGAAATTCCACAGGTTCATAGCGCGAAACGTTGAAAAACTACTATTGCCCTACTCAAACAACAATGAAAGCTGCCACCTACAACTTCGGACCACCAAAAAGACTGTTGCCACATCCTATATGTTGTCATCTCCACCAAAACCTTGGGTTGCTGTCACCTACTCCTAGGGGGCTTCAAATTGCTGTCACATACATAGGACTGGTCCATCGTGGCTGTAAATCACATTAGCAACATCTCCTTGCTCTTAGACAACCTTGTTCTCTCTCACAATAGCTAGAATAGACTTCCACTACCCCCTAAAATCGTTTTTCCCACTCGCATGGGCAAGTTTTGCCAAGTGGCAACCTTCTAATTCTTTTTTCTGCATTATTCAGCCTATTAGATTGATTAAAATTAATTTCATAATTATTCTAGTGCTTAGAAAATCAATTTCACCGACCAATAATTAGATTGGCTAGGCCAATTTGTCTTCCAAGTATCCTTGAGCAGTAATTGACCCTTAGACCAGTGTTAATTAATTAATCAATGCCTAGTCTCTAATGTCACCACTGACATTAGTAGCCAATAAATCGGTCTAGGTCCAAATCTAACACCGGGTACCACCTAGTATCTATCAAACATAACTTATTATAGCTTTTGCCTTTGGCAGGGACCCAATGGCATGTATGAGATGCAGCGAGCTAGAGGAGACACAGAGCCACTACCTATGGGATTGTCCTAGAGCCTAGGAATTATGGAGGAGAGCTCTCAGGATGATATTCCACAACACAGCAAAGACCATGGTGGCAAGTCGGGGGGATGTAGCCTAGGTCACAGATAGAGGCCCAGCATGTAGTTATCAGGATATTTAAGGGAGATTTCATTTTCTCATCATTGGACAGCATTTAAGCAAGATCCCCGCTCCGGATTATTCATAGATGTAGTGGACCAAGCAACACTGTCATAGATGGGAGCTAATTACCAGTATCATAGGCTGGTACATATGGACTTCCACATGCAAACATGTCGTTGACCTTTAGAATGTATCCATAGTGGAGAATCTATCAAGGATTTGGATAGAGATCATTCAAATTCTATACGGGAGATAGGAGAGGATGCATGGCAGCTCTGAGAGGATGAGAAAGAGAATAGAAGCATTCTTGCGTACATGGGACTCTTAAGTACTTTCTTCCATAATGCCCCTCACATGATTTCGCAAATGTGGCCCCAAACTGATCACGAACTCATTGTAAAAACTAATAAGTAACTAATGCAAAAATTGATGCAAAACAGATCCCAAAAGTGACCATAAATGGTTCTCAAACTGATCAAAAACTAAGCTGAAAATTATTCAAATTTTTGTCTCAAAATTAATGTAAAAACTCATGTCAAATTGATCATAAATGATGCAAAAATATAGTTCTAATGCCCGGGTGAAACTCATACTCATCTACATATATCACATCTCACACTGACCAGTACACTAAGTAGTGACCTCATGGCAGACATACTATCAGCACAGTACCTTAAATGCATATAGAATACATCTAAGATCTACTACATGCACGAGCTATCCACAACTGGCTAAATGGAAGTGCCAACAATGGAACCATGAAACCAACCTTCCTCCTCGGATAGGGTGGTAAATAACTTGATTAAGTACTAATTATAGCAAGCATAAAATTCATGTAAACTAAAAATGCACACTTTACCACTTTAATCTTGGACATTGGACACCCGATTGGCCCGAAAACTAGCGCCCCTTGTGGTATTTCATCTTATATTGCAAATGGAAGGAGTACAACTAAGATGCTCTCATCTCCTCTGCTAATCCAAGTGCCTCTTGTTGTCAAAACTGATCAACAAGCCTCCAAATCAATTTTCCCCTTGGTTTTCTTAGGGATTGGCCTTCACCCTACTCCTTGAAAGACAAATTCAACCCCAAATCTCATATTGGTTAGCTGGCCTCTTGAATCTTCCTAAAATTCCTCAGTTTCAACTACTAGAATTCAAGGTCTAGGCCCTCAATTCTAAACACACATCCCAAGGCAACTATCAAAACCCTAATTTTTGCTGTAAATTAGGATTTACAACAAAGATTGACTAAAATCTCTTCCTACAATGGCTCAAACTACTGAAAAATGCTAAGACAACTTAAGAGATAGATGGGATATAAGAGAGGATGCCGTAGAGAGAGAAATTTCAGAGTTTCATCGCGAGAAACGCTAAAAAGCTACTACTGCCCTGCTTTTTGTTGGCTACAGCTCTCAGTCCCAATGTTATCGCTTGTATAATCCCGTAAAGCGAGATGTCTACGCGAGCCGAGATGTGCAGTTCGTGGAAGTTCTGGCCACAGAGGGGGGTGAGAAGCACCCCGTACTTGGAGATCCAAGGAAGAATAGGGCTCCCAAAAGAGTTCCTTTGGAGCCAAAGCCTCTCGATGAGATTCTTATTCAAATTCCCAGTCTTCTTTTTCACCAGCTACCCCAATGGAGCACCCGCCAATGGATGTACCCGAGTCTTCAATAGATGGGGAGCACCGAGAAGAGATCCAACCTCCTCCTCGTTGGACCTGTAACACACTCTGATTCCGAGATCGAGGGGGTCCTTGAGGAGTGGAAACCGCAGGATGGACCGCGGAGGTCACGAAGGCACCAGGCACATTCTACGGAGCTTGTTTGCTCTAACTACTGTTTGATGTCCTGTGTTATGCAGGATAGAGAGCCTACATCAATGAAGGAGGCTTTACAGTTTGATCATTGGCGGAAGGCGATGGAAGCCGAGTTGGAGGCTATTGAGCGAAATGGCACTTGGCTCCTTGTGTCTCATCCCTCTCATAAGAAGCTGATTGGTGTCAAATGGGTCTTCAAGACCAAGTACCATAGTGATGGCTCTTTGAACAAGCAACACTAGGCTCGCCTTGTTGCTAAAGGTTTTGCACAGCGCCCAAGTGTTGACTTCCATGATACTTTTGCCCCTACAACTCGCATGGCGACTATTCGTGCTATACTTGCCTTGGCTGGTCATAGGAGATGGCCTGTTTTTCAGTTGGATGTGAAGTCGGCCTTCTTGAATGGTGATTTGAAGGAGAAGATCTATGTAGAGCAACCTCCTGGCCTTAGTTCCTCAAATGGGCAGGTTTACAGGTTAAAGAAAGCCTTGTATGGCCTGAAGCAGGCTCCGCCTGCTTAGAACGAGAAGATTGATTCGTTTCTCCGGGCCAAGTTGGGATATCGGCGCTCTAGGGCCGATCCGCAACTTTATGTGCACACTTCCGAGGGAGGTCGTGTGTTGTTTGTTTTGTATGTTGATGACTTGATTATTGCAGGTGCCCATTTTCAGAAGGTCGAAGAGATGAAGGCAACCCTACACTAGAAGTTGGAGATGACGGATTTAGGACTTCTCCATTTCTTTTTGGGCCATGAGATTTATCAATCTCAGAGAGGGATTTTCATCTCTCAATAGAGATATGTACAAGAGCTCTTGGTGACTTTTAAGATGGAGAATTGTCGGTCCATTTCTACTCCTATAGATCCAAACTGGAAGGCCACTTCACATGTAGATTCTCCTTTGGCGGATGCTACTCGCTACCATCAACTAATTGAATATTTGGCTCCTCAACACACGGATTGATCTATGTTTTGATCTAGGTCTCTTGGTTGGGTTCATGAGTGCACCTCAACAGGTGCATTGGCAGGTTGCTCAAAGGATACTTTGGTTTCTAAGGGGGACCTTTGACCTCGAGATTTTCTATCCAACAAGTACAGGTGCTTCTGATCTTGTTCTTGCAAGTTGGAGTGATTCACATTGGGCTAGCGATGTGGATCAAAGGCGGTCTACTATACGTTATTGTTTTACATTCGGTGTTGGTGCTATCTCTTGGAGTAGCAAGAAGCAACCCACGGTAGCCCTACCTTCAACTAAGGCAGAGTATCGGGCTACGTCTTCTACCACGTGAGACTGAGTGGCTTTGACAGTTGTTGGAGGAGCTTTGCTGCCCCTAGACTCGTCCTACTATCTTGCAGTGCAACAATGAGAGTTGAATTGCCTTAGCACAGAATCCCGTATTCCATGCCCGAACGAAGCACATAGAGATCCAATATCACTTCAACAAGGAAAAGCTTCTAGATGCGACCATTAATGTGGAGTACTGTAAAATTCAAAACAATCTTGTAGATTTGTTTACGAAGGCACTTTTCCAAGCTTTACTTCATCAACATTCCAGATCCCTACATTTGCTCCCTTATCCAGGATCTGAGAGGGGGTGTTGAGAGTCATCTCCTACCACCTCAACAGTGCCACGTGGCAATTTTGCCACATGGCTGCAGTCGGACTGTCCGATTGCAATCAGCTGCATTAAATGCAGCCGACCTGGCTATTTTGGGCATTTTCTTAGATATTCTTTTCAACCTTTTAAGGCTGAGTTTCCAGCAGACTTCTACACTTGTATTTGACAGATTTCAACCTACTAGTGACAGAGAAAGCACTTGCGGCTGACGGAGATCGAGGTCCTCAAGGCGAAGACATGCGCAAATATTCTCTCTACACCCATGTATAATTTTGCATCCTTATACAACATTCTTCACTACAGATTTTCTGTGTTTCACCGTCTCTCTCTCTCTTCTCTTTCTATTCACTCTTTGTCACGGTCATTTGCTTCCGCATTGCTTCACTCTAACACTATCATCTACAAGTTTAGCAAACAAGCCCATTTTATTCTGGTGAAGAGAAAATAAAGGCTGATCATATGGCACGATTTTTTTTGCAGCACATCTTTAAGTATCATGGTATGTCAGAGTCGATCATTAATGATCAAGACCCTCGAATGACAAGTTTATTTTGGAAGGGGTTGTTTGAGAATTCTCATCCTCCTTCCATCCGCAAATAAATGCTCACTCTGAGGAAGCAAATTCCATAGTGTTAGATCTTTTGAGGTGCTATGTTTTAGACCACAAAACACAATGGGAGCCGTATTTGCCCTTGGTTGAGTTTGCTTACAACAACACAATGCATAGTTTCACAGGCAAAGCTCCATTTGAGGTGGTTGAGGGTGACAAGAAGGTACCACCTATTGTGCAAACCAAGAATAAGTTCTTTGAGGCTAATTGTTATGTGGAAAACTTAGATGCAACCTATGCAAAGATAAAGTATACACTTCAAAGATCGCAAGAAAAATAAAAGAGAGTAGCTAATAACCACAGATATGCTTTGCACTTTGCGGAGGGCAATAATGTATTGCTGGGTTTTGAAAAGGCAAGGCTGAAAAAGATGAAAGAAAGAGAAAGATTGTATCGAAGTTGAGTATGAGATACTATGGGTCCTTCCAGCTGTTGGAGAAGACCAGAGATGTGGCATATCAGCTGAAATTACCTCCACATTGGCGGATACACAATGCCTTTCATATCAATTTGTTGAGGCCTTTGTATAATGATGTGCCAGAGGATATGTTTGCTGAAATTCAGCCTAAGCTTGAGGAGCTGGATGAAATTTTGATACCTGAGCAAACATTGGCATACAGGAGGGAAAAGAAAGGTCAAAGGCAAATTTTCCAAAAGATGCTTGGTGAAATTTCAGAATTATTCACCAATGGATGCCAAATGGATGGAAGAGGATGACTTGGTATGTTGGGTGTAAAGACCCTTACGCTACTCCCGTATATATATTAAATTACTCATGTGAACACACCCTTGCGGGTGTAAGTGTACCGTACCCTAAGTATAAATACATTCTTTTATTCTTTGGGTGTACCACACTGATACACACCCATCTCTCGACTCTTCACTCATCACACTACACTGAACAGCTACACACCTCAATTGCTGCACACATTTCTTGAGTGCTCTCTCTTGTACTCTTCAAACTGGTATCAGAGCATTCATAAACATGTCTGTGTTCTCGAGGACCGTGACAGGCACTCATTGTCAATCAATGGTCAGTCTAACCAGTAAGTGTGGGAGTCGTGACAAGCAAGCATAGAGCAACAGCAAGTGCAACGGGTTTCTAACGGCGTCAGTTGCCAAGAGCAGCCAACAACCACGAACTGTAGCTGGCGGGACTGGCGACAAGCTAGCGGGACTGGCAACAAGCTGGTGACGTCGGTTGCAGGCAAGACAGACAACAGCAACGACACACAGCCTGTGAACAAGTCAACAGCTAGGCCATTCGTCAATTTTCTGGCTTTTTTTTGACATTTTTAATTCCCTCCAACAAGTGGGCCCCTTATTTATAAACGAAGGTTCACATGCACAAGCACAAGACACAGATCTGTGCTGATTTATGCCTGAAAATTTGGGGCTTTTCTCAGACTTGATGCTAGTTGTGCAAAACAGTGACATCTAACCCAGAAATTGCAGACATTGTGTGATTTTGCCTTAAAATTTTGGGACATTTCTTACACAAGTGGAATTTTGCTTAGTTGAGCCAATTTCACAGTAATTTGCACACATTTGGACCCCGAAATTTGGGGGTTTAGCAGAATTTGTGAATTTTCTGCAACATTTGCCCATATTTGATAGACCGGATGATGAATTAACGCACTTGGGCAGATTTACTACAAAAATTTTGGGGCTTTTCAAATCGGTGATGCATTTTAAGCCAGTTTGTGCCTAGACAGTGAAATTACAACAGATTCACTGCTGACTGGGAGAAATTTGGACTTGAGATGTATCAAATGTTATAAAAGGGCAACTTCTCTTGGTATATGTATTGCTGAATGCTCATTATGCAGTGAAACAATGGTATATACAGCACTTGGGATACTGCATTTGCGCATTCTAGTGATGTATTATTAAAGTGGGAGCTGTCATTTATGTAAATGTATCAGATTTGGTTCATGTACATGCTGTAATCAGGACTTGGGACTCAAAATGCAGCAAAACATCTGCTTCTTGGACACCTTTGGAAATACAAGTGTGTGTACTTGCTGTTATATTCAATCACCTTGCTATTGGCTAAAGGTATTCAGCATTTTATTGCAATCTTTAATTGCTGAAGATGGCTGGCAGTGCATCTATATCTAACACAAAGAATCTTTTTGAGATTCGTAAATTTGATGGCAATGGCTTTGATATTTAAAAAGATAGTATGCAGGGTATACTTTTTTTGAAGGATTGTGACGATGCTTTGGCAGAACATAAGCCTGTTTCTTTGTTAGATGAGGATTGGGCTAAAATTAATAAAAAAGCCATTACTTACATTAAAATGGCTGTCACAGATGATATCTTGGTTGATATCAAGGGACTTACCACTACTTATGCAGTTTGGGAGAAACTCAAGGCTACGTATAAAAATACAACTTCTGTCAATCAAGTACATCTCATGCAAAAGTTAGTCAACTTTAAGCTTGATGAGTCTAAGCTTTCCTCAGAGCATTTAAATCCTTACATTGGTATTTAAAGTCAGTTACACGATGCAAGCTTGCTAGCTTTTGATTCTAAGCTAAAGGCTATCTTCTTGCTCATGACTTTGCTCGATTCATGGGAAGCATTGGTTGTGTCATTGAGTAACAACCCCAACTTGACATTTGATGGTATGCGTGGTTCTATTCTTAATGAGGAGATTGATGCAAGGCAAGTGGGGAAAACAATGGATCAGCCTACAATGTAAGAGGACAAACTGAAAAGAGGTCAAATGCTGCAAACAAGAATAAAAATCGCAACAAAAGCAAGGAAAAACAGTAAGATGTCACTTGCTATCAATGTGGATGAAAAGGGCATAAAAAGCCCGATTGCAAGTACTATAAAAAGGAGCAAGAACGTAAGAAGCACGCTAACGCAAAGGCAAAAAGAATGAGAAGGATGGCAGCTCTACCCCTAAAGAAACAGAAAAGGTAAATGTGGTATCTAATGTTGTTATTAAGGAGATAGAAGAAGATAAAGATGTTGATTTGTTAGTTGCATCTTTAGATCCACATGCCATGATAGTGGAAGACGTGTATATCACTAAAAGGGATGTGATAGATGCCAAAGGTAACCTTGGAAAAGTCTATCTAGGCAACAACCATGCATGTGATATTGAAGGAATGGGCACCATACAGCTGGCTCTTGAAAATGGTCAAGAATTGATCCTTCGTGATGTTAGGTATGTACCTAGCATTAAGAAGAGCTTGCTTTCTGTTGGGCAGCTAGACAGCAAGGGTTACTTCACTACCTTTGGTGGTGGAATGTGGAAGATACAAAAAGGATCTATGCTAGTCACTAGAGGTGGTAAAAAGAGAACTCTATATTATCTTCACTGCAAGGCACTTCTTGGAAAGTTTATTGCAGTTGCTAAAGTGCAGTCACACACGGAGTTATGGCACAAGCCTCTTGGACACATGAGCCAGAAGGGTTTACAAGCACTTTTTTCACTTGAAAGAGTTGATGTGAAAAACTCAAAACTTGACTTTTGTGATAACTGTGTTTTGAAAAAACATGTAACGAGTTCATTCTCTCATGGAGCGTCTAGGAAGGCATGTATCTTGGATTTAGTCCATTCTGATGTATGTACCATGTCAATAAAAACTCATAGTGGTTATTGTTTTTTTGTGTCTTTTATTGATGACCATTCTAGAAAGCTATGAATTTACTTGCTTAAGCAAAAAAGCAAGGCATTGGACGCCTTTAAAAAGTTTTATGCATTTGTTAGTACCCAAAAGGACTGAAAATTAAAATGCATAAGAACAGACAACGAGAGAGAGTATGTATCTGAAGAATTCAATAAGTTTTGTGATGTCAATGGGATTAAACAAGAGGTTACAACTCCTTATATATAGATCACTCTCTCATTCATTCCTTACGAGGACTGATCCTTCAGTTCGTCACTCCCACTCTCTCTTCATCAGTCTTCTGACACTCTTCCATCATCTTTCTCTCTCTCTCCTCTTCTACCACCATCTCCACACTCTCCTAGCGCCAACCTTCATCTCCAATTGGCTGCGTTTATGGTGACAGTGTGCTCCTCTTCAGCTGGCGTCCATCCTCCATTGTTGGCGACAGCATCTTCTGTGCTCCTACACCTTGTGTTTGAAGTCCACACTCTCTTGGCGTCAGCATCCACCCTATCTGGCGTCATCCTCCACCCTTCTGGCAGCTCCACCTTCTTGCGTTTGGCTGCCAGGGAGGTTCCTCACCATCTGGCATCTCTCTCCAGTAGGCATCACCTTCATCAGAGATAGTTGCACCTTGCGTTTGGTTCTTTGCTGCTTCCCACCCTTCTAACGTCACTCCAAAATTAGCGTTTCACTCCCAAAGGCTGTCTTCATCTGCGTTTTCAGCATCTGGCTCATCCTCACCACCTGGCGTCACTCCCAGCAGCTGGCATCGCCTCATCAAACTTGCGTTTACAAACGGAGGCTTCATCAGCTATCTCCCTGCTCGTAGGTACCACTCTTCATCCCTACGTTTGCAGATTCAAAGACTCCTCACCCTTCGACGACAATCTCCTTGCTCCAAGCAATACCTCCTCATACTGCATTTGCAAACTCAAAGACTTCTTCGGTAGTCTTCCTCCACTCCAGAGCTTCCTTTGTACTACGGCACCCTTGTATCAGATTCATTTCATCAACATGATTCATCTTTCATCATCTTCTGTGTTTCTTTTCTCTCTATGTTAGCCATACACACTGTGTTTTCCCTCGCAAACCCTACTGTCTCTTTGGCCACTTAGTCATTTTTACAAGGTATCACAGCCGGAGGTGCCACAAAGATCCTCCTCATCAAAGAAGACAAAGACCGATGGTAGGTTCGGCATCAACATCTGATTTCTCTATCATTTCCGTTGCACATTGGGATATATCTTTTTTCTCCCTCCCACCCTCCCTTCTCCATCTTGCCACACCGGTACCAGGGTGTCTCCACCAACAGATTGCCCTTCAATTGGGTGCTACTACTGCGGCACGAACGGTCATCCCACCAAAGACTACCGACTTTGACCTTTGCTCCCCAACCCCTCGGAGTATATGTGTCTCTTAGCAGAGTATTTGTCAGCTCATGTGTGAATTTGAGCTTGATCTGGGCTGGGCATTTTTATTAGGTATTTTAGGTATTTTTCTAGTGTGGCATTTTATGCCATTGGGGCATTTTATGCACCAGTCGGCCAGCATTAAATGTTGTCCGACCAGCATTATTGTTCCCCACTTTTTCAGCCTATTTATACTCAGTGGCTCCTCCTCAGTCAGTCACTTCATCTTCACCATCTGCAGACTCTGTGGAGAGAGGAGCCAGTGCCAGTGCCCACGCAGCCAGTGACTCACTGTTGTATGCGACTGTCTCGTGTTCAGATATATGGATTCCATTTCCCGTGCATACATCTGAGTTCTCATCTGTATCGTGTTCTTTCTTTTCTCTTTTTGTCTTGTGTTTCAGCAGTTTATTTCAGCACATGTTTATGCTTCCACCGCTGCTCCACTTCTGACATGGTATCAGTTTTCAGGATTTGTGTTTCTGCTGTGTTTTCTTGCTGATTTCAGGACTGGTTTGTACCCCTGCTGATCAGACGACTGCTGTCGCAGCCAGGCGACCTGTTTTGGGGCTGTTTTCAGCCTGCGTTTTTTGCAGTTTTGCCATCGCCTGCTGCCTACGCACCCTCTGCTGCCTGCGTTTTTCATCTGCAGCTGCTGGCGACAGTTTTCTACCTGTTTTTCTCCAGTTTACAGCCTGCGTTTTGCTGATTCAGCATCTCTCGTGGCTAGGTGACTGTTATTTCAGGCCGTTTTCTCTGTTTTTGGCAGTTTTTGACTGATTTTTTGACTTTCTACAGCAGATTTTGTCTTCTATTGATCAGATTTTGGGTTCTTTGCATGTGAACTCTCTTTTTCTGTAGTCTGTGCTTGTGTTTTGGCTGTGTTTCCTCTCTAAATTCCATCTCTTCTCTACTTCTCTTCTTATCCTCTCCATATGGCTCCTCCGTGCACTTCCACTGATGATAAGTTACATGGACTTGATTATCTCACATGGAGTGCTGTCATGAAAGCTTGGTTTGTGCATCTCGTTGGGACGGTCCTCTACAAGCTCCCCCCGGAGTTTGATGGAGTGGCCAATGCTTTGCAGGCGCAGACATCAACGACTCCTGTCAGTTTTACACATATGACCTCGATGCTTCTTGAGCATGAGGCATCCTTGAGATTACAGGGGCGGCTTCCGGCACATTATGGAGGTGAGGCTTATGTAGCTTCAGAGAGGGGTGACGGGAAGAAGAAGTCGAAGGCCCAATGTTACCACTGTGGCAAGAAGGGACATTTGCGGAAGGATTGCAAGAAGTTAGCGGCTTCCAGGAAGAAGGAGCAGAAGAAGAAGCGGGATGTTGACTCTACCGATGAGTCCTCTCCTTCATCAGACTCCGACTCAGATCCTCCGCCCAAGGTGAAGTCCAAGGCGCGGAAGGGATCCTCTTCTTCGGATCGCGGGAAGGGCTTGGTGGCCCCTTCCTCGGCTACTTTCTAGTGGTGGTGATGAGGTCATCCCTCACGACTCTCTTGTGCCAGAGAGGGAGTGTGAGCGGGTGTTCAGATGGGGCAGCCGCGCCTCATCTATATTTTTATACAGGTGCACAGGTTCCAGAGAGGGACGTCCCTGACGCATTGACTTCAGTCTGGCGGAATCAAATCCTGGAGCTGGGATTGACATCCAGGTTCATGCTGAGCTGGTTATCTGACAGAGAGCAGGAGGCTTTCGTATGGAGCTCACATGAGGGGACACTTTGGCTGTTTGGCCAAAGGCGGGGAATCCATGGTCACCTATGTTCAGGGGCATTTTTGACAGGATGGACTTATATGCTACTGCAAGATATTGGTGATGGACACAGAGACATGCTATGATCTTCTCTATTTTCAGGTGTTTGGTACAATCGACATCGACATCAGGTTCTCTCCGAGGCACCTTGGTGGTGGCTTGATCACCCACTGCTTGGGTATCCATGGTTCTACTTGGTGGTTCTATGTTATATAGTTTCTGATCCCTTTTCATTGTACTATTGTATTGTATCAGATCACTCATGATCTGAGAGAGGGTGTTAGCAGAGTATTTGTCAGCTCATGTGTGAGTCTGAGCTTGATCTAGGCTGGGCATTTTTATTAGGTATTTTTCTAGTGTGGCATTTTATGCCATTGGGGCATTTTATGCACCAGTCGGCCAGCATTAAATGCTGTCCGACCAGCATTATTGCTCCCCACTTTTTCAGCCTATTTATACTCAGTGGCTCCTCCTCAGTCAGTCACTTCATCTTCACCATCTGCAGACTCTGTGGAGAGAGGAGCCAGTGCCAGTGCCCACGCAGCCAGTGACTCACTGTTGTATGCGACTGTCTCGTGTTCAGATATATGGATTCCATTTCCCGTGCATACATCTGAGTTCTCATCTGTATCGTGTTCTTTCTTTTCTCTTTTTGTCTTGTGTTTCAGCAGTTTATTTCAGCACATGTTTGTGCTTCCACCGCTGCTCCACTTCTGACAGTGTCTTCCACCAGGCACTCATTGTGTCACCTCTCTTTTCTGGGCCACAGAGATCATTCTGCATCGGCTATCAAAGTATTATACAAAAGGCAATAAGCCGCAACAGACGTGCACTAAGTCCTTTCGAGCACACGGAGGCTCTAAGACCTTACAAGGCGATAAGCCCTCCTGGAGACTACCCCAGTGTGCGAAGGGTTCCTCCACCTACTTCCGGGTACAGTGGCTTCCATGGCCCACATCTCCTCCACAATCCACTCTCTTGAGAGCTTGCGACTGTTCCCCACCCATGGCTCATCCTGAGCCTCCTCCTTCTCCACCCTCTTCCACTCAAGTTCAAGAGGCCACTTTTGGGTGCTTTCCGGCTTCTTATTCCGAGCCCCAAATACCCTCTTTGACACGACCGACAGCACTTCATCATCTAATACTTCGCAGTTCGTGGGCCATGCGTGGTTGGATTCCCTTTCTCTCTCAGACTGGGATTCAAAGGGAGATTTTCTTACTTCGCCCTCAGAAGGGACTTCCAATTCTTCTTCGGCTTCAAAGGGGGCTTCTACTTCTACCCCTTCCGATTCAAGGAGGAACCCTATGTGCCATGAAATTCTTTACACACCACCAACTTTCACTTTCGAGGAGTGACTCTCCTTTGAGCAATCATTTTCTCTACTCATACCCAGGATCTAGAGGATCTGCCTAGATCAAGGCCCTTGGGTCTTCAGCAGTAGCGACTTGGTGGCTTGGCCTTCATATTCCTTCTAGCATGGAGTCACGGAGCTAGTGGCTTCTCTTCCAAGGTTGAGTTTCGGGTTCTACAACTCATCCTATCTCCTAATTATCTTCAAAGGTTTCTTTTGAGTGTTATTCTTAGATTATAGGGTGGATCTTCTTCGTCCCTTAGTCAACATGGAGCCACCTCCCGAGATCGAGTACGGACATATCCTTATGGTTCTCAACACCACACAGTCCGACATTCCTCCTATGCATTGCATGTTTTCATCATCTTTATACTAGGGCACTTAGGCAAGTAAACAATTTTCCTATGAGAGACATTGTCCAAGTGGCACCTGCTGCATAAGCATTCTTCAACATGTAGCATTGCATCTCCACCTCACTCTTCTTTTATTCCCCTTTTTGGGCCTGAGAGGGGGTGTTGAGAAACCCTTCACCCACAATTTGCATTTTTGCGTTTTGTGTTTAGGGTTTGCAGCCCCAAAAAGGGGCGCCACCCTAGACTGACTATATCTATTTATAGACCACTCTCATTCATTCCTTACAACCAATCCTTCAGTCAGTTACTCCCACTCTCTTCATCAATCTTCTAACACTCTCTCTCTTCCATCATCTCTCTCTCCTCTCCTACCACCATCTCCACACTCTCCTAATGCCAGCCTTCATCTCCAGTTGACTACATTTATGGTAGCAGTGTTCTCCTCTTCAGCTAGCATCCATCCTCCATTGTTGGCGACAGCATCTTTTGTGCTCCTACACCTTGCATTTGGAGTCCACACTATCTTAGCGTCAATATCCACCCTATCTGGCATCATCCTCCACCATTCTGGTGGCTCCACCTTCTTGTGTTTGGCTACCAAGGAGGTTCCTCACCGTCTAGCATCTCTCCAGCAGACGTCACCTTCATCAGAGGCAGTTGTACCTTGCATGTGGTTCCTGGCTACTTCCCACCCTTCTGACGTCACTCCACAACATGCATTTCACTCCCAAAGGCTATCATCATCTATGTTTTCAATATCTTGGCATCACTCCCAGCACTGGCGTCACCTCATTAGGCTTGCGTTTACAGACGAAGGCTTCATCAGTTCTCTCTATGCTCATGGGTACCACTCTTGATCCCTGCGTTTGCACATTCAGAGGCTCCTTACCCTTCGACTGCAGTCTCCCTGCTCTAGGCGACACCTCCTCATCCTACGTTTGCAGACTCAGAGGCTCTTTCGGTAGTCTTCCTGCACTCCAGGGCTTCCTTTGTGCTCGGCACCCTTGTATCAGATTCACTTCATCACCATGATTCATCTTTCTTCATCTTCTATGTTTCTTTTCTCTCTCAATGTTTGCCGTACATACATTGTGTTTTCCCTCGCAAACCCTACTGTTTCTCTGGTCACTTAGTCATTTTGACACTTGTAATCCATCATCTAATGGTATGACTAAGCAAATGAATTCGATACATATTTTCCACAGCTAATCTACCGAAATCATTTTGGGAAGAGGCACTTAAAACTGCAATGCATATTTGCAACTAATCTCCACATCATACACTTAAAAGTAGCATCCTTGAAGAGGTTTGGTCTGGCAAACCTACTTCATATGACCACTTAAGGGTCTTTGGCTATGTATGCTATGTATATGTACCTATTGATAGCAGAACCAAACTTGACATGAAATCCCATTGAGACATCTTCATGGGTTATGGAGATGAAGGTGAAATGGGCTATAGAGTTTGGGTTCCAAGTATGAATAAGGTGCTACACAACCAAGATGTGGTATTTAATGAGTCAAAGCTGTTGACAAATGCCACATCTAATGACTTGGACAAAAAGAAATTGAAATTTCAGCATTATCAACCACTTGAATAGCCATCAAGTCACTGAAAATTCAGCTCCATTTGATTTTATGATAATCGACGTATCATTATTGAGCTAGATAAAAATGGGTGGCAAAGGGTGCTGATAAAGATTTTGGGCAACAAAATCAGCATGCTGGAAATGAATTACAGCAGCCTGAAAATGTATTACATCAACCTGAACATGCAGTTCAGTAGCCAAATAATGAGATCATTGACATTCCTTTGGATGTGGATCATACCAATAATATTTGCAAGTACAAGCCAAACTAGTACTTCCATTTTAAAGGGGAGACACTATCACATTGACATGATAGAAATTGTGATGATAGAAAGGAGCAAACTACCACGTAGATCAGAAAGGTAATACCGAAATTAATAGTGGGCAACCAAAGTTAGACAGGGTCAAGAGAATGGTGGCTCAACGAAGATGTTTAGGTTTGCATAGGCTGTACATTTGAGAAATCCAAACGGAAGCCTTCCAAACTAGGTAAGACATCAACGGATGTGTCTGGGCCTCATTACGCTGAAGGGGATTATGAAAGGCTCAACACATGAATGTAAGGTTTTATCGATCACACTCCAGAGCAAGATGATCGGCAATTCATGACCTGGTCTTGTGTAAGAGAGATTGTTGTGTGATGCGCTTTTGAAGCTGCTCCTTTTTCTGAGCAGATAAACCAATTCAACTCTTAGAAAGTTCAGGGCTTTCTCATTCATGGCCTGGACTTGTGTAACAGAAACTGTTGTGATGCGTTTTTGAAGCCGTTTCCTTTTGTGAGCAGATAAACCAAGTCCACTCTTAGAAGCTTCAGGGATGACCCGAATCATGCATTTGTTTTCGGGATCATCGCGCAGTGTTCTTTGAGTATGTAGCTTCCAGTCTTTCATTTCTTGAAACGGATAGATCATGGTAAAACGTAGATTCCATCTATTGGAGCAAACAGAATAATGGCATAAAGATGGAAACTCAACCATAGCCTCGCATACCTTATATAAGTCTTTAGCTTCCGCTACGGCAAGGGAGATGAGCACGACCACGAGCATAAGCCTCATTGGAAGACTCCGACAGCCGATCGCCATATCTACAAGTCCAATCGGAATTGATTGTCTCAGGCTTCAAAGAACTGAGTAAATATGATAGTCGCCCGAAGATGCGTGCTTGTTTTCGATCGGTCAGTGCTGCGTGCGAGTCGCGACTATCCTCCGCTTCTAGTTGCTTCGTTTGTTCTTTTCTGGTCCCTCCCGCATTACATACATTTACTCTCGAGCGCCGGTTTAATTCAATTATGATGTTCTACGGAGAAAAAAATTGAAAACCTTCCTATGGGAAGTTTAAGAGGTAAAATGCCTATATTTGAAATTTGTTCCACTCAAATCCTTCACATTTTTTTAAGATTTTCTCACCCCTTAATTCTATCAAGGTGGAATTCCACTAAACCTAAGCTTTTTTTTAAATGAACTGAAAAAATGAAGAACATCATGTAATTGTGACCTTTCTAATCTATAGGAAAGAACCACACATGTGCTTACTTGCAACCACCCTAGTGAAGTTCCGTACATTTAAAATCCAAAGCCACTCAAGAAAAAAGTTATGAGTATAAAGTTGACTATCAAATGCTTAGGAAAGTTTGTAGCTTTTGGTTTGGCATGTCTTTTCATGTTGCATTTAGATGATGCCAGTGTAAATGTTGTTTTCTATTAATACAAGAATTTTTTGCATTTTAAAAAATAACTAGTTGCAAACAAAATGTACATTACAGCTATGCAAAATTTGGGTTAACCTAGCTCTTGGATTTGGTCATGTAAGCAAGATCACTTGTGCTAGCATGGCAATAACTGTTGTTTTAACCGCATAAGTAATGAGAGGGAGGCATCTCACACACATAAGTGGTCATTCGAATTGTCATGGATCTACTAATGTGAGCACATCAATGGGATCATCTCACTAATGTAGCATGCCTTTGGAGAAGGTGTGATCTTGGTCACACGAACAATGTGGAGGTGGTGCCACTCACACTTAAATGTTGACATCAATGGGCTTGGCCCATCTTTTTTTCTTTGTGGAGATACGAAAGTATGTATTAAAGTAAAAGGTGAAAATATACAAAGTATGTAAGGCAACTTTTTGTGGAGGGAAGCCTAACCCTTGGCTAAGTTTACTTACAACAACCATTGTTGAGTGATTAAAAGAGGGCTTTAGTTACTTCACTAGCTTTAGTAGATTTACAAAAATAGGAGGACCCACAATGATAACATGGTTATTGTACCTTGTTCTTGATATCCAACAAAATCACATCAACCTCCACATTCTATTCAATCTACTTGAGTTGGATGGAGCTTTTGTTTTCCATAAATTTGTGGAGGTTCATCATCTTCCCATGTTGATGGATGTTCCATGCATTTGGCATTATCATATGCCTACATTAAAATATCCAATTTTTGTGTGGGCGAGATCCACATCTATGGAGTTAAAATCTTTGTTGTTTTTGCTTAGCCATATGTGCCATTAAAAATAACTCCTAATCCAATTCCTTGTTGCTAGAGGTAAATCTCTCCAATTAGTATTTCTTTCCAGTTGAGACTAGTGGGGTGAAAATGAAGGATGAGTGTCTATAAAAATAGCATTGTATCACTTGAGAGTTAACTTTGCAAAAATTAATGGACATTTGGGCCTTTGTTTGACTTCAATGCAACATCAAGGACATTTCTTAGTACCAATTCCTATTTTCAATGCGCTTTCAGTAGTCCATAATGCCTTGCTGAGGATTACCCACATTACACATGACTTTTTGGTTGGATGGGAGGTGCCCATATATTCAAATATGTGTTGCCATTGTTGAATATTCCAATCCAAGTGGCATCTCTTGTGTAGATTGTACAAGTATCTAGTTGAGGATTGGGGCTCGAGATGATCAAGAAGTGAAAAAATAGACTCCTTCCTTCAGTCTAGTCCTTTGAGGTGGAACTATCCTTTTAGGTTGATATATTGTTTGACATGTGGGCCCCATCATCGACTAGTTTGCTTCTTATAAGGGTGTTTCTTGATCATTTACATTGAATTTGTGTTTTAGTTGCTGACTAGTTTATTAGTTTTTAGTCTCCTTATCCCAGATACCTTTCCACTTAGTTAGCCCCTTCTCGAAGGGCTTATATGTTTGGTTTGCTGCTTATGTATTTTCTCCTCATGGAAAATAACATCATGGTTGTAGACAACCTTCCAAGCCTACATATCCCATAGGTGATAGCCCATCTCAGCCACATTTCCATAACCAAGAAATATGTACTTTATGAGCTTAGGATCAAGCTCATTGCACTTGTCCTTGAGAATATGACAGAAACCCTCACAAATAAAGATATGCAAATGAGCATATGATGGAGGTTTTCTATACCATATCTCCTTTGCGATCTAATAGTCAAGAGTAGTATATAGGGATCGATTAATCAAGTGTATGGCAGTATAGTAACTACCTTAGCTAAAAAGTGTTGTGGGAGGGCAATATGGCTAAGCATACTGTGAACTTGCTCTTGAATCGTCCTACTCATGCACTCATCATGTGAGCAAAAGCAAGAGCTATGGTGAAAGGAGAGAGAGAAAGAGTGCATGGATGTAAGAACTCCAATAGTCACAATGTGTAACTGGAAGCTATAGTGATGGGCATCCACTACATGCAGTGTACATGTATGCATGTACTGTCAGTGTAACTAGTGCATGGCAGCTAGGCACAAATGCCTTTACCCCCAACAACCTCCCACTTAAAGATAATGTACTTTGAGTGAGGAGTGAAAACAAAAAGGAAAAAAGTACAACATGTACGTATAATATAACAGGACAAGGAATAGACGTCATCTCATCCAATTCCCATTAACCTCCTAAGGACAGCAAAATGCTCCCTTGAGAGACTTTTCATGAGCAGATCTACTGGATTTTGGTTAGTTGAGATCTTGACAAGGTCAATAGACATGTTCTCAATGACCTCTCAAATGAAGTGGTAACGCACCTCAATGTGCTTCATCTTCATATGGAAGACAAGATTCTTGGCCAACTAAATAGCGCTCATAGAATTTGAATACATTGTAGAGATCACATCAATCACGCCTCCTTGTAAGTCTTAGTGGCTACAACATACTCAACCTCAACATCTATTGTGATCTTCAAGTACCTCATGATACTCTTCATGGTATCCTAATGCCTCCTGCCAAGTGTAGCCCTTTAGCATGCCACAAATCCCACCGCAAATGCTATGCCAAGATGAGTAGCTATCATGGCATTCATCAAACTATCACTACAGATGCATAAGGAATCTTGGCTATCTTAGCCCTTTGCTCATTTGACTATGCACAATTAGCCTACTTAACCTTCACAACATGAGAAGGTAGAGGATAACCAATAGGCTTACCATCCTACATACAAAATTGCTCAAGGACTTTCTAGATATACTCCTTCTATGACAGATAAAGGAGCCCCTTAGAGCGATTGGCATGATGCGCATCCCAATAATATGTGAGGCATGTCCCATGTCCTTCATCTCAAAGCCCTTCTTGAGCTGAGTTTTCAAGGCATCCAGCTCATATGAGCTCTCCCAGCAACAATCATATCATCCACATAGAGTACCAAAATCATAAGGCTGCCATCAAGAGTCTCCTTTGTATATAAACATAGATCCATAGTGCTATGGCTATATCCATGTGAATGAATAAAAACATCCAAGTTGTGGTACCATTTTCTAGGTGCCTGCTTAAGGCCATAATAGCTCTTTCAAAATCTACACACTTGGTATTCCCTACCTTTTTCCTCAAAGCCCTTGGTTGCTACATATAAATCTCATTATGCAAGTCCCATGCAGAAAAGTTGTCTTTACATCCATCTGATAAAGGTCCAAATGAGCAACCAATGCTAGTACCAAGTGGAGGATCGTCATCTTGACCATAGGAGAAAATACTTCATCAAATTCAACACCATGTTCCTGCTTAAAACCCTCAGCTACTACCAATCTAGTCTTATAAGTGGGCTTGGGACATGCAGGGATACTTTTCAACTTGTATATCTACTTGCATGGCATTGCCTTCTTGCCATTAGGCAAAGGAACCAAATCCTATGTGTGGTTTTTTTGAAAAGAGTTAAACTCTAATTGCATAGCCCTGTCCCATGAGTGACTATCATCTCTGTGTATGGCCTCATCATAAGAGAGAGTTTCACTTGTATATGCCACCATAACATAATCCACGGAGGAGGGCATAAAGCACTCATGTTGCCATCTAACTCTAGTAGAGTATCTCAAAGCACGCTAATCCTACACAATAGACACTAAAACATCAATTGGTATAAGTTGTCTAGCTAGCTATACAGGAGCAGGAGGCTCCTCCTGAAAGATCACCGTATGTACCTCAACTACTTGTTCAAGCTGCTTATGCATCTTTTTCTCATATGAAAAACTACATCATGGCTGCAAATAACCCTATGAGCTGATGGATCCCATAGATGATAGCCCATCTCACTTGTATCTCCTGTTAGCTATGGATTCACACTTCATACATTATGTTTGTCCTTGATATGGTTAGTACCTTAGTCATATTAGTTCTATGTGTGGGGTAGTCCTTAAATGCCTCATGAATTGCACTTTATAGGTAGTTGTAAAAATGTGACCTGAAAAGGCAACTGGTGTCATTCTTGTTTTTTGGATCATCTCTAATATTCACGACTTGTGTATGGTGGATTCTTATCATGATATATTAGATACAACAATTGGTGCCATCATTCATTATATTTCTGCTCTATTTTTAGCATGTTCCTTATGTTCTATTTTTGATTCTCTGAGTATTAGTGATGAAGTGTGTATTCTCATATTTCTGTGTGGTTATATTTGAGTTTCCTATGATATGCTTGATACATGATTACATATTCTCCGTATGAGGTACTACTTGTCCTCTTATGAATTCTATATAGATTAGGGTAGCAACATTTTGGCGACCTGCCATTGCTTCCCTCTTTCTCTGTGTTAAAATACTAGTTAAAATGGCAAAGGTTGAGGCTAGAAATTTGTATTTCTTGTATGAAGCAAAATTCATGCATGAAGCAGAGTTCCTATATGAAGCACAATTCTTGCAAGAAGCAAAGTTCCTGTTTGAAGTAAAGTTCCTGCATGAATCAAAGTTCCTGCATGAAGTAGAATATTTTGTATGAAGTAGTAATATATTTTTGGAACCAAGAAGATACAACCCCTTCTATGCTATTCTCTATTTCTAGATCTAAAGCCTAATCAAAATACTTCTCTTTAATGCCAAAAATTTGAAAAACTTTCCAAGACTTGAAGCAGTGGTAAACTGCCTAAAGCAGGATGATGTAGTCTAAAGGTTTAATTTTGCATTTCTACATATATGTCAGAGAATTATCCACATCCATCAAATGTCATCTTGACTCGAATCAGGCCCAGAGAATTAAGAGAGTTATTGCCAGGACAACAACATGGGTTATTGCGGAATGCTGGTGGTAAAGTAGAAGGAATTGGCACCTTGGATGAAGGGGAGTTCCCATCGTTTGGAGAGGAGTCCTTGGATGGTGAGACCTCTACTAGTACAGTTACTGTGTATCATTTCCCTACTACATCTACTAAATCTTCCCCAATTCTCTTGAAGAAGAAAAATGGAGTGCCTACTTTGGATGGTCTTTCAATTCCTCCAGACCGTGTAGCAGAAAGATTACAGCATTTGGTGTTAGTAAGTACAGTGTTGTTGAGGAATAAAGCAGCTACTGCAAAGAAGTCTCTTAGTTTGATCCCTTGCCTCCATTAAAGAAAAAGAAGCCAAGAGGCATGAATCCCTAGCAACCACTCAATCCTAAGGTTAGGGCATCTAAGTTCTTTGGCAATTAAAAAAAGACTCGGATTGTCATGTTGCACAGTTTTAGACTAGGTGGGTAGCTAGTGGTTTCAACAATATGTTTGGGGATCAAGTCAAATTGCAACAGTTTGCACCATCTCTCAAAAGGCCATGGATTGGTATAGCACTTATGATGTTGGACATTTTACCACATATGACGATCTTAAAAGTAGTTTTCTAAGTAGATTTAGAAAACATAAGACAACTACAGATGTGTTAAAGAAGCTGAAGCAAATAAAATAGAAGACAATGGTAGTGCATGATTATGCATAGAAATTTAAGAACCTATTGAACAGGTTGAACGAAGAAGATAGACCTTACTTTGATATGCAATGTTCATACTTAAGGGATTGGATAAAGTTATTGCATGAGTAATTACTAATGTGAAAGTTGGAAATGATAACACCATAGATGTGCTAGCTGAAGCAACACAATTGGTGGAAAAAAGACTTGGCGAGAGCATACCTAAGCCGAAGAATAATAAGGATTCCTTAGACTCTAATTTTGATGCTTCTGATTCAAGGGACATTAGTGATGAAGAGGATACTACATCTGAGTCAGATATCGAATCAAGCAACTCGCAAGATGACATGAGTAGAAGGAGCCAGAAGTGGCATAAAAAGAAAACTAGGAAGGATAAGAGTTCTTCTAAGGATAAGAAGAAGAGAAAAGAAAAAGAGGAAAAGATAGCCTTGGAAAAAAGGTTGAAGAAGAAAATAAAGAAACAGTTGACATGGGAGTTATGAATACTCCCAGGAAGGTGAAGTCATGCATCATATGTTAGAAGAGGTGGGCCGTGAGGCTAGAGAATGTTGGTATAACCCAATGGTGCATAATTCAAGACAATAAGCAGCATCGCCAATGGTACCAATAAACCAAGTTGCACTTGAGATGGCACAATAGTGAGGAATTAGAGGTTTTGGCAAAAAGGGTTAGCCACCCAAGCAATGGGGCAATGACTAGCCAAGGCATTGGAATAATGCCCAGTAGAGGTAATGAGGACCTTGTTACTACTATGGCAGGCATGGACGTATGTCAAGACCTAATTGCAAGTTATGGGTACAGCGTATGGCTGAAAGGGGAATGCTAAGAGTAGTAAGAAATGGAACTGGTAGGGCTACCCCATGGACACCAACTACCGGCACTTGCAGCAGTGGTCTTAGTTGAGATACTTGTAGAAATCATGGAGGGCCAAGCAGTAGACCAATAGCTAGAGTAGAAAATCAGAGAAGTTTTTCAGCAAAACAGGGGTGCCAAGTAAGGGTGTTTTAAATGCAACCAAACATGGGTTAGAGCTGCATGTAGATTGTGATTGTTCAAACTATATAGTTGTGGAAGATTGTGTAGAAGAGACAACAATCTTAGCCATCAATAGGGCTAAAGCCAAGAAGAAGCTAAACTGGGATGACTAGGAAAAAGCTAGGGAAGTAGCTTTGAAAGAAGTTCTGAAGTTGTAGAAGAAGAAGGAGCCAAAACAACTTAATTTCGCAAATTTTTCATATGAGGTCTAGGGGAGTCAACTGATGTATGTAGAAATACAACATGATATGCCACTGACAGGAATGTGGTGTAGTAGTTAGCAAACAACAAAGTCTAGACTTATATGAGCAGTCTCAAGGCTCTCATGAGTTATTTGCTACATTAGCTAAATCCTCATTATAGTTAACTTTGGAGCAAATCCTTAATTTGATTCCACGTTTCAAGGAAAAGCTCATAGCAAAGATTATGTTAAATCAAGGAAAAGTGTGGAAGCACTATGCTATTGATAGAAGGCAGATTGTAGGATGCTAAGCTATTATCCCCACACAGTCGGAAGTGGTGGATTACAAAGTGCCAACTATTCTAGTGGAATACTTGGGCAGTACATTTGATGATGTATTATTAGATGGAGGTTTGGGAGTAAATATTATACTTGAGGAGTTGTATTTGGCACCCAAATTATAGGGACTTGTACGAGCACCATTTCAAGTCAAAATGGCCGACCACGAGACTTCAGCCTTTGGGGATCTTGAAGAATCAACTTATTCGAGTTGTAGGGTTGAAGTTTAAGGTAAGCTTTGTTGTTCTCTGCATGGAAGGTCTTGGAGATTCATATAACATGCTGTTGGGATGACCTTGGTTTAGATTATTTAAGCTAAAGAAGAATTAGGGTTTAGATATAGTAACTATTCCTCATGTGAGTAAGGCGGTTAAATTATCTACAGTCAATCAAGTGGTATTGAAACCAAACTACTGTCCATTGGTTTCTCAAACAATAAATGTTGCACTTGAGATTGAAGATGATGAAGATAAACTCTTTTTATAGGCTAATCCTACCATTGTACCGATCTTTGAGGCAAGATACGAGTTTGTGTACATTATAGAACATTAAATGCAACAACAATAACTTATCCATTCCCTCTTCTGTTTACAGATTCTTTATTGGATGATGTAGCCTGTCATGAGATCTACAATTTTGTGGAAGGTTTCTCAAGATATATCAGATTCGAATGCATATGGATGACATGGAAAAAAGTGCTTCCATAACTGAATGGGGAGCATTTGTAAGTACTACCATGAAATTTGAGTTTAAGAACGGACCACTAGAGTTTAATGGTGTAGCACACAAAACATTTGATCCATATCTTACTACCTTTATGAGAGTTTTCATAAATGATTTCTATGTGTTTGGTAACAAAGTAGCCCACCTGCAACCAAAAACAGTTTTTAGATATTGATGTTAACAAGGCTGATATCAATGATGTATTGCATGATATCAGTAAATAGGTAAAGATTAGGGAGCTTACAATTGACAGGATTCATGGCATGAATGTTTTGCCTCTTGTATCTTATGAGAGTAGCATGCACAAGAGCAGTCCATCACTGACTCATGTATGCCTTTATTTTGTTTTGACTATCTTTTGAGTGGATTATGTAACTATAGTAGAGGGCTATAAGTATCCTACTAGAGAGGCTCTATTTATTGTTTCTCTTTGTGGCTTACTTCATGGTGTAAGGCTATGAGTAAGGCATAATTTTTCTGATTTGGTATGTCACTTTTTGATAAGGCATTTGACACCATGGATTGTACGAGGGTTCGAGTCATGGTTGTGCCAAGTGTTAGCTATGGATTCACACTTCATATACTATATTTGTCCTTTGTATGGTTAGTACATTAGTCATATTAGTTCTATGTATGGGGCATCCCTTAAATGCCTCATGAAGTGCAGTTTATAGGCAGTTGTAAAAACGTAACCTAAAACTGGTGTTATTGTCGTTTTTTGGATCATCTCTGATGTCTGTATTGTGGAATCTTATCATGATATATCAAATTTGACAATTGGTGCCATCATTCATTATGTTTTTGGTCTATTTTTAGCATGTTCCTTATGTTCTATTCTTGATTCTCTGAGTATTAGTGATGAAGTATGTGTTCTCACATTTTTGTGTGGTTATATTTGAGTTTCCTATGAGATGCTTAATATAGGAGTAGGTACTTTTCATATGAGGCAGTACCTATCCTATTATGTATTATGTATAGATTAGGATAGTAACATCCCCATAACCAAGAAAGATGCATTTCATGGACGTAGGATCCATCTTATTGCACTTGTCCTTGGGAACATAGCAGAATGCTTGACAACCAAAGACATGCAAATGAGCATATGATGGAGGTTTCCAAGTCCATACCTCCTTTGCAACCTAGCAATCAACAACAGTGCAAGTGGATCTATTAATCAAGTATATAGCAATAGTAACTGTCTCAGCCCAAAAGTGTTGTTGTAAGCCTACTTGGCTAAGCATACTACGGACTCTCTCTTAAATTGTCATATTCATGCATTTGACAATACCATTTTAGGGAGGGGTGTAAGGGACAATCAACTAACACTTAACACCCCACTCAATACAAAGCTACTCAAAAGCTTTCGAGACATACTCACCCCCATTATTTGATGTTAGGCATTTCAGACTATACCCAAACTCGTTCTCAATAAGAGCAAGCCAATGCTAAAAGGTAGACACGACATCCAATTTCTGCTTAATATGGTAATCCCAAACCTTATATGAGTAATCATCAATGAATGTTACAAATTACTTCACACCACCTAGCCAAAGGCTCACCCATGTGTTTCATGCTAGACTTCTTATGTGTACTACATGTTTGCCTACCATATAGATAATGATCACGAGACTCAAAACACTTATAGTTTAGGGATGGAAGACACTGCAAAGTGGTAAGAATTTTCATTCCTTTCAAAGACATGTGCCCAAGGCAATAATGCCGAAGAGATACATGTGAGTCACGACCAAAACATGATCATCTGACCCATATACAAGCAAGGAATAGAGGTTACTAGACTTAGCACCACATGCAAGAATAAGATTTCCACATGAATCTTCCACGAGGAATCACCCAATAAGACAAAATAACTTGCATCATCTAAGGTGCTAGTAGAGATAAGGCTCTTCATGAGAGCCGGTACATGACATACATCATGAAGAGTGAACATGCTACTTGAACCAAACTACAGCTCGCAACATCAACAATATCAACTATCTCCAATGCCAATTCATTACCCAAATAGATAGATCCAATCATATTGTGATAGGAGTGAAACCACTCTCTATGGCGGGTCACATGAAAGGAAGCCCATGAATCCATCAAACACTGAGAATATCCTAATAAAGCATCAATTAGCTACTGTGAAGCATCCAAGGAAGAAGCTACCAATACGAGATCATCATGCACATCAGGCTACAACAGATTAATCTATTTAATCTTTAACACTAGACTTGCTAGGCACAATCTTGTGGTCATTATTCCTTCTCCTGCACTTTCTCTTTACCCTTTTCCTTTCATGTATCTTCACACATTTTATGGTGTTATGACCGAATATGACCTCCTTTCCCACAATAATGGCAAGTAAGACTAGGCTTATGGCCACAAGACTTATTGTGAGATTTTCCACATGTTGTAGAGCGAGACCTTTTAAAATATCTACCACAACCCTTACCATCCTATCGGCCTCCCATAGTCAATGCACGTGATGTACGAGAAGCGTCCACATTCTTTCTATTCAGCTCTTCTATCAAAAGGGTACTCTCAACATGCTGCAATTGTAGCCCATCCTTTGAAGTGTTAGTACATAGAGCCATATGGAAAGTATCCTGCAACTTAGGTAGTGTACCAAGCAGAAATCCAGGATGCAAAGAATCCTTCAACTCAATCTCCAGTGAAGTTAGACGGTTGATAATGGAATGAAACTCATTCAAATGTGCAGACATAGAAGTCCCTTCCTTCATTCGAAGGTTCATCAATTGTTTAAGTCAGAGCACAAGTATATTTAGGGCCACACTTACTTTGGTTAGTTCCTATAATTGCTCTTAAAGACATATGAATTTACAATGGTTACATTTTGCATGGTGAAATTCCATTAAAAAAAGTGCTTCTAGTTGAGAGGAATTAATAGATAAAATTTCTAGAAGGTGGTAAAGATTTTCCAATAAAGAATTAAAGAAAAAGTGGATTGGAGGATACATTTAATTGATATCATCTCCTTATGTCCCCCTATATCGGCCCACATATTTATGCAAAATGTGTAGTAACTTTATCCACAGTTTGGAGCTTTAAAGGCAAGTTGTTTGCCAAACTCTAAATGTTGATCTACACATGTATAGTTAGCTTGTTCTTGCAACTCTTCAAACATCACCCTCCTTCAAGAGAAGGGTTGTGTTTGAAGACCCTTTAAACCTCTTAAAAGTTGTGGGATTTGAGCTAAATTTGGGTTTCATGGTTGCTATTTGTTGCTAGCAAGGATAAGTTTTAAACTTTTTCTTGCAAATAGGTTCAACATCTTGCTGGTGATTAATAAGCTATGAAAATTTCATTCATTTGTAGCATGTTTTTTAGTGGAATTTATCACCAACTATATTATGCAATCTTGTAATTTTGTTTAGCAAGAGCAAAAAATATTAAGGATCTAGGATCATACTATTGACATGGTTGAAACCTTTTGTGAAAGTAAGTATGAAATGATTGGTCTCCATTTATATGAAATGACTGATTGTTTTTGTTCAGAGTGTGAAATCTCTCTTTAGTATCTGTTTTTGGAAACACCTTCTCACCAAATTAAGTGGTGGTTGATTGTAGGTATGTTGGGGATAAATACTCAAATTGTTGTGAAATTGATATAGTCATATTATCTTCTTCTCTTTTTGTCTTGATGGTTTCTTAGAAATACGTTGTTAGATAAAGCTTTAGATGATTCAAATTTTTACATTCCAATAAGGAAGTGATGTGAAAAGTCTCCCAAAGGTGTCTCCAAAATAGAATACATGCCAAGTGTGTGTGTTTGGATATAGTAATTGATTGCTCTAAAATTAGAAGGGAATTTGTCTTCCCAATGGTGACCATGAACAATTGAACAAACTTGTTTTTTTGTCAATAATTATTCTCTCCCTCTCCCTATATGGTTGAGGTTAAATCTCCCTTTGTCTAGATGTGGAACATGAGTGTGTATTAATCTTCTTCTCTCACACACATATTTACTTTGTCATCTTCTTCTCCTTTGCTCTTCTTCTAACCATTTGACTTTGAGAAACATGGCACTTAAGAAAGTAAATATTCATATCTATGAATGGGAAAGTCCATCTAGACAATGAGGGCCTCAAAGGAACATGGATTAACTTCTTGATAGCCTTAGTTATAAAATTATAGACCTAATATTGTTCTTCATCATAAAAAGGCATATTTCCATATCATGGCAACACAACTCAAAACATACTAGCCAAGTTCTCCTAGCACTATCAAGATGGGCATTCCTAATTAAACAAATCTTTCTAATACTATAGCTTTGATCATAGCCTAGATTTTGAAGGCTAGATTGGTTAACTTTCCTTTACACCAAAGAGAAATTGCTATAGCACTATCAAGATGGGCATTCCCAATGAAGCAAATCTTTCTAACATTGTAGCTTTGATAATAGCCTATATTTTGAAGGCTAGATTCGTTACCTTCCCTTTACACATAAGAGAAATTACTAATAGGATAAGCCACTATGGAAGTCAACTTTTAACATAATTTTACTAGATGTTGACCATAAAGGCCCAACTTTAGACCTAATCCAAAACATATTAGAAATGCCTTTTTCTTTTCTCTTGCAAAGTAGACATAGAGGAGAGATGTCATTGGACCTCAAAGCCCAACATACCTCCTTTTATTAGCATAAAAAGAGTTTTTGGGAAATGCAAATTTCCAAACTATTTTTACATTATCAATTTGTATTCTTGAATTGGTATCAAAGTCACCCTCCATTTGAGATAAATGTTTATAAATTTTCTCAAAGAAAAAATTCTAAGGGAGTCCCTTAAAATCACAAAGTCCATAGGCCAATCCTCTTCTTTAGTATTGAGATTAAATCAAGTTTGCAAGATGGTAGTCCCAAAGATCCGCCCATTTAGTAACTCGTTTATTGTAATGCTTTGTGAAAGCTTTGATTTAGCCAATAAAGGGACAAAATCATTTTCATATGCTTAAATTTTCAGCCAAATATCGAAAGTAAATAGGAATCCACTTTGGTGCCTCTTTTTCCAACCCATTTGGGTTCAATATACAACTCTTGCTTATGCTCACAAAGGTCCGAGTGGTATAACATGATATGTAAGCTTGACCAAGTAGGCAAAAAACAACTTCTCTCTCTGACTAACATTGTGATCTATGCTTAGTAACTGAGGCTTTTGCAATCTAGTATTGAAGAAAATTCCTAATGCTAATCAACCTCATTCCTTTACAACCATGAAAGTAGAGTCTTGGCCATCTAAAGGATCTCAAGTCCCAAGCCACTAGAACCTCGTTATAGCATGGCTCTAAGAACTAGCATGACTTGCACGACAATATCCACAATACAAAATACACATTTTGATTAGCTTTTGAATTTGCATACAATGATGTTGAGAAAAGGGAGACCTGATAAAGGCATGCACCACTATACAAGAGTGAACTAACTTAGTAATCATGACTTGACCTAGTAAGCCCAAAGGTTTACCCATCCATGGCTAAAATTTTCCCTCCAATTTAGAATATAACCAATCAAGCCTTTCATAATGGATATCCCAAATATCTAGAAAAAATGCCTACTTTGATGTATTTGAAGCCAAGTTCTAGTAGCCACTAGGGAACATCTCGTTTGCTTAGAAATAGAAGCTCAATTTGTGGTGTTAGAGGTAGAAACAAAAGGATTATGTATTAGCAATAAAGCATTGAAAAACTCCTTAATTGCCTCCACCAAACCATAAGCAACATGATCATAAATTAATAGTAAGAATTTATGGAGTCCTAAATGACCTCAACCACATTAGAATTGTCAATAAACCACAAGAAAATTGATCATAAATGACCAATAAAGCATCAACAAACTACTAAATGGTCTTAAAACTTTTAGCGTACACAATATGTGATAACAAACAAATTCTCTCATGAATGAGTTACCATGAATCACAACGTATTCATTACAAACAAAGGAGTGCACTCATAAAAGAGCCAAAAGTTTGAAAATTTTTATTCCTTAAATAAAGATAAGTTGTTACAAGGCCAAAATGGCTCAAGGCTTAAAAAGAAGACTATTGTGGTCATGGTAATAATAGGAAAAATTATGTTTGCAAATGCTTTCGGACTTTACTAGTTGTAGCACATTTCCTCCCGACTTCTTTTAACAACTTTGACCTTACATGGGCCTCTATTTTAACATATTTGTTATTCTTTGACATTGCATTGCACTTTTAATCTCTCAATCTACTATTTTCTCATCCAAGTTTTTTTTGCCATCTCTTACATGAAAAGAGCTATAATGATTAGGACCAAAGTTTGCATAATATGCCTTAAGGAAAAAAATCAATTACCATGAATAATATTCTTTTTCTTTAATTTTGCATCATCTTTATCTTTTGTAGAATACATGGACTCGTTTCTACCACTTCATCCAAATACATGTTTAAGGGGGTAGCAACATTATCTACTTCATTATGAGATGCAATGATAACACCTCACTTCTCCCTTGCATCATCCTTCATGATAGCTATGTATTCTTCAACTCCATGTACATGTGTATTAGGCTCCTTTGTCATATTGTTTACTGTGACTGTTGTTTGGCGTCCTCCCCGTCTATCTTCTTATTTGGTACAGACTTAGGCTCTACAGTCATGACAAGTTTTAAGAAAGAAGAAAAAATTAGAGGAGTGGAAACAATGTAACAACAAGCAGTCACAAGTACTAGTTACCAATTTATCAATGTAGGACTAGTAGCAAGGATGGTAGCTAGCAAGTAGCTACTAGTTTCAAACTGAAAAAGACTAGTCATACCTATGATAGCTACCAATCCTAGACTAGTACACTAGTAGCTACTAGTGTTAGATTGATAGCTACCACCACTGCCACACTAATAGCTACTAGTGTAGGTTGAGAGCTACCAATCCTAGTGGTGGCTACTAGTATCAACCTGGTAGCTACATGTCCCAAACTAAGAGCTACCAATTCCAAACTAGTAGTATGGTAGCTACCAATTTGCTAGCTTGGGACTCTACTAACTAGTAGTCCTAAACTAGGAGTGGTAGCCATGAAACTAGAAACTAGTAGCTACTAAACTCGGAGGTGTAGCTACTTGTTTGGGACTAGGTAGCTACTAGATTGGGAGTGGTAGCTATTAGTTCACTAGTATAGGGCTAGTAGCTACCAATGTCAGACTAGTAGGTACCAGTCTGCTAGTCGCAAGACTCATAGCTTGGACTAGATAGCTCCTAGTTCTTGACTTGTAAATACTCATCCATCTATGGTAGCTACTAGTCCTTGATTGGTAGACAAGTAGCTATCAATCCCAATGGTACTATTGGATGGGACTAGTAGCTACTAGTCTAATGATAGCTACAAATTAGCTATAAGTCTAGAACTAGTGGATTGGTAGCTTCTAAGACAAGGAGTCCTCCAAGCTAGTTGCTACCAATCTGGTAATGGTAGAGTGGTATCTACCAATCCCAAAAAAAATACCAACCATGACACCCCCAATTTGCTACCTACCAATCTAGGACTAGTAGCTACCAACAATGAAAAATGCATACATCAATTTACAAACATGTTTGTTGAAAGAAACATGCATGTATGCAACAATACAATCATGCAATCGCAATTGTAAAACACAATGAATTTAATATTTGTGTTTAGGGTGTTTGGATCTACCATGATGTACTTTTTCTTCCTTGGACCAGTAGTTGGTGAGGGTGGAGATTTTGAAACATTTGTCTTCTTCTTATTAGAGGGCAAAGGTGTATCCAAATCCTATAGATGATGAAATTGATACTAGCGACCTAAATGGGAAAGGAGAAGAAGCTGGAGGTCTCTTCTACCTCTGGATGAACTCATGCGGGAGGGGGGGGGGGGGGGACATTCTTCCTTGATATCCTTACTATTTCATTGTGCACACAAAATGTTCTGTTGAGAGATATTTACTGAGTAGATGTGTAGGATTCTCATTACTTGGGATCAAGCTCAATAGACTTGTCCTCTACCACCTCCCTCATGAAGTGATAGGGCATCTCAATATACTTAGACTTTGCATGGAAGACCGGATTCTTGGCTAATTGAATAGTACTCATAGAATCTAAATGCAAAGTGTAGGAGTAATAGTAATACCATAGTCTGTCACACCAGACGACAGCCTAACCATAGGGCATATGAAATCGGTCAAGCACCTTCTGTATGTATGCCTACTGTGATAAGGGAAAGGAGCCCCTTAGAGTGATTGCACGTGATGTGCATACCAAGAATATATGAGGCTTCCCCATATCATTAATCTAAAAGTTCTTCTTGAATTAAATCTTGAAAGTATCAAGCTCATCAGGAGCTCTTCTAGAAATCAACATATCATCGACATAAAGCGCCAAGATAATAGGGATGCATCATGAGCATTCTTCATGTAAGGACATAGATTCATATCACTACAAGCATATCCCTGCGAATGCATGAAAGTATCAAACTTACGGTACCATTTCTGAGGTACTTGCTTAATGCCATAAAGGCTCTTTCTGAACTTGCACACGAGGTGTTCTAAGCCCTTTTCCATAAAGCCCTTAGGCTGTTGCAGATAGATATCCTCATGCAAGCCCCCATGCAGAAAAGTCATTTTCACATACATTTGATAAAGGTCTAGATCTAATTGCACAACCAAGGCCAAAACCAATCATAGGGTAGTCATCTTGACTAGATGAGAAAAGATTTCATCCAAGTCAACACCTTGCTCCTACTTAGCAACCAAGCTGACCTTGTATGCAAGCTTAGGGCATTCAAGGTACTCTTCAACTTGTACATGCATTTGCATAGTAATGCATGTTTCCCACTAGACAAAGGACCCAAATTCCATGTTTGGTTTTTTTGTAGTGAATAAAACTCAGACTACATGGTCCTCTCCCAAGAGTGACTATCACCTCTACGCATTGCCTCCTCATAAGTAAGAGGCTCACCAAAATCTGTCACCATAACATAGTCCATGGAGGGTACAAATCGATCATATCTCAAGTAGACCATCAGACTATGGGGCCTGTATATCCTATCTAACATCATGATCATGGGCCATTGGAGCATTAGTTGCAGGTTGTCTAGCTAGCTATACAATAATAGGAGGCTCCTCATGAAAGATCACCATGTGTACCTCAACTACTTGCTCAGGTTGCTTATGCATCTTCTCCTCATGGAAAACATCATTGTTGCGGATGACCTTTCGAGCCTATAGATCCCATAGGTGATAGCCCATCTCACTTGCATCCCCATAACTAAGAAAGATGTATTTCATTAGATTAGGATCTAGCTTATTTCATTTGTCCTTGGGTATATTGCAAAAAGCATCACATCCAGAGACTCTAAGATGCGCATAGGAGGGAGGTTTTCCAGACCATACCTCCTCTACAACCTGACAACCAATAGCATTGCATGGGCATGTGTTTATCAAATGTACGACAGCCGTAACTACCTTAGCCCAAAAATGCTATATTAAGCATGTCTAACTAAGCATACTTTGAACTCTTTCCTGAATGGTCTTGTTCATGTGCTCAGCAATACCATTCTAGGGTGGGGTGTAGGGGGCAATCAATTGACGCTTAACACCCCTCTCATCGTAAAACTGCTCAAATTCTTTAGAGATATACTCACCCCAATCGTGAGACATTAGGCATTTCAACCTATGCCCAAATTGATTCTCAACAAGAGTAACCAACATTGAAAGGTAGATAAAAAATCCAATTTTTACTTAATAGGATATGTCCAGACCTTATGCGAGTAATCATTAGTGAATGTAGCAAAGTACTTCATATCACCCAATGACTAACAGGGCATGGGGCCACATACATCAAAATGCATAAGAGCCAGAGGCTCACCCATGTGTGTAATGCTAGACTTCTTATGAGAATTGTGTGTTTGCTTGCTATAAAACATTTGTAATCAAGAGGCAGAAGATATTGCAAATGAGTTAGCATTTTTATTTCTTTAAGGACATGTGCCCAAGGTGATGATGTCATAAAGATACATGTGGTATGTTAGCCATAGCCAAAACATGGTCAACAAATCTAGATACACATAAAGGATAAAGGCTGCCAACCTTGGCACCTCAAGCAAAAACAAGATTCCCATAGGTAATCTTCCATGCAAAATCACCAAAAGATACATAATAGCTTGCATCATCCAATTGTCCAATAGATAGAACCATTTTGATTAAAGCATGTACATGATATACATTATGCAAAGTAAAAGAACTGCTTGAAGGAAACTACAGCCGTACATCCCCAATGCCAATGATATCTAATGCCAAGTCATTTCTCAGTCGAACAAAACTTGTCATGCTATGATAGGACTAAAACCAATCTCTATGTGGGGTAACATGCCTGAATCAAGCAATTGACACTAAGAATATATAGCTAAAGCATTTGTCAATTGAGAAGCATTAAGAGAGGAAGCTGTTAAGATATACTCATATTTATCTCTTCAATCTTTACTCTAGACGTACTAGGGACAATGCTGCGATCATCAAACTCTTCTTGCACTTTGCCCTTGCCTTTATCTTTGCACTTATCATCACACATCTTATGGCAATGTGGTTGAATAGGACCCTACTTTCCACAGTAATGACATTAAGAGAGGACATACAACCTTGAGACTTACTACGACAATTCTTGGTGAGACTAAGACCTCTATGAGTCTCTACCATGATGGTCATTACCACTCTTACCATCATGTTTGCCCCTAATAATCTATGCATGAGAAGTACATGTTGCATCCACATTCTTTCAGTTTATCTCCTCTGTGAGTAAAGCACCCTCAACATCCTCGAGTTTCAACCCATCCTTAGGCATATTAGCACACATGGCAGTAGAAAAAGTGTCCCATGACTCGAGATGTGTCACATGCAAGAACAATAGAGGTAGATTATCTTGGAACTCAATGCCTTGCAAAGTCAACTAGCTGAAAATCGAATGAAATTCATTCAATTGCATAGACACACTAGTCATTTCCTTCATGTGAAGATCCATGAGCAGTTTCAACCAATACATTTGTGATGCAAGACTTTTCTTGTCATAAAGATTACATATCTTTTTCCATAACTGCGATGTATTATCCTCAATTGTAACAACATTAAAATAAACATGTTTAGACAATGACAATATAAGGGTGGATTTACATAGCTCATCCAACTCATCACAATCATTCTGATCCATGCCTTCGGGATTTATACTCTTGGTTTTCAAAGGCCTAACCTACTTCTTTTAGACCAATACTTGCCATACTTGCATTTTCTAATAGGTGAAATTGTGCCATCACGTTTTTAATATTGAAAATAGCACTATCATTTGAAAGACCAACCATAATGACAGTATACCAATTTAGAATCCAAGAGAATGGGTTGTTGTAAATGCTTGAAAATAGTCCCAAGAGAGATGTCTACCAACTTCAAATAATAAACTGCCAAAGTACAATGTCTCCTCTCCAAGATGATGCAGAAAACTACAATTGTAGCACTGTTGTAAATAAATGTAGTAGTATGATCAAGACCATGTGGACATATAATCACAAATAGCAAGATCCCGCTACCACCTAGGAATATTTGGATAATAGCTTGGATATGCAAAAGAAACTAGCAGTGAATAGGTATTCAACAACTCATACTAAAATCTTCCACAAACTCAAGGGAGTCAATAACCAATACATCCCATAGGTATAAATATTGTGTGTGTAAATTATCTCAAGATCAAGTGTAGAGATATGTCAAATACACAACTGATTGAGCAAAAAGTAATGAAGCTCAATACATAACCAAGAAGCATGTATCCATCAGTGAATCCTACTGATAGAGGTAAGTACCGATGCCCAAATCATGTAAATCAAATCAACCCACTAGTAGGTGTAACTGCATTCAAGAGTATCAAAGAGAGCATGTACATAAGCTCTAATGCAATGTATGAAAATGAAGGCAAATATCTAAAAAGTGCATCTACTGAAGCATATCTGAAGTGCAAAAGAGCAATGCAAAGCTCAGTACATCAAGTACATAACATCTGAGTGCCCATAGACATCAACCAATACATCTAAGAGCATAAGACTCAAGTAAGTGTTCAAATCCATAATGTCAATCACTGAAGCAACTAAAGCAAGTAACCAAACTCTAAGACATCAAATGTAACTCAAATTTGAGTCCCAAAGCATTCCATAATCATATCTGGGTCCAAGTATCAATGCTAGACATCAATATATGCAAGTGGCATACACAAATAGCATTGTCTCAAATAGGCATAACCTTCCCAATTAAAAAGCTTGCTACCCAAATAGTGTACAATAGTAAATACCCTATTAAAACTAAACTAATGCATCCCAAAGGCACTTCAAAACATCCACAAATAATTCAACATCAATACATGGGCATATGGGCATCAATGGAAGCATAAATGGGCTCCAAACTCTGAAGTAGAACTATCCCAAGCCTATATACAATAGGTCAATTGTTTATTACAGCAATGATAGAGGTTGGGGAGCTTTCAAATGATGCTCAAGAGCAGGTACCAATACCGAAGAGTTTGCCAAAGTATTGTCCAAGTACCAAAGAGTGTCCCGAAGTTGGAGTAGAGGTGTAAACTGTTAGAGAAACAGGGCAGCATAGCAAGCACAATTCACATTGATTGTTGACGTTGCCCACTATTTGTGCTAGCTGAGCTCAAGGCTCACTTCATAGTGCTTGAAGGGTCATTGAGAACCTTTATGACAAGCGAGAATGAGTGGAAGCAAACCGAGAGATGATATAAGTCAATGCATACCTTAGGGTGAAGTAGCCATAGCTGCCATGAAACCTTCAACTTGTAGATATTCAAATTTGGATCAAAGCAAATAATGAAGAAGCTCCTCGAATGGTTAGCTCTAATATCAATTGAAGCGAGAAGCTTGAGTGGAAGCAAGAGAGACGTGAGCTATAAGGATAGAGTGAGAGAGTAAGAGAGAGAGAGACTCAAGATGTGGAAACTCCAACAGTCACAATGTGTGATTGGCCTTACCTTATTCAATATCGTTGAAAGAATAAATAATAAAGTGAGAGTGATGGGCACCCGCCATCTACAGTGTATAAGTGTGCAGTCACAGTGCGTGAAGTAAATATAGGGTAGTGTAGGCATAGATGCCTTTGTCCCTAACAAGAATCAAGGACTTTGACATTATCTTAGCCTTGATAGAGCCCCCTATCCAATGTGAAGGCATTGACAGCTGTCAGAAGTATTTTTCTTATTACAAATATTCATGTTAGCATTCTCTACAACACCCTAGTGTGTCTTTAAGAGTACTCTTTCAATCAAGGCATTGGACCAATCTATAGGTATACAACTGGCATTTAGGTTTGATCACCCTTGTATATATGAACTTTTCACCTTCGCCTCAAAAAGTTGTTTTGCAAGCACTCTAATAAGACATTCTTAATCAAGCAATCATTTACCTTAGTAATAATATTGGAAAACAAAGTGTTTTTGCATATGAAAGGCCTATAAGTTTTCCCTATTTTTGAACTTGGACATGATCTAAAATCCACCAAGTCCCATTTTCAATTTGGGTTCCTCTAATATACCAAGCTATCAACAAGACAAGTTTTTAATTTGGAGAACATTTAGGAGATTCCCAAAGGAAGTGATTAGTTAATCTAGTACTAACTAATTGAATATTTGAAAAAGTATGCCCATTTTATCTATTGCATGAAGAAGAAACAAAAAGCTCTAGTTGACAGTGACATGCAATCCATGCAATCCACCCTAGAACTATGTTAACAAACATGGAGAACAAAGGAATACAAGGATACTCTAAGCTTTTACATATTAAAAGTGAGATGGGAGATGAGCACCTTGAGATGCCCCCAAGTCGAATAAAGCTCACACAATTGAATCCCATTGTGAGGTGATGTGATTTTTATTCATAAAACTCAAAACGTATAGGGAGGAAACTCTTGAGACTCCACTCAACAATTTCCACAATGTGTGAGACCCAAGCACTTTAATACATGTATGTGCATATCATGTGGCGCAAATAGACAAGCCAATCAAGAATCTCATCCCATTGAGATACATGCTAGTCAAGCAAAGAGGTGCAAATCTAACATCATCATATTTATAAATATCCATTGCATTATTAGATAGTGTTACCTTCTATCAGATAGTTTTCAATTGCTATCAAACTTCTATTTAAGATGAGATACTCCAAAGCTAAGCTCACAAAGATGCTCTACCCTTACATACTTGAAAGAACATATGTACAAAAGAGAATAAGAGTCAAAAACTCATGTCACACCAAACAAAACCAACCAATGGTTGAAGACCATTCACATGTTTGCTCCTACAAGCTTCAATGGTGATTTGAACAAATGCTAAGTGGACAAATTGAGTATATGTGTGTGCATGTAAGAACAATGATGTGTTGGATCTCATTGCATGTCCATATAGAGTTAAAGTTCAAATAGTTATAAAGATATATGGTTTGCCTTGACTTTTCACTCATGTGGTCCAAATTGGTCCATTGACCACCACCCACATATCCCTTCACACTTCTGCATTGAGGCCCTTTTGCCAAAGGCGCACCCACTGTATGTTACTCCAACAACAGCCGCCCCCCACGCACCCACCCAAACCACCAAAAGATAAAGAGGACCCTTGGCCCCCCTAAGCTGCACCTACTTTGGATGTATACTCTTCTACCTTCATATACTCTTTCCCGCTTGACCTATTCATAGGTCCATATGTACCATCTCCATAACCATTTTTCTACAAGATCAGAGTGCTTCCAATGTCTAAACTAGGAAACCTACCAATACATAATGCCAATCATTGCTTCTCAATTGGAAGGCTTACAAAATTGAGCACCCAAAGCATGGATGGGCATTTGAGAGGTGGCCATTTTGATTGACCTCCATCAGTCTCCTATTCTCTCCAATTGGACATGCCAGTTGTGGGTGATGACTTTGTTTTAGTCAAATCCGTCATGCATAGCTTGTGATGTAGCTTTGAGCCTACATTGGTTTAACTAAACACTCCTATGTGCATATCAGAGGGTCACATCCTTGACGGTTATACAAAAGTGTTGAGTATCTTATGCCCACAGCAAATATGTACATAATCTCACAATCACATGGGCCAACGTACAAAGTTGAAGGTTAGTTAAAACTCAACCAGACCTAAAGTGTGACATTGAGCTGAATTGTTATACTTTCCTTTAAACCAATCCTACAAATAGGAAGACGTAATAGACCATCTCAAAGATGTGTGACACTACGTTTTTGCTCCATAATTTCATGGATGCAGTGGGAATATATATGGATGTGGCCATATCTTATATGGGGACTGTAAAGTCAAATTTGAAATTGACCAGAAATACATGATCTTCCCTTCTGATTACTGTAACAATGTTGTGCTGCAAATAATGGAGGGTCAGAAGACCTTCCACAAAGCAGGTTGGATGACAAAGCTTTTAATAGGCTGCTTTTCACAAGAGATATTGTAGTTTGAGAACTCTAAGATTGTTAGAGACACTGTTCAGCTTTCTATCACAATCTTTGTGGCAGCAGAATAACATTGAAGTTGTTCCGTCCAAACAACATGCGGTGGGAGGCAGAAAAAGTCATCATTTGAGAGCCAGGGAAGTGTAATGGCCAACAAAGAATTGTTCATGCTTGAAGGCATAACCTGAAGTTTCATGTCTCAACATACAAAGACGATCCTTCAAAATGTTGGAAGAGCCAGCCATGTGAGTATTGACAAGCTTGCATGCTCACCATTCAGGGAGTTTAGTCCACTTCTGCTTTTCCTTATAACAGAAAAGGAACTCAATCTGGCATTGTGTTTGCAGGTATACACTGTACTGCTTGTTAGCTCACCGCTTGAGTCACCTTGGAGAAGACCCTTAGACTCACCATCTCTTTAGCAGCTCTATGCATGTGTTGAGCATGTTCTATTCCTCTTCATCATCATCACTGAAAGCATTGAAGGGCCTGTTCAATCGACCCACTGTAGCCAATTCCTCACTTTTCAGCTGGTTTGATCTCTTGCCATAGCTTCCCTTCACTGTATTCTCAGTAGCCAAACCAGAGAATTGGGCAGCTGCTTTCTCCTCAGACTCCTCATCAGTCCAACCATCTGTTAATTCTGACTCCCTGTCATCCCAAACATTATCCTCTTCATGCGGACCAGTAGTGGGTCTTTCTATGTTGCCCCTAAGCTTGTCCTTTCCATTGCTTGAATCCATATTATCATGGCATCCAAAAACTCGATGTGAGGTCTCATACTGCTCCTCTACGTTGACTTTGTTTACGGTTGCGCAGCCATCACTCCTTTCATCTGGTTGATAATGGTTCTCACTTTGTGTAGCAATCTTTGCATCATATGTACTTTCACCATCGTCCAAATAAGGCTCCTCAAAGAAACCTTGATCATCATCACCTTCATTCGCAGAAAAACTGTCTGCTTTTTGCACAGCAGCTGCCTTTTTCTTTGCTAGGTGAGCCTCCTCTGCCTCTCTATAGTTGAACTCATCATCTGCAGCAGTTGAAGTAAGTCAGATTCATTTAAAATTCCATTTCAGTGTCCCACAAACCTACATTTAACTGCATCTCAAACCATCACCGAACCAAAGGGAGCTTTACAACTAAAATGGCAATAGCAACTATATGTAAGTTTGCAACACCGTGGACTAATTCACATATACACAAGTCCATACTCTTTTCTGACTCCACATCATCGAGACATACCCAGTTTGACGCCTATAAACAGCTGAATGAGTCTCTAAATGAAGTGCAAAAAGGCATGTATATCAATATGTCATAGTAGTTATACCAAAAGTGGGAAAACAAGACCTTTCCCAGCTAATATTGGGAGACAACAGCCTTACAAAGGACCAGGAAAATGTTATGAACTTACAACAAAATACTTACATACCTGATATTTCATCTAGATATGGTCTTTCTGATTGCTCATCTTTGTCAAAACTATCAGACAATTCATCATACCCTTCGCTGTCATCACCCTCAAGGTTATCTGATAGCTCATCTTCACTTGAGCTAATCTCATAGCTGTCTTTATCATCGGCTTCATTTGGCTCATCATCTTCGTCCACACTATCTGACGCCCAGTCAAAAGTACCATCCTCCTCCCCACTTGATGACACCTCACTAAATTCTTCCACAGATGTGTTCTGGACAGCAGCTTGCTCAGCTTCTATTTGAGCTGTGCTGCTCATATCTGGCTTGTTGACTTCCTTTTTAGAGTCAAGATTACTCAGCAATCCAGCCTCTTTTTGTTTTCTTCGCAATGTTCGTAGTTCAGTATGCAGATTCTCAATGTGCTCATTAATTGATTCCATTGACTGAAGATACTTTGACTTGAACAGAGCCTGCATCAGCGCATTTCCCCCGTGTCAAGCAATTGGATCCCTCACATGAGCAAAGTTAGAAGTCACGTCAGCTTTGCCAGATTTAACTACTGGAAACACAAACAGCGTATACATTTCAAATTGAATAAAAAGTCAAAACACTCGCACAATGATAACGTGGCTATAAATAATCCTGATTGGAGTTGCTGTTTAAAGGGCGATTCACTCTACAGATGCTCTGCCACAACTTGTCAACAGAACAGATGCAAAGCTATAGCCCCCAAGCACATGCTATAACATCATAATTTCAACCACAATATCTTATTAAAAAGCATTTACAATGCTATCTAGGCTAATTGCAAAACATAGTCAAAACACACCTTTCTTTTTGTGAGAGTATTTTCTGGTGTCATTTGCTTCTTGGGCTGCTTATAATTCCTCCCACGATACATGATAATTATTGTTCCCACATGAATGTCAATGACTATTCCCCCAGTTAGCCTTGTCAGCTCCCTTGCAACTGTTCTGATATCATCCCTCTTGAAAATGTGGCAATCAATTTGTACAGTCTCATGAAACTTCCAATGCATATGCATATTAAGAACTACACCACCATACACTCCCCTCCTGCCAATGGGAACATAATTTCTGTTTTTATACCCAACCTTCTTCAAAGCCTGAAGCTGTTCTGGAGTAATCAATTCAGGATCATGAACAGGTTCTGGATCCTTTTCAAGTTCATATTTTTTGAGCCGTTGTATCAGAACAGCTTTCTTCCTATTTGCCTGCAGTTCATAGGACAATATTGATATAAGGGTAAGTTTTGTAGCTTCGTACAACCAAAACTACAATTTAAATGCCATTGGGTAAACATCAATCACTGCATACTTTCACAACCCGTACAATAATTACTTTCACCAAAATGTGTTCTCTTATTGTTATGTAAAAAATATTAAACGAAAGGTCACAACAATACCCTAACATTGGATACTTGTAATATGCTGGGTGATCTATCCTAGAAGACACCTCTACAGAAAGCAAAACACCTATGCAGACACCTCTAGAAGTCTAGCATGGCTGGTGTCAGGTGAATAAAGTTTATGGCATGAAGTAGAGAACTTGAGATGTATACAGCAAGCTGCTGCTGCTCCACGTGCCCCTGAACAGCCATTAAATGATCACGGTATGCACCCCAAAGTGGAACATCAGTTGAGCAAGAAAGGGCTGCTGTAAATGCAGCGAAAACAATCCCTAGATGGCTGTTATAGATTCTCTAGGAGAGAAAAATCAATACTCCCTTACCTCAGTGCACTAGAAGGGCTGCTAGACAGGCAGCACATGATGTACATGGGACACATTTGGTTGATACTATGGAAGTAGAGGCTCCTTTTGATGAGCATGTGTTTATGAGCTCATTGTTAAATGATGATGAACCTACTTTTGATGATGCACAGCAAGATGCACATTGGTTGCAGCCATGAAAGAAGAGTTGGGTTCCATTGCTACTAATGGTACTTGGGATCTTGTTGAGTTGCCACCTAGCAAGAAAGCTATTGGCACTAAATGGGTTTTTAAACTCAAACACAAGGTTGATGGTTCTATTGACACGTACAAGGCACACTTGGTTGCCAAAGGATATGCTTAGAAAAAGGGCATAGATATTGAGGAGACTTTTGCTCCTACATCCCACATGAGTACCATTAGATGTGTTATTGGTATGCTTGCCCATCATGGATGTAAAGTGCATCATTTGTATATTAAGACAACCAGTTGTATATTAAGACAACATTTCTTAATGGTGACTTGTGTGAGGATGATTATGTATCACAACCTCCACGGTTTGTGGTTAGCAAAGAGCACTTGGTTTGCAAATATGCAAGGCTTTGTATGGCTTGAAACAAGCTCCTCATGCATGGTACTCGAAGACAGATGTTTACTTGAACAACGAACAGTCCAACTACTCCTCTATACATTAAGAATGAAAAGGAGGGGGGGGGGGGGGGGGGACTTGCTAGCCATCATTCTTTATGCAAATGATATGCTACTCACCAGACCTAAAGAGGGTAAAATTGCAGACTTTAAGGCTGAATTGAAGGATACATTTGCTATGTCAAATATGGGCCTATTACATGACTACTTGGGGATTCAATTCACCCAAAATCAGCAAGGTATCATCATATCATAGTCACAATATGTAGAAAAGCTTCTACATAGGTTTAACATATAAGATTGTAAACCTATGAGTACTCCCTCCTATGGAGCCACAACTGATGCTTTCTATGCATGATGGTAGTGAGATGACTGAAGTTGCAATTTACAGCCAAGTTGTCAGATGCCTTATCCATCTTTGCAACACATGCCCATTTAGTTTGCAGTATCTCAAGTGAGCAGGTTTATGCACAGCCCATGTATAGTTCATTGGCAAGTTGTTAAGTGGATCTTCCATTACTTGAAAGGTACTCAAACACATGCCTTGATATTTCCCAAGGGGAATAGACTTGCAACTACAAGCTTATAGCAATTTAGATTGGGCCAAGACTTAGACACCTCACTCTCTACAGTCTAGTAATGGATATTGTTTCTTTTTGGGCCATTCATGCATTTCATGGCTTAGTAAGAAACAACCTACAAGGCTACCTCATTTTGTTAGGCTGAGTATAAGGCAGCCCTCACAACAACAGTTGAATGTGTATGGCTGCACAGATTACTAGCTAGTGTACTAGCTAATGCATAGATTACACCCATTCTCTCAAATAGTCAGAGTGCTCTTACAGTAGCATGAAATCCTATGTTTCATGTTCGCACGAAACACATTGAGATTCACTACCACTATGTTCGAGAGAGATCTAATGCATGAGAGATCAGCTTGATGTATGTTTCCACACAGGAAAATGTTGTCGATGTTTTCACCAAGGTCTTACCATGTGAGAAGTGTGAGGCTTTCCGTAAGTCCTTAAACTTATTACTCTTTGGTGATTGACAATCCTTGTACTTCATCACATTGGCACTATAAGGGATGTTAGAATTTGCTAATTTTGGGCAGTGCCCCATGTAATTTGTGCGGTGTGGACACTTATTAAAGCGTCAAAATATAGTGTGTCTAGGACTTTAAAACATGCTCACAACGGAACGGGAACGGGGAATGGAAACAAGCATAACTTATGGAACGGGATACATTATGGGCCTAAAATATTAAATTTTAAAACATAACAACAAAATTTAAAAATGACTCAAGCATTCAATATATACTAGAGAAAATTTAGTTTTACGATCATGGCATCAAAAGTAAAAAAATATGAGTCTAAAATAAAAGTTAAAACATAACAAACAAAATTTAAAAATGACTCAAGCATTCAATATATACGATAGAAACTTTAAAGTTTTACAATCATGGCATTAGAAGTCAGAAAATATATGAGTCTAAACTATAAATTTTTAAAACATAACGACAAAATTTAAAAATGACTCAAGCATTCAATATATACTAGAAAAACATGAAAGTTTTACAATCATAGCATCAAAAGTCCAAAAACCAAGATAGATGCTAAATTAGAAGGATCATGCAACTACTATAGATGTACTATCCTCAATGGCATCATCCACAACGATTACATCATTCTCTTAGTGAGAATCAAACGTCCTCTTTTGAACTTGGGCTCAAGAATTATAAAGCTTTCATTCTCAAGATTCAAACGAGTAACTTGACCAACAAGACGAAGATTTGCAGCCACATAGACCAAGTCATTGGTTCTACTCGTCTTCAATCTATTTCTCTTTTTTCAAGCAATATGGCTGAAAACACTCCATAGTTGCTCCAAAGGTGAGAAGCTAGCATTTTGACTCAAAATCCTGATTGATAATCATTGTAGCTCTGGTGTTTTTACTCCACAATCTTCCCACCATAGGGCAGCAGCTACAATGGTTCTATCTCCCTCAGCATATGCTGACCCAAACTTTCCTTTTTTGCTCTACAATCTTCCCACCATAAGGCAGCACCTACAATGGTTCTATCTCCCTCAGCATATGCTGACCCAAACTTTCCTTGCTTCTATACTGGTGTAGATGTGTCTTGATCAGCCTGCGCTCGAAAAAATCTGGAACCAATCTTTCAAGCATAAGGTCCCAACTCTCTGACACCTCTTCATCTTGCTCTTGTCTCTTTTCTTGGAACTCAAGATCAAGAACAAAGGCAATTGCATGCCTCTTTGTCATTTTCTTGACACGGTATCAAAGCGAGAGGTGTTTAGTAAGCCACAAAGATCCTCGGCATCAAAGAAGGCAAAGACATGTTGCGGATTCAGCATCATCTACTGATTTCCCTCTTTCAGTCCTACGACTTCTCCACAAGTAGATGGACAAACCACTAGGCCCTCCTCTTCCGACATCATCAGCACCTCCACCGATGCTTGCTGACATGTACCTTTGCTCCCTACCCTCCGGAGTATATGTGTCTATCCCCTCACACTTATTGTGCCATCTCTCCCTTCTAGGCCACATAGTTTATTCTACGTCGACTTTCATCTTTTTATGCTCAAGGCAATAAGACACATCCGATGTGCACTAAGTCCTTTCGAGCCACAGAAGCATCAATCGGTAACCTGGCCTCCTCACAACCACTGCAATGTGCTACGGAGGTTGCTTCTCGTTCTTCTTGGGTATCAGGAATGCCACCTCGACAACCCGTGGTTCTGCAATCTGCTCCACCGAGAGACAGTAATTGTTGGATACCGTCCCCTCCTCGGCAGTCCGCTTCTTCACGAGATAGAGGTTGTTTGACACCTTCCGTTACTTCGACTTTGCAATCTGCTCCACTACAAGACAATGATTGTTCCCCACCCTTGGCTCTACATGAACCTTCCCTTTCCCCACCCTTGACTACTCAAGTTCTAGAGGCCACCTCTGGGAGTTCCAGATAACTTCTTCGGCACGACTGACCACACTTCCTTTGTCATTTGACGATTGAAAGTCCATGATCCATGAGTTTTTATATTCCCTCTCTTGCAGAGGGGAATTTAGAGAGGGATTTACCCTTTTTGCCCTCAAAGGGGGCTTCTACTTCTTTGACTTCAAAGGGGACCCTTGCACCTCCACCCTCAAGGGAGCCATCTCCTCATCATGAAGTTCGTCACCCACCCTTTGCTCTTTTGGGATGGTTGTCTTGGAGCACTCATTTCACCTATTGATACCTAGGATCTTCAGGTGCCCCCTAGATTGGGGCCTTGGAGATTTAACCATGACTTGGTGACGAGACCTTTGAATTCCTTCTAGCATGGAGTTATGGAGCTAGTGGCTTCTCTCTCGAGATGGAGTCAAGTTTTGCACTTCATCCTATTTATTATCCCTTACTATAGGTTACCTTTCAAGTGGATATCTTAGATCTTTGAGATTCTCTACATCTTCATCGTCTCTCTCTTCGCTCCTCTTTCTTCTTCCCTTTTTGCGCTTGAGAGGGGGTGTTGAGAAACCATTACTTCAATTTACACATTTCATTTAGGGTTTTGCACTAACAACCCCAAAAAGGATTGGTGTCCACACTTTGGCCACTTTTTCAATGGGCGCCCACACAGTGATGCACCATCCCAGATAGCTTATGTCTATAAATAGGCAATCACTTCATTCATTCATCACCACCTTCTTCATTCACCATCACCACTTAAGTCATTCTCCACTCCCCTTCTTTTGTCACTCCGACACTCTTCTCTCCTCATGCCGTTGTTGCCCACACCCCTATCAAGGGACATCGCAATTTGTGGCCTTCTTCCACTGTCTCTCGCATAGTGTCATCTCTCCCTCACCTAGTGACAAATTCTTCTTGCATTTTGCATCTCTAGAGCATCTCCACTAGCAGGTGTCATCTTCTTTCCATCTGGTATCACCCTAGTATTTGCATTTGACTGTTTGGAGGGCTTTATACACCTTGGTGTCATCACTCTCCAGCTTGGCGTCAAGTTTCCTACACAAGCATCAATCTTCACCTATTGGCGTCAACATCTATCCTTGCGTTTGCTAGTCAAGAGGCATCTTGCATTTGCATTTTGCATCTTGGCTAACTCCCCGACATTTGAGGGCTACGCTTCGCTCCCTTGACAGCTATCCTTCACCTTCCAATGATTATTTCGATAGCCCGCCCACTGCCTAGAGGACAATGTTTCGCTTTCTTCACTGTGCAAATTCCCGACAAGTGTTGCCGCATGATTCAAATAGGACAATAGTTATCTTTTGAGCTTTAGCTCTGCTGTATCAACTTTTCTTCTCATAGCATGATTTAGTGTATCATCACCGTGTTGTTCTTGTGCTTTTGAGTTTCTCTTCTCTCTTAGTGTTTGCCATACACACACTGTATTTCTCCTCACAAACCCTACTATCTCTTTGGTCTCTTTTGTCATTTTCTTGGCAATGCCTCCTGCTACATGACTCCCTCCAAAGACAAAACTGACCGCTTGTGTTGGATGTAAGGTCAAGTCTATGTTGGTGACAACTCTTCCATCCACATTTGTGGCATAAGACACATTTAGATCATCCTCCAAAGCTGAGGCAATGCCTTCACATGGAAGGTTCTATACATCCCTAGTCTTGGTTTCCATTGCTTTCTATAAGCAAGATATGTGGACTAGGACTCATTGTGGAGTTTGATGCTTCCTAATTCTAGATGGCCAAACAAGGAAGGTGGTGTGAAATAACGAGGAGAATGGCGTTTCTGAGCTCAAGAACATAGCACCCCTCTCGTTCAATCTTCTTTCTTCTTGGTCTCAGAATGATTTGGCATACTCGATTCAATCATCTCAACCATGAAAACCTCTAGAAGGCAACTCGTGAGCAAATGATTCGTGGCTTACCAAAGGTTAGGGTGAGCCAAATCCCTTTCTATATGTTGCATCAAAGGTAAACAACAGTGTGATCCTATTCCTAGCAAGGCTTCTCAACAGGCAAGGCCCCCTTGGAGCTTGTCTTCACTAATTTGTGCAAACCAATTCATTAGGAATCCCTTAAGGGGAGTAAGTATATTGTGTTTATTGTAGCTGATTATAGCAAGATTACTTGCATCTATTTTTTGCAACTCAAGTCAGAAGCCTTCTCAAACTTTCCAAACTAGCTTATCTTCAAGGAAAACCAACCTAGGAGGAAGTTGAAAGCAGCCAGAGCTAATAATGGTAGGAATTCACCTCCAAAGAAATGGCTCGCTTCTATGCAGAGTGAGGAGTCCATTAGGAATTTGCCAATACCAATACCCCCATCTGAGAACGGAGTCTTGGAGCGAAAGAACACGACCATGGTCAAGATGGCAAGGACTATGCTAGAGCATTGGAGGGTGCCCCAAATTCTATGGCCATAAGTTGTAGCCATGGTTTTGTGAAGATATGCTAGGGTTTGAAATGAGGAAACATAGAATGTATGAACATGACTAAAACACAAAGACTCAAACAATGATGTGCAAAACTCAAATCCTAAACGCAAAACATAAACCTCAAAACTCAAAACATAAACAATGACAGAGAGAGAAGAGAACTTTGAAGTGAATAAACCAATGTAGTAAATGAATGTAAGAGTGTACAAAAGGCTCAAGGGCAGAGCAGTGAGTATTGGAGTATGACATCCATCGAAGATAGATCCCAAATGCTGAAACCACCATTCAGAGATGTCAAAGAGTGGGAAGGAGTAAAATGTTGATCATCAAGGTAGTATGTAGCCAAGTGATAACAAGAGGAGGTGTTAGATGACTAAAGGAGTAACAAATTTGCAAAACGCAACAACTAGTGGAGTGTCAAATGATGTCTTGGGAATTGCACTACAAAACGCAGCCTGCTGAGCGCATGCCTGGACAACAAGGCAGCCTCCCTAAACAGCAAATGCGACAGTCTGGAGAGACTAAATGGTGTCAACAATTGCTAGAGTGATGGGCGACACCAATGGATAAGTCGCCAAAGAAGGATGATGATGTGCCAACAGTCTTGAGTGACTCAACAGCCATTGGAAGAAGGCTAATGGCTAAAAACTGCACATGAATGCAAGAAACTTGCATAGAAGGATAGGGCTGATGAGGGGAAAATGCTATAACTGAGAGTGGAAATCAAGAAGTAACCCTTGCATTAACTTAACATTGGCTATGGCATTGCAAGCTCTTCGTTAACAGATGTGATCAGGGTGAGCCAGTCGAGGGTCCCCCGGCATAGGTTCAAGACTAACTACCAGGTCCCAAAGTCCCTAAGATGCAAGCACTTGTTGCATGAAGTTTGACCAAGTGGTAGATTTGACCCATTAAAACGAGTCTTATCCGCAAAGACATTCTTGGCTATAGTAACAACAATGGTGGTGCTGTAAGAAGGATAATGTGGGTGGGGGAGTGGATACACTTGGGAATCAATCCCAAAGTGTCCACCATGCATGTAGGAAGTGTGCACAGTGGATCCAAATGTGGGCACGGACCGACCAAGCCTCCACAATATCCACAAAATACTCTTTACAAGAACACCAGCTTTGATACCATGTGAAAAGTCGAACCCCAAACACAAAACACAAAACTCAAAACTCAAAACACAAAACACAAACATTGACAGAGAGAGAAGAGAACTCTGAAGTGAATGAATCAATGCAGTAAATGAATGTAAGAGAGTACAAAAGGCTCAAGGGCAAAGCAATGTGTGTCAGCATGTAACATCCACCGAAGACAGATCCCAAATGCTGAAACCACCAGTGGGAGATGTTGGCGAGTGGGAAGGCTCAAAATGCTGATCACCAAGGCAATATGCAGCTGGGCAACAGCAGGAGGAGGCATTGGACAAAAAATGGAGCAGCAAATCTGCAAAACGCATGAGCTGGTGGAGTGTCAAATGACATGTTGGGGCCTGCACTGCAAAACGTAGCCTGTCTGATGCCCAGCGGATGCCTGGACAGAAGGGCAGCCTCCCTAATCAGCAAATGCCCCCACCCACAGCAGACTGACTGGTAGTGCTGTAAGAAGGATAATGTGGTAGTGCTATAACAACTTTGCATTTTGTAACAGAAAATTTCACTTTATTTTCCTTGAGTCGTTTAGAGCAATGCTTTCACTACAATTCATTCTCCATGTGTGAGGTAAGTCATCTTCCTGTGCAAGCACCAGCCATCCAGATTCTCATCCTATTGAATCCATCAGAGACCCATACATTGGAGAGAACTAACTATTCTCGATGGAAATTGAAGGCCAAGCTGAGATTATCCTGGACACAAATGACCTCAAACAGACAAGAACAATCATGAACAAGAACAATCCCTTTCAAAACTGAAGGCCAAGTTGAGATTACCCTGGACCATATGACTTCAAACAAACAAGAACAGTCATGAACAAGAATATTCCCTTTGGAAACTAAAGGTCTAGCTGAGGTTATCCTAGACACCTCACATACAAGGACAACCATTAACAACAATTAAGTGTTGAAACATAAAATCATCTAGATTCTTTTGTATGGACAGAACACTTGTTTTTAAGACACAGCATTCGCAATATAGATCTATGTCCTCCAATACATCACCGCTGCTGCATTTGTAAAAACTACAAGTTGCTGTTTCTAATTAACATGAAGTAAGGGAGGTATGCACCCTCTTGAGCCGCCAGAGGAGCCTCTCTTCAGGGGTCATCTGTGCCTTCATCAATTTGGCCCTCCTTCTCAAGAGCTTGAATTCTCTGCGGGCAGAATCGTGTCTCTTCCGATTCTCGACACGTGACTTCGTGCTCATGTGTCGAGAGGAAGAAGGACATAACCCTGGCGAGCAGGGATCCATCCACAGGGAGGGCGCCCCTTTTCCTGAGAGGGGAAACTCCCCACGGCCCTTCGAGTGATCGCACGAGAAGGCTCCTCCTTGCAGACGGAGCCTGTCATGTGCTTCCAAAATCCTGAAAGAGGAGCCAAGTTTAGCCATGTCTCCGATCAGCCCGAAGGTGTGCGATGGCAGTGATGCACAAAGTTTACCTAGAGGAAGACGGCAAGCAATGCACGCTCTGAGATCTGCCATTGAACAAACGACGAAGTGATACCCTCCCCTGTAGCCTGTGCAAGGAGGAGAAAGCCATTGATTGCACCAGGGTTTTAGGAGGTTTTTACTGTCAATGCTATATCATTTGAATGCTACTTTGGACACTCAAAACATCATCAATAACATGCTTCCAATCAGTGTTCACTCTAAACATTTCTGGTAGGAGATACAAAAATCTTAAGTTCAAACTTTTGCATGGATTTTTAAATCAAATGACATGTATTCCCTATTTGTATTATTATATTTATATAAGGATTTTTAAATTAAATTACATGAATTTTTGCCATTTTTATAACAATGATTTGTAACATTCAAGGTCTTATTCTTTCAAAATTGAAAGTTATTTGAAATTTTTGCAACTCATTTTAACTAGAATTTTTGCAACTCATTTTACATTAGGTGTCCCATCCCTACATAAATGACTTTAACTACATGAACTCATGTAGGTCGATTTTGCATGCATGTGTCATCACTCTAAAGAATGATACTTAACATGAACTCATCCCTACATTAATGACTTTAAATGCATGAACTCATGCAGGTCAATTTGGCAAGCATGTGCCATCACTCTAAAGAATGATATTTGACACTAAAAACCTTGAGAATTAAATTATACCTAACAATTAAAATTCGATTAAAAGCTTGGAATAAGGATTTGCAAAGGATTCAAATCATACTTCATACTTACTAAAAGTCACATTATAACCATGGTACATCAAAGGATTTGAGATTGCTAAGGGCATGCATCGCAAGCTACTACAATAGTTGTGTCAAGTGTTGAGTTCGATTTCAAGTTCAGACCCATGGATGGACTAACATTTCTTTCACTACTTATATGGGCCACCCTTGATACTTACAAGCATCTTCATATATTTTTTAAGAAGTGCTTTAGTATATCAACTCCACCATTACTTTGAAAAGTTTTCAACTTAATGAAAATAGTTTTATGTTTCACATGATTGACAGTCCACTCAAGAACAAAAGAACAAATGTACTTAGTTTAGAAGAATTTAAGTCAATAAGATATTGGCATTGTCAAGGAGTCTCTTCGAGGTATTCAAAGTCATAACATGCACCTCAACTTTCAAGTAGCATTATCTTAGTTGACCATCTCCATCTCATAGAAAAAAGTTTTAATATTTTCATCCTAACAACATGTCTTGTGCTCCTTCACAAACTATAAGTTGCAATTTACACATTAACAAGAGGTTTTTGAACTTACCACCAGTGAGGACAAGAATCTATCATTCATTTCCCTTTCATGATGCAAACTTGCCATGTTTTAATAATAAAGATAAACTTAGTGCACCTCTCTTCAAGTTCAATGTGACCACAAGCTGCTTCCCCCTGGCCATTTAAAGAAGATCTCGATCTACATAATGGTAGAAGAATTGGCCTACTAGCAAATGAAACACACCCCCGCCCATTTCTTCTTATAGCTAGAGTCTAACATTGGCATCTTTGTAAACATTTTTGCCATGATTAATTTAGGTCTAGGTGATGATGATATGATTGTGCTTGTGTCCCAATGGCACCCCATGTGGGAAGAGTATGAGCATATATACTATAAGAGGATTCCTATCCAAGACCAATGCTCTTGTGAACTATCTAAATACCAATGGCAAAAATGCTAAAGTATAACTTGATCATTGGCATGAATGGCATGAATATTTTGATTCATTTGATGCCATACACTTTCTACAAAACACAAATTAGCTTTACATATAGTAGATGGTTAGCAACCATAAGTCCATAAGGCTACAAACGATGGCTTAGATTGCATTGTATGTGTGTGTGTGCTTGTGCACGTGCATGGGTGCGCTTATAAACTCCTTATAATGTAATACATTTGGAAATTAATGTTATGCTTTTATAATAAAAAACAAAACCACAGTTCATGTTTTAACTAATATCAATATTCTTATAAGCTTCTTATAAGAAGAAACAATCTGCTTATGCTCACCCAAAGTTAATTGGATATACAATTTTCAAGCGATATTCCCCCACCCCACTCATGAATAGAGCAACAGCTTTTCTCCACCTTCATTTGTGTGTGTGTGTACGTGCGTGCATGTGTGTAGATACATGCACACACACACTCCCACCATGTTCTAATAATGAAGGAAAATGGATCATGTTTATATTTATAAGTGAGAGAGAGAGGAGCCAGTGTATGTTCTCTCTCTAGAGAAAGAGAGACAGAGACATAGAGAGAGGAACTTGCATATGTCCTTTGTGTGTGTGTGTATGTGTGCACGCACATGTGCAAACCATAGAGGCCCAAGAGGTAGGATGTGGAGGTTGCAACTCTGTGTGTGTGTGTGTGTGTGTGTGTGTGTGTGTGTGTGTGTGTGTGTGTGTGTGTGTGTGTGTGTGTTTGTGTGTGTGTGCACGCTCGTGTGCGCGTGCATGTGCATGTGTGTGTCCGTGTGCATGGATGTGCAAACCATAGAGGCCAAAGAGGTAGGATGTGGAGGTTGCAACTTTGTGTGTGTGTGCACGCACATGCGCAAACCATAAAGGCCCAAGAGAACTTATGTATGTCCTTTGTGTGTGTGTGTATGTGTGTGTGAGCATGTGCAAACCATAGAGGCCCAAGAGGTAGGATGTGGAGGTGAAGGCGATGAGGGCAAGAAATGAGAGAGAGAGAGAGAAGGGGGGGTTAAGGGAGGGAAAAGGTGAGGGTCGAGAGCTCTCTCTTTGCATAAGCCATAAAGGATGAGGAGATAGGTGGTGATAGCAACAAGAGTTGGAGGTGAAGGCAAAGATAGTGAGAGGGAGGCTAGAGAGAAGAGTAGATGAGAGAGAGGTAGACGGATGAAAAAAATGTGCACAAGTGAGAGAGAGATGGAAGAGAAAAAAAGAAAGAGATCAAGGGGGGAGAAAGACAGAGAGTAAAAGTGAAGGACTTGAAATTTTTGCTTTGGGGGAAGAATAAGCGAGGGAACATTGAGCAACAAAAATGTTAAATTTCTTTACTATGAGGTACCGTGTGATGACGATCTAAAAGGGGCACCTCTTGGCAAGTGGTTGAGACTCAGAGTTCCAACCAATGATGTCTATGCCATTGAACAATCACAAACATACTTTACTTAAGGAATAAGAAGTCTACCTTGTAGGGGAAGTAGGACCAAACCTCTTGAGTACTTGGAAACGCATTCATAGAGATCAATTCATTATGCAGCACATTCATAGAGATCAATGCTTTTCCTTATCGAATGAGGCACAACCATCGATACATTCACTAACTAATATGGGTTATAGTGTCAATGTCTTGCACTCCTAATTCCTTAATTAACCTGAAACTTGGAAGTTGTATTTTGACTTATTGGAACCATCTATCTATAGGCTCCACCTATCTAGGTCATAATCACCCGAATTCCACCCAAATGCTCGCAAATGGGAATAGCGTAGACTAGTCAAAAACTGATTTCAGATGAGATGGGGCTTGAATAAAGAATGCACTATCATAATTGAGAGATTGAGACAAAGAAGAAAAGCTCTCATGATGAGAAGAATAGACTAAAATGAGGCTCATAAGTGTCATTTAGAGAGAGTCAATTGACTCCTCTCCTTTTTATATCAGCTTTTTTATCTTATTATGAAGTGTTTGAGGGTTTTAAGGCCCCCACTCCCCTAAATAAGGGATCAAAACTACTTTTTCTAACACTCTATTTTAAATGGTCTATGTGAAAATTTGTTTCTTCTTTGTATCTTCCTCCTGTTTATCTCCTTTGGTTTCTCCTCCTCTTGCTTAGCATTCCACTCTCTCTCCATACTAGCTTCTTCACAAAGAACTCCCACAAAGGAGGATCTGTTTTCCCACCATTTAAATGGAATTTCTATAGTTTCTCTTGTTCATAAGTCCTTAAGGTGTGTTTTCTTTATCTTCTACACAAAGCACTATAGTTGTGTTTTCAAGCAACCTTCTGTGTTATATTGGAGCTTGTTGGTACATAATGTTCATAATATTACAAGGGTAGTTGTGTTAACATATGCTTGATTAAGATTTGGTATTATTGTTCCTTGTCAATGTACCTATTAAATTGTCAACTTGATAGATGAAAAAGTGGGTACATTATAATCACATTTTTGTGAAAGTTCAAGATGTTTGCATCTCGAAGTGATCTTGGATAAGTTTTTGAATGGTCTACTTGTGAAGCTTATTCTCACACATAAACTTTTCCATTGATGTAAATGTGCACAAATAGTATGATTCTGAAGAAGTATTCTCTCAACTAATTGAAGTTTCCAAAATTCATTGAGTTGATGATACAATTTGCATCATATTAGATAATTTAATTTTGGATCGACAAGATTTCAATAAGTTGTTGTGGAATACATTATGAATTTTGAAATAGATATAAAGCTTTCTCTCTTAAGAGTTTGACTATAAGAATTCACAATATGTAACATAGAGCATCTTAAGCAATGCAAAATGAGAGCGAGTTATTCTTTGATCTTGCTTTGAAATGAGATATTAATTCCTTTTCTTAAAATTTGCTAATATATTTGAGCCAACTTATTCTTTAGATCAAAATTATCTTTTTTGTTACAACCTTACATATTTGTTTGATGTTATGGGGTTGATAGAATCTTATAGAAATAATCATTCTCTATATTTATAATGTTTGGATTTCACGCAAATACTTCAATGAAAAAATAATGTGTACACCAATCCTATTAAGATAACCAATTTCATTCCTGATTATTTACCTAAGAGTAGGGTCAAGGATATTGCCATTTCCTAGATTACTCTAACCATGCCATCGACTTTCTCTCTTCCTCTTGATCTACATTGTCCTTCTTCTTCCACTTCATCTTTGTCTTGTCATGCTCCTTCTTAAGTTCATTTTTCTTATTGGCCTTGGATGCCTTCTTCTTTTTAGTATTTTCATTTGACCCATAATAGCTCATTTCTTCTTTTAGTTGTGAGCTCCCCTAAGAAAGTGGTGGTTTTTGTCTTGCAAGCTTAGGACTCTAATGTAGTGAAGATGGGGTGTGAGATCAGCGATAGCCTCACTTATGGTTTGCATAAATGCATTGCCAAAGCTAAGCATGGCCACTAATGCATTTGGTCCCCCTTCTTCTCTTTGAAGCACTATTAATACCCATTAACTACTTTTGTAGTCTTGTAGTTGCAATCAAGAAACTTCTACCAAGTAAATATTCAAGTTTTGCTATGTAATGGTTCTAACTAGGATGTCTTCCATCATGCTCTTTGCAATTCTTATTGTGGCTATTCCAATGCATGCGTGAGAATATCATGTGGAATGATTCTACCTTGATCTCTTTGGTTCTTCCTCATATATGTCTATTAACTACAATCCATCATGGTTTAGCATGGGAAGCTGTCCTAGAAGGTGCTTACCCCCTAAATCTCTTGTACTTATGCTAGGCGTGGTGCTTGAGATATAAGCCATCTTGAAAGGTATTTAGTTAGAAGCTCCTATTGTCAAGCTAGGTGTAGTACTTGAAATGTAAGCACTAAGGTTGAGCTCTTAAAAACAAATATTTGCTAGGATAGGTTTTGTGGTCCCTTCCATTCAAGATTTGAAGGCTCCCATATGAAGGGATTCTATTTAAATAAACTTGATGTTGGCAATCATGCATGTGTGGGGGCCAATGATGTAATCATTCGTAGGCCCACATATATAACCATGATTCAACTTTGGCCTTTTCTTATCTTTCTTCCTTCATATAGATGATCCATCTAAGAATAGAGGGTTTAGGAATACTTTTCTTTTACCTAAAAAAGTGTGTAGGAAGACCGATTTCAACATTATTGAATCGAGCCCTGATCATAAGGTTTAGGGGTATAGTTCTCCTCCAAAGATCTAATATCAAAGAGACTTAGAGGCACAGAGGGAAAGATTTCCTTCTTGAGGCTTATTACTTTTGAGCAATTGTGGAATAGATTTAAGGCACCTTAGCTCTTGTTTGTTATCCTCGTTGGACCCCTACTTATTGGGGTATCAAGACAATACATGCTTGAGTTGGTTGAATTGCCAACAAAAGTTGTATTCTCTTTTTTACAACATACCAGAGCCTCTTCCTTGCCCAATGACCATTATGAACTGTCCATTGTCCATGAGACCATTATCCCCTTCATTATATGAGATGCATGGGCTCATGTAGGACTAATCTTCTAGTGATTCTACCATGTAATGGGTTGGAATATCTCCAATTGAGTGAGTGATTAGAAGGCCTAATGATGTGATATCCCCACAAGATTGATGTCTTTGCCAAGCATTGCAATTCTCTACTTGATTAGAGCAAATAGAGCCACTATTGCTCCTCTAGCATACAATAGCTTTTGGTTTTCTTAATAGGAACTGTTGGTATATGGGGTTATGGTATGGGAGTTATCTTCGAGCACACTACATTGTTGCATCATGACTATATATCCCATAGTTTGAGCATACCCTACCTCTTATATCAAGGCATTTAGATGGCAATGGTGTTGGGGTTTAAAGGCCATCTATGCCTAGCTACCTATTTCTATGGAATAATAAAGAGAAGGTAGGTCACATTTTGTGACGGTTGGAGTTCCCACATACCAGTCTTGCTATCTTGAGTTCAAACATCTACAACCATTGCTCTATTGCTTTCTACTTACAGGCTTGGATGGTTATGTCAGCTTTTGGGTGTATCACTTGGCATTATTAGGCTTCCAAATGTTATGATGTCTATGGATTGAGCTTAGTTTTTTCTTTGATACTCTAGTTTGCTTCTAGTGGGAGTATTTTTAGTTGTGTATTATAGAGCTTGGCCCCTAGAGCTCATGGGATCTCTCTACGTACTCATTGTTTTATATGGAGCTTGTTCTTGTAGTCATTGATCAGTGTGGGCTGATATTCATTTGATATTTGGTTCTCTAGTACTTACTCCCATCAAACATATTGTTAGCCATGGATACGTGCTTCATTATATATTAAGATTAATTGTTCATGAGCAATGAGTTAGTTGCAACTTGGTGGAGTCTCATAGTTGTTTGGAGATCTCTTATACACAGTTAGCTTATGTAGATGGTTACCCCTTAGTTGCGATGCATTTGTATATGACATTTTTGGATTCTTTGACAAACTTTTGTACTTGCAGTTGCATGCTCTTTCTTAGACACTGCTAGTTGAATTGTAGGTCTTGTTGCTACATGGACTTCCATGGCAGTGGGAGCACTTTGTTTTGGACATTTGGCTACAATTGCCTCACTATTTACTATAGTTTTATGGGCAGCATTGCTGAAAATTAGTTTTGAGATCTTACTGAGATTAGAAACTTATATCAAGTACTCTAGTGCTTCTACTTTGTGGACAACAATACATTGGGCGATTCTCCCCCAATTGCATTCTTTTTTGGCTAAGTTTCCATTCTCTCTTTCTTTTGTAGTCATAATGTAGGTGCTTCTAGTGCCTATAGGGATAGTGCCATCTTTAATATTAATAAGTTGGATGGTAATAACTTTAATTATTAGAAGACCCAAACATGGAAAGTTTTGGTGAAAAAAAAAATAGATTAGACCATTGAAATGCAAAGGTATAAAGCCCAAAGATATGGATCTTGACACTTATGATGACCTTGATGAATTGTGCAATACTAAGGAAAAACAAAAATGTCATATTGGCTAGGATGGGGAACTAATCAATTTCTTTTTTTCCTCATTGCATCTATTTTGGATAATAGTTGTTAATAGGCAAGTCCACTATCATTTTATCTTTGTATAAGCAAGTATGTTTCAAAGTCATTGAGATTGAAGGTGGTGCATGGCAATTATCGGAGAAAATATACGATCTTTATGATAAGCAAAGACCTACATCACAATAGTATTGGCTCAAGAAGCTTGTGGAACTTTGTATGAAGGCATGCCTATGTCTACTCATTTGAATGAGTTTCATTCTATTTGAAGCTAGCTTACTTTGCAGCAAATAAACTTTGATGATAACATTGAGTCTATGTTTTTGTTTGTCACTCTTCTAGAGTCTCAGAATACATTTTGTACTGCTATTAGCACTGATACTCTTGAGGATGATTTTAAATGCTAAGATATAGAGGGATCCTTGCTTATTGAGGAAGTGAATAAGAAGAATGTTGATGCAGTTTTTCATATGCATCTTTCTTGGATATGGTGATGTAGGTGAGATGGGCTATCATATTTGGGATCCACAAGCTAGAAAAGTTATCCATAGCCATGATGTTGTGTTTCATGAGGAAAATAAGGAAAAGATACATAAGCAAATTGAGCAGGTGATTGAGGTGTGTAGGGTGATCTTTCAAGAGGAGCCTTCTATTACCATATAGCCAGCTCTAGTTAAATAGCATGCAGCTACTATTAATGCTCCAGTGGCCCATGATCAGCCTCTTGTGTAGAACCATGTTGATGATGGACAAAGAGGATAGGATGTACTAGCTCGATAATCAATTTTGTGAGACTCTACTAGAGCCTTGCATCCTTTTGATTAGTATGAATATTCTGCGCATTATATAGTGATAGAGGTTTTGATGAGCCCCTTACATATGAGGAGGCTATGCACAGAGGTGAGATCTCCTCTTGGGAAAGGGCTATGCACTTTTGGTTTGAATCACTATAGAAGAATCATACTTGGGATTTGGTTCCCTTGCCACCTAATGGAAAACATGCATTGCCATGCAAGTGGGTGTATAAGCTAAAGAGCACCCTGGTCACCCTAAGCTAGGATATAAGACCGATTGGTTACAAAGGACTTTAAATAGGAAAAGAGAGTTGAGTTTGATGAGATCTTCTCTCTTTGGTCAAGATGGCCCTTTACTTGGTTTTGGCCTTGGTTGTATAACTGGATTTGGAGTTATACTAGATGGATGTTAAGACAATGTTTCTACATGGAGACATACATGAGGACATCTATATGCAACAACCTAAGGGCTTTGTGGAAAAAGATAGGGAACACCTATTATGCAAATTGAGGAAAAGTCTTTATGGACTTAAGCATGCATCTAGGGAATGGTTTCATAAGTTTGATACCTTCATGCATTCATAGTCCTATACCCATAGTGCTATGGATCTATGTCTTTACATGAAGTCTTGATGGCATGAGTACAATATATACTAGAGGCTTTCAGTTATTCTCATCAATTGGTGTCTTAAATTGGCTATGTCATGTGTTACGTTGGACTTTATTTCTTATGCTTTCCATTTATCAAGGACATAATACCTATTGTTTGTGTCTTTTTCTTGTTTATCTCCTTAAAGATGGCATCCACCTTGGTGGTTTTTTTGGATACTCCATTCAAGCCAATCATTTCAATCTAGGTTGGAGTCATTTCAGTCTAGGTTGGAGTCATTCATGAATACATGATTGCATAATTACAATTTGGGTTAGAGATTTTTCAATTTGGGTTGAAGTCATTGATGAATACATAATTACAAATTTGGTATTTGGTCGCTCAGTAGAGGGGATTCTCTTGTAAAGACTCTGAATGCTCATCACATAATGTCTTATAGACTCGTTCTCTTTACTAGCTAGCATTCATTAGCTTGACTATCTCAATGTATCTACATAGAAAACTTTAGCGAATCTCTTAATCAGTAATAATTTCAATAGGTCAAATTTTGCTTCCTCTTTAGTATCTAAACTCATAAAACATGTTGTTCTCTTCTCATCGAGACATTATTTAAAGGTATACTCCTTTGTGTTAGTACCTAAGAGGTTGGTAGCTTCATAGACTTATTTAAATTGTTTCACAAAACTTAAAGGGTCATCCATTGATCTATATGTGTCTAATTGCTTGGATATCACTAGGATTTTGGATTTTCTCTTGCATAAATAGTGTATTAGACAAACCATTCAATAGTGTGGTGCATATGGCCAATCCAATTTGGGTAGTCATGGAGTTATATAGAAGCTTCTTCAATAATAACTCAAGCAAGGTCTCCTTAGAGTGATTGTTAGAACTCCTAATAGTTCTACAATTTTCCTTGCATGATACATTTCCTTATCTTATTGTTGTTTGGTTTCACAATGTCTTATTGTGGAATTTAGTAATCCCTCTAGTAACTCCATGGCAACTCCACCATTGGTGTGGTTTTTGTCAAAGGCTTTGTAAGCATGTTCTACATTGAGAGCCCTATAATATTCATTTTATTGAGCTTACAAGTACTTTGAATTTAGGTTGATCCTTTGGTCCTCCACCCTAGCTTGCTAGTCTTACTAAGCTAATTAGATCACAAATGAGAGGCATGGGAGTGTGCCTTGCAATATCTTCCTTGTGGGATACACTTCTAGACCTATATACAATTTCATAAAAGGTTGATAGTATATCATTATGCTATAGGTATGACTTATGGCTTCATAGTCAACTTTGCTCCATATTTGCAAGGGTTTGGCTATCAAGCTTTGATTTTTCTCTAGTTCTTGTTACAGATTCAAGTTTGCTCTTCAAGAATGTGGTAGTTATTAGTTGTGAACTACTTTTGGTCTTTCAAATTCTATGGTCATACCTCTTCTAAGTTTTCACATCCCATTGAGATTTTGTAGTTTTGTTTTCATTCTCTTGATTTTCATACCGTTTTGGATTTTTATTACCCCACTCGTTTTCCATTTAGTTGCTCTTAGTGAGTCTTATGCATTTATCTTGTGTTAGTATGTTCTCAAAAAGCGTGTGTTTCTAAGTTTCCTTCCCCTAAATGGCAACTTTTTCATTCAAGGTTTTAACTTAATCAAATTCAAGGTAGGAGTATTTTCAAGGTTTAAGCACAAATCCTTTGAAACATTGTCAACTTGATGTTGACACTTCAAATTTCAATGGAGAGCATGCATGAAAAGCTAAGTTACATGCAAAAGTGATAACCATCATCTTCAAAAAAAGAGAAAGCATGGCCGTTGATGGAATCAATATCTTGAAATGATGAGAATGCTCTCATTATTAAGAGGATTTAGCATGCCTACCACATTTTTATTTTTAAACGATCATGATTCAATTGATGCATGTATGGACTGCAACTTTTGGCTCTTCTTGGACTAATTTTACACTCAAGTTGGGGTCTTTTTTAGTACTTCAAAGGAAGAAGTTGGATACTATTATTTGGATGCCCCGTATCTTAAAGATAGATGGTCAATGTGATCAAGCTATTCCACTTTAGGTGGTCCCAAGATTAGTAACATTAATCCATTCGAAACATCCTATAGCTAGTGTGGGTTCCACCTTTGGGGAGAGCTGTGTATAGCTCTCCATCCTAAATAACATTAATGAAAAACACAATTGTAGCTTTGGGATTTGGTTGCCTGATAGAAGGGATTCTTTTATAAAGACTTCAAATGCTCATCATATGTAGTTTCTTATAGCCTCATTCTGTTTGTGGCTTCCATTCATCAGCTTGGACTATTAGTGCATCTACATAGCAAACTTTCGTGAATGTCTTAATTAATAGGTGTTTGAATAGGTCAAAGTTTTCATACTCTTTGCAATATCTAAACTCATAAAGCATATTCTTCTCTCACTAAGACATAGTTTGAAGGTGTACTCTTTTTTGTCCTTACATTGAAAACTGGTAGCCTCACTGACTTATTCAAATTGTTCCACAAAATTGTAATGATCACCCCTTGCTATTTGTCTAGTTTCTTGAATATCATTGGGATTTTGGATTGCTCTTGTGTAAAAAGTGCATTAGCCAAAGCATTCAATAGTGTGGTTCCTATGATCACCCTAGTTTGGGTGGCCAGGTACTTATACAAAAGCTTCTTCAATGGTAACCCAAGCAAGGTGTCCTTACACTTGGTTAGAACTCCTGATAGTTTTGTCATTTTCCTTTCACCATGCATTTCCTTATCTCATTGTTGTTTGGTTTCATGATTTCTTCTTGTGGAATATAGTGATTCCTCCAGTAACTCTTGGACAACACTATTAGCCATGGTTTTGTCAAAGGTTTTCCTTAACATGTCTTCCTCTAATTCTACATTGAGAGAGCTTCAATATTCAAATTGTATTGAGCTTCCAATTGCTCACAAATCAGGTTGATGCGTCTTCCATCCTACCTTGCTGCTCTTACTAACAAGCATCAAGTACAAATTGTATGGATTGATGCTTTGGTCATCCACCCTAGCTTTCCTTACAAGGTCTTCCCTTGTAGAATACACTTCTAAACCTACACACAGTTTGATAAAAAGTCAATGGTATATTGCCATGTTATGGGTATGCCTTCTAGGCCACCCCAATTGGCTTGATAGGCCACTTTTGCTCCATATGTGCAAGTGGTCAACTAAGAGGCTTTGCTCTTGCTCTTGTTCTCTACAAATGAAAATTTGTTCTTCAAGACCTATGGTAGTTGGACTACTTTTGGTCTTTCAGATTCTATGGTCTTTTCTCTTTAAAGCTCTCACATTCCACTCACTATTATATTGTTATGTTATAGGTATGACTTCTAGGCCCTAATTGGCTTGATAGGCCACTCTTGTCCATATGTGCAAGGGTTTGACTAAGAACCTTTGGTCTTGCTCTAGTTCTTTGCAGATGCAAATTTGCTCTTTGAGGGCTATGGTAGTTGTCAGTTTGGACTCCTTTTGACCTTTTAGATTCCATGGTCTTTTCTCTTCTAACCTTTCACATTCTAGCCAATAGTATATTGTCATGTTATAGCTATGCCTTTGAGGCCCTAATTGGCTTGATACATTGCTTTTGCTCCATATGTGCAAGGGTTTGACTAGGTCTTGTTCTAGTTCTCTATAGATGCAAATTTTCTCTTCAAAAGTTATGGTAGTTGTTAGTTTGGATTGCTTTTGGTCTTTCGAATTCTATGGTCTTTCCTCTTTTAAGCTTTCACATTCCACTCAATAGTATATTGTTATGTTATAAGTATGCCTTCTAGCTGTAATTGGCTTGATAGGCCCCCTTTTGCTCCATATGTGCAAGGGTTTCACTAAGAAGCTTTGTTCTTGCTCTAGGTCTTTGGAGATGCATATTTGCTCTTCAAGAGCTATGGTAGCTGTTGGTTTGGACTGCTTTTGGTCTTTTGGATTCTATGGTAGTTATTGGTTTGGATTGCTTTTGATCTTTTGGATTCTATGGTAGTTGTTCGTTTGGATTGCTTTTGGTCTTTTGGATTCTATGGTCTTTCCTCTCCTAAGTTTTCACATCCCATCTGGATTCGTATTTTTGTTTTTGTATTTACACACACTCTCTCATTCACTCTCAACAATGGAGACAAGATGAAACAATAGAAGAAGAGAATAGAAAGCTTCAATAGTTGGATTGATAGAGCTTCTATAGAATGGATGTACCAACAAGGTGAATACAACAGAGATTTTTTACTCTTCTATATACACAAAATAGGGTTAGGGTTAGGCTATTTTTGATGCTCCGCTTGTGTTTTAGGGATTGCACTCTACTTTGCATTTTAGGATTTGTGCCTTTGGGAATTAGGGTTCACACCCTCTCTTAGGCATTCTACCCACTTTGTGGGATCTAGGTCAATCATTCCTCATTGCATTCTCCTCGCCTATACTAATATAATGACAAATACATGTGCATATCCCACACAACAATTGTGGGTGCCACAAATACAATGTGGGAGATAGATACAATGTGCATGTGAATAAACCCTCTTACAAAATAATGCAATTATGATAATCTGATGTCCATAAGTACAAAATAATACAAGTGCCCAAAAATAATTATTGAAGTGCTTCAAAAATAATCATCTACCATCAAATAAATCTGGCACTTATGCTATGACCTTGCTTTGACCTTCTTTGACTTTAGCATTCACAACATAGTTATATACAAGGATTAGTATTTTGTAGTTATTGCATTTACTAGTCATATAAATTCTAATTGTATTCCAACTCAACAAAAGCATACAGGTTAGTTGGTTTCATAGCTAGTCCACAAATGTAAGTAATCAAATTCATAAACAAGGATAGTTCTACAAAGTGACTGGCAATGTATAACTTCTCCATAGTCAGAATCGTATCAAGAAATGGATGGTATTTCAACTTTTGTGGCAATGCTAGATTTTGAGAGAGGATGATAGAGCAAAAGGAAGTGACCTCATAGTAAGTTGGATTAAATTGAAATGTACTAATTGTATGACACTACTCAGCCATTGTAATAAGATGACTACCATCATGAGCAAGGTCAAGTCAATGAGAAAACCACTTCTATAAGAATGGACTCAAGGAATTACAATTATGCTCAAGTTGATCAAGTGTTGACTAGTCATTGATTTTAATCATAGAAGCATAGTCAATATGATCGTGATTACTTTTGAAAGGAAGGGTCTTAGCATATTTACCTTGAACCAAGAGGCTTTTGTGGTAGAGATGTTCACTCTCCTCCCAAGTATGATGCCATTTGGTAGCAACTTGTATCATCTCATCATCATAGCAATGCCTAAATCAATCATGGTGAATAGCTTGGCATAGGAAGTGAATATGGCATCAAATTGGAGCAAGCATTCTGTTTCAAAGGAATCGAATTTCTTTGCCAAATGAATAGCCATGATATTGAGTGGTCGACAAACAAGCAAGTATTGAAGGCCAAAAGGAGGGTCAAGTTTAGTAGGGCTAATCTAGAGGTGAGTTTGAGCAACAACCTCTGAGGCATCTTAGGGTTTAGTTGGCTCAACTTGGACTAATTGATGGGGTGGGTTAGTAGGGATATTAGTACCTTCACTTATAGGGTATGGAGTTTCAAGCACACCGCTTCTAGCTAGTATGTTGATCGTAGGAGAAGGTTTATGTACATCACTCTGCTTCACATCATGTAATGAAGATTCATTCTGCACAATAACTGAAGCAAATGAAAGATGAGATTCCATGTCACTCAACCTTGCAATAAACCACTTGTAGAAGTTGAAATTGTACTATAATGAAGCATGGCCATCAAGAAGTTCTAGGTTGTGGGTGAGGTAGAAAATACATCTAATGACATCAATCACCATGTTGTTTTGTCCCACTCGACTTGCAATATGTAGCTCTTCGTCTAAAAGGAATTTATCACAGAAGGGATTCATTTCAACAAGTTTAGAAATGTTGACATCACAGACAATTACAAACACTCTCAGAGATGTAAGGGCTATATACGTCAAATCACGCATGGAAGTCCAAAGTGTCTTTCTTTGCTCAATAATAGTCATTAGATGACTACCATACCTTACAGCTAAACCTTGACTAGAATATCATTTTCTTTCAAACTCACTTCACTCTTTAGCTTTCTTGGCTAGTGCTACAACTTCCTCCCTACTTACTTGACATTGCCTAGGGTGAAGTATAGGAATCACACAATGCTTCTCTTGCTTTGTCTTGGTCATTTTCTTCATGACTTCTCCTATGATTACTGGATAATACCAACAAATTTGTAATTGCTCTAACCATGTCAAAGTCCTTTCTAAGAGCATCTTATCCTCAATAGTATGAAATCCAATGTTGGCATGAACATGTATACAAGTGAGCGAAGTCAATAATGTTTCATCTAGTTTTCTAGAATGTGTAACCTTGGATTGATTCTTTTGTTTCCCAATATTTTCTAAAGCCTCCATGATAGATTTTTAAACTGTCTTTAAATGCACTAAAGCTTCTGGCTGAGAAGAACAAGATTTGTGAATCATTAGATTCATTGTACTCTTTGGGCTAGAGTTAGTATCCTATTGTGAGGCTGAAGCACTAGAGGCTTGGTCCTTAGTTGAAAAGATAGGTTTGGTCATAGTCAAAGGTTGTGACTATGTGGATTCCATCTCAGAATTGGAAGCAATATCTTCTGATCTAGTGGATTGGTCAATCATGCTAGTAGAAAATGACCATGCATTATGATCCCTTGATTGATGGGAAGTAATCTTAGTTTTGGAATTTCTAGATTTGTTTGTGACAACACTTGTAGAGGGAGGCCATCGATCCTTTGACATTTTCTTGGCTGTCCCTTGTGGATCCATTTCCTAGGATTGAGCAACTGCATTAGGCTACTACTAATGGATTTTCAATTTGAGCTTGCGTGATAAAGGTTCTTTGTTTCTAGGAGACTCTAACTATTTCAAAGGACTAACAATAACTAAGGGTTGTTGATTGTTAACACTTAAGGGCTTTATCTTCTCATTCTTTGGATTGGCTATTTCATCATGAGCAACATTGCTATGAAGTGGTTGCTTTTTTCTTGCTCTTGACTCGATGATTTCTCAAACACGACTAGTTCCTCATGTGAATTATCAAATATCTCAAGTGATTTCTCTTCTAAAATTGTGGATGCTATTGTCACAAGAGCTAGCTTTTCATCAATCATCAACTTCTCTATTTTTGGCTCCTCAAGCATCTTGGATCTTGACCTAGATTGATGTTTGGGGGTCTTTCTCTTTCGGTTGGATTTTGATGGGATCGGGATTGAGGTTAATGGAGGTGTCTTTGTGGGTGGTTTTTCGGCAACCAAATCCAATAACTTCCCATATAAAACCCTTGAGCATATAGCAATGTTTTGGGAATCCATTGCGGCATTGTGTTAACTCTTGTTAACCCTCATATGAACAAGGTGGAAAATACAGAAAATCTAAAGCAGAAGACAAGGCCAAGGTAAAAGCGAAACGGAAGACGAAGGCATGCCAAGAAAAATATGGAAACACAAGAAGTGCAGAAAAGTCTTAAATCAAGGAGAAAGACGCACAAGAAAAAGCACAGGTCAATACTATTGTAAAAAAGCATAGGGCACACCATGATTTATTTTAAGAGTGCAGGGCTCTCACCATGCAATTTGTAAAGGTAGTTGGGTGGTAGGAAGGAAGCTAGAAAGATAGGAGGACAATGGGAAAAAGGGCCTAGGCCACGACTGGCCATGTAAAAAAGGGGATGACCGCCCAAAAGGAATTTAGGGTTTTGTATATAAAGTTAAAAAGTGAATGAGAAGCTCATTCTTGTGTGTGGCCAAAAGTGGCTCTCCTTTTCTTCTTCTTCTTCTTGTTCTTGCTTGCTTGAGCTTATGCTTGAGAGAGGGAGTGTGAGAGTGTGAGGGAGTGAGTGTGTGAGGGTGAGGGACCGGGGTGGAGAAGCTCTCTGCCTTCTCCTCTCTTCTTCTCTTCTCTTCTCTTCTCTTGTCTTATCGTGCTCGCGGCAATGGAGCTTGGAGCATGGAGCATGAGGATGGAGCTCGCTTGAAGCTTGCACTTGGATCGTGGAGCTACTGGAGTGCTCGGGAGAGGAGATAACTCGATCAGGCATGGAGGTAAGCTCACTATACTCGTAGATAGATAGCACGTCGGCTATGTGAGAGGCAACCATTAGTGCTTGACTTGGAACGCTTGAAGCAATAAGTGGTCAGTGGGTCTTGGCAGTTGAGCAAGAACTCCCACATTTTGGTTCCGTTGCCGGGACCAACGAATTCAAGCCTTGAGCGTTTGTGTGCTTTGAATCAAGCATTGAAGTAGGGTTTTCCCGAACTGGTGCTTGAGATAGATAGGTCGGAAGCGAGGGAGTTTGAAGAGGTATTAGATCTCCTTTGCAAGTAGGTTTTTGGTTTTTTGGATTTGGAAAAGCGTATTGGAGAAGTGTAGGTGTTTCCCTTATGATTTTTTCTTGCATTTAGATAGGATAGGAGCAAAACATTGGAGCATGCAATAGGGTTTTCTGTTGCTATATAACAGGCTGAAACATGGAAAAGAAGGGCAAAAAATGAAATTGTGGGTTAAATATTGGTGAGGAGAGTAAGACTAAGGTAAATACAAACATGGACAGGGTGATAAGGGGCCAGGAGTGGCAAGGAAGACCACATTTTGCATTGCAGGGTTTCAAGAGAGCTGGAGAGAGAGCTTCATTGAGTGGACCTGCTTCGATTTTCTCGTTGAGGAGCTCTTTGCCTACTATAGGCAATTCCACATCTTCTCTTGCATGAGTAGCTAGGATCTGGAGCCGAGCGGTGACGGTTTTGGGCCGAGTCCCAGAATCGGCCCTCGGCCCACCTAACTTGGTCCTCAGTCCACCTGAGTCGGACAAGTTGGCCTGGCCGAATTCACCATTCAGCCCTTAGCCTTGTCGACTCGGCCCAACCACACTCGGACAAGCGGATATTTGACTCGGCTGAATTCACCATTCGACCCTCGGCCCACCTGACTCGGACACTCATCGCTCGGCTCATCCGAGTCAACCATTCGGACCAAACAGATATTTGGCCCTCGGCCAACTTGACTCAGCCCAATCCACTCGACCACTTCCACTCGACCCTTTTTGACTAGGCTCATCTGAACGATCGAATCGGCCCACTAACGTGACTTGACCCTCGGCCACATCTGTTCGGCTATCCGAGCTGTAAGTTCGGCCGGTGTTCCTATTTGGCCCTTAGCCTGTTCGAGTCTACCACTCGGCCCTTGGACCATTTGGCCCACTTAGCCCTCGAACCATTTGGCCCACTCGGCCCTCGGACCCATTCGGCCCTCGGCCACATCTATTCAGCCCGTTCGAGTCTACCACACGGCCCTTGCAATTCAGACGAATTGGGTCAAGTCAGAATCTTGCAATTTTTTTGAAAAATTACACTAGACCTAGCTAGATCTCAACCACACAAGCCTTGAGCCATTCCGAAGCCCAGGACTTGATTCTGGCATGACGCAGCCACTTAACAGCTTTAGTAGGTGGATGAGAGAGGGTCAGCACCTTAAACGGTAGCTAGCGGAGTCATAGACCCCGAATCGAACTGAAAACAAGTCGGACAACGCAGCAAGAAACCCTAGAACCTCAATGGGCCAATCTAGCCAATAGGGGCAAAAGGGCCACATCGCAAAAACACATAGGAATTGTATTTGGACTACATTTAGTCAAAGCAGAATGCAACAACATCAAGCTACAATTGTGAGGAGGACTAGACATGATAGTCCTAACGATAGATGCACCTTGAACAACACTGCACAGATGACCTAAGATATTAATAGAGAACCCAAATCTAGCTGTGTAGTTGGGGACTCAAGGGCATGCATCAGGAGGCTTAAATTTACAAGCCAAGACCCGGAAGATGAAGACATAGTGCCGCCTGCTTATCTTAGGGTCAAACTCACCGCAAAAAGAGAGCATAGTATCGATGCTCTCATTGATAAAGGGGCTACATTTTAATATCTTGACCTATGAAGCATGGACTCTGCTAGGCCAACCGGAGCTCACATCGACTAATGCAACTATTAGTCCATACGAGGGGGACATCCACAAACACTCATAAGAAAGTTCAAAATCCTTGTAACTATTGAAACTGAAAGCTTGCCTATTCTATTCCATGTTCCTCCAAATAGTGCTAGTTGTGGAAAGGAAACTCTCCTGGGACGACCCTTCAAAAGGGCGACTAAGTGTGAGGCTGATTACGTAGCACAGAGGATACACTTGACACTATCGGGTGTGAGGATAGTCACAGCCTTTAGCAAGGGTGACCTCATCAAACCTCAAGGGAAAGGCAAGGAAGGTGCTGAGATAATAGGCAAGCCTACTAACGAGAGCAAGGACTTGTTGAAAGAGTTGATACAAACGCATGTTGAAGAGAGAGAACTAGTAAGCGAGGCCATGCTTGAAACAAGAAGGTCAGGAGATAATGTCAAGGACATGCTTTGGACTTACAAATATTGTAGAAGACCCTAAAAGAAGCCCAAGGCTTATAGACGAAGGTATCGATGGAGAGCTAGCACAACGTCACGATGGATATCCAAAGCATTGCTACGTGCTCAAGGGTATTACATAGGTAACTGATGGATTTGGGTACCAAAACCCCCTGCTAAAACAGCTATGTCAGCTGAAGGCCATAACGTATCAAGAGCGAAGAAGCGCAGGAGGAAATCTAAACAAAAAAACAAGTCTCGAGTCAAAAACATTAGAGTGACTGAGCCCCTCACAATTGAAATCAAGAAACCAAACTGGACTATTCGAAGGGTAGTTTCTCAGCCTAGTGTGCCTAACAAGCAAATATCATACGTACTCGTCGAGTGTACATAAAATCCATTAGTGCCGGAGGAGCCTTCAAGTTCCCAAAAGGATAACGATTGTCTTAGGCACAACATTGCTCATGGTAAGGTTGATTGCTCAGCAAAGCAATTGGCAGAATCATCTAACAGCCACGAGCAAATCTCTCAGCCAGTACCAAGTCCACAAAGGAGTCCCAAATGTCTCACACCCTCTTTCCCTAAACAGACACATGAAACATAATAGCAGTCGTCAAGTGCAGCTGCTCAATCCCAATCTCTATCTCCATCTGAGCTTCCAAATGTCCAAAATACGAGACATGACACCATCCTTAGCTCTCAGTCTAAGGATATGACTGTGCAATCCACCATGGCTAGCTCACAATCTACACAAGTGAATGCTTAAAGGGCAACAAAAGACACGACCACTTCCATTCGGTTTAATGAATTGACACTGCAATCCACGAATAGTAGCCAGTCCTCCGAACTAGCTGCTACTACTTCCAATTAGAGATCACAGTTGTCACAGCCCTTGGCCGTGACAATGCCCCTTGCGGAACATGTTATCTATACACAATTAGCTAAACAGAAGGAAATTAGCTGAAGAGCTAGACTCTCCAAAAATAGAGGCAGTTGTACCCTCACAACCTAGCAAGGTTGTCCAGCAGGTCGTAGCTACATCCCGTGAGGACACACCAGAGAAAGAGAAAGCTGAGGCCCAACCAAGCATATCAACGCGGTCGACCTAGTTTAGGGTCCTGAGTCTTTAAGGGATACACCTTCATTAACCAAGAAAAAGAGGGGAAAACAACGGCAGTTGCAAGCGATTGGGAACACCAAGAAGATGGAGACCAAGAGCATGGAAGGGCTTGAGCATGAAGTGTCAAGTCTACCCACTAAGGAACCCATGGCCATCTCTCCTAACAACGGTGAAACCTCAGGCACATCTGTGGGTTCTGATAAGTCAAAGCAACCATTACCATCAATGGTTGATTTCAACACTCAATCCACCAACAACAGAACTTACATTAACCAGTCAAGAGTGGATACAACACTGTCACAATAGGGTGGCAAAACTAGACCAGTCACATCCGAGGAGAACCATGACACAATAGCACCAACGCCTTAGGAGAAACATGGAAACCCCAAGGACATAAGCAATCCTAGCATTGACCAATCTTGTTCATCTAGGGCCGAGCCCCCAGCTATGCTAAAGCATAGGGAAACTCCTAGAACCTTGCATGAGATAGCAATCGAGCAAGCCTTCATAGAACATAGAAGTGTCACAGAATGCTTAGCTGAGTTGGATGTTAAACTCAAAGTATTCGTATGTGTCTACGTCCTCACAGACATGGGTACATTCCCTAAGGAGCAGCTTGAGGAATACTTGCCATTTCCTCTATCTTGGGAAGAGCAAGAATATCTTAATGAGCACTATGACAAGCTCCCACATGAACGCATGCCACTCATCTTTGACGAGGAGGCCGAACTGTGACATTCAAAGAAGCGCTTTGCTAACCAAATCTCTTAGAAATAGAGCAACTTAAGCAACAATCAAAGGGTCAAAGTCAATTTGAAGAATGTTGGTTTGAAAACCGCGTTACAATGGCCAAACTAGGAGCTCAAGTCTTAGAGGAGCGATTGGCCAAATGGCGGCATCAAAGAGACCCAACCTATGTGGCACCAACTTCCTTCCGAGTACTGATTGCCATCCGGGGAATGGACTTAACTGGAACTAGCCTAGAGAACCCTCTGGCTAATCAGGTTCTCACTGAGGAGGAGTTACATGTGGCGAGTAGACTTGGACAAGGTACCATGCTTCTCGATGTTGCAAAATACCTGTTGTTATTAAGTAGGCTGCCACGAGTACTGGATGTGTGTGCCACACTCTAGTACAATCCTAAGTTCTACAAGTAGTTTTTATCCTCACGAAGTGATATGGATTTATAAATGTGTATATAAATAAACAATGTGTTTTGTGATTGTGTATAGATAATACATGAAAAACAAAGCAAGCACACACAAAAGCAATGATAGTCAAGCACAGAGAGAAAAGCTATGGGTTTGACAGGTTGAGCTCCTAGGGTCCTCCTCCCACTACATGTCTAGAAGTTGTAGGACCGTTCCCGCCTCCGGGTAAAGGGCATATAGTCCTCATGACCGACATGAGAAGCCCTGACCATCACCTTTGAGGGTGTAACATGGGGCATCGTCCCTTTCTACCGGCTCTCCCTCCGCTTCCAATCTCCCCTTCTGGAAATGAGTCTTGCCCAAGTTCATTGCAACTAGTCTGGGTGATTTAGGGTGAGCAAAGATCTACTATTGGTTGGAATACGCCCTGCGGTCGAAGTAGAACGAATATTATCATGGGGGCCGTCCCTCTACAACGACTACTTTGCACTTGATGATCTACTAATTAATCCCTATCATGCGAATAATTCCATCCTGTCTCAGGTCCTAAGCCTTGGTTCCCTTTTTGCGGGTTTCCTCACAGTAGCCATCATGGAGCATCTAGTGCAGCTGGCTTGCAAGGGCGCTATCTGCCGTCGGAGGGAGCATATGGCACAAGCTCTTTTGCTAGTATGGTATGTGCCTACCCTTAAGAGGTATGCAAAGAAACGAGGCTGCAAGTGACACCGCCCAGGACACGGACCAAAAAATCCCTAGGTCGCGAGGATGAAGGCTCAAGGGAACGGGCTGGGGGTGGCAACCCTTGCCGTGTAGGCCCTCACTAAACACTCGGGCACTGGGTACTCAAAGGAAGAGAGGGAAGCTAAAAACAAGAAATAATTTGATGAATTATTTAAAAGCATTCTTGAAATGGCAGCGGCTAGGGACTACACCATTTGGGTCCCAGCTGACATCTCTCCTACTCGTCTTGATAGGAGCCCCTTACCAGCACAACCACAGTTGCCCAACCACCCAAACTCACTCCGCGTCATACAAATAGAATAGCCCTTATATGTATAAGCTACATACCAAATGCCATTGTGGCATACTTTTTTGTCCTTAAATGGTTAAAGGGGCAAGCTCCCCAACTGTATAAACCTCCCTTGCCTATTACTAATACATGTCATGTTCTTAGCATATGCACCGGTGATATGCATCGGAGTCAACACCCTAGGATTTAGATAAAGTTATATATTTTTGAGTTGCATCTATCCATTATAAACGACGCATGTGACATGCATATCCTCTCACGAAGTGTCAAGTGGATGCAGGGTGACACTAATCTGCATACCAAAGGAGTTCAATATCCAAGTCATTGCAGGACCATCAACCTCACCAAAAGCCATAATGGAAACCTCATTAACGGAAGTGAAAATCACCCTTAATGACCGCCCACGTCGCATGGCCCAAAGCATGATCATAGCACTATCCCCAGGGAGAGACCACATATGAGAGGTTTTTCATTGCAAGTATTGAAGACTCCAACGAAACTGTTGTTTGCCCTTCATCAACACACAACTCTGAATTCTTATCCTTTATCAGCCTACAAGCCCACCAAAGAATCATCGCCCGCAGAATCCCCAGAACATCAACACATGTGCTAGCCATTAGTGCAATTTTCAACAACGAATAGCCCTATCCCCAACTCCAACAACCCTACCACCAACCTCGTGGGCCATCAACGTGCCCCCTAAGACCTTCATTTGCAACTATTTTATTAAAGTTACAATATATGTCACTTGACATGTTGGCCTTGTGAAGGAAGATCAATTAGTGGGTTGATATCAAAGTTATCTTGTAGATTGTATCTACGATAGGCCTGTCATGGTCATCAATTCCACTCCCATGAACTACACATATTAATATAATGCAAGTGATTCCAACTATAGTTGTTTAGTTTCACGATGGATGGAACATTACCTACTCCAACAAATTTTCTACAAGACTTTACTAGATTAGTATCACATCCTTATATTAACCCTCGGCATCTTTAATTTCATGTATTATCCAACAACAATTCCCTAATAAATCCTCACCTTAAGCTAAAAAATGTTAGGGAAAATAGATTGCTACATTAGTTTTCCATATTGAGCTATACTCAAAGAGATTGGCACAATAGTATAGTGGGAGCTACTTAGTTGATATTGTATGGAATGAAATACTAACCAATATATACTGAGTGTATACTAATGGTGCATTAGATTATCTAGATTTGAATGTAATGCAATGTTTTATTTTCGACAAAAGTACAATCCCTATTGAGGAGTGTGGGTTATAAAGATGTCGTTCCACTTATGACTTACACCTTTTATTTCCCAAGACTATTACCGTGAGAGCTTCTTGGGCTTCCTCTAGATAAACTTTTGTCAAGCCATCAAACTTGAAAAGCATATGTTTCCATGAGCTTTTTGATTATTTTAAGTGCCATTTGAAAACTAGACTTTTTGATGTTCATATCCTAGAAATCGCACATATACATGTGCACACATACATAGCATTTTTAAGCATAGTAATGTAGGGTTTTTTGGCATGGTTTGATTATCAAGATAGTAATATAAAGGCCTCTACATTTAAATATCTTTTAGACATGGTTAAATAGAATTGAACATTGTTAGGTATAAACTCCTCACAACCCTCACAAGAGTTAAAATCTTATTTAGCACTTTGGAATGAAAGTTGTAACTTGTATAAACCTTTCAATTGCCTCTTTGGCATTATTCAATGTTTTGACTTCTTAAATATTATGTAATTATGTGCCTTATTTTTTAAGGGAATCCCTTTAGTTTTTCTTTTGCTTTTGGCTCTTGCTCAAAGATGGGAAAGACTCCTTACACCTATCCATATTCATATAACAGAAATAGTCCATCAATCAACCAACCAATCATAGACCTTCCTTCCTTTTTCCAAGTGGAATCACATGCCATCTTACCCTCCTTCCCTTCACTAGAAAGACCAAATTTTCCATTTTCTTCACAATCCTTGTACACCATATTTAATCAAAACTTCTAATATTAAGTCACAATATTATCATGTAATGCAAACATAACTTGGTCTTTATTTTATTGCCATAGCTAATTTCCCATTATAAAAGATAAAATGTATCTTATACTTTCAAAGGCCTTAATTTAATTCCACGTTTTAAAAATAGAAAAAGAAGCTATGAGATTTTCATAAGGGAACAAAACTTGTAGATTCTTTAATTATAAATGCAAAAACTCAAAACGCACACTTATCTTACATGAACAATTTATGTAACAATATTAGGGATTCAAATCACATCATGCTTGTCATAATTGTTTAGTTGTATTTGCACTAAAGAAATAGAAGTGATCAAAACTCAAAAGACACAAAAGTCACAATGCAAGAAATAGCACACATAGCACCTAGGCAACAGACTTTAGGCTAACATCACCTAGGGACATTTAGGATCATAGTGCACAACCACAACAATCATTTCCACATCTAGCCATAGGGCCCACTACAAGTCAAAAGGGCGAGGATCATCCAACCAAGCTGCCGTCAAGTGCTCACTTCCAACCATTGTATGTGCATGATGAGTAAGAGCCTATTCACCAAGCTACCAAGATTTCTTATCCAAATTCAAATCATTTCAAGTCTCAAAGTGCACCAAGGCTAAAACAATTGAGAGGAAAGGCCACCCATTGAGCCCACAATTTCAATACTTGCACTTAGTACACGATCACAATGAACCAAGAAACAAAGTTGGGAGATCCAATAAGGGTTGAAATTCTTAGGGATTCAAAACAGTCAATGCACACACAAGGCTACACCAGACCTTCACTTAGCAAGGAGAGTGAAAGAGTTTCCCATCCAGGCTTTAAGAGCCTGACACCTAGTTGACGTGCCTCATAGTGAACTAGGCCATAGGTCTATGAATCCTAAAACGTTAGGAGTTCACAACAAAGAGAAGCCTTCCCATCCATCTATCCATTGTGATCACATGATTGAGCTAGCAACTCAAGAACCTAGGCTACAACTAGTAGACTAAATGGGGATAGATACATTTACAAAGGCATCACTCACATGTAACATGATTGCCTAATCCACAAGGAGTCTAGTAGGACCCTAACAAGGTATACATAGCCTCACATTCAAAAGGTCCAAGCCTCAAATATTGACCCTGAAGATGAAGAGCTAATACCTCCAACATATCTTAGGGTCAAGCTAAATGCCAAGAGAGAGCTCATTGTTGATGCTCTCATTAACAAAGGTTCAAATTACAATATTTTGACTTATGATGTGTGGATTGAGATTGGACAACCTGAACTCATCCCAACAACCCAACCATTAGATCATATGGAGAATCGCAATATTCCCTCCTAGGACAATGCAAGATCCTTCTGACCATAGAGACTAAGAGCCTAATAATCATTTCTATGTGCCTCCAAACCGAAAAGATATGGGCAAGGAAGTCCTTCTTTGAAGACCTTTCAAGCATACAACCCAATGTGAAGTGGACTACATGGCACACTGCATATACTTGAGCTTACCAGAAGTTGACATTATCACTGCTTTCAATAAAGGAAACCTTGCCTCTTCTCCAAGGAAAGGCAAGCAACATGTCTTAGAGTCAGACCAAACCCCTAGTAAGGATGGCAAGAGAGTTCTGAAGGACTTGGAATCAAGGGAAAGACCAAAGCTACTAGAGCCACTACACCAACTTCTCTAGCTATTGGGAAGAGCACTTCATCTAGTAGAAAGAGGAGATCTAGGGTATATCCTCACTTGCATCAATGGAGAGTTGTGGGAGTTCTCGCTCAACCGCCAAGACCCACGGACTGCTTATTGCTTCAAGTGTTCCAAGCCGAGCACTAATAGCTACCTCTCACATAGCCAACACGCTATCTATCTACAGGTGTAGTGAGCTTACCTCCATGCATGATCGAGTCACCTCCTCTCCCGAGCACTCCAGTAGCTCCACGATCCAAGTGCAAGCTTCAAGCGAGCTCTATCCTCAGGCTCCATGCTCCAAGATCCATTGCTGCGAGCAAGACAAGACAAGACAAGAAAATGGGAGAAGACAGAGAGCTTCTTCACCCCGGTCCCTCACCCTCACACACTCACTCCCTCACACTCTCACACTCCCTCTCTCAAGCATAAGCTGAAGCAAGCAAGAAGGAGAAAAAGAAGAAGCAGAGAGCCACTTTTGGCCACACACAAGAATGAGCTTCTCATTCACTTTTCAACTTTATATACAAAACCCTAAATCCCTTTTGGGTGGTCAACCCCTTATCCCCTTTTTACATGATCGGCCATTGCCTAAGCCCTTTTTCCCATTGTCCTCCTATCTTCCTAGCTTCCTTCCTATTGTCCATCTACCTTTACAAATTGCACGGGTAAGAGCCTGGCACTCTTAAAATAAATCATGGTACGCCCTACGCTTTTACACAATAGTATTGACCCGCACTTTTTCTTCTGCATCTTTCTCCTTGATTTAGGACCTTTTTGCACTTCTTGTGTTTCCATATTTTTATTGGCATGCCTTTGTCTTTTGTTTTGCTTTTGCCTTGGCCTTGTCTTCCGCTTTAGATTTTCTGTATTTTCCACCTTGTTCATCTGAGGATTAACATTGCCCCCCTCCTAGACAAGTGCAGTCCCATGGCACTCACCATCGTAGGTAGCAGGCTTTGGCATGCACCAAAGACGTGGGTGGAAGGGACATGTGTGGTTTCCTTGGAGGAGTTTGGTGGTGGTGAGAGAAACTTCTTTAGGTGTCCTTAGGTATTAATCATAATGACAAACATTTGAAGGGCATGAAAAATTTGACTTGGTAAATAAACATGACTATTTGGTGTTGTTTATAGAAAAATAAAGTCTACAAGTTACGTCAAATCATACATGTTATAATGATTAGTGTATGTATATCCTCCATGAACACTCCTATATTTTGAGTAGTACAATGATTACTTGGGGTAGTAATGGTTGTACTAAATTTCATAGATGTACACTTTTGAACCTAGTTGTGTTGTTTCATCTTTGAACTAGTATACACTCTATGTATACATTTTCAATCTTTAGTTGATCAAATTTCCCATTTAAAGTAGAATAATTCAACAATCTTATTTTCAACTTCCTAAGATAATGTGGGAGTCTTAGGAATTTCAACCATATTAATGCTTGAGAAATACATGCTTATCATCCTCACAATACTTCTAGAACTTTGGGGATAGTTGTCTCAAGTTATTTTCTTTAGGCTCTCTATGTATGAATGGATGATGCTCGTTTAACTTTCTTTGATTCTTTGGATGAGGATATGTTTGAGGTTCGCTGGCACTTCCTTGATTTCTTTTTTAACAGCATATTTGAGGATACAAATGCAACCATCCTATCCAACTCAATTCCTTAGTAATTTGGGATCCTATATGAGAACTTCCAAAAAACACACATAGCACAATTTTAGCAATCTATCTAGTTGAATGTTTTTATTTTCTTCTTGAATTGACAATTCCTATGGTTTTTGTTATAAATGCAAGCCTTTTTACTTTTTATCTTGATATATATGAAATGAATTTTTTACTTAAAGTCCTTGTAATGAAATTCCTCTATTGCAAACATCATGTGTACATCAAAAACTCTGTTTTCAAGTTCTTGGCTAAGGTGACAAGATATACACCTTGAATAGTTGATATTTATGGTTGCCAAACCTTGTATCCCATGTCTTGCTTGTATGATCACAGTTTTTGATTTTAACATACTAGAAATGTTGCTTGATTTGTATCTTCTAATATAACTTATGGTTTCTCTAGTGACCTTGAATATAATGGGCATGGGAACCCCTAGGTACTCAGTAGATTGACAAAGGTTTGGTATATACTACCCATTGTCTATGCAACACTATGAATGATAACTTGCCTTGGATGAAACTAAGATGAAGGTAATTGTGTTATGCAAAGGGCAAGCCATGATGCCAAATCTTTGGCACATTCATAGGATGAAAGTAAGATAAATGTAGTTGTACTAAGCAAAGCACAAGCTAGAATGCTTGAAGTTTGGTGCACTCCTAGGAAGAAACATGTTTTATAAGGGCTTGCTTGAATTGATACAATTATGCCATGCCTATATATATTAACCATGTGAATGGAAAAACTTGGACATGCAATTTGATAAACATTTGTAACAAATGCCATTCAAATGTAAATATAAATGTTTTGGCTTGTACAAGAAAGCTTTTGATTGTTCTCAAAGGTATTTGAGGGTACCCATAAGTCCCTTTTTAAGACATTCCACCACACCTCTTCACAATCAAATTCTACTATTAAGCACACGACAGAACTCAAACACAATTTCCTATACAATCCATTAAAGTGATCAATATCTTTATTTCCAATTAGTACTCCTAATGTTTGTTCCATTGAAAGTGGACATATTCTATTTTGTATTAGTGTTGTTAATGTGTAGCTACCAAGTTTTCTTATAGTGGATTACAAACTTTGTAAGTGATTGTCAATCTAATCCTTAGATCACACAAAACAATATATTTTTGGTTGCTAAAGATGGCTTTTCATTTCAAATAGTTAAGGTTACTATTGCATATAAAAATGTTTTCTTATAATGTGATCTTTAATAGAATTAAATTTCTCTTTGAAGTAGTAGCAAGAATGAGAATTGTTTCGTTAAGATGCTTTGGTCTTTTCCTTCATAAATCTTTTGAGCTATCATATTGTAAGGTTTGTAGCTTTGTAATTTGTGAGAATGCTTTGTGTCTCTACATTGTATGGCTTATCCTGGGGCCCAAGTCAAAGTACATGCTAACTTTGATGTGATATTAGTAATTTGGAGCATTGATTCTCCAATGTTAAGGGGCTTTAAGAAGTGAATTGGGATTGATTTAGGTAACAATTCCTCTCTTCAAAGAGCATAGGAAGTGACTCATTAAGAATTTTTGGTTTTATGATTACTTATTGATGTATTAAAGGTCTTCTTTGACAATACTTATTGAGTTGTTGATTTGAAAATTGTCGTTAATAAATCAAGGTCTCATTGCACAATGATGGGGCTTGATTAGAACGTGATTGCTTGGATCAATTATCAACAATTATCCATACATGCAGAACTAAAGGTTTCTTATAATGCTTTGTCTTGGGAAGCTCAAGTGAGCTTTTTACAATGAGGATAATCTCTATAGACATGGGTTCACCTAGCTTAAATTACGAAACTTGATGGCTTGATGTTTGTGCTTTAGAAGTCACCTAATAACATGAACTCCCCTAACTTTGAGTACTTAAGATATCTTGATATAATGGCATGTACAGTGATCCCCCTTCCATGGGAAAGGAAATTAGGAGTCACCTAATAACATGAAGTCCCCTAATAGTATTCTAGATATCTTGATATAGTAGTATGCACAGTGATCCCCCTTCCATGGCAAATGAAATTTCCATGGAGCAAAGTAACATATTACGATATATTTGTATCTACCCTCTAGCCAAATGATCTTGACCCATAAGAAGTGAGCACGGTCATCCCTATTTACCACATGTATTATGATTGAGTCTATCCTTATACATCTCTAGATTCTAAGTTCCCATCCATAGTCATCAATTTTTACCCAAAGACCAACTCCTAATATTCTACCCACCCTTGTTAATCTACTCCTCTCACATTGGTATGTTTGTGTAGAATACTACATTTCTTGTGTTTGAAATTCTTCACAGAGTTCAACATCCATCTTAAAAGCTCTATTCAAAATTCCATGTCACTTGTATTTGGGTCTCATAGGTCATGCACCTTCTTGTAGTACATTGTTGTGATGATTGCCCACTCACCTTAATAGATTAACCACTTTCCCTCTTGGCGTGTTGCAAGAATACAAGGTATGCATTCTCAATATTATGGGATGAGATGGTCATCCAAGTAGACCTCCACCTTCGGAGTTTGGATAGCAAGAAGAAATTCCTCACATGCTACCTCATCCTAGAACTTCAAGGCGAGTGCTCTCTCTTTTGTTTTATCTTTCCCCACTCTTGAAGCATTTGTGACTTCTACTCCATTTTGGTGCAAATTGTCTTTCCATCCTCACGTGCTTTTTATCTTGTCCACCCAATCCACCAGACATACAGTAGAGCCTAGCTCTTCTACATTTATATTGCCTCATTGAAAATGATGGTCTTGCTCTTAATTGGCATAGGCCTTTTTCGAATCCCCTTTGTGCTTAACTCTTGGCCTCGTTCAACTTCTTCTTTAATCTCCCCCTTACAATAGCCACATATTCCATGATTTTTACTTTCCGGTCCTACAAGATAAGGAGATTTCATATTCTTCTATATGTATGTGATTTAGTCACTTGATTTCTTGCTTGTCTCTAACATTGGGTATGAGAGAGAGAGAGAGAGAGAGAGAGAGAGAGAGAGAGAGAGAGAGAGAGAGAGAGAGAGAGAGAGAGAGAGAGAGAGAGAGAGAGAGAGAGAGAGAGAGAGAGAGAGAGAGAGAGAGAGAGAGAGAGAGAGAGAGAGAGAGAGAGAGATGTATAGTTTATTCATATGATGTGCGATATTTAAGCCGGCAACAAAATGATCAATTTTTATAAGTTATTTGGATGGTGCGCTTTCTCAAAATGGCCAATATTAGGACTTAGGGATATTTATATCTCAAGCTCTTTGTAGGGATGGGACCTAGCTATGGTAGGTGTACAATGCTTAAATTGTAGGACTGTGCAACCATTAAGTCATGTATAAACAACAAAAGCATACTACAATATTTATTCAAATGCTTATGTGAGAATAGGGAAAAGGAACTCAAATATGTACATGTATATATTAGAAAAACCATATTGAGAGCAATACAAAATTATTTTGGCACCCTAAAATTTCCAAAAAATTCCATTCATCTTCAAAAATCCCGCGACTAAGCACCAAAATAAAATTTCAAGCACAACATAAAACATTTTACACCATTTTCTTGACCGGATCATAGTTGGTAAAATCTCACTCTCTATAATAGAGACCTGCAAAATTTGATGCACACATTTAAGCAGTAAATATTAGTACATCCATACCAACATATCACTTGATGTCAACTATAAAGTATTGGATGATACACAAATACATTGGTAGTATTGAAAAAAAAGCGATGTTTATAATTAAAAGTACAACATCATTCAAAAATACAATGGTAGTATTGAAAAAAAAGTGGTGTTTATAATTAAAAGTACAACTTGGTGCACAATTTCCAGTTAATGATAAATAATAACACTTGTAAGATCCTCTTTGCTCACACTTTTACCCCACCCTGTCGAAACCGAGGTATAACCCAATCATGCTAACCCCTCCAAATTTGAGAAAATGAAACATAAGCTTCATATGTTGTTGTGGTGGGGTGGGGTATTTTAGCTGGACAAAAACCCAATCAAGGGGGTGTAGCAACGGGCTAGCCATAGTTCTCCAAATATCAGTGCCCATCTTGGTACGTACCTTCTATCAATATGCTTGGTCAATGCTCATTGTCCATGCTCCTTGGTTGTAGGCTAGTGCTTACTTATGAAAGTTCAGATTTTCCAGACTAAAGGATAGGAGAGAAACCAATGATGTGAGGACTCCATAGTGTTCGTGCAAAAGAAGTAACTACCATTTGATATTTAGTGTTTCAAAAGAGCCGAGGTGAGAGCCAACCCACCAATGATCACTCGCCAAAGAAAGACCTCGCATTTAAAGGGTGTCTTATTTAGCCAACCCTCCATCATAGTCATCTTCCACCAGACCTTGGATTTATGCATACCCCAAGTCGCATTGGCTTTATTGACCAGCCAATGATGATCCTTAATCATGAGATGATAAACCTAGTTAGTTGAAACCTTTTGAAGGTTAAGACAACCATGAAGATCCTAGTCCTACTAGGGACGATTAGAAACATGTATAGGAAAGGGTGGCATAGGTTGCAGTATCTTGTCTAGCTCACCCACGACTCATGATATCCACAAGGAATTTGATAAAGTCTCTTGACTGTGCGGAAGGACATGAACCCCCCGCGGCTGATAAGAGTGGCATTGGCAATAGAAGTCAAACCCAGATGCACCATATGGTTAAATTTAGGCCGATCCTCTTGTTTCCCATCCTAGGAGAGCAGTCATGACACACCCAGCAGCTCTAGCTGGAAAGGATTAGCTATCAAGTGATCCTCCATAGGATGCCAACATACCTTTCGAAGAACCAGGCACCAAGAACAAACCAAATGGTTCACCAAAGAGGAGGAAGGTGTCAAAAAGTACGCATAAAATTAATAATGTGTCACCATAAAGTATGTATGCTAGTATTACCATTGAGGAGGCCCCGATCTTCCAAGAAAAACTAGATAATAAAGATCCAAGGGTGATAATTAATGCACATAGCTCGAAAGAGTGACTAGTGAATGGCCACCATGTGGGTATTTGCATCAAGAATAGCTCCACCATCCATACTTTTAGGGTACAAGCATGACTCCAAGAAATCCAAGATATTCTTGTATGCAAAGAATTCTTTTTCCACAACATGAAGCGTACATGCTTTGTAAGGGAATTCAAAGTGGCAGTGGTCCAAGGTAGGAGTGGGAGAAATTACGTGAGCATTTGTAGCATGATGGCATGTGCAACTTTGAGATGCACATGGGAAGGCCAAGGTTGGGATTTCCAATAGATAAATTTCACCTCTATCTTTTGCAAAATCCAATCCGACAAAACTTTGGGCTGAACATTGACCACCAAGGGATACATCAGATGTTTGACAACATTGCCACAAGCTATGATCAATCCTTGCCATCTTAGGGATTGAAGATCACGTTCAGTGTAGGTGACAAGAGAGGACTTCATAGCATTGACACGAAGACTAGAAGCATGACCAAAGAGATCCCAAACATCCAATACCTTACGAAGATTGTCCCTTTCTGCATTAAGGATCATGAAGGTGTCCTTGGCCAAAGATTGAGCAATAAAATGTTATCAAAATGAAAAGACTTAGTGACACCATCATTTAACATTTTTAAGGGGAATTAGATTAGTGACACCACCATTTAACATTACTTGAGAGGATGCATCAGCACTGATCTTGTAGATCGACTGGGACATACGTGGCCCAAATCCCATAATATGCATAAGTTTTGCACTAAAGGACCGATCCAGATAATCAAATGCCTTTTCCAAGTCTAGCTGCAATAAGACCACTTTCTGATTAGAATACTTGGCATAGTTGATCCTCATGTGTACATTTAGTGCATTATCCAATATGTTCTTACCTTGATGAATCCATAATAGTTGGGGTGCACAATGACAAGAAGGCACTTGTGGAGGCGATTGGCCCCATTAGAGAGATAGGTCTCCAATGTTTCAACATGAAGGGAGAAGGCATTTTTGGAATCAATTTAATGAATCCCTCCCATGGTGCCGACATAAATCCTATTTCCCAAACGTACTGACACATGGTGGTCAAGGGTTTTACTAGACTAGTGGCATAAGTGTCAAAAAACTCTTTAGTGAGGCCATCCCAAGTAGGATTTTTATCCATGGGTAAATGCAATAATACATTCATCACCTCATCCTCACGGATATCACTTTCCAAGGCATCATGGATGTCAGGTGAAACACGATCCCTAACCAAGTGATAAAAAGCCACACAAGTGTTAGAGATCTATGTAGAAGGGGTTTGGGCTGAGCCAAGTAACTATATTCTCCCACATAGGGAAAGGGTGCAAACCCTGAAAGAATTTATTATGGGTTTGGTAGGAGGCATCTTGCAAATTTTTAGTCAAAAATTGCAATTTCACTTGCTAGTAAGATCTTAATTGGAATTGCTGAATAAGAATAACCAATCTTATGGCCAATGGGGGCAGAAACGCATCATCTGTTGACTCAAGAAGCAGTGAATGAACCAAGGCTAGGAGTTCCTTTGCCACTTGTTGGAGCTGTCTGCAAAGGGATACATGATGAATACCATACTATTGAGCAACCCACTGCACATTACTAATCAAATACAGGATTGATTGCTGCTCATTGGAAAGTCTGACAAGAGGAGGTCAAGCAATTGTCCCATGTAGCCACTAAAAATTGGGTGTTTCAAATAAGAGGAATTCAAGTGTAAGAAAGCTTTACCAAGAATTGTGCAAAATGCGCAACAGATTGCACAAGTATCTCGGATTGCAAAGGAAAATGATTTGATAAGGCATATTTGATTCGGGACTTGCATATCTAGGATCTTTGGGAGAAATGCATCATCATGCAATCTAGTTTAGACCATGTAGTGGAATATTGCGCCGAATGAAATGCGAATCCCGGATTCGATAGATATAGCCAGGACCAAATCTCTTACTCATTGGACACTGTCAGTCTATTTTTACCTACCCACCTCCCCCTCCTACTTATCCCCCCTCCACCACCTCCTTCCTACTCTACTTATCCAACACCTCATGGTTCTTTGTCCTCATCAGCTAAACACGCCTTTAATAGCAAGACTCGTTTTAACGAGTTGAACTTCACTACACTATGTCAAACTCGATGAGACACGTCCTTGACTCCTGCAACATATGGGATCTTATGCAGGTGTTGGTACCCCGACTTGATCCTGCACTTGTTCCATAAGAGGTGGTTCACTCATGGAAGGCTAGAAATGTCTCTGCTATTGTTGAGCTTATGCAAGGTCTTTTACTTGAATTTCATTCCCAGCTTCAGCATTTTGAGTTAGCTTTCGAGCATTGGGTACACTTGACTTACCGCTATGCGGCTTGGGATAGGACTTGTTGCATCAATCTGGATCATGAGCCCCAAAATTTTAAATCATTAACCAGGATGACTTGAAAGTCAAGTTGGCTGAATATCGGCATTTTCTCGTTGAGTTCTCTACCATGGGGGCTCCTAAGCCCTTGGACGATCAAGTCACATTGTTTTCAAACAAGCTGCCAAGTGAATACTTCCATTTTGTGCAGTAGATGATCTTATAGCCCACCATGCCTACCTTCTATGTATTTGAGTGTCAGCTACTATGTTACACTTGGTTGTTCGATATATTTTATAGTTTGACTCTATAGAGGGGATCTCATTGTTTCTTCTCAGAAGGGGCAATCAAAATTCAAATCAAAATAAAACCCAAAATCACAATCAAAATCAAAACCAAGTAGTGAGACCCAAAGAAACTTCTAGTCATCTCTAAAACTGGGTGGCAGAATGCAACGAAGAATAACCAATATTGTCAACATTTTAGAAGGTTGGCCATTTTAACGATGAGTGTTGATCAAAGGCAAGAGGCACAATACTAAAAGCTAAGAATGCAAATGACACTGTGATTGTCAATGAATAAAGGAGTAGGGTCTGTAACAGATACTTCCAGATCAGCTAGCAAGTGTCTAATCCATACGCATTCAATTGTGGTAGTGAAAGCTGCCTTGTATTCAACCTCACATGACAATGTGGCAATAATGGACTGTTTCTTGCTAAGCCAAGATATGCAAGAAGCCAAGAAAGAAACAATTGCCACTAGTGGAGTGACGTGAATCATAATTACCAGCCCAATCAGAATCACTGTAAGTATGTAACTGCAGTGGTTCCCCCTTGGGATAAAGCAATCCAAGAGATCTAGTACCCTGCAAGTAACGGAAGACATGCTTAACAGCTTGCCAATGTGACATGCATGGCTGATGCATATGTCTGCTCAGGGCTGAAATTGCAAACTGCACGTCCGGCCTAGTATTGCATAGGTAAATAAGACGTCCAATTGCTGGAGCATATGTGTGTATATCAAACAAATCACTATCATCATGTAATGATAGCTTTAGTCTAGGTTCCATTGGTGTATAGACTGGCTTGCAATCCTGTAAGCCAAACTTCTCAAGAAGTTTACCGATGTATCTTGATTGTGATAAACCAATACCTCTAGCATCATGTATGAACTGAATGCCTAAGTAATAATACAAAGACCCCAAGTTTGACATGTCGCTACAAATTTTGTTTAAATGCTGAAATCTGATCAGCATGTGTCCCTGTAAGCAAGAGATCATCAACATATAGACAAATGATTAGCATGGATCCCCCCTCTTTACATACGTAAAGAGTAAACTCAGATGAGTTGTTTATGAACCCTTGGCTAAGCAAGAAAGCATCTATCTTTGCATACCAAGCTTTAGGAGTTTGTTTCAAACCATGTAAAGATTTTATTAGCTTGCAAACTAAGTGTTTCGATCCTTGAACTGCAAAACCAATGGGCTGCTGTACATATACTTCCTCATGAAGTCTCCTCATAGTCAATGCCTTTCTTCTGTGCATAGCCTTTAGCTACAAGCCTTGCCTTATATTTGTCAATGGATCCATTTGCATTTCGTTTCAGCTTGTAGACCCATTTTGTTCCAATGGATTTCTTCCCAAATGGTAGAGACACTAAATCCCATGTTTGATTCTTAGTTATAGAATCCAATTTAGCTTGCATTGCTGCCATCCAATGCACACTCTGTTGTGCATCCTCAAAACATTCAGGCTCCTCATCATCAAGTGTGCTTGCTGCCATAACAAACTCCATGGTGTGTGCAGGATCATGCATACAAGCTTGCCTTCTAGTATGACCAGCCATGGGTATCTTTCATAGTCTGTAAATACCATCTAGGCATTTGTCTTGCCTCCTAACTATGCATAAGTTCTTGCTGAATTTCAGTTTCAGCACTTTACTGAATATTCAGATAAGCCAATGGCTGATTTTCTGCATTTTCCAATGGAGCAGTTGGCTGAACATTGAGTTTACTTGCTGAAACTCTAGTTGAATCACCAATTGTAATGGGCAGCAGCCCTTCAAATACATCAGGGGCAGCCTGATACGTATCTAAACCAGCAAGGGACAATTCTGATTTTTCATCAAAGAATACATTCCTACTGACAAGCACCTTTTTAGAGACAGGATCATAGAGTCTGTAGCCCTTGCTTTCACTACTATATCCCACAAAAATGCATTTGACGACCTTGTTATCCAACTTTTTTTTGAGTATCTGTGGAATGTGTGCATATGCAAGGCACCCACAGGTATGAAAGTGTACAAAAGAAGGTTTCTAGCTGTTCCAAGCCTCAAAAGGTGGAATTCTCTTCAATGATTTTGTGGAGCATCTGTTCAAAACATGGCAAACACACATGACAACTTCCATCCAAAAACTTTGTGGCAAGCTCTTTGCTTTCAGTATACATCTGGCCATCTCCGTGAGTGACCAATTCTTCCTCTCTGCAATCCCACTCTGCTCTGGAGTATAAGCAGTAGTGTACTGATGGACAATGCCCTTCTGCTTCAAAAAAGAATTCAGAGCATAGAGGACATGTATTCCCCCCGTCGGTCCGAACGGAGAGTTTTTGATTTTACAACCACATTGGTTTTCAACAAGTGCAATAAAAGCCAAGAATGCATCATACACTTTTGACTTTTTGACCAAAGAGTAGCCCTAGAAAAATCAAGTCTGGTATTGCTCTAAAAGTAATATCACAGGGAAACGAAAAACGATGCATTTTTCCCAAAATACATCCTTCGCACAAGTGCTCAGGAGGTCTCTCCAGTAGAGGTAATCCATCTAGCATCTATGTACGCTGTAAGAGCATCAATCTACCAAAGTTCACATGCCGCATCCTAGCATGCCATAACTCTGCCTGTATCATAGCACGAATAAGAGTGGATGCCAAGTACGCTAACTGATCAACTTAAAGAGCATCCAACTCGTATAACCCATGACATAAAGTGCCTGTCAAGACCAAAGTCATGTGTTCTTTGTCTCTCACTATGCATCTGTCATCATCAAATATGACCTGCAATCCACAACGTTCCAAAGAAGAAATAGAGAGCAGATTCTTCTTTATGCCTGGCACAAAAAAAACATCCTATAGGTGGAGAATAGAGCCATCAATGGCTGTGAGCACAATCTCCCCAATACCTCTAACAGGGTATGATGCATTGTTGGTACACTGTACAGACTTACCAACTGGAGTTGCATCAACAGAAGCAAATAAATCTCTGCGAGATGTAATATGCCTAGAAGCACCACTGTCAAAAAACCAAGTTCTAGCATCCTTAGTAGAGCTAAATGCTCGATCAACCCAAGAAGTGTCATAACTGTATGTGTAAAAGCAATAGTCCTTGTCTGCAACAATGGATGCGGACTCAGTAGCAGTGGAAGGAGCATCAGAAATAGACATTCCTAACTCCTCCTCCTTCTCCTTGGCGATTCGCTTTCTGCACTCAGTAATGTAGTGGCCTGACTTCTTGCAATAATGGCATTTGCCCTTTTTGGCTTGCGTGCCCCCTTGTTTTTTACTTGCATGTGATGTGCCAGAAGTCCCAGAGCTCTGCGGAGCATTCTTTACTTGGCTGCCTTTGCCTTTCCGTCTAGCCATAAAAGCCTGCTCAGAGACTCTAGCATCCACACTACTATTTCTTCTTGTTTGCTCCTCCTCTAGAAGCAAATTGACTAACTGAAGAAAAGTGATTGGCTGTGTGGTAATTCTCATGGTGAGGTTTAAGGCCGTATGAAAAGCCAAATATGAAGGAGGTAATGAGTTCAATGTAGTAGATATCATTTGTGCATCCGAATAGTACTCATCAACATTCATGAGTTGCTCACGCAAGTCTTGATTTTTGTTCAAGTGATCCTGAATAAAATCACCCTCATCCATTTTCAATGTCTCTAGCTCTTTCTTTAAGAAAGAGATGCGAGTCTCATTCTTTTTTGTAAGCATCAGCTCCAAAGTTAGCCAAGCTTCTCGTAAAGAAGCTACTGAATGAATATGGGGGATGATGGATCGCTGAACTGCCAATGCAATCAGCGACAAAGCTTGTGCATCCTATATATCCTATGCTTTTTGAGCTGCTAATCTTTGGGGAAGTGGCTGAAGTGGAGTAAGCTGAGGTGCCCATTGTGCACGTCCTCCTAGAGGAGGAGTAACTGGAGCCACAACTCCAAGTCTAGCTTCTTCTCCACTGATATAATCCCAAAGATTTTTCGCCACAAGCACATTCTTCATCATGAAGGACTAAAGTGAATAGTTGTTTCCATCCAATCTGTCCTCCTTGGATACATAGGTAAAGACATCTCCTTCTTGATTTGCCATGATAATCAATTACCAAAAGAAGCAAAAGAGCAATGTCCAAGTGGGACCAAACTGGAAATCTCAAAATTTCCAGAAATTGCAGGAAATAACTTTCTGCAATTAGTACACTGAGGTGCACTTTGTCAAAATTGTCTTTAATGCACGCAGTCCAAGGTGCATTTAGTGTTCAGCAACATTGTATCAGAAAAATCCCCAAAATTTCTTGCCCCAGATTTGTTCAAAACAGTCTATCAGTGGATTGAAACTGCAATACATGTGCCAATGTCCTAAAAAAACACAAAAGCCCCAAAATGTCTGATAAATTTGCCTAGAAATTTGCATCCACCGTGTCCGGGACATGTATCCACAGTTCTGTATCTGCTTGGGTAGAAAACCCCTCTTCTAGAAATTAATTCTGGAATAAAAAGGTAATTAAAATTTAAAAAAATATCTAAAAAATGATGAGCTGGTTGGCAGGATGCAGAAGCATCGCTGGCCACAGGCGGATGGTGACAGGTCAGAGGGGTGGCAGGCAGTGTGGTGCTGACGGGCGGCACTCTGATGACGGGTGGTGCAGGGGGCGCTTCTGAGGTGTGTTTGCTGCCAGGGGGCGGGCGTGGCCAGAGGCAGCATGACTGACGGGAGGGCAGGGCAGAACGCTGGCGCAGGAGGGAACTAGGTGGAGCTGATGGCAGGAGCTGCGGGCTGGTCAAGGTGCTGCTGTAGTGGACCTGGCGATGCAGGTGGCGGACCTGTTGGGCAATGGAGACAAGGGGTAGGACTGGACTGAGCGAGAAGCTCCCAAAGGCTGAGCGGAGCTGAGCTGAACAGAGCCTCAGCTGAATAGAGCCAATGCTCTGATACTAAATGTGAGATGGAGTCAGGATCGAAGCTCAGCACAGAAATCAGTAGACAGCGTGAGAGTGAAGCACGACACCCAATGCAATAGACTGAAAGAGTGTAGTGAAAGTACAAGGTACAACCCTTAAATCTTAGGGTTGTAGGGGGTGTTCACACCCGAACACGATAAGTGCCCGTAAGTGTGTGAGATAAGCACATATGAAATAAGACCATAAGTCTAGGGGAAAAAACCTCTCCAACCGAGAGTAAAAAGTGCCATAGTGTCCTACTGATCACCGACACTCCTATGTGAGCATAGGCGTAAGTGAGGTGTAAGTGAAATACCCAACACATACGACCCCCATCGTGGACATTTTTCTTTCTCAAGCCCTTGTAGTCGAGCATGTTTGAGTTGGAAACAACTCTTCAGTCATGATTCAGGCTCATGGTTGTAACGTTTTTCCACTGACCAGGGCCTAGATCATGCTATGCTGGATGGTGTATACTATGTCCTCCAGTTTGGGGTGAACTTGTTATATGTTCAACAGCTTTGCCGATTAGGTTGGGTAGTTTTCTTCACAGCAACCACAGTTGAGGTCCTTGACTCTTAGACTCGTTTAGTGATTGCTTGCAGTGAGGCACAGTCTAGTGGCCTGTATCACATGACACAGTTCTTTCCGAGCTGATAGTTGAGGGCTTTGAGTTCCATGGCTTCCAAGCTTTAGACCCTACACGGGAGCCTTCGAGCACTGAGAGTCTTTGGCATTTTCGCTTAGGGCATTTTGGATACGTCTCCCTTTATGAATTGTTGCATTGACAGATGGTTGATGGCCTTTCCTGCCTAAAGCTATTGTGGGATGTCTATAAAGCTTGTTAACTTGGGAAACAACGCTGTATTCCATTCCCTCAATAGTCTACACATAGAATTGAGGTATCCCTTAGATTGATTCATGCTGATCTTTGTGGTCCGAACATCCACCACCACTTTGAACGGTGCACTGTACTTCTTTTTGATTGTGGATGATCATTCACATTACGTGTGGTGGTACTTTCTCAAGCATAAGTTAGATGCCTTCACATATTTTTCTGCTTGGGTGTTGCTCGTGCATAACCAGATTGGTCATTGTGTAGGATACATGAGGAGTGACAGTGGAGGCGGGTTCACCTCCCACAAGTGTTCTGAGTTTCTACAAGAGCATGGTATTTCTCGCTAGCTCACCTCTACCAACTCTTCCTCTTAGAATGAAGTTATAGAGTGTAGGAACCGGACCATCATGAACATGGCATGCTCTATGCTGTTCGCAACAGAGCTCCCTGAGCGCCTTTGGGTCAAGGTTGTTAACACTTCGGTATACATCCTCAATTGGTGCCCATTGCAGGGCTATTCCTCAAAGGACTTTGTATGAGACATTCTTTGGCTCTTGGCCTATAGTTTTCCACTTTAGAGTCTTTGGGAGTTGTACCCACAGATTCTTTATCTTCTAGGCCCCCTTTGCGAGACCCATTACCTCGCTAGTACCAGTAAACCATGCAGGATTTAGGGATCCTTCCACTGCATTTCACTCCGAAGGGCCCTAGAAGATCTACTTTGCTTGCCCCTTAGGTTTAATTTGCATTGAGGTTTACAACTGATTATAAAGCACATTCTGAGCCAGATAGTTGGCAGGAGGCTCTTTAGCATTCCTAATGGCGAGAGGCCACGGAAAAGGAGCTTGAGAGTATAGACTGAAATGAGACTTGGACCTTGGTGGATTGTCCGAGCCACAAGAAAGTCATCGGGACAAAGTGGATTTTTAGGACTAATCTAAAAGATGATGGGACTTTAGACAAGTAGAAGGCTTGTAGGTATTGACTATGAAGAGACCTTTGCTCCTATTGCACGGTTGACATCATTTCATTTGTTGCTTACACTTGCCACTTATCACGGTTGGCCGATCTATCAAATGGACATCAAAAGTACCTTTCTGAATGGTAATTTGAAGGAGGAAGTCTATGTTATTTGAAGGAGGAAGTCTATGTGGAGCAGCCTCCCAAATTTTATTCTACTAACTGGAAAGATAAGATCTTTCGCTTGTAGAATGCTCTCTACGGGCTAAAGCAAGCATCGTGGTCTTGGTTACAAGGAATGGATGAGTTTCTTTGGACTCATGGATACCATTCTATCCCTTATGACTCGAACTTACATGTTCGTACTACTTACCTCAACCATATCTTGCTGTATGTAGATGATTTACTTATCACCAACTTTGATTTTGCTATCATAGTAAAGATAAAGGCCTAACTTTTCTCTACTTTTGAGATGATAGACCTTGGTTTTGTTGTCTTATTTTTTGGGAATGGAGATAGTTTGATCTAAGGATAGTATTTTTCTGTCACAGTAGGAGTACGCTATTTAGTTAGTGGAATATTATTGCACGGATCAGACACGGCTTGTAGCCACCCCCTCTTGATTCCACTATCTATCTTTCTAAAGATACCCTTGATTAGCCCTTCAACGAGCATACCTATAGGTTTATTGTAGTGAAGCTTCTTTGGTTGATTTATACTAGCATGTCACATTGGATTGTCTATTTGCATGTTTTGAGATATTTACGGTATACCTATTCTTATGGCCTAACTTGTGTGTCTTTTTACCTTGAGTATGACACCCATCTCTTGGGTCACTTGTAAGCATGAGATGGTGGCAGCTTCCATGGCAAAGATTGAGTATTGAGCTATTTTTGATGGTACCACGGAGGCCATCTACTTGAGGAGCTTAGTGGCGGTGCTACACTTTCCACACAACACTTCCACCGTTGTCTACTGCGATGACCAGTGTGCCATTTCCCTTTCAAGAAGTTCAATTATCACACCATGGATGCGGCATGTGGGGGTCCACTTCCACTTCACCAGAGAGTAGGTTGAGCTAGGCACCAACCTAGGGTTTGTGTCTTCCTCTAACGACTATGTAGATATATTTACCAAGGTAGTCAATCGGTCAGTGTTGCAGTACATTCTACCTAGGATCGGCTTGGGTACATCCTCCTCTACTTCTTCAGATTGACCGGGAAAGGGTGCTTCTCTCTAGCTTTCCCTTCCAGTTTAAGAGGGGGCGGCTTTCTTCTCTTGATAGTGATAGTGATGCTTCTTGTAGATTTTGATTCAAACATTGTACTTATTGTATATTAAACATTGTATCTTCATCCACATTGTCAGGATGACATGATTGTAAAAGGGTACTTTTACAAGTGAACAAATTCCCCTACAAGGGTACTATCCAAGTGGCACCTTTACATAGGATTTTGCATGAGCATGATTACACTTGCATTGCCTCTTGTATAACTCTAGTGCATTAGCCTTTTGTTCTGTAAACATATATTTGTGTGCATTTATTCCTTTTCGGTCTTTCTGAGTGGTTGACTTTGGATTCACCATACTAGCAGTATTGCACATGGTAGTCTCTGAGGCCATCTCCCTTGCTTGCTTAGCCTTATTAGCTTATTTTCCACACATCTTTTTTGCCTCTTCACATACCTCCCCATATATGCTACACATTCCACTAGCCTAGTTCTTTGTCATCGACATCCAGTAGTGGTAGGGATAACCTCTTTATTTTGTGAAAGCCTTTGGGGTTGGCTACTTGTCTCCTATTTGTCACTTAATCAACCACCATCTTTTCTTTTTGAGACAATAAAAAAAGAAGAGACAAAAAGTTCATTGTGGTTCCATCCACCTTTTTAATACTTGACAGGCCATTGGGCAGCCGATATGCACCCTTTGTCCAATGCCATGGCTTCTCTGGAGTAACCACTTGAACTCCCTTGGTAAGATAACCATTGCCTCTATAGCCTTGGTAGGCCATTGGGTAGCCACCGTGCGACCTTTGTCCGATGCCTTGGCTGCTTTGGGGTGGTACGCTTTGGGGTAAAAACACACAAACCCAACAATACTCGAAATTCAGGTGGGGCTTTCTTTCTTGCTTAGTTTTTGGGCATGAGAGGGGGTGTTGAGCTAACATAAGCATTACATGCTGAATTAGCCGCTTAAATAGCCGCAAAAATTACTTAATTGATTAAATCCCTAAAATGGTACATAGTTTGAGAGAGTTTTTAAATGGTGTAGTACGAGGTTCCGAAACTTTCTATAAATAGAGAGTCCATGCCCTCCATTCAGCCTCAATCTCATTTTTTAAGGTTTCAAGCCCTCTAGCTTCGTTGCCCACACCCTCTTCGTGGAGGATATCTTAGCCAAAGCTGCCGTTTGCTGTCTATATCAGATTGGAGCATCTTTCCAATCTTCTCTCGATAGTCTGAATAATCTCTTCTCTCGATAGTCTGAATAATCTCTATCCAAATCCTTGATAGAGTCTCTGCTGTGGAAAAATCTAGAAGGTCAATGGCATGGCTGCATCTCACAGTCCAAATATACTAGGCTGTGATATTGGCAATCAACTCCCATTTTTGGTAGTGTCCTTGAGTCCATTGTGCTTATGAGTACTTTGGAGTGAGATCCCACTTAGATGCTGCCCAATAATGAGAAAAGAGTAGCCCCCTGAAAATCCTCATAGCCACATGCTGGGCCTCCATCTATGACCCATGCTATAGCTCCTCAAGTAACCACCGTGGTCTTTGTTATGCTGTGAAATACCAACTTGAGGGCTCTCCTCCACACCTCCTGGGCTCTAGGGAAGTCTCAAAAGCAATGTCTGTTGGGTTTCACTCATGCCTATGCTCATAGAAGAGTATCGGTGATCAGTAGGACACTATGACACTTTTTACTCTCGGTAGGAGAGGTTTTTTCCCCCTAGACTTATGGTCTTATTTTGTATGTGCTTATGTCACACACTTATGGGCACTTCTCGTGTTCGGGTGTGAACACCCCCTACAACCCTAAGGTTTAAGGGTTGTACCTTGTACTTTCACTATACACTCTTTTAGTCTATTGCACTGGGTGTCGTGCTTCACTCTCATACTGTCTACTGATTTCTGTGCTGACAGCCTTTCACATTTAGTATCAAAGCTCCACCTTCTCAGCTCGGCTTTTGTAGCAGATCTGCCACCTGCACTGCCAGGTCCACCACAGTAGCGCCTTGTCCAGCCCGTAGCTCCAACGCTGCCTGTGTGCCAGCGTCCGTCAGCAGCCTGCTGCCCATGCCTTGTGCCAACTACGCATGACGGCTCTATCTCCTATAGTCATTGCTCCTGGTGTCTGCTGCCTTCTGACCCGTTGTTTGCGCCTGTGCCAACACCCACCATGCTGCCAGCCTTCCTGTGCCCACTTGCCCACCATGAAAGCGCTGCCTGCATCTACTAAGCGCCGCTTGAATGCCAACATGTTGCCTCCAGCTCACCATCTCCGCTCAACTGTCTCTAGCCCTCTCCTTCCAGCCTTGCCAGCCTTGCGCCTGTCAACACTGCCTCCAACGCTGCCCATGCCCTGTGCCATGCCTGCCTCTAGTGCTGCCCTGCGGCCTGATCTCCTGTACTCGGCCTCCAGCGCGCCTCGAGCCACAAGCTTACGCCATTGCGAGGTACAAGTTTATTATTATTATTATTTTATTCTAGATTCATCTTTGGACAAGGGCAGACACAGAAATCTGAATACATCTTTGGGACATGATTGATGCAAAATTTTGGGCAAATAAGTCAAGAATTTTGGGGCTTTTGATCTTTGTGGAGACATTGGCAAATGTACTGTAGTCTCAGTCTCGGAGAGACCTCCTAAGCACTTGTGCGAAGGATGTATTTTGGGAAAAATGCATCGGTTTTCATTTCCCCGTGATGTTGCTTTTAGAGCCACAGCCAAGTTACAGTTAGTGCATTCACATGTATGTGGCCCTACGCAGACAAAGTCATTGGGTGGATGTTACTACTTTGTGACTTTTATTGATGACTTTATACGATTTTGCTGGGTCTATTCTTTAGTGAAAAAGTCAGAAGTGTATGATGCATTCTTGGCTTTTGTAGCACTTGTTGAGAACCAATTTGGCTGTAAAATAAAGACTCTTCGTTCGGACCGAGGAGGGGAATATATGTCCTCTATGCTGAATTCGTTTTTGAAGCAAAAGGGCATTGTTCATCAGTTCACTATTTCTTATACTCCACAGCAGAATGGGTTTGTAGAGAGGAAGAATTGGACACTCATAGAGATGGCCAGATGTATGTTGAAAGCAAAGAGCTTGCCACACAGTTTTTGGATGGAAGCCGTAACGTGTGCTTGCCATGTTTCAAACAGATGCTCCACCAAAGCATTAAAGAATGTTACGCCTTTTGAGGCTTGGAACAGCTAGAAACCTTCTATTGGGCACTTTTGTACCTTTGGATGTCTTGCGTATGCACACATTCTTCAAGTACTCAGAAAAAAGTTTGATAACAAGGCTGTCAAATGCATTTTTGTAGGATATAGTAGTGAGAGAAAAGGCTATAGACTCTATGACCTGTCTCTAAAAAGGTATTTGTTAGTAGAGATGTACTCTTTGATGAAAAATTAAATTATCCCTTGCAAGTTTTGACACATATCAGGCTGCCCGTGATGTATATGAAGGGCTGCTGCCCATTTCATTTGGTGATTCAGCTGGAGCTTCAGCATGTGACCTTAATGTTCAGCCAGCTGCTTCATTGGAAAATGTAGGAAATCAGCCATTGGCTGATCTGAATATTCAGGAAAGTGCTGAATCTGAAATTCAGCAAGAGCTTGTACATAGTCAAGAGGCAAGACAATGCCTAGATGGGTATTTATAGACTATGAACGATAGTCATCTGGATGCACCCATGGCTGGTCGTACTAGAAGGCAAGCTCGTATGCATGATACTGCACATACCATGGATTTTCATACCATGGATTTTGTTATGGCAGCAAGTACAATTAATGATGAGGAGGCTGAATGTTTTGAGGATGCACAACATAATGTGCATTGGCTGGTCGTACTAGAAGGCAACCTCGTATGCATGATACTGCACATACCATGGAGTTTGTTATGGCAGCAAGTATAATTGATAATGAGAAGCCTGAATGTTTTGAGGATGAACAACATAATGTGCATTGGATGGCAGCAATGCAAGCTGAATTTGATTCTATCATTAAGAATCAAACATGGGATTTAGTATCTTTGCCCATTGGGAAGACAGCCATAGGAACAAAATGGGTCTACAAGTTGAAAAGAAATGCAAATGGATCCATTGACAAATATAAGGCAAGGCTTGTAGCTAAGGGCTATGCACAGAAGAAAGGCATTGACTATGAGGAGACATATGCTCCTACCTCTGGAATGACTACCATCAGGTCTATGGTTGCTTTGGCTGCCCATTATGGATGGACCGTGCATCAGTTAGATATTAGAACTGCATTTTTACATGGGGAACTGCATGAGGAAGTATATGTACAGCAACCCATTGGTTTTGCAGTTGAGGGATCCGAACACTTGGTTTGCAAGCTGAAAAAGGCTTTATATGGCTTAAAACAAGCTCCTAGAGTTTGGTATGTAAAGATTGATGCCTTTTTACTCAACCAAGGGTTTATAAACAGATCATTTGAGTCTACCCTTTACATATGTAAAGAGGGGGGATCCATGCTGATCATTTGTCTATATGGTGATGACCTTTTTCTTACAAGGACACATGCTGATCAGATTTCAGCATTTAAACAAAATTTGCAACAAACTTTTGAGATGTCAGACTCGGGGTCTTTGCATTATTACTTGGGTATTTAGTTCATACATGATGCTAGAGGTATTGGTTTGTCACAGCCAAGATACATTGGTAAACTCCTTGAGAGGTTTGGCTTACAAGATTGCAAGCTAGTTGGTACACCAATGGAACCTGCATTGAAGCTGTCATTGCATGATGACAGTGATTTGTTTGATATACACACATATGCTCCAACAGTTGTCATATTTACCTATGCAATACTAGGCTAGACATACAGTTTGCAGTTTCAGCCCTGAGTAGATATACGCATTAGCCACACATGTCACATTGGCAAGCCGTTAAACCTGTCTTTCGTTACCTGCAAGGTACTAGATCTCTTGGATTGCTTTATTCCAAGGGGGACCACTGCAGTTATATGCTTACAATGATTTTGATTGGGCTGGTGATTATGATTCACGTCACTCCACTAGTGGCAATTGTTTCTTTCTTGGCTCATCTTGCATATCTTGACTTAGCAAGAAACAATCCAGTGTTGCCACATTGTCATGTGAAGTTGAATACAAGGCAGCTTTCACTACTACAGTTGAATGTGTATGGATTAGATGCTTGCTAGCTGATTTGGATGTATCTGTTACGGAGGCTAGTGCTTTGTTCACTGATAGTCAGAGTTCCATTGCAGTGGCACGGAACCCAGTGTTTCATACACGCACGACACACATTGAGATACATTATCACTTTGTTAGAGAGAGGCTATATGCAGGTGATATCAGCCTTGTCTATTGTCCTACCACCAGTAATGTGGCAGACATCTTCACATTGAGATACATTATCACTTTGTCAGAGAGAGGCTACATGCAGGTGATATCAGCCTTGTCTATTGTCCTACCACTAGTAATGTGGCAGACATCTTCACCAAAGCTCTTCCTTGTGACAAATTTGAAGCATTTCACAATGCTTTAAATTTAATCTCCTTTGGTGGCCGATGATCCTTGTACTTTTGATCACTCTTCACTTCCGGGGGGTTTTTTGGGTTTCACTCATGCCTACGCTCACAGAGGAGTATCGGTGATCAGTAGGACATTGGGGCACTTTTTACTCTCAGTATGAGAGGTTTTTTCCCCCAGACTTATTCTCTTCTTTCGTATGTGCCTATGTTACACACTTACGGGCACTTATCATGTTCGGGTATGAACACCCCCTACAACCCTAAGGTTTAAGGGCTGTACTTTGAACTTTCTGTTTACACTCTTTCAATCTATTGCATAGGTGTCATGCTTCACTCTCTACACTGTCTACTGCACTCTCAGCTGAGCTTCGATCCTCTCAGCCTCTCACAATGTCTTTGTTGCGCATGCTACTGGGTCCTGTTGTATCCAAGCCCAAAACATTAAGCAAAATGTTGTTGGCGGACTCAACTTGGCCATTGGCATGAGGATACTAAGGAGATGACTTATAGTGGATAATCAAAAAAGTTACAGAGCAAATGCTCAACGACGTCATACCAGAGCTAAGTTACTGTGGGAACAAGTGATTTCTCACGTTACTACCCTATCGAGCTAGTTAGTGATTAGGGGACTCACTTGGAAACCAGCTTGCACAATATCCAACCAAAACCTACAATCTGATTCAGAGTCATAGTATTTGCCTACCCAGCACGTCTATCATGTAGCCTCCTCCAAAAGTTGCCCCCTCTCAGGGCGACATTTCAGTAAATTAAGGATATAGTACGTTTACTGCAGAGAATGCTACCCTTTTGCTATGTAAATTGAATGCTCAAGAGTCAACTAGTATGTAGCCATCCCAATGTTGATAGACTAGTCAAAATTAGCTTTGAAGACTCAAATTTTAGCTTCATCTACCTCAGTGAGTAGCAAATGATCCACATAGATTGACAATTGATAGAGAGCCTTCGTGGTTTCTCTTCTACTTTTTCAGAGGTACTGGAGACCTATAGGACTTGAAATGTGCATGTCACGTTCAGAGTAGAAATGGAGGGCTGCTGGCTGGTGACTAGACCAGAAATGCAGCGTTGCAGATTGACATGCAGCCTAGATGTGTGCAGTGTTTGCAGCTGCTGTGAGACTGCAGATTGCCATGTTCAGACGCTGCAGATCTGATCACTGCAAGAAGTGCGACTGTGCACCAAAACCCTGGAGACCAGGCTGAAACTTTCCAGATCAGAATAGTATACGGAGAAAGAGAGACTGGTATTAACAGGTGCTGGATACAACTTTGTGATTAGCTCTTTGCACAACAACTGAACTGAATACAACCTTCATAGATCAGGTGGTAGAGGCCTATGATCTATGAAGGGTGTATTCAGTTCAGTTGTTGGTTATTTTTCAAGCAGACTGTGTTGAGGAGATTTTTATTGGACCTAGGGGATTTTATGAGGTTATGCTTAAATCCTCTCATCACCAAGATGTACTTTTGGGCAAGCTGCTGCTACACATTGGTGCATGTTGTTCCATGGAGGCCAATGGCTGACTTTACAAAACTGCTCAAGCAAGGCTGCCCAGTTTGGGTGAAGGCTGAGGACTGTCCACTGGTCTCTTTTGACTAATGCCATGACTGAGATTGGTAAGGTATTGGTTCCTCCTGGCACTCGTGCTGCTGATAGAAATAGAATGTGCATGCCCTGGGATACTCCTCAGAAGCGTCCTACTTGGTTGTGCCTTGATTCTCCGGGCATGCATTCTCTGCATTTTCATTTGAAATGGGAAGCTTTTGTGGGACATTGTTTCACTTCTGGCCAGCTAGGCCATTTTATGGCAAAGTGCCCGACAAAATGGGAGGAGGGCTGTTGCATGAATGATTCATTTGCTATGCAATAGGATGGTCCTGCTTCGGATATCTGCATGGATACCCAGCCAGTGATGGGTGATATGGATAAAGGGAAACAACTCATTTTGTCTCTGCCTGATGATGCTCATGGTTGGAAGAAGGTGCATTCCAAGAAGGGCAAAAAGACTCTTGATGCCTTGTATAGTGGATCCTTGGCTGATGCACATAATTCTTTGCATACTTATGTGCGTTGCAAGGATCAACTGTCCCCTTAGATTACTGGTATGGCACTGTCAAGTTCTAAAATGGATTAAAATTTGATGTCCTGATAGGAATCATTGCGTACTCCTCCTAGTCTCCTAGCTTTTGATAAATGAGCTAAAGTGATTACTGTTTGGGATTGGAGATATCCACATCATAGCCTTATTGGTATGGATCAGCCCTCGATTTCTGATGTGCATAGTATTGGAAAGAATTCTTTTGCTATTCTAGCCAACTTTTTGGACGAGGGTGTTCTTGCTACCTTGGCAACTAAGGCCAAAGGAAGGCAGTTTTAGACACAAACTTGCTTTGCTTATGGTTCTTCATGAAGATGGCTGCATGTAATGTGTGTGGTATATGCTGAAGTAGTAAACATGCTATGTGGCAAATCTTGCATTCGAATGGTTGGGATGTTTTGTGTGCTATGGAGCACAAGAGTCACAAAGATGAGGAAGCATCCTGCACTGTTATGGCTTCAAGCTTTTCTATGCTCGTATTCCTGCTGGAACTCACTTTGGTGTGCTACTAAATGTTCATAAAAGAGAGAGGTGTTAGGTAGAGTTCTTGCTGTTGAGATTACTTGGAATGGAGAAGTGCTACGGCTGGTTGGTGTATATGCCTCCAATAATGTCTCTAGCCATTGTGAATTATGGCTGAAGTTGTTGGGTATTTTACTCACGCCTTACTTACGCCTACGCTCATATGGGAGTGTCGGTGATCAGTAGGACACTGGGGCACTTTTTACTCTCGGTAGGAGAGGTTTTTTCCCCCAGACTTATGGTCTTATTATCGTATGTACTTATGTGCTTATGTTACACACATTTAGGCACTTAGTGTGTGTCGGGTGTGAACACCCCCCTACAACCCTAAGGTTTAAGGGTTGTACTTTGTACTTTCAGATTACACTCATTCAGTCTATTCTCTTGGGTGTCGTGCTTCAACTCTGTCTCTCACTCTCACACTGTCTACTGAATCCCAGCTGTACCTTGATCCTCAGCTCTCACATTTGGTATCAGAGGCAGCAGAAGGGCATAGTACATCAGTATACTACAGCTTATACTCCACAGCAGAATGGGGTAGCAGAGAGGAAAAATCGGTCACTCATGGAGATGGCCAGATGTATGCTGAAGGCAAAGAGCTTGCCTCATAGTTTTTGGATGGAAGCAGTCATGTGTGCTTGCCATATTTTGAATAGATGCCCTACCAAAGCCTTGAAGACCATCACACCATTTGAGGCTTGGAACAGCCGTAAACCTTCTGTTGGTCACTTTCGTACCTTTGGATTGTCAGATGGGAGAGGATCGAGGTGCAGCTGAAGTGCAGTAGACAGTGTGAGAGTGAGAGACAGAGTTGAGCACGATACCCAATGCAATAGTACTGAATAGAGTGTTAGCTGAAAGTACAAATGATAACCCTTATACCTTAGGGTTATAAGGGGCTGTTCACACCCGAACACAGTAAGTGCCCGTAAGTGTGCACCACAAGCACATACAAAATAGTACACATAATCTGGGGGAAAAAACCTCTCCTACCGAGAGTAAAAAGTGCCCCAGTGTCCTAGTGATCACCCGCACACTCCCATATGAGCGTAGGCGTAAGTAAGGCGTGTGAGATACCCAACAAACCCCCCTGGAGTGAAGAGTGATCAAGTGTACAAGGATCATCTGCCACCAAAGGGCGTCAAATTCAAAGCATCACGAAATGCTTCAAATTTGTCTCGTGGAAGAGCTTTGGTGAAGATGTCTGCCACATTGCTGGTGGTAGGACAGTAGACAAGGCTGATATCACCTGCATGTAGCCTCTCTCTGACAAAGTGGTAGTGAATCTCTATGTGTTTCGTGCGAGCATGAAACACAGGGTTCCGTGCCATTGCAATGGCACTCTGACTGTCAGTATATAAAGGAGTAGGCTCCGTAACAGATACATCCAAATCAGCAAGTAAGCGTCTAAGCCATACGCACTCAACTGCAGTAGTGAAGGCTGCCTTGTACTCAGCTTCACATGACGACGTGGCAACAGTGGATTGTTTCTTGCTAAGCCAAGAAATGCATGACGAGCCAAGAAAGAAACAATTGCCACTAGTGGAGTGACGAGTATCAAAATCACCAGCCCAATCAGAGTCACTGTAAGCATGTAACTGCAGTGGTCCCCCCTTGGCATAAAGCAATCCAAGAGCTCTAGTACCCTGCAAGTAACGAAACACACGCTTCACAGCTTGCCAATGCGACATACGAGGCTGATGCATGTACCTGCTCAAAACTGAAACGGCAAACTGTATGTCTGGCCGAGTGTGGCATAGATAGATGAGACATCCCACTGCTGGAGCATAAGTATGGATATCAAACAAATCACTGTCATCATGTAATGACAGTTTGAGCCCAGGTTCCATGGGTGTACAAACTGGCTTGCAATCCTGTAAGCCAAACTTCTCAAGAAGTTGCCCAATGTACCTTGACTGACATAATCCAATGCCTCTAGCATCATGTACAAACTGGATGCCCAAGTAATAGTGCAAAATACCCAAGTCAGACATGTCAAAAGTTTGCTGTAAATTATTTTTGAATGCTGAAATCTGATCAGCATGTGTTCCAGTGAGCAAAAGGTCATCTACATATAGACACAAAATCAGCATGGATCCCCCTTCTTTATGTACATAAAGGGTAGACTCAGATGGGCTGTTTACAAACCCCTGACTAAGCAAGAAAGCATCTATCTTTGCGTACCAAGCTCGTGGAGCTTGTTTCAAACCATATAGAGCTTTTTTCAGCTTGCATACTAAATTTTCTGAGCCTTCAACTGCAAAACCAATGGGCTGCTGTACATACACTTCTTCCTGAAGTTCCCCATGTAAGAATGCAGTCTTTATATCCAGCTGATGCACTTTCCAACCAAAATGTGCAGCCAAGGCAATCATAGACCGAATGGTCGTCATACGGGAGGTAGGAGCAAAGGTCTCCTCATAGTCAATGCCCTTTTTCTGTGCGTAGCCTTTAGCTACCAGCCGTGCCTTGTACTTATCTATGGATCCATCTGCATTCCTTTTCAATTTGTAGACCCATTTCGTACCAATGGCACGCTTGCCAACTGGCAAAGACACCAAATCCCAAGTATGATTCTTATGAATAGAATCCAATTCAGCTTGCATGGCTGCCATCCAATGCACACTATGTCGTGCATCCTCAAAACATTCAGGCTCCTCATTATCATGAGTACATGCTGCCATAACAAACTCCATGGAATGTGCTGAATCATGCAGTCGAGTTTGCCTTCGAGTACGACCAGCCAAGGGTGTTTCCAAATGACTATCTCTCATAGTCTGCGTGTACCATCTAGGCACCTGTCTTGCTTCCTGACTGTGTACAAGTTCCTGCTGAATTTCAGTTTCAGCAATGTGCTGATTTACTGCATGTTCCATAGGAGCAGCTGGCTGAACATTAGGTTCATTTGCTGAAGTACCAGCTGAATCACCAAATGTGATGGGCAGCAGCCCTTCAAAGACATCACGGGCAGCCTGATATGTATCAAAACCAGCCAAGGATAATTCTGATTTTTCATCAAATACAACATCCCTGCTGACAAAAACCTTCTTGGTCACGGGATCATAGAGTCTGTAGCCTTTGCTTTCGCTGCTATATCCCATAAAGATGCATTTTACAGCCTTGTTGTCCAACTTCTTTCGAAGTACCTGTGGAATATGGGCATATGCAAGACACCCAAAAGTACGGAAGTGGCCAACAGAAGGTTTGCGGCTGTGCCAAGCCTCAAAAGGTGTGACGGTTTTCAAGGCCTTGGTAGGGCATCTGTTCAAAATGTGGCAAGCGCACATGACGGCTTCCATCCAAAAACTATGAGGCAAACTCTTTGCCTTCAGCATACATCTGGCCATCTCCATGAGTGACCGATTTTTCCTCTCTGCTACCCCATTCTGCTGTGGAGTATATGCAGTAGTGTACTGATGGATAATGCCCTTCTGCTGCAAATAAGAATTCAGCATAGAGGACATGTATTCCCCCCCTCGGTCCGAACGGAGAGTCTTAATCTTGCAACCAGACTGAGTTTCCACAAGTGCACTGAAAGCCAAAAATGCATCATACACTTCTGACTTCTTTTTCAAGCAGTAGACCCAGCAAAAACGTGTAAAGTCATCAATAAATGTTACAAAATAGTAACAACCACCCAATGACTGTGTCTGCATGGGCCCACAAACATCCGAATGCACAAGCTGCAGTCTGGCTGTTGTTCTAAAAGCAACATCACGGGGAAAAGAGAAACGATGCATTTTCCCCAAAATGCAACCCTCGCATAAATGCTCAGGAGGTCTCTCCAAGAGAGGTAATCCATCCAACATCTGAGTACGCTGTAATAGCATCAAGCTGCCATAGTTTACATGCCCCAAACGAGCATGCCATAACTCTGCCTCTAACATAGCAGGAGTAAGAGTGGATGTCAAATATGCAGACTGATCTACCGAAAGAGCATCCAACTCATATAACCCATGACACAGAGAACCTGTCAAGACCAATGTCATGTGTTCCTTGTCACGGACCATGCAACGGTCATCATCAAAGGTGACCTGCAAACCACAACGTGCCATAGAAGAAATGGAAAGCAGATTCTTCTTAATGCCAGGCACATACAAAGCATCCTGTAGGCGGAGAATAGAGCCATCAATGGCTGTAAGCTGAATCTCCCCAATACCACGAACAGGGTATGATGCATTATTAGCACACTGAACAGACTTCCCAACGGGAGGTGCACCAAGAGAAGCAAACAAATCTCTACGAGATGTGATATGGCGTGAAGCACCACTGTCAAAGAACCAAGTGTCAGCATCTTCTGTAGAGCTAAATGCTCTATCAGCCCAAGAGACATCATAACTGCAAGTGTAAAAACAATAGTCCCTGGCTGCAACAAAGGACGCGGACTTGCTAGCAGTGGAAGGAGCTGCAGAAACAGACATCCCTGACTCCTTCTTCTTCTCTTTGGCGATGCGCTTCCTGCACTCAGTGATATAGTGGCCAGGCTTCTTGCAGTAATGGCATTTTCCTTTCTTGGCTTGCGTGCCCCCCTGTTTCTGACTTGTCTGTGAAGTGCTACTACTACCAGAACTCTGCGAAGCATTTTTCCCTTGGCTGTTTTTACCCTTCTGCCTTGACATAAAAGCCTGCTCAGAGGCTATACCATCCACACCACTGTTCCGTCTAGTTTGCTCCTCCTCTAGAAGCAAACTGACAAGCTGAATGAAAGTGATGGGCTCTTTCGAAATCCTCATAGTGAGGTTCAAGGCAGTATGAAAAGCCAAGTAAGAGGGAGGCAGTGAATTCAATGTCGTAGAAATCAGCTGCGCATCTGAGTAGTACTCATCCACATTCATGAGTTGCTCCCGCAAGTCCTGAATTTTGTTGAGATGATCCTGCATAGAATCACCCTCATTCATCTTTAGAGTCTCTAGCTCTTTCTTCAAGAAAGAGATGCGAGTCTCATTCTTTCCTGCAAACATCTGCTCCAATGTCAACCAAGCTTCTTGTGAAGAAGCTGCTGAACGAATATGAGGAATGATAGAACGCTGAACTGCCAATGCAATCAGCGACATAGCCTGTGCATCCCGTGTATCCCAAGCTTTCTGAGCTGCAGTTCTTGGGGGAAGTGGCTGAGCGGGCTGAGGTGGAGGGGGCTGAGGTTGCCCTCTTGCACGTCCTCCTGGAGGAGGAGTAGCGGGAGCCACAACTCCCGGTCGTGCTTCCTCTCCACTGACATAATCCCACAAATTTTTGGCCACTAATACATTCTTCATCATGAAAGACCAAAGGGAATAATTGTTCCCATCCAATCGGTCTTCCTTGGACACATAGGTGAATACATCTCCTCCCTGATTTGCCATTATTTCCCAAAAGGCAATAGAGCAATGTCAATGCAGTACGGGCTGGAAATCTGCAAATTTCCAGAAATTGCAGCAAACACAAGTCTGCAATTAATGTGCAAAGGGTACTCTGTCAAAAAAAAACTGTCACTGATGCACGCTTCCCAAGGTGCAATTAGTGCTCAGCAGCACTAAAACATCAAAAGCCCCAAAATTTTCCGCCCAAAATTTCTGTCACAAATGTCTGTTACAAAAGCCCCAAAATGTGCATTCAATGTGTCACAGACTGACACAGCACGTTTCCCAATGCTGAAAACTGAACCTGCTGTTCAGCACGTTTCCCAATGCTGAACCTGAACCTGTTGCACGAACTCCTGTGTAAAAGAAAAGTGCAGAATGTTACCTCTGCGTGTTGACGACGGGCACGATTCCCGAGGTAATGACTGCTGGGTACAGTCGGACTGACGCACAGGTACAAGGTACAGGATGGCGCGTCAGGAGATAGGCGGCACGTCAGGGCACTGGTGGCGTGTCAGGAGACAGGTGGCGGGACAGGGTACCAGTGGCGGGACAGGGCGTCAGATGGCGGGACAGGGCGTCAGCTGGCAAGGACATGACAGGGCGGCGTCAGGAGGCGCGTTAGGTGGCGACGGCATCTGCAAGTACAGGAGGCGCGTCAGGTGGAGCTTCTCGCAGACAGGGCGGCGCTGGTCACGAACTGGCACACGCAGGAGCAGGGCTCGTGACAGACAAGGCGGCTTCAGCTCCAGGTCCAGGCGGCGCAGGCAGCTGGTGGCGCTGTCTGACGAGCTGGCGCTAGGGCACAGAGGCGCCAATCTGGCGGGGCTCCTGGCGGCACTGCTACAGGAAGGAGATGGGCTGACTGACGAGTCTGCACAGGGCAGACAGATGTAGGCCCAAACCTGAGCTGACTAGCGACGGCGGCTGAGTCCTCGGGAGCTGTGCAGAATCCTCGGGAGTTGTGCAGAGCTGCTGACCAGCTCTGATACCAAATGTCAGATGGGAGAGGATCGAGGTGCAGCTGAAGTGCAGTAGACAGTGTGAGAGTGAGAGACAGAGTTGAGCACGATACCCAATGCAATAGTACTGAATAGAGTGTTAGCTGAAAGTACAAATGATAACCCTTATACCTTAGGGTTATAAGAGGCTGTTCACACCCGAACACAGTAAGTGCCCATAAGTGTGCACCACAAGCACATACAAAATAGTACACATAATCTGGGGGAAAAAACCTCTCCTACCGAGAGTAAAAAGTGCCCCAGTGTCCTAGTGATCACCCGCACACTCCCATATGAGCGTAGGCGTAAGTAAGGCGTGTGAGATACCCAACATGGATGTCTTGCCTATGCCTATATTCCACAGGTACTTAGAAGAAAATTGGACAACAAGGCTGTTAAGTGCATTTTTATGGGATATAGCAATGAGAGCAAAGGCTACAGACTCAATGATCCCGTTACTAAGAAGGTTTTTGTCAGCAGGGATGTTGTTTTTGATGAAAAATCAGAATTATCCTTGGCTGGTTTGGACACATATCAGGCTGCCCGTGATGTTTTTGAAGGGCTGCTGCCCATTACTTTTGGTGACTCAGCTGGAGGTTCACAAAATGAACCTAATGTTCAGCCAACTGCTCCTATGGAAAGTGCAGAAATTCAGCCATTGGCTGATCGGAATACTCAGCATAATGCTGAAACAGAAATTCAGCAAGAGCTTGCACACAGCCAGGATGCTAGACAGCTACCTAGATGGTATTTGCAGACTATGCAAGATAGTCCTTTGGATGCACCCATGGCTGGTCGTACTAGAAGGTAAACTTGTTTGCATGATTCAGCACATACTATGGAGTTTATTATGGCAGCAAGTACTTTTGATAATGAAGAGCCTGAATGTTATGAGGATGCACAACACAGTGTGCATTGGAAGGCAGCCATGCAAGCTGAATTAGATTCTATTACTAAGAATCACACTTGGGATTTGGTGTCCTTGCCATTTGGGAAGAAAGCCATTGGAACAAAATGGGTCTACAAATTGAAAAGAAAAGCAGATGGATCCATAGATAAATACAAGGCACGGCTGGTAGCTAAAGGCTACGCACAGAAAAAGGGCATTGATTATGAGGAGACATTTGCTCCTACTTCCCGTATGACGACCATCAGGTCTATGATTGCTTTGGCTGCACATTATGGTTGGACAGTTCATCAGCTAGATATCAAGACTGCATTTTTGCATGGGGAACTTCAGGAGGAAGTTTATGTACAGCAACCCATTGGTTTTGCAGTTGAAGGCTCAGAACATTTGATATACAAGCTAAAAAAGGCACTATATGGTTTAAAACAAGCTCCTAGAGCTTGGTATGAAAAGATAGATGCTTTCTTGCTTGGTCAGGGGTTTCTAAACAGTTCATCTGAGTCTACCCTTTACGTATGTAAAGAAGGGGGATCTATGCTGATTTTATGTCTTTATGTTGATGACCTTTTGCTCACTGGAACACATGCTGATCAGATTTCAGCATTCAAACAAAATTTGCAGCAAACTTTTGACATGTCTGACTTGGGAGTTTTGCATTACTACTTGGGCATCCAGTTCATACATACTGCTCGAGGTATTGGGTTATCACAGTCAAGGTATATTGGGCAGCTTCTTGAGAAATTTGGCTTACAGGATTGCAAGCCAGTTTGTACTCCCATGGAACCTGGACTGAAACTGTCATTACATGATGACAGTGATTTGTTTGATATACATACATATGCTCCTGCAGTTGGATGCCTTATCTATCTATGCAATACTAGGCCGGACATACAGTTTGCAGTTTCAGCCTTGAGCAGGTATATGCATCAGCCACGTATGTCACATTGGCAAGCTGTCAAGCGTGTTTTCCGCTACTTGCAGGGTACTCGTTCTCTTGGGTTGCTTTATGCCAAGGGGGGACCATTGCATTTACATGCTTACAGTGATTCTGATTGGGCTGGTGATTTTGATACACGTCACTCTACTAGTGGCAATTGTTTCTTTCTTGGCACTTCTTGCATTTCTTGGCTTAGCAAGAAACAATCCACTGTTGCCACATCGTCATGTGAAGCTGAATACAAGGCAGCTTTCACCACCACAGTTGAATGCGTATGGCTTAGATGCTTGCTAGCTGATTTGGATGTATCTGTTACTGAGCCTACTCCTTTGTTCACTGACAGTCAAAGTGCCATTGCAGTGGCACGGAACCCAGTGTTTCATGCTCGCACGAAACACATTGAGATTCACTATCACTTTGTCAGAGAGAGGCTACATGCAGGTGATATCAGCCTTGTCTATTGTCCTACCACCAGTAATGTGGCAGACATCTTCACCAAAGCTCTTCCTCGTGACAAATTTGAAGCATTTCGCGATGCTTTAAATTTGATATCCTTTGGTGGCGGATGATCCTTGTACTCTTGATCACTCTTCACTCCAGGGGGGTTTGTTGGGTATTTTACTCACGCCTTACTTACGCCTACGCTCATATGGGAGTGTCGGTGATCAGTAGGACACTGGGGCACTTTTACTCTCGGTAGGAGAGGTTTTTTCCCCCAGACTTATGGCCTTATTATCGTATGTACTTATGTGCTTATGTTACACACATTTAGGCACTTAGTGTGTGTCGGGTGTGAACACCCCCCTACAACCCTAAGGTTTAAGGGTTGTACTTTGTACTTTCAGATTACACTCATTCAGTCTATTCTCTTGGGTGTCGTGCTTCAACTCTGTCTCTCACTCTCACACTGTCTACTGAATCCCAGCTGTACCTTGATCCTCAGCTCTCACAGAAGTTGCATTCATGCCTTTCTCTCAGAAGGCTTGGTTTTATCATGAGGGACTTTAATATGTGTGTGGATCCGTCTCAGTCTACTTCCAAACATTCCTCACATGGACTAGCATAAGAGCCCACCAGATTAGTTATTCACTCAACCAGTCTTTATGATGTACTTAGTAGTCCTTCATAGGACTTCTTGTACTTTGTATTTTATGTTACGTTTTTTTCCGAGGTGTTATTAATAAATTTTGCTTTTTGAAAAAAAGCAAGGATGTCCCTTAGCCCTTTGCTGTTTGCTTTGGTGACTCATCCAATGCTTGCTTTGCTAGATAAGGTTGTGGTATGGAGCTCATAAAATCTCTCTGTTTCTTTTTTTCCCATAAAGCTCATGAAATCTCTCTCTCTCTCTCTCTCTCTCCCCCCCCCCCCACCAAAAAAAAAAACCCCAAAAAAGACAAGGATGTCCCCTTAGCCCTTTGACTTTTGTTTCGGTGACTCAGCCCATGCTTTGTTTGCTGGATAACCTCGTGATTGATGATGAACTCATTGGTCTAACTCCTAGTGGGGTAAACATCCTTGCACAATCTTTTGTAGATGATTCATACATTTCTCAAGGCTGAGAAATTCAATGTGGACAGAAGAATGGCTATATGGGGACTGTTGGGTCTGGCCCAGGATCTCTACATCAAAGTGTGTAAGTCCATTCTCATCAGCTGGACAGAGAGAGACCTGAATGCTTTGGCCTGGCAAGGTGTAGCTATTTCCCTATTGAGGTTAGTGGATACTTGGGTTACCCCATTGGAATGGATATGGCCCCTAAAACATTTTTGAATTGGATCTTCTCCTGCATCTATCTTTTGTATTCAAAATATTAGGGTTGGCCTTTGCATGTACCTCTCAAAGTAGGTCAGATGGTAATGATTGATATGATATCTACTTTGTGCTTTTGCTCCTTAGACATAGAAGTGTTTTGATGAATTGGTGCAGCCCATTCCTTTCATGCTATGGAAGAAGCATGGAAATGAACCTCGCCAAGTTTAGGCCTCTTGGGAGCATGTCACTAGAGTGCATTGGTGGACATGCTTTGTTGGATGTTAGGATTCATATGACAACTTTGCAGAAGACTTTCTTGTAATCTTCGTGTGTGGACTGGCATCCGTTGGTAGATATTGCCAAGGCTTCCATTGAACAAGTAGGGCTTTCCTGTGGAAATATTTGAACTTATGTGTCATGGTCACATGCATTGAATTCAACAAATCAAAACTCCACCTTTTTACTTTTCAACTTTGATGAGTCCTCACAAGAGATCTTGCACTTCACTATTGGCATCCTCTAGAGTGTAGACTACCTTTACATTCTATCCAGGATGAGGTTTTGCTCTCCTCTGGATTGCTTGATTAGCAAGAAAAGAAAATGCTATGCAACAAGTTTAACAGGACGGCAAGTCTGGTTTTGAGAACAGTCTGAGATGCTCTCATTCTTGGTCAGCCTCAGGTTAGCTGTTTTTGTTGTATTCACCATTATTTCCGGGTTCCTTGAATTCATTGACTGATCTGGAACCTTTTGAAGGAATGGACTTGGCAGTATCCTCCCTTGGCATCCTTAGAGGGTTCATCCCCATAGTCAAATTGGGATTTTCCGCATCTTGAGGATTTCTTAACACGATTTGCTAACATGATTTGCTATGTCCTATTGCAAGACGTGCAGGGCTTATCTCAAGAGTGTGGACTTTGTGGCACAACAGAGCACCACCATCCATTCCTAGTTCTTGGGTAAGATGTCACTGCCCAGTGCCAACCAACTTACAGCCAAAGGATGCCTGCTCTTTCACCTTTTGTGTTGGACTGGTCTTTAGCATATCTGGAGGACACTGAATGCCTTTTGATACGGACACAGGTATCCATGTTCATATAGGTAAGGCTTCGCAGTTTGTAGTGTTGGCAAGTGGGTTCTATGGTTTCTGCTGGTATTATTCTTAGAGAGGTAGCTGCTCCAGGGATGGAGATTATCCGTTTCAATCCAGCTGTTCCTCCTTAACAATCTGCCCTTTCCTGCTCACAGCCTTATGGCTCCTTAGGTCATTTTCTAGCTGTCTTTGGATCTAGTTGGTTGGTCAAATGGCTGTTTGTACATAATTCTAGTTGTTAATTCAACAATCTCCGTGAGGGAAAAAAAGAGGTAGAGTTCAAAAAAATGAAGATTGATACCAAGTTATGTGTAGGCGACTTCCAATAAAACCCTTGAATGGCAGCTGGAAAGACTTCACTTGCAGCAAGAACAAATATAAGCAGCGCATTCATGCCCATCCATTCCAGTAACATGAAAGGCCGCCTCCAATCGACTATGTCCACCTGCAACAACCAAAGCATTGTAGTATCCCCAACAAATTTTTACAAGAAAGTAAGAACAATCCACAAGCAGAAGATAAATAACTCACCAGCATGTAAAACACACAGAACATCACTCCAGCAAAACTTGCTGTGTAGAATACATAGCTGAGGGTATATAGTGGTTTATTTAATGGCAATCCTGGCCAAAATGCACGTCTGTTATACCAGAACTGTGTTTTATTTACTATTCTGGAAAGCTAATACATGTGAAGAGAGACTAATGGAAAAGAAAAAAAAGAAGCTATAAGAAATATGTTGAATTGTCTAAGGTCTTACCAAAAGCAGTTAAAATTAGGCCAAGTACCATGAGAACAACCGCAAATGACATCCACTCCATGAGTCGTCTTCTATGATCCTGAAATACAAAAGTCATACCTTGCTTTCTGACATTATTGCACAGCCAATTTAAGGACACACACATTGTAATAAATTGCAAGAAAAAAGTGAAATTGTACAAATTGTATTTCACCTAGTTCCAAGTGAAAATTCAATTTCAAATAACGTTACTCATTACCGCTAGCTAATCCAGTAGTAACTGTATTCACTAACTGCAGAATATAAATGCTTTGCAAGAATTAATTATCAAATGATTTGAATCTCAGACCTAATGAGGCATCTTTTTTTTTCCAAGAAAAGAAAATTCTATTAATAACACCTTGGCAAAAAACTTGAGGTACAAGGAACTCTGTAAAGAGTAACAAAGTACACCACATATACAATGGCTGTGTGAACAACCAATCCAGTGGGCTATAATGCCAAACCATCTGAGGCGCAGTATGGAAGAAAGTGCCTGAATCCCTCAGATAGAGACTTTTAGTATGGAGAAATGCACCTAAAATCCACTAGTCTCAAAACCAATCGGGAACAACCATTGGAGCTTGAATGTTTTACCCATATATATGCTTCCTAATTTGTTTGTATAATGGAATGTCTGAGGTGAATCTAGCAATGGATCTCGCTGGACCCACTCTCTTAGTTCTCTCTTGGTTCTATTCCAATATCTACAAAGGCTTCTAACAAGCTCAATTCTCCAGCCGTACTCCAAGCAAGAGTGAGAATGAGGAGTTCTGTGCCACTTCATGTTCCAACCAGGTACTTTTGATGGTCAATTTGTTCCCTGATCATCCTCTACAGAGCAGGTAAAGCATCTCTCCATGACAGGCAGCTAGAATAAGAATATCTTCTCTGGTAGACCATCCCATGTAAACCTAAAATGTCTAAATATCCAAGTCTCTCCACTCCTGTGGGGTAATGATGCCTATTGCTTGAGTCACAATACAATAACCCTGAAGGACACGCAATGTATACCTCTAAATCTCTGATAATAGACTTGTGAAGACCAACCACTCTGACCATACCTGCAACCTGCCCCATAACATGGTATATATCTTATAGAGGATCTCACCAAATCGTTGAGAAAGAGAGGTAGTCTCCTCGTCTTCAAAAGTTCAGGGAGGTATTTGACAGAGCAACAAATCTCCAAGCTCTAATATAACTGCTATAGATCTAACCTCAAAGTTCTGGCCCAGACCTGTCGCTTTCATCTGAGGCCTGCATAGGTGAGTTCTGATCTCCTGAAATCTTTAAAACTGAAGCCTCTGCTGCGGGTTCTCTCCAAGAAGAAGTCCTTGAGATTGAGCTATACCTATAATGCTCTGATCTGACACTCTGCATCGATAATCCCTAGCTCTTCTCTAAAAATTGGCTGAATAACCACATCTCAGGTGATATCAGCTGTTGTTGAGCTCCCATCCCCCTTGACCAGATGAACTTACAGGCACACGTCCAATACAAGATTTGGAGAAGGCCTAGCAAGAAGCAATTCACCACATAGTTGCCAAAAGAACCTGGTTGGCCACCATTATCCTCTCTAAAGAAATCTCCATACCAACATGGCACCCAAAGTACCTCACTGAATCCCATGTGGTGCAAACATAAATGAGGTGGCCCCATACTGCCTCTTCAGAGCCCTGAGGAGCCTTCAGAGACTATGAGGAGGAAAGATGCTTTTTTTAGGACATGGGGTTTGGACAAATTTTTTCTTTTCTAGACCCACATGGTTTAGCATTATAGACCTCCCAACTGGCTATTCATTCAAGCTTTGTAACAGACTTCCTCTTGTCACATATTTCTTGATATTGAAGTCCTTTACAAGGCTGCTTTGTATTTTACTTTTTGCCTTGGAAAACTTGTTCCAAGGAGTGTTAATAGAAATTTCACTTTCCTCAAAAAAGAAGAAGAGCTTAAATAGACTAAATCACAGATATTTTTGAACTTGCATTCCACTTATTTTTCAAGGTTTTCCATAAAAAACGTTTGGGTGTTTAGAAGCTCATTCCATAAATGGACTAGTATTGCACACTTATTCCACAAAAGATCAAACTGACCTTGAACTGTGTCAGCACGTGACCATAATGAGCACCAATGAAACACGAGACCACAGCCATGACCGAGCTGCAAAATAGAGCTTAATCAGAAAATAAGTCTCAATCACAACAAGAAAATAGTAAGAGAAAAAAAAAATCTGAGGGTTTCTAAAAAACTAACACATCAGCCCTTTGACGAGCATCAGCATTGTCATTATTTGTATCGTGTGCTCAATACATATCTATGGAGCTCTAGATGTTATGAATACTCGAGTCACAATCACAACAATAAATAGCAAGATAAAACAAATCCAAGGGTGTCTAAAAGACCAACACATCAGCCCTCGAAAGAGCATCAGCATTGTCACTATTTGTATCATGTAGCACGTAATACAGGTCAAATTTCCTATATTCCCTTCATTTAAATTTGCTCAGTAAATATCTATGGAGCTCTAGACATTATGGAAAGTTGAAATGGTTGATATGCATCATGATCAGTATGGTCTTGTTTTTTATGCCCTTATTTCCTTGGACTAAGAAGTCTCTTTTGGAACTAGTTCAGCCTATCCGCTTCATGTTGTGGAAAAAGAAAGGGAATTGTTTGGGCCAGGTGTGGATTTCTTGGTAGCATGTGACTACTCCTAAAAGGGTGGGGGAGTAACTTTATTGGATGTTAATTTCCATATGGTTGCTTTGAGATTGCCACTTTTGCAGGCACTATGTGTGCAAAGTCATCCCTGGTCAAATATTGCAAAAATTTTCATTGAAAAGACTGGTATCTTGCATCGTTGCACGGTTATTCAAGTTTCTTGGTGGCATGTGCTGAACTCCACAAGGCCTATTAAGGTCTCCCAATCTTTTCTCCTTTCTCATTTGATTGCATCTTGGCAAGAGATTTTGTGTTTAGCAGTTTGGCACCCTCCTGATCTTCGTAAGGAGAAGAATTCACTGCAAGAAGAAGTATTGGTTACCTCCAGGTTGTTGGATTGGCTTGATAAAGACTTGCAACGAGATAAGTTTAATCGGATGGCTTGCTTGGGGTTGTAGACAGTCCATGATGGTGCCATTCCTGGGCAGCCCTGTCTTTATTCTTTCCGGCGCATTCGTTAGCACTTTGGGGTGCCTCATGGCTATCATGACATTTGGTTGTCCTTACAAGAGAAGATTCTAAGGTTCTCTCCATTGCTTGCTTTACAACCATCTTCTCCTTGGCGGGATTGGATGCTTGTGCTTTTTGATGATTTTGAGAAAAGGTCAACTAATCAGATCTATCTATCATTAGATGGTCGACGCCAAGAGATGGGTCATTGGAAAGGCCAATAAATTATGGCATATTCAGGACAACAAAAAGAAGTGGCAGGAAAGATTCCTCCAACTTTGGAAGTCTAAGATTCCTTATCAGGGTAAAGTGTTCATGTGGAGGTTGCTTATTGGGGGTCTTCCAATTGGGGATGTGTTGCGTGCTCGCAAAATCTCTCCTGGTTGCTGTGTATTTTGCACTACACGTGATGAGACATTGCTTCATCTCTTGGTCTCTTGCATGTGGCTCGATAGATTTGGAGTTTTGTTTCCCGTGTGTGGTCCTCAGTGACTCAACAGTAGCGGATATCAGCTCGTTCATGGATTATGGGAAGGATGCCTTCTATATCCGCCTTGCAATCATATTATTCCTGCCTTTTTCATTTCCTTCGATGGACAGCTCTGTGGCATATTTGGCGTACTCAGAATGCCTTTATTTTTGATTCGACCTCAGGCACCCATGGTCATGTGGCCGTGTTCATGGTCTAGTATTACGGTAGATCTCCTCTATGGTTTCAGTTGATCTAGTTCTTCCCGACATTGCTGCTCCCTAATATTCCAATCCTAACTGAAGGAAGTTTCAAAAAAAAAGAGCGAGCTTCCTGCCCCCGCCCCACTTGTCCCCTTACCAATCCCCCGCCTCCTTCGCCTTGAGGACACACCACCTGCATAGAAAGCAGCAAACCCCCCCCCCCCCCCGGGCCCCTTCTAGTTTCTCCCTCCCTCTGCAGCAAATTCCCCCTCCGGTAGCATAGCAGCATGATAGGTAGGTTCTCAACAGGGACGTGCAATGGAAACCTACGGTCAGAGATGCCAGCGCATTCTGCGAGTGCCCCCCCAGTCAAACACCTTGCGCGTCGTCCTCTTTGAGGAACAACTCTTAGCCGTCCGGGCCATAGAGCTGGAGCTTAAAGAAATAACCGCAACTTCCACACCAAACAGATGCTTGTTCGGTTAGTCATAGGTTTCCTTGAGTTTACATCTTGCATCAGTGCCCACAGCAAGAGTGGAGGCATATGCACCTCTATTGGCCTGAGCCTCACCCCCTATATACGAGACCATGGGGCGATAGTGGCAGGGAGGGTTCTATGGATTAGATTGGATATTCGGGACTCGTGCTTTGGAGTCCTCTATGTCTATGCCCCTGCTGAGGTTAGTTCACGCAGCAGGTTTTGGGTGGAGATCGCAACAGGACTCCCAGAGGTGGACTCCTGGATTGTTGGAGGAGACTTCAACAGCCTGGAGGCCTTAGAGGACTAGCAGGGCAGAGGCAGAAACTACCAAGGCATGGCTGGGGAGGAGCAAGAGGCATGGGAGGTCTTCCTACTGGCAGTAGGAGCACGCGATGCTTGGAGAGACCCAGCTTTCCACAGGAGCGAGAGGTCATTGGACTTCTCTTGGGGATATAGACGGCTAGGTGGAGTCTTGTTGGAGCGGCTGGACAGGTTCTATGTGGGAGAGTGGGGATGCTCTCGCAGAGGCTAGGTTGGGCAGTTGGAGGTGGGCAGTTGGTGGGCACCACTTTGTCCGATCATTGCCCGGTTCTCCTGACACTTGACCCCCCAGCATCTGCCCTAGACACACGGTCCTGTCGGATCCCTGACTCGATCTATAAGAGGGAGGAGGTGAAGAGACAAATTGAGCACATTTGGACTAGGGAGTGGGGCAAGAGGGATCGAATCCCAGAGGAAGTTGCAGAGATCCTAGCCGAGTTGAGCAATATCTGCCAGGAGGTAGCTATACATGCCAGGTAGCAGAGTTGGGAGGAGGAGAGAACACTCCGGCGGGACCTAGCAGCCATGTAGAGATTACTACAGGAGGCACCAGGGGATCCCATCCTCCACGCATAGGAGGTGCGCGGACGAGCAACCATTGCCGGCCTAGAGGACAGACACTCGGAGTTCTCATTCTGTACCTCAGCAGCCTTCTGGGCGCAGAAAGGAGACACGATGTGCAGGGAGTTTTTCCATGCATCAGCCCCACGCCTTAGGAGAGTAGATACACAGTCTTCAGGATCAATATGGGAGGACTTGTTCTAGCCTAGACGAGGTGATGGAGATTGCCACCGACTACTACAGGTGCGTTTTCCAACAGGAGACAGCTTCAGCTGCTAGAGGACAATGATAGAGACAACAGGTTTGGGATCACATCCCGTCCCTCGTCACAGAAGAGATGAGACACTCCCTCCCAGCCCCCTTCACAGAGAAGGAACTTGAGGAGGCTTTCCATACACATGACGGGTAGAAATGCCTGGGAGAGGATGGCCTCTCTAAGGCCTTCTCCACTACCTACTAGGAGGTGGTGAAGGACCCCTTACTACTGGCCTTCCAGGAGATTTTCACTTTTGGACAGATGCCAGGGAATCTTTCGGCAGGGCTTATCAGTCTTCTCCCTAAAGGGGGAGACCAGTTGGAGCTATCCCAGTGGAGACCGATCACTTTGCTGTCAGTGGCCTATAAGGCACTAGTAAAGATGATTGGTAGGTGACTACGCCCTATGCTTCCAGACATCATTCATGACACACAGATGTCCAAGATAGAAGCATCCTAGACAATGTCTTCACCTTCTTTGAGGCGATAGAGTGGGCCCAACACAGTGGTTAGGGATTGGTTGTACTACTACTAGATTTCGAGAAAGCCTATGACAGGGTGGACTGGGACTTCTTAGAGGGCACTATGGTGAGGTTGGGCTTCCCCCAGCAGGCATGGATCTGTGGGGTCTTAGCACTTTACAAATCGGCCACTAGCAGGGTCCTTATAGGTGGTAGGGGAGGGGAGGAGTTTTGACTGGAGAGATCGGTCCGGCAAGGCTTCCCCTTGGCTCCCTATCTGTTCTAACTCTTTGCAGAGGCGATGTCTCACTTCCTCAGGTCACGTGTGAGCGGGTTACGCGGTCTCTGGCTTCCAGTGAGAGAAAAGGAGCTGTTAGACTCAGAGTATGCAGATGATACAACAGTTAACGTAGAGGACAATGAGTTGATGCTGGAGAGAGTGAGACTGGCTCTCGAGGTGTTTTGTACTGCAGTGGGAGCGAAAATCAGCTAGCGAAAGTCGGTTGGTTTCCTTACAGACCCAGACTTCAGCACAGGTTGGGGCGTTCACTTGGGATTCAGATGGATATGCAGAGGACAGACCGTTCGTTACCTAGGGTTCTAGGTGGGACTCGACATCACTCCCGCCTAGCAGTTTCTTCCAATCCTTGACTCTATTCAGAGGAAGCTGACCTATTGGAGAATTGCTCGCCTTTCCCCAGCAGGCCGAGCCCTGGCGGTTAACCAAGTCCTCTTGGAGACGGCTTGGTACATCGCCTCATGTTGGTGCTTCGCCTCGTCTTGTGTAGTACAGCTTAGCTGTCTAGTGCGGTACTTCCTCTGGGCCGGGCCAGATGGCTCCAAGGACTCCCGGGCCAAGGTGGCATGGGCGAGCATCATCCGGCATCGGTCAAAGGAAGGGCTGGGAATCATAGATCCAGAGTATCAGAGTATGGCTCTCTTGGGCAAGCTAGTAGTTTGCGGCCTCACGCCAAGAGGGCAGACCTAGAAGGTCCTATTGCAGGAGGGTCTCCAGGAGTGTAGACCGAGGCTTGGCGGTGATTGGAGGCTATCCGTGAGATGGATCTTCATGACAGTCCAGATCAAAACCGCCCCCCCCCCCCACCACAGATCCCCCTTCCTACACAGTCAGCTTTGTGTGTGGTAGGGACTTTGTAAGGCCCTAATTCAGAGTCCCCCAGGTTGCCAAGAGGAGATAGACCGCCAACCGGGTATTTGGAATCCCCAGGTCAGCGATCGGGAGGGGGCTTAGGTTGGCGAGCGCCCCCACATTCAGTGGGCTATGGGAGGCCGGCTCGGCTTGTACCATCAAGACATGGAGAGAGATGTACAGGATGATGGATGAGGAGGTGTTGCAGCAGGCATTAGGGTGTTAGAGAGGAGTTGAGTTGAGGAGAAGGGAGATTGATGCAACAATACCTCAGGAGTGGCTTGTCCCCCCGAGACAAGAGTCGATAGAGCCCGGGGAGGTATGGGCCGCCAGGTTTTAACTAGCAGGTATCCCCCTACAGGTGGCAGGTAGAGTGGAAGGCGCCCCACATGGGACTTTCTTCACCGTACAGGAGGGGGGGCGTCTGGCACTTGATAGAGGGTAGCAAGATGAGGGGATAGTTGTCCTTCCATGAAGGAGGATTTGGGTGGTTGGCCTTTAGAGGAAGACATGGCGGCTAGACCCTTATGTCTTTTGGGAGAAGCTCAGGGAGTGGCGCCTCTGGATTTGGGAGGGTAGGCCATTTGATGAGCTGGAGTGGGATCCGGGAAAGTGGCTATGGCTAGCCATTGCGGTTGCCAAGAAGCCATTGAGGTTCCATGAGTACACAACCAGGATTGACAGACACGTACTGATGCAGGAGGACATGGATTGGGCGCTGTCGTGCAGCAGGCACTTGGCGGAGCATAGCATCATGGAGGCTTTTCAACGGACCTTCTGGCACCGCCTATGGGACAGCTGGAGGCCGAGAAAGGTATTGTATTTCCTATGGCTGGTGGCACATGGAGGCCTGGCGGTGGGGAGTTGGTTAGCCCAGATACAAAAGGAGGGAGGTTGTAAACGCTGCATACAACAGCCTCTGGAGTCCCCAAAGCATTGCCTTTGGTCGTGTGAGGTGGTGCAGCTCGTGTGGAGAGGAGCATGACGCATCCTCCGCCGTATAGCTCCCAGCCTTGGATATATCTCACGGGGAGCTTTCTGCTGGCAGCATAGTTGCCAGGTACGAAAGGTACGATATGGTACGGTACGATAAAATACGGTACTAATTAGTACCTTATGATTTTATAAGGTACGGTACCATATTAGTATGAAAAAAAATTAAGACAATTTTTTAAATAACAAAAACCATAAATCATTAAATGATAGATCATAGAATACATGTTTAAAGTGGAAATAGCCATTTCAGTATGGAATAAGATGAATAAATGAGGGTGACCATCGCGGTTGCATGGGCTACACAAAACATGCAAGACAACTACAATCTAGTATATCTGATACAAAAAAAGAGAGAGACCTATGTGACATGTCATATGAATGACGAATCTATGATGAGGCATCACTATCATCATCATCATAATTATCAGAACCATCTGAGTGCTCATCAAGAGAGTTTGAAGATGACTCCTCGGCATCTGATAATGAGACACACTCATACTCATCCTCACTGATGAGGTTACCATCATCATCAAATGATGGCTCCCTAGGTGGCGGCTGTATAGGCAAGGGGGGGATGTCATCATGAGGCACAGGATGTGAGCTACTAGAGACCTGCCTTACACATGTCTGCAAGCCACTCGAACTACCCCTCCTTGATGATGGAGGGCGTCGAATGACCATGCCCTTGCTACCACCTACTGGAACTCCTCTCCCACGAGCACACTGACTGCAAGTGTCACGAGTATCTGCTGCTATAAGCTCTCTATAGAGCTCTGCAAAAATCATCTCCTCCTCCTTGTCCACCTCCTTATGTATACTCAGAAGAGTGTCACCCGTCAACTTGAATGTATTAACATTCACCTACACAATGCAGTGATGCACGTAAGATTGATCATTGTAAATGCTAAAGTCTAAATTGTAAAGTATAAAGTTTAAACTTCAAAGTTCAAAGTTTAAAAGTTAAAACAACAAATTTTAAATGTTATGGTTAAGTGTTTAAACTTTACCTGCTTCGGACTACCCATGCTCATCATAGCCCTCATCATGCGTAAGTTAGTGCGGCAATAGACTAGCCGCTCTAATTGTCGTGTGCTAAGCCAATTGCGAATCTTTGTGTGAATGAGAGAATAGGCACTCCAGTTTCTCTCACATGCACCCGAAGAGCAATCCTGGGCAAGGACCCTCATGGCTAAGGGCTGAAGGGTCTCCAGTGCGTATCCAAAGTTTTGCCACCAAAATAAAGGCTTCACAAGTGACTCTCTCCTCCAACAAGTGGAAGAAGCAAAAGCCACACGCCCTCTCTGATCTGCATAGTATCCTAGCTCCTCTAGCAGTGCATTGTGGTCATCAATAGGGACCACACGAGTCAAATAAGCAAGCTGGTTTGAACGGAACTCTCTATCATCCATGACCGCTGGTGACTTGTAGGCCGGGAGAAGCAAAAGCCACATGCCCTCTCTGATCTACATAGTATCCTAGCTCCTCTAGCAGTGCATTGTGGTCATCAATAGGGACCACACGAGTCAAATAAGCAAGCTGGTCTGAACGAAACTCTCTATCATCCATGACCGCTGGTGACTTGTAGGCCGGATGTACCAATGCGGCAAAACCATGGATGGGCTTATGCATCCACGTCCATCTTCTCTCTGCTATCTCTAAAACATGTGCACGCTAGCTCTGTGATCATTGTACAAGCACATGCGTGCACCAATGCTACTCTAAAGAAGTGAATGAGAAGGCCCATGGTGGATCCCTCGCAATCACTCATACATAACACCCTATAAAAGAGAGTCACGACAATGACAATGGCACTGACTTTTTGCCAAAACTGCTCATTAAGGCATAAGCGCTGCATGGCTTTGGCATCCTCTGTCTCATGCTCATCCCACTCATTCCATAGAGTGGACACCACTGTCGCGCAAGGCGGACCGCACCTCATAAAGACGCTCCATCAATAACCACATGTAAGCAAAGCGAGTTGAAGAAGGCTTCTTAAACTTCAGTGTGCTATGCTCACGATACATCACAAGCACCTTTACCTTTACTGTGAAGAATGTGACAATTGATGTAGCTTTGCGGACCACCCTCTTCACCCACTTGAGCTTCCCAATGTCCTCCATGAGCAAGTCCAAACAATGACTTCCACATGGAGTCCACACAATCGTAGGGAACTCGGACTCAAGCAAACGGCCCATGCGTTGACAATTCGATGCATTGTCGATGACAGCTTGCACCACATTTGAGGGGCCCACCTACAACCATGATTTACAAATTAAAAGTTATGTATAAATCAAATTTCAATTATGAATCATAATATTATCATAATGAAAGAAAGTCAAACAAATTTAAAACACAAATTGCAATGTATACCTCAATCATTTCTCCCCCTCTTTCCGGTATCTACGGTCCGCAAAAGTAAGTGCCGAGTGGACATGAGACGAGTATGTTGATGATGCCCCGTTTCTTATGATCACTCCATTCGTTTGTGAGAATGGAGCAATCATATTTTATCCATGCGGCCCGAATAGGATCAAGGGCTCTATCAATCCTCTCCTTCTCTTCATCAATCTTTCTGGTCCTCATGTCGTTGAATGTGACACCGGTCCATCCTTCACATGGACCCACATTAGCAATGGCTTTTACCATATTCTTCCATTGCTCTTGCTTTAGGACATTGAATGCAAGATTGCACTCATTCGCCGTGTGTGCAATTTTAATGTCCGCAAGTCGTTGCCTTTTTCTAAGAAAGGCAACCGATTCACCCACATGACCGGGAGTTTGAGAGAGAGATGATTGTCTCTCCGGTACCGCATGAGCCTCTACTCTTTGTCTTTTACTGAAGCCGGATGCGGATGTGGAGCCCCTACCACCAATGGTAAAGGCCTCTCCCGCATCGGTTGAAGATACGCCCACGTTGGATGCTTCCTCGTTAGTAGGCATAGGAGTTGGTGCCGATAAGACAGTTCCTCCTCCTCTTGTGGATCCCCCTCTCATCTTGGTGAGAATCTCGTCCGCAATGTTTTGAGGGATCTCCTTGCATGGAGCAACTTGGCCCCCCATCTTGGAAAGATGCTGGAGAAGCCGAGTTGCACCACTTTATAGCGCTTCCCGCAATACTTGCATGTCCAATGGTGGGAGTTGGACTTCTTTGTGTCCCTCTCCACATGGATCGCATGCAAGTTGAAGGCCTTGTGCTTCTCACGAGTCATGGTGCCGATGACGGGTAAAGAGGCCCGAGAGAGAGAGAGAGAGAGAGAGAGAGAGAGAGAGAGAGAGATCCGACAGGGTTGTCCTTTGAGTCCTCTCTTCTTTGCCTTGGCGACTCACCCGGTCCTTTCAATGTTATCCTCCATGGCGGCTTCTGCCCAGCTGGCAGGGTTATCTCTTCCTTTGGGGCAGCACTTCATTAGCCAATCTTTGGCTGATGACTCCTTTATGATTTTGCAGGCGGACAGGGATAACATTCGCAAGGCATTGGATGTTTGGACGCTCTTTGGTCAAGCCTCTGGTCTTCGCATCAATGCCTTTAAGTCAGCCATTCTTAGTTGAACGGAGCCTGATTTACAGTCATTAGGCTGGCAGGGCCAGGTGGTTTCCCGTGGCTCCATTGTCAGGCATCTTGGATACCCATTGGGGGTGGATGTACGGCCAAAGGACCTGCTGGAGTGGATTTCGCAAAAACTGGCCGCGAAGTTTATGTATTGGAAGTCGCAAGCCTGGCCGTTCCATGTCCGCCTCAAAGTGGCTCAGACAATTATGCTACCAATGCTGACGTATTTCCTGCCATTACTGCCATGGACGCCCACTACTTTGAAGGCTCTCACTCATCCCATTCGTTTCATGCTATGGAAGAAAGATTCACTGCAGGCAGGCATTTCCTGGATTTCATGGTCACATGCATGTACCCCTAAGCGCATGGGTGGTGGAGCTATTTTGGATGCAGAAACTCATATGCTGGCTCTTCGTTGGTCTCTTTTTCGTGCCATGTGTGTGGATCATCACCCGTGGACCATCATAGGCCATTATTTTCTTGAGGACAGCGGGCTCCGCCAGGGTAACACACGGCTTCGGGCCTCATGGTGGCATGTTCTTAATGCTGACTCTCGATTTTCCAGTCCCTCTTCCTCTTTGTTACTGCACTTGGTCGGCTCTTGGAAAGTGGTGCTCCAAAAGGCCCGTTGGCATCCTGTAGGGGACTGCTTGCAGACTAATTCTTTTCAGCTGGAATTGTTGGCAGTATCCAGATTACTTTCATGGGAAGATAAACATCAGCTCAGACCAAGATTTAACCGCATGGCCCGTTTGGGTGTGACTTCGATTGCGGATGCTACCCTTGCTACTCGCAATGTCCTCGCATCGTTTCGGACTGCTAGGAGACTTTTCAGGATCTCGCGCGGATACCGTGATTTATGGGGGAAGCTTTCGTCGGAACTTCAGGGTAGGCAACCCTTTCCTGCCCTGGCTATGGATCGCCCTTGGCAGGACTGGGACCTTGCAGGCCGGTTGAGTCTGGAAAAGGCCTCTACTAATCAGGTGTATCATCTTCTCATTAAAGATCACCAATGGCTGGGTGTGAAAGCTAATACTGTTTGGGGCCTGCGGAAATCACTGTCATGGTGGCAGGCAACGCTGATGGCGGGATGGCAGAATAAGGCACCTTTCAAATGCAAGGTCTTTCTGTGGCGGGTAATGATTGGTGGTCTTCCTCTTGCCTCGGCCCTTTCCAAGCGTCGAATCTCGAATGGTAATTGTTTCTTCTGCACCACTATGGCGGAATCAGCCCGACATCGTTTTCTTTCTTGCCCGCTCGCCAAGAATATCTGGTCACTCTTGTCGCAAATCTGGCGTGCAGTAGTGGGGTCCTCATTGACTCCTTTCGATTGGGTTTTTGTGCGCCCAAACTATCCCACACCGCCACCGTTACATATGAAGATCTTATTTCACTTTTTCAGATACTGGGGATGCTGGCACATTTGGACCACCCGAAATGCTTTTCTCTTTGATTCGGCCTCTAATGTACCGCGACATATTGCAAGGCTTAAAGGGCTCTTGCATTGGCAACTAGATCTCATCAGGCACTCTGACTTGCTCCCTCGGGAGGATTTGCATTCCTGGCATTTGGCAATTGCCTCTGGGTCCTTGCCATGATTGGTGTAACCTTTTTAGTATACTAGTCCGGGGATTTCCCACACGTTGGCCTAGGGCCCTCGTGTCTCTTGTACTCATGTAACAATGTAATCTTGTACTTTTTTTCGTAATTAATACAATTACCTTTTACGAAAAAAGAGAGAGAGAGAGAGAGAGAGAGAGAGAGAGAGAGAGAGAGAGAGACTTAGAGCGATGGTGCCCCTGCTTCGTGCCGCCCTGCCATCGCCTGGTCCTGCACGCCTGGTCGTCGCCTTGATCTGCGCTGTCCGAGACTGAAGCCCCGCCTGTCTTCCTCGCTCGCTCGCGTTCGCACAGTCGCTGCCTGACGTTCCGTCGCTGCTCGCCTGACGTTCCGTTGCTGCTCGCCTGTCACTCGCGCCTTCTCAGCTCCGTCGACGCCTGCAGATCCGTCCGTCCTCGACCTTCTTCGTGCTTTCTCCCTGCGCCGCCAGCGGAATCCATCGCGCCCTGTTCCTGACGCCCTGCGCCTGCCGCCGTTAGCGCGTCCTGCGCCTGGCGCCCTGTCCACGGCCGCCCCTGATGCCCTGCTTCAGACGCCCTGTCCACGGCCGCCCTTGCTGCCCTGTCCCTTGACCGGACGGATCCCTGCCCGGCACCCCAGCCTGTCCCGTCCTGCCGTTGCGATCGCCAGGCCTTTGTTTCGCCCTTCTGCCCCTGCACGGTGACAGGTACAGCTCAGCTTTCATTAGCTGTCTTTGCAGAGTACACCCCTGGACAGCGCCTTTGTACAGACCATCGGGCGAGAGAGAGAGCGGGAGAGAGACAGGGTCAGTCCTCCTTCAAGATCAAATCGTCACACGATGGCTGGTTTGGATCTGGATTTCATAGACCAAACAGTGGCAGCACTTGGCCCGGATTCTGATGCCGAGGAACCTGAGGACATGGTTCCGTGGAACGAAGAGATGCCCCCTGGTCCCGACATTCAGCCTGCGGGTAAACGTACCAAGCATACTTCGGAAGAGATAGGTGTTCCTCAGGATCGTTCCTATGCTCAGGTTGCTTCGGATCCTGTGGACTCTCAGGATGTTGACTGGGAGCATTTGCTGGAATTTGCCAACACGTTGCTTGGCGATTAGGTTCAACATAATCAGGAAGCCTTTTCTGACTCAGCACCTGTCGATGTTTTGGACGCCACCGTGGACCCAAAAACTGTCCTACGCTCCTTTTCGGTATTTTATGATCGCGCTGTGATACTCTTCTTCACTGGTCGAATCCCGCTGTTTTCCCGTATTCGCCAGTGGCTGCACAGTCTGCTACAAGGGGAATGTGTTGAAGAGATTTTTGTTGGCTCCCGAGGGTTTTTTGAGGTTCTGTTGAAATCAGAGACGCACCGTGCTGCTCTCCTGTCTAAACTGCCTTTGTTTTTTGAACGCCGGTTGGTTCATGTGGTTCCATGGCGCCCAATGGCAGATTTTCAGCGTCTGCTGCAACGTGAATGCCCTGTGTGGGTAGAAGTGGAAAATTGTCCAGCTGTTTATTGGCCACTATTGAAGGATGCTATGGCTGCGGTGGGCACTGTTCTGGTCCCTCCCAGTCTCCGGGCAGTGAATCGCAACCGCTTGTGTATGCTATGGGACACTGCAGGAAAAAGGCCTGCTTGGTTACGCCTCAACTGCTCAGGCATGCATCCGTTGCACTTTCGATTGAAATGGGGCAATTTTGCAGGGCATTGCTTTTCCTGTGGACAGTTGGGGCATTTTATGGCTGAATGCCCGGAACAGCAACATACCTCCGATGTTGGCCATGCTGCGCCGCCCAGGGAAGATATGGTGTGTGATGCCCCGTCGCTGGATGCTATCCACCAGCCCCAAGTTCTGGCCAAAGGTAAACAACAGGTTTCAGGTCTGGATTCCCGCGCCACTGATTGGGTGGAAGTACGTGCAAAAAAAGGCAACAGGGTTGTTGCTGGCATGGAGAATACTGTGCCTACTACCTCACAAGATTCCATGCGTACATATATGCGCAGGAAGGAAATGTTGTCTTCCGAGCGCTCTGCTCCTGCTATGGTTTCCTCTGCCCCCCGTCATCAGCCCACCAGAAAAATGTATTCGGATCGTCCAAAGGGTCCCCCTGCTAAGCTGGCATTTGATACCAGAGGTAACGTCATTACCCCGTGGGACCGTCGTTATCCCCGTTCCAACCCCAAGCCAGCAGATATGCCGTCTACTTCCAAATCTGGTCCTCAGAACTCTTTTGCGGTGTTGGCGGATTTCTTGGACGAGGGAGTCCTGGACATTCTTGCCGACAAAGTCAAATTGAGGCAAGCTGTGCCTCGTACCTGATTTGGTTTTAACTACACATGAAAATAGCCACGTGGAATGTGCGAGGAATTTGTTCTTGCCACAAGCAACATGCCATGTGGACTTTATTGCATGAAAATGAGTGGGATGTCCTGTGCGCTGTTGAGCACAAGAGTCACGGTGAAGCCGGAAAAGTGGTGGATTGCAATGGCTTTCGACTGTTCTATGCAGGGACACAGGCCATGCATTATTCGGGAGTGCTCATGATTGTACATGACAAATATCAGCCTGTTCTTATTAAAAATGATGTTCATGGCCGCTTTTTGGTGATTGAAATTTTATTCGAAGGGGAAATCTTATGGTTACTTGGCCTCTATGCTCCGAATGATTCGTTATCTCGTCGGGAGCTTTGGTAGACTTTGCAGACCTCCTTGTCACTTGGCAGACGGGGCTTCTTCATGGGGGATTTCAATATGTGTGTGGATTCTTCCCAGTCCACATCGGAGCATTCGGTAATGGACGCGCCGGAAAGTCGTATGTGGCATGAGTTGGCTCTTGCTGTTCTTAAGCAAGATCTCTCGTCCTGGCTACACCCGTCTTCTACAGGGTTTACTTTCCAATCTGCTCAGTATGCAACAACATGGTTGCGACTGGATCGTATATATATCATGCAGAATGATGATTTTCTTCCCGAGATGCTCGACATCAAAGTGTTGCAGCAATATGCCTTGTCAGACCATTTCCCTCTGCAGCTTGAGCTGCTTGCACAACCCATTGCACCTTTCAAGCGATTTCTGGACCGCCTCCCTTTGCGTTTCAACTCGTCTTACCTGAAGCATGCAATCTTTCAGGGCTATATGCAGCAATTGATTGACAGATTCGTCTTGGACTTCTCTTCTCAGGGCACTGCGTCATTTGAAAGATTGCTCTCTAATGTGCAGCGGGTCGCTCGGCAGTATCGGATTTATCATGCCTGTCTTTGTCGGCAGCGTCGCAAGGCAGCAGAGGATCTGCTGGCTTTGGTTCGTTCTCTGCTGGTGGACACTCCGGATGATGCATTTCTGCTCGCACTGGCCATGCGGGTGGCTGATCTTATTAAAGCATTCCAGTTGAAATCATATCAGCAGGCCAAACTGCAACATCTGACGGAGACTTTGCAAGATAGTGCATGTCAAACCCATAAGTTCTTTCGAGCTCTCCATGCCTCTCCTGCTCGAGAAAATATGACCAGACTCGAGGATGCAGAAGGCCACCTTATCCTGGATCCGCAGACTATTGTGCATATGTGCAGGAATTATTTCCGTGACCTTCTCGGTTCCACTTCACCACCTTCGGCCCAAACTACTCAGGCCCGTTCGGCTTTTTATGACCTGGTCCGCAATCAGCTTCTGCAGGACATGCAAGCTACTATGGAGTCCGATATTTGTGAGGCAGAGTATGGACGTCTTGGTACACTTGCCTAAGGATAAAAGCCCGGGTTGGGATGGTCTCACTAATGAGTTCTTTGAAGCTTTTGCTACCCAACTAGTGAAACCTTTGCAGGCTTTGTTTCAGCAGGTGTGGGAAACGGGGATCATGCCTTCCTCATGGAAAGAAGGCCTTATTAAACTGCTTCCAAAAGCTCCTTCGCCATCTAAGTTGACACAGTGGCGCCCAATTTCTTTGATGGGTTCAATGTACAAAATCTTTTCCAAAGTAATGGCGAATCGGCTCCATAAGCATCTCCCGGCCATTGTGCACCCTCTACAGTATGGTTTCATTAAGGGCCGAAATATTCTACACAATGTATTGAATGCTCAACTGGCAATTGATTATGCCAGGCATTCCAATCAGGAGGTCGTACTGATTCAACTGGACCTGGAAAAGGCTTTTGACTATCTGGACTGGTCTTTCGTTGCTGAACTTATGTCTGCTATGGGCTTTGGTGCTCGGATGTCTCGTCTAATATACACCATTAGCGCTGCAGCGTCTTCGCGGGTCATGCTGAACGGAGGTGTTACTGAGCCATTTGTCCTTGCCCGCTCTGTCAGACAAGGGTGCCCTTTGAGCCCTCTATTTTTTGCCCTTGCAACACATCCAGTTCTTTCGATGTTATCTCATATGGCAGCCTCTTCTCAGTTGGCAGGACTGTCGCTTCCTACAGGACAGCACTTCATTAGCCAATCCCTGGCGGATGATACTTTTATGATTTTGCGTGCGGACAGGGATAACCTTCAAAGAGCATTGGATGTTTGGGGCCTCTTTGGTCAAGCGTCCGGCCTTCGTATCAATGCCCTCAAATCAGCCATTCTCAGCTGCACGGAGTCGGATTTGCAGTCCTTGGACTGGCAGGGTCTGGTTGTTTCTCGTGGCTCCATTGTCAGGCACCTTGGGTACCCTTTGGGTGTTGATGTTCCCCCAAAGCAGCTTCTGCAGTGGATTTCTCAGAAAATGGTGGCTAAGTTTATGTATTGGAAATCTCAAGCCTGGCCTTTCCATGTTCGCCTCAAAGTGGCCCAGACTATTATGTTGCCAATGCTCACATATTTCTTGCCATTGTTGCCCTGGACTACTACGACTCTGAATGCTCTTACTCAGTCTATTCGTTTCATGCTATGGAAGAAAGACTCATTGCATGCAGGTATTTCCTGGATCTCTTGGTCGCATGCGTGCACCCCCAAACGCATGGGTGGCGGAGCTATTTTAGATGCCCAAACTCACATGCAGGCACTCCGTTGGTCGCTTTTCCGCGCCATGTGCTCGGATCATCATCCATGGGTCGATATAGCCCGTTATTTCCTTGAGGGCCATGGGCTTCTACATGGCAATACCCAAATCCGGAGTTCTTGGTGGCATGTTCTTAATGCTGATTCGCGGTTCTCCAGTTCTTCTTCGTCGCTGCTTACTCATTTGGTGTGTTCCTGGAAACAGGTTCTCCAGAAGGCTCAGTGGCATCCAGCGGAGGATCGCTTAGCTACTAACTCTTTTCAATTGGAGTTGCTGGCAGTCTCGCGTTTACTTGCATGGGAAGGTAAACATGACCTTAGACCACAATTCAACCAGATGGCCCGTTTGGGCTTGTCTCAGTTGCGGATGCCACCCTTGCCAGTCGCAATGTGCTTATATCTTTTCGTACAGCTAGGAGGCTTTTCAGGATCCCTCGTGGATACAGGCCTTTATGGGAACAGCTTTTGAGGGTGCTCCAGAGCAGACAACCCTTTCCTGCCCTTGCTTCGGATCATCCCTGGCAGGATTGGGACCTACAAGGCCGGCTGACTTTAAGCAAAGCTTCTGCTAACCAAGTGTATCATATTCTGATTAAAGATCGTCAATGGCTCGTCACGAAAGCGAATGCTTTATGGGGATTACGTAAATCACGGTCATGGTGGAGGGAAACTGTGATGGCGGGCTGGTTGAACAAGACACCCTTCAAATGTAAAGTCTTTCTTTGGAGAATGATGATTGGCGGTCTTCCGCTTGCTTCGGCTCTTTCCAAGCGACGAATCTCCAATGGCCACTGTTTCTTTTGCACCACTGCTGTGGAATCCGCCCGCCACCGATTTATTTCTTGCCCCATTGCAAAGAAAGTCTGGTTATTTTTGTCGGCTGTTTGGCAAGGAGTGGTTGGTTTCACCCTGCGCCCCTTTGATTGGGTTTTCGGGCAGCCCAAATACCCCGCTCCTGCATAGCCACATATGAAGCTCGTGTATCATTTTCTTCGATATTGGGGCTGCTGGCATAACTGGACCATTCGGAATGCTTTTCTTTTTGACTCCGCCTATAATGTTCAGCGGCATATTGCGAGGCTTAAGGGCCTCTTGTATTGGCAGTTGGATCTTCTCCGGCATTCTGATTTGCTCTCTAGGGAGGACTTACGTCCCTGGCATATGGCAATTTCCTCTGCATCTTTGCCATGACGTTGTAACTTGTAGTACTTAGAACCTCTTCACATGATGACTTAGATTGTCGTCATGTATCTTGTAATCAAGTAATCTTGTACTTTTTTCGTAATTAATACAATTACCTTTTACGAAAAAAAAGAGAGAGACTTAGTGAGAGAGAGAGAGAGAGAGAGAGAGAGAGAGAGAGAGAGAGAGAGAGAGAGAGAGAGAGAGAGAGAGAGAGAGAGAGAGAGAGAGAGAGAGAGAGAGAGAGAGAGAGAGAGAGAGAGAGAGAGAGAGAGAGAGAGAGAGAGAGAGAGAGAGAGAGAGAGAGAGAGAGAGAGAGAGAGAGAGAGAGAGAGAGAGAGAGAGAACGCGATGGGAACCCGCGTCGTCTTCGCCTGGCTCGTCGTCGTCACCTGCTGTCACGTCGTCGTCGTCTGATCGTCGCCGCCTGGAGACGCCTTTTGTTCGTCGCTCGCAGGCCCGTCGCCTGCCCCTGACGCCCTGTCCACGGCCGCTGAGTCCCCCGCCCTACGTTCGGACGGCCCATCGCCTGCGCCCCTCAACCGCCTGAGCTGCGACCTCTGCGCCTGCTTCTTGCCCCTTCGCCCTGTCAGTTAGGGTTTCGCTGACGACGGATCCCTGCCCTGCGTCCCAGACTGTCCCGCTCTGCCGTTGAGATGGCCAGGCCTTTGTTTCACCCTTCTGCCCCTGCACTGTTAGATTTGTGCCTTGCTATAAGGGTTCTTGGGAGAAGCCGCGATTGAGGCTGATAGGTAAAGCTCCGCTTTCATCAGCTGTCCTTGCAGAGTACACCCCTGGACAGCGCCTCTGTACAGAAAAGAGGGAGAGAGAGAGAGAGAGAGGGAGAGAGAGAGGGTCAGTCCTCCTTCGAGATCAGATCGTGATATACGATGGCTGGTTTGGATCTGGATTTCATAGACCAAACGGTGGCAGCACTTGGCCCGGATTCTGACGCTGAGGAACCTGAGGATATGGTTCTGTGCACCGAAGAGATGCCCCCCGGTCCTGACATCCAGCCTGCGGGTAAACGTACCAAGCATACTTCGGAAGAGATAGGTGTTCATCAGGATCGTTCGTATGCTCAGGTTGCTTCGGATTCTGTGGACTCTCAGGATGTTGACTGGGAGAATTTGCTGGAATTTGCCAACACTCTGCTTGGCGATTATGTTCAACATAATCAGGAAGTCTTTTCTGACTCTGCACCTGACGATGTTTTGGAAGCCATCGTGGACCCAAAAACTGTCCTACACTCCTTTTCGGTGTTTTATGATCGCGCTGTGATACTCTTCTTCATTGGTTGAATCCCGCTGCTTTCCCGTATTCGCCAGTGGCTGCACAGTCTGCTACAAGGGGAATGTGTTGAAGAGATTTTTGTTGGCTCCCGAGGTTTTTTTGAGGTCCTGTTGAAATCTGAGATGCACCGTGCTGCTCTCCTGTCTAAACTGCCTTTGTTTTTTGATCGCCGGTTGGTTCATGTGGTTCCATGGCGCCCAATGGCAGATTTTCAGCGTCTGCTGCAACGTGAATGCCCTGTGTGGGTAGAAGTGGAAAATTGTCCGGCTGTTTATTGGCCACTATTGAAGGATGCTATGGCCGCTGTGGGCACTGTTCTGGTCCCTCCCAGTCTCAGGGCTGTGAATCGCAACCGCTTGTGTATGTTATGGGACACTGCAAGAAAAAGGCCTACTTGGTTACGCCTCAATTGCTCTGGCATGCATCCGTTACACTTTTGTTTGAAATGGGGCAATTTTGCAGGACATTGCTTTTCCTCTGGACAGTTGGGGCATTTTATGGCCGAATGCCCGGAACAACAACACACTTCAGATGTTGGCCATGTCACGCCGCCCATGGAAGATATGGTGTGTGATGCTCCGTCGCTGGATACTATCCACCCGCCCCAAGTTCTGGCCAAAGGTAAACAACAAGTTTCGGGTCTGGATTCCCGTGCCATTGATTGGGTTGAAGTACATGCAAAAAAAGGCAACAGGGTTGTTGCTAGCATGGAGAATACTGTGCCTACTACCTCACAAGATTCCATGCGTACATATATGCGCAGGAAGGAAATGTTGTCTTCCGAGCGCTCTGCTCCTGCTATGGTTTCCTCTGCCCCCCGTCCTCAGCCCGCCAGGAAAATGTATTCGGATCGTCCAAAGGGTCCACCTGCTAAGCTGGCTTTTGATACCAGAGGCAACGTCATTACCCCATGGGACCGTCGTTATCCTTGTTCCAACCCCAAGCCAGCAGATATGCCGTCTACTTTCAAATCTGGTCCTCAAAACTCTTTTGCGGTGTTGGCGGATTTCTTGGACGAGGAAGTCCTGGACATTCTCGCCGACAAAGTCAAATCGAGGCAAGCTGTGCCTCGTACCTGATTTTGTTTTGAATACACATGAAAATAGCCACGTGGAATGTGCGAGGAATTTGTTCTCGACACAAGCAACATGCCATGTGGACTGTATTGTATGAGAATCAGTGGGATGTCCTGTGCGCTGTTGAGCACAAGAGTCACGGTGAAGTCGGAAAAGTTGTGGATTGCCATGGCTTTCGTTTGTTCTATGCAGGGACACAGGCCATGCATTATTCGGGTGTGCTCATGATTGTACATGACAAATATCAGCCTGTTCTTATTAAAAATGATGTTCATGGCCGCTTTTTGGTGATTGAAATTTTATTCGAAGGGGAAATCTTATGGTTACTTGGCCTCTATGCTCCGAATGATTCGTTATCTCGTCGGGAGCTTTGGCAGACTTTGCAGACCTCCTTGTCACTTGGCAGACGGGGCTTCTTCATGGGGGATTTCAATATGTGTGTTGATTCTTCCCAGTCCACATCGGAGCATTTGGTAATGGATGCGCCGGAAAGTCGTATGTGGCATGAGTTGGCTCTTGCTGTTCTTAAGCAAGATCTCTGGTCCTGGCTACACCCGTCTTCTACAGGGTTTACTTTCCATTCTACCCAGTATGCAACAACATGGTCGCGGTTGGACCATATATATATCATGCAGAATGATGATTTTCTTCCCGAGATGCTCGAAATAAAAGTGTTGCAGCAATATGCCTTGTCGGACCATTTCCCTCTGCAGCTCGAGCTGCTTGCATAACCCATTGCACCTTTCAAGCAATTTCTGGAGAGACTCCCTTTGCGTTTCAACTCGTCCTACTTGAAGCATGCAATCTTTCAAGGCTATATGCAGCAATTGATTGACAGATTCTTCTTGGACTTCTCCTCTCAGGGCACTGCGTCATTTGAAAGATTGCTCTCTAATGTGCAGCGGGTTGCTCGGCAGTATGGGATCTATCATGCCTCTCTTTGTCGGCGGCGTCGACAGGCAGCGGAGGACTTGCTGGTTTTGGTTCGTTCTCTGCTGGTGGACACTCCAGATGATGCATTTCTGCTCGCACTGGCCATGCGGGTGGCTGATCTTATTAAAGAGTTCCAGTTGAAATCATATCAGCAGGCCAAATTGCAACATCTGACGGAGACTTTGCAAGATAGTGCATGTCAGACCCATAAGTTCTTTCGAGCTCTCCACGCCTCTCCTGCTCGAGAGAATATGACCAGACTCGAGGATGCAGAAGGCCACCTTATCCTGGATCCGCAGACTATTGTGCATATGTGCAGGAAATATTTCCGCGACCTTCTCGGTTCCACTTCTCCACCTTCAGCCCAAATTACTCAGGCCCGTTCGGTTTTTTATGACCTGGTCCGCAATCAGCTTCCGCAGGACATGCAAGCTACTATGGAGTCAGATATTTCTGAGGCAGAGGTTATGGACGTCTTGTTACACTTGCCTAAGGATAAAAGTCCGGGTTGGGATGGTCTCACCAACGAGTTCTTTGAAGCTTTTGCTACCCAACTGGCGAAACCATTGCAGGCTTTGTTTCAGCAGGTGTGGGAAACGGGGATCATGCCTTCCTCATGGAAAGGACTTATTAAACTGCTTCCAAAAGTTCCTTCGCCATCTAAGTTGACACAGTGGCGCCCAATTTCTTTGATGGGTTCAATGTACAAAATCTTTTCCAAAGTAATGGCGAATCGGCTCCATAAGCATCTCCCTGCCATTGTGCACCCTCTCCAGTATGGTTTCATTAAGGGCCGAAATATTCTGCACAATGTATTGAATGCTCAACTGGCAATTGATTATGCAAGGCATTCTGATCAAGAGGTAGTACTGATTCAACTGGACCTGGAAAAGGCTTTTGACTATCTGGACTGGTCTTTCGTTGTTGAACTTATGTCTGCTATGGGCTTTGGTGCTCGGATGTCTTGTCTAATCTACACCATTAGCGCTGCGGCGTCTTCGCGAGTCATGCTGAAAGGAGGTGTTACTGAGCCATTTGTCCTTGCCCGTTCTGTCAGACAGGGGTGCCCTTTGAGCCCTCTATTCTTTGCCCTTGCGACACATCCAGTTCTTTCGATGTTATCTCATATGGCAGCCTCTTCTCAGTTGGCCGGACTGTCACTTCCTACAGGACAACACTTCATTAGCCAATCCCTGGCGGATGATAGCTTTATGATTTTGCGTGCGGACAAGGATAACCTTCGAAAAGTATTGGATGTTTGGGATCTCTTTGGTCAGGCGTCCGGCCTTCGTATCAATGCGCTCAAATCAGCCATTCTCAGCTGCATGGAGTCGGATTTGCAGTCCTTGGACTGGCAGGGTCTGGTTGTTCCTCGTGGCTCCATTGTCAGGCATCTTGGGTACCCTTTGGGTGTTGATGTTCCCCCAAAGCAGCTTCTGCAGTGGATTTCGCAGAAAATGGTGGCTAAGTTTATGTATTGGAAGTCTCAGGCCTGGCCCTTCCATGTTCGCCTCAAAGTAGCCCAGACAATTATGTTGCCAATGCTCACATATTTCTTGCCATTATTGCCCTGGACTACTATGACTCTGAATGCTCTTACTCAGTCTATTCGTTTCATGCTATGGAAGAAGGACTCATTGCATGCAGGTATTTCCTGGATCTCTTGGTCGCATGCGTGCACCCCCAAACGCATGGGTGGCGGAGCTATTTTAGATGCCCAAACTCACATGCAGGCACTCCGTTGGTCTCTTTTCCGCGCCATGTGCTCGGATCATCATCCATGGGTCGATATAGCCCGTTATTTCCTTGAGGGCCATGGGATTCTGCATGGCAATACCCAAATCCGGAGTTATTGGTGGCATGTTCTTAATGCTGATTCGCGGTTCTCCAGTTCTTCTTCATCGCTGCTTACTCATTTGGTATGTTCCTGGAAACAGGTCCTCCAGAAGGCTCAGTGGCATCCAGCGGAGGATCGCTTAGCTACTAACTCTTTTCAATTGGAATTGCTGGCAGTCTCGTGTTTACTTTCATGGGAAGGTAAACATGAGCTTAGACCACAATTCAACCGGATGGCACGTTTGGGCTTGTCTTCAGTTGCGGATGCCACCCTTGCCAGTCACAATGTGCTTATATCGTTTCGTACAGCTAGGAGGCTTTTCAGGATCCCTCGTGGATACAGGCCTTTATGGGAACAGCTTTTGAGGGTGCTCCAGAGCAGACAACCCTTTCCTGCCCTTGCTTCGGATCATCCCTGGCAGGATTGGGACCTACAAGGCCGGCTGACTTTAAGCAAAGCTTCTGCTAACCAAGTGTATCATCTTCTGATTAAAGATCATCAATGGCTAGTTACTAAAGTGAATGCTTTATGGGGATTGTGTAAATCCCGGTCATGGTGGAGGGCAACTATGATGGAGGGCTGGTTGAACAAGACACCCCTCAAATATAAAGTCTTTCTTTGGAGAGTGATGATTGGTGGTCTTCCGCTTGCTTCAGCTCTTTCCAAGCGACGAATCTCCAATGGCAACTGTTTCTTTTGCACCACTACTGTGGAATCCGCCTGCCACCGATTTATTTCTTGCCCTATCGCTAAGAAAGTCTGGTTATTTTTGTCGGCTGTTTGGCAAGGGGTGGTTGGTTTCACCCTGTGCCCCTTTGATTGGGTTTTTGGGCAGCCCAAATACCCCACTCCGGCACAGCCATATATGAAGCTCATGTATCACTTTCTTCGATATTGGGGCTGTTGGCATAACTGGACCATTCGGAATGCTTTTCTTTTTGACTCCGCCTATAATGTTCAGCGGTGTATTGCGAGGCTGAAGGGCCTCTTGTATTGGCAGTTAGATCTTCTTCACCATTTTGATTTGCTCTCTAGGGAGGACTTACGTCCCTGGCATATCGCAATTTCCTCTGCGTCTTTGCCATGATGTTGTAACCTGTAGTACTTAGAACCTCTTCACATGATGGCTTAGATTGTTGTCATGTATCTTGTAATCAAGTATTCTTGTATTTTTTTCGTAATTAATACAATTACCTTTTACGAAAAGAGAGAGAGAGAGAGAGAGAGAGAGAGAGAGAGAGAGAGAGAGAGAGAGAGAGAGAGAGAGAGAGGAGGACTTAGCACCTCTTCACATGATGACTTGTATTGTTGTCATGTATCTTGTAATCCAGTAATCTTGTATTTTTTTCGTAATTAATACAATTACCCTTTACGAAAAAAAAGAAAAAAGAAAAAAAAAGAGAGAGGAGGAGAGAGAGAGAGAGAGAGTCGCGATGTCGGGGAGCGCGTCGCCTGTCGCGCCGCCATAGCCAGGTTCGCCACCGTCGTCTGCGCCCGTCGTCGCCTGCAGCTGCCTGCCGCCCGTCGCCTGCAGCTGCCCGTCCCCTGCCGCGGCCCGTCGCCCGTCGCCTGTTGCCTGCAGCCGCCTGTCGCCTGCAGCTGCCCGTCGCCTGCAGGCCTGTCACCCATTGCCCGCCCCTGACGCCCCGTTGGCCGCGGCTGCCCCTGGCGTCCTGTTCCGTCGGGCGCAGCTGGGTCCTTCGCTCCGCTGCTGGTCGGTCCATCGCCAGCGGCCCCCGCCCTGTTGTCGCCCACCTGAGTGGTGGGCTCTGCACCACTTTTTGTTCGTTTGCCCTCTGAGTTTTAGGGTTTCTGCTGGCGAGGCCCCTGCCCTGCGCCCTCCACTATCCCGTGCTGCCGTCGACTGCCAGACCTGTGCCCCACCCTCAGGCCCGTGCACCGTTAGGGTTGCGCCCTGCCACACGCGCTCGTGGGACAGGCCACGACTCAGGCTGACAGGACGCGTGTGAAGACAGCAGTATGGCTGGCCTGGATTTGGACTTTCTTGACCGGACGGTGGCAGCCCTTGGCCCTGATTCCGATGCAGAGGAGCCGGAAGACATGGTGCCATGCACGGAGGAGTTACCGCCGACTTCTGAACAGCCGCCTGCCGGCAAACGCTCCAAGCATACGCCTGATGAGCCAATGACCCCTCCGGAACGCTCCTATGCGCAAGTGGCCTCTGACCCTGTGGATTCGCAGGAAATTGACTGGGAGTATTTGCTGGACTTCGCCAATACTCTGCTTGGTGATTATGTCCAGCATAATACCGAATCTTTTTCTGTTGCGGGAACGGATGATGTGCTGGAAGCCACGGTCGACCCCAAATCAGTCTTGCGATCCTTCTCGGTGTTCTATGACCGTGCCGTTATACTTTTCTTCACTGGCAGGATCCCAGTGCTTTCGCACATTCGCCAGTGGTTGCACCATCTATTGCAAGGGGAGTCGGTTGAGGAGATCTTCCTTGGACCTCGCGGGTTTTATGAGGTCCTGCTGAAATCAGAAACGCATCGCGCTGAGCTCCTGTCCAAGTTGCCGCTATTCTTTGATCGCCGCTTGGTTCATGTTGTGCCATGGCGCCCCATGGCCGACTTCCGGCGTCTGCTTCAACGCGAATGCCCGGTGTGGGTGGAGGTGGAAAACTGTCCGGCGGTCTATTGGCCCATGTTGAAGGATGCGATGGCAGTTGTGGGAACAGTGCTGGTTCCCCCAAGCCTCAGGGCGATGAACCGCAACCGTTTATGCATGCTCTGGGACACGGCCAGGAAAAGGCCCGCGTGGCTTCGCCTCAATTGTTCGGGCATGCATCCTTTGTATTTTCGCTTAAAATGGGGCAACTTTGCGGGCCACTGCTTTTCATGTGGAAAACTGGGGCATTTCATGGCTGAATGCCCTGAAAAGCAGACGTCTTCGGAGGATGCGCAGGTTGCGCTGCCCAAGGACGACATGGTGCTTGATGCCACGCCCCAGGAAGCCCTTCAGTCTCCTCATGTCATGGATAAAGGCAAACAACAGGTCCTGAGTGTGGATTCCGGTCGCACTGACTGGATTGAGGCACGTCCTAAAAAATGTAAAAAGTTGGATGCAGGCCTGGCAGATCCTGGGCCTCCCGCTTCCCAGGATTCCGTGCGCACGTATACGCGCCGGAAAGACATGCCCACTTCACAGCAGGCTGCGCGTCCTACGGCCCCGTCGGGCCCCCGCAATCAGTCTCCAAGGAGAGCCTATACCGACGGCCCCAGAGGCCCACCTGCCAAGCTGGCGTTCGATGCCAAAGGAAATGTTATTACACCCTGGGATCGGCGTTATCCCCGCCCCTCTCCCAAGGTAGTGGATTTCCCTTCTACCTCCAAAGCAGGTCGCCAGAATTCTTTCGCAGTATTGGCTGATTTTCTGGATGAGGGTGTCCTGGATGCTCTCGCGGAAAAGGTGAAATCGAGGCAGCAGGCGCCTCATTCCTGACTTCCTTCTTTGAGAATACATGAAGATAGCCACGTGGAATGTGCGAGGCATTTGCTCTCGCCATAAGCAACATGCCATGTGGACCGTCTTGCACGAGAACCAGTGGGATGTATTGTGTGCAGTTGAGCACAAAAGTCACGGTGAAGCAGGGAAAGTGATAGATTGTCATGGATTTCGTCTGTTTTATGCAGGGACTCATGCTTCGCACTATTCGGGCGTGCTGATGATTGTCCATGAGAAATATCAGCCTGTCCTTGTTAAAAATGATGTGCAGGGCCGGTTTCTGGTGATCGAAGTCTTATTTGAAGGAGAGATTTTATGGCTGTTGGGCCTCTATGCTCCGAATGATCCCGCATCCCGACGGGATCTTTGGTCCACTTTGCAAGGCTCCATGTCACTCGGCCGAAGGGGGTTCTTGATGGGCGATTTCAATATGTGTGTTGACTCTTCACAGTCCACTTCAGGGCATTCGGTAATGGATACGCCGGAAAGCCGTGTGTGGAATTCCCTTGCTTTGCACGTGCTCAAGCAAGATCTTTGGTCGTGGCTTCACCCTTCTTTTTCAAGGTTTACTTTTCATTCCGCACAATATGCAACTACCTGGTCGCGACTGGACAGAATATATATCATGCAGGGCGATGATTTTCTTCCCGAGATGCTGGAGATGAAGGTCTTGCGGCAATATGCGTTGTCGGACCATTTCCCCCTCCAGCTTGAGATGCGAGCACACTCTATTGCACCTTTTGTGCAATTCCTGGATAGGCTCCCTTTACGTTTCAACTCCTCTTATTTGAAGCATTCAATTTTCCAGGGCTATATGCAGCAGCTGATTGAGAGGTTCTTATTGGACTTCGCCTCGGAGGGCTTGCCTTCATTTGCACGACTGCTCTCCAATGTGCAGCGAGTTGCTCGCCAGTATGGGATCCATCATGCCTCGCTTTGTCACCGGCGTCGACATGCAGCAGAAGACCTACTGGCGTTGGTCCGTTCCTTGCTCTTGGATTCCCCTGATGATGATTTTCTGCTGTCTCTGGAGAGGCGGTTGGCCCATCTTATTCAAGTGTTTCAGTTGAAATCTTATCAACAGGCCAAGCTGCACAACTTGATGGACACAATGCAAGACAGCGCCTGCCAGTCTCATAAGTTCTTTCGCGCCTTGCATGCGTCTCCAGCTCGCGAAAATATGACCAGACTCCAGGATTCGGAAGGTCGCATGGTCACGGATCCACAAACCATTGTCACTATGTGCAGAAACTATTTTATGGAACTCCTTGGTTCCTCTTCCTCGCCTTCTAGCCAGGTTACGCATGCCCGTTCGGTCTTCTATCAACTGGTCCACTAGCAGGTTCCACTTGATATGCAAGCCGCTTTGGAGACGAATATTTGCGAGGAAGAGGTTATGGACGTTTTGTTGCACTTGTCGAATGATAAAAGTCCTGGCTGGGATGGTCTCACTAATGAATTCTTTCAGACCTCGGCCACGCAGTTGGTGAAGCCATTGGTGGCCATGTTTCAGCAAGTGTGGGAAACGGGGGTCATGCCCTCCTCATGGAAAGAAGGCCTTATCAAACTAATTCCAAAGGTCCCTTCGCCGTCAAAGTTGCAACACTGGAGACCAATCTCTTTGATGGGCTCCATGTATAAAATCTACTCCAAAGTGCTGGCGAATCGGCTTCACAAGCACCTTCCAGCTATTGTGCATCCTCTCCAATATGGCTTCATTAAGGGCCGCAACATTCTGCATAATATCTTAAATGTGCAAATGGCGATTGACTATGCGCGGCACTCCGGTCAGCAAGTGGTATTGATCCAATTGGACTTGGAAAAGGCGTTTGATTATGTGGACTGGTCGTTCATTGCAGACCTCATGTCGGCTATGGGCTTTGGTACCCGCATGTCCCGACTGATCTACACCATTAGTGCTGAGGCTTCCTCCAGAGTTATGCTTAATGGTGGAGTTACAGAGCCATTTGTCCTTGCGCGCTCGGTCAGACAGGGTTGTCCTTTGAGCCCGCTCTTTTTTGCCCTGGCGACTCACCCGGTCCTTTCAATGTTATCCTCCATGGCAGCATCTGCTCAGCTGGCCGGGCTGTCTCTTCCGTTGGGTCAGCACTTCGTTAGCCAATCTTTGGCTGACGATACCTTTATGATCTTGCAGGCGGACAGGGACAACATTCGCAGGGCATTAGATGTTTGGACACTCTTTGGTCAGGCCTCTGGGCTTCGCATCAATGCCCTTAAGTCAGCCATTCTCAGTTGTACGGAGCCTGATATGCAGTCCTTAGGCTGGCAAGGCCAGGTGGTTTCCCGTGGCTCCATTGTCAGGCATCTTGGATACCCATTGGGGGTGGATGTACGGCCAAAAGACCTGCTGGACTGGATTTCACAAAAACTGGCGGCGAAGTTTATGTATTGGAAGTCACAAGCGTGGCCATTCCATGTCCGCCTCAAAGTGGCCCAGACAATCATGCTTCCGATGCTTACATATTTCCTGCCTTTGTTGCCATGGACGCCTACTACTTTGAAGGCCCTCACTCATCCCATCCGTTTCATGTTGTGGAAGAAGGATTCACTGCAGGCCGGCATTTCCTGGATTTCATGGTCACACGCATGTACCCCTAAGCGCATGGGTGGAGGAGCTATTTTGGATGCACACACTCATATGTTAGCTCTCCGCTGGTCCCTTTTTCGTGCCATGTGTGTGGACCATCACCCATGGACCATCATAGCCCGCTATTTTCTTGAGGACAGCGGGCTCCGCCATGGTAACACACAGCTTCGGGCCTCTTGGTGGCATGTCCTTAATGCGGACTCTCGTGTTTCCAGTCCCTCTTCCTCTTTGTTACTGCACTTGGTTGGCTCGTGGAAAGTGGTGCTCCAAAAGGCCCGTTGGCACCCAGCAGGGGACCGCTTGCAGACTAACTCCTTTCAGCTGGAATTGTTGGCAGTATCGAGACTCCTTTCATGGGAAGATAAACATCAACTCAGACCGAGATTTAATCGCATGGCCCGTTTAGGTGTGACGTCGGTGGCGGATGCTACCCTTGCCACTCGCAATGTCCTCGTATCTTTTCGGACTGCTCGGCGACTCTTCAAGATCCCGCGTGGATACCGTGATTTATGGGAGCAGCTTTCGTCGGAACTTCAGGGTCGGCAACCCTTTCCTGCCTTGACTGTGGACCGCCCTTGGCAGGACTGGGACCTTGCAGGCCGCCTGAGTCTGGAAAAGGCCTCTACTAATCAGGTGTATCATCTTCTTGTTCAAGATCACCAATGGCTGGGAGAGAAAGCTAATACTGTTTGGGGACTGCGGAAATCGCTGTCATGGTGGCAGAAAACGCTGATGGAGGGCTGGCTAAATAAGACGCCTTTCAAATGCAAGCTTTTTCTTTGGCGGGTGATGATTGGTGGTCTTCCTCTGGCCTCGGCCCTTGCCAAGCGTCGCATCTCGAATGGCAATTGTTTCTTCTGTACCACACCGGCGGAATCGGCCCGACATCGTTTTCTCTCTTGCCCGCTCGCCAAGAATATCTGGTCGCTCTTGTCGCACATTTGGCGCGCGGTGGTCGGGTCCTCGCTAACTCCTTTCGACTGGGTTTTTGTGCGCCCGAAGTATCCTGCACCGCCATAGTTGCATGAGAAGATCTTATTTCACTTTTTCAGATATTGGGGATGTTGGCACATTTGGACCACGCGCAATGCTTTTCTCTTTGATTCGGCCTCTAATGTACCCCGATATATTGCCAGGCTTAAAGGGCTCTTGCATTGGCAGCTAGATATCATCCGACACTCCGACGTGCTCCCTCGGGAGGATTTGCATCCGTGGCATATGGCAATTGCCTCGGGGTCGTTGCCATGATTGGTGTAACCTTTTCAGTGCATTACTACGGGGTTTCCCCACATGTTGGCCTAGGGCCCTCGTGTATCCTGTAATCAGGAAATCCTCTGCATCGTTGCCATGACGTTGTAACTTGTAGTACTTAGAATCTCTTCACATGATGACTTAGATTGTCGTCATGTATCTTGTAATCAAGTAATCATGTACTTTTTTCGTAATTAATACAATTATCTTTTACGAAAAAAAAAAAGAGAGAGAGAGAGGAGGATCGTCGATGGCGCCCTGTCGTGACCTGCCGCCTGCACCGTTTCATTACCTGCGCCCTGTCGTGACCTGCCGCTTGCACCGTTACGTCACTCCTGGGGGTTGGGGTCCCTGCCGCCGTCGCCCTGCAGTTCCGTCAAGCCTTGTTTTTCGCGTCCTGGTCCTGAGCGCCGTGTTTGATCGTCCCGGCTTCTGTTGCGCCTGTCTACTGTCCCGTCACGCTGCCACGCCTGCAGACACCCATCTTGGTTCGACGATTGTGCTGTTCGCGGGTCCGCGTGCTCGCGTTTGTTCTTCTCTGCAGAGGCGCACAGCTATTGTCAACCCTAATCTCGACAGTCGTCAGAGAAGCAACGCCTCGACAAGAGTGCCCACTGATCTGTACACAGAGAGAGAGAGAGAGAGAGAGAGAGAGAGAGAGAGAGAGAGAGAGAGAGAGAGAGAGAGAGAGAGAGAGAGAGAGAGAGAGACACTCTTTGGCCAGGCCTCTGGGCTTCGCATCAATGCCCTTAAGTCAGCCATTCTCAGTTGTACAGAGCCTGATCTACAGTCCTTAGGCTGGCAAGGCCAGGTGGTTTCCCGTGGCTCCATTGTCAGGCACCTTGGATACCCGTTGGGGGTGGATGTACGGCCAAAAGACCTACTGGAGTGAATTTCACACAAACTGGCCGCGAAGTTTATGTATTGGAAGTCGCAAGCGTGGCCATTCCATGTCCGCCTCAAAGTGGCCCAGACAATCATGCTTCCAATGCTAACATATTTCCTGCCTTTGTTGCCATGGACGCCTACTACTTTGAAGGCCCTCACTCATCCCATCCGTTTCATGCTGTGGAAGAAGGACTCACTGCAGGCCGGCATTTCCTGGATTTCCTGGTCACACGCATGTACCCCTAAGCGCATGGGTGGAGGAGCTATTTTGGATGCACACACTCATATGTTAGCTCTCCGTTGGTCCCTTTTCCGTGCCATGTGTGTGGACCATCACCCATGGACCATCATAGCCCGTTATTTTCTTGAGGACAGCGGGCTCCGCCATGGCAACACACGGCTTCGGGCCTCCTGGTGGCATGTCCTTAATGCCGACTCTCGTATTTCCTGTCCCTCTTCCTCTTTGTTACTGCACTTGGTCGGCTCTTGGAAAGCGGTACTCCAAAAGGCCCGTTGGCACCCAGTAGGGGACCGCTTGCAGACTAACTCCTTTCAGCTCGAATTGTTGGCAGTATCGCGACTCCTTTCATGGGAAGATAAATATCCCACACCGCCACAGCCACATATGAAGATCTTGTTTCACTTTCTTCGATATTGGGGCTGTTGGCACAACTGGACCATTTGGAATGCTTTCCTTTTTGATTCTGCTTATAATGTTCAACGGCATATTGCTAGGCTTAAAGCTTTCTTGTATTGGCAGACAGATCTTCTCCGGCACTCTGACATCCTCTCTCGGGAGGACTTACGCCCCTAGCTCATGGCAATTTCCTCCGCGTCTTTGCCATGATTTTGTAACTATTTGGCCCTCTGGTTCTTGTAAACAGTCAGTTTGTACACATGATGGGGTAGCGCCATCGTGTATCTTGTAATCATGAAAACTTTTCGTAATTAATACAATTACCTTTTAGAAAAAAAAAAAAGAGAGAGAGAGAAGTCCTTGGACTGGCAGGGTCTGGTTGTTCCTCGTGGCTCCATTGTCAGGCACCTTGGGTACCCTTTGGGTGTTGATGTTCCCCCAAAGCAGCTTCTGCAGTGGATTTCTCAGAAAATGGTGGATAAGTTTATGTATTGGAGGTCTCAAGCCTGGCCCTTCCATGTTCGCCTCAAAGTAGCCCAGACAATTATGTTGCCAATGCTCACATATTTCTTGCCATTGTTGCCCTGGACTACTACGACTCTGAATGCTCTTACTCAGTCTATTCGTTTCATGCTATGGAAGAAGGACTCATTGCATGCAGGTATTTCCTGGATCTCTTGGTCGCATGCGTGCACCCCCAAACGCATGGGTGGTGGAGCTATTTTAGATGCCCAAACTCACATGCAGGCACTCCGTTGGTCTCTTTTCCGCACCATGTGCTCGGATCATCATCCATGGGTCGATATAGCCCGTTATTTCCTTGAGGGCCATGGCCTTCTGCATGGCAATACCCAAATCCGGAGTTCTTGGTGGCATGCTCTTAATGCTGATTCGCGGTTCTCCAGTTCTTCTTCGTCGCTGCTTACTCATTTGGTATGTTCCTGGAAACAGGTCCTCCAGAAGGCTCAGTGGCATCCAGCGGAGGATCGCTTAGCTACTAACTCTTTTCAATTGGAATTGCTGGTAGTCTCGCGTTTACTTTCATGGGAAGGTAAACATGAGCTTAGACCACAATTCAACCGGATGGCACGTTTGGGCTTGTCTTTAGTTGCGGATGCCACCCTTGCCAGTCACAATGTGCTTATATCGTTTCGTACAGCTAGGAGGCTTTTCAGGATCCCTCGTGGATATAGGCCTTTATGGGAACAGCTTTTGAGGGTGCTCCAGAGCAGATAGCCCTTTCCTGCGCTTGCTTCGGATCATCCTTGGCAGGATTGGGACCTACAAGGCCGGCTGACTTTAAGCAAAGCTTCTGCTAACCAAGTGTATCATCTTCTGATTAAAGATCATCAATGGCTAGTTACTAAAGCGAATGCTTTATGGGGATTGCGTAAATCCCGGTCATGGTGGAGGGCGACTGTGATGGAGGGCTGGTTGAACAAGACACCCTTCAAATATAAAGTCTTTCTTTGGAGAGTGATGATTGGTGGTCTTCCGCTTGCTTCAGCTCTTTCCAAGCGACGAATCTCCAATGGCAACTGTTTCTTTTACACCACTACTGTGGAATCCGCCCGCCACCGATTTATTTCTTGCCCCATCGCTAAGAAAGTCTGGTTATTTTTGTCGGCTGTTTGGCAAGGGGTGGTTGGTTTCACCCTGCGCCCCTTTGATTGGGTTTTCGGGCAGCCCAAATACCCCACTCCGGCACAGCCACATATGAAGCTCATGTATCATTTTCTTCGATATTGGGGCTGTTGGCATAACTGGACCATTCGGAATGCTTTTCTTTTTGACTCCGCCTATAATGTTCAGCGGCATATTGCGAGGCTTAAGGGCCTCTTGTATTGGCAGTTAGATCTTCTTCAGCATTCTGATTTGCTCTCTAGGGAGGACTTACGTCCCTGGCATATGGCAATTTCCTCTGCGTCTTTGCCATGACGTTGTAACTTGTAGTACTTAGAACCTCTTCACATGATGGCTTAGATTGTCGTCATGCATCTTGTAATCAAGTAATCTTGTACTTTTTTCGTAATTAATACAATTACCTTTTACGAGAGAGAGAGAGAGAGAGAGAGAGAGAGAGAGAGAGAGAGAGAGAGAGAGAGAGAGAGAGAGAGAGAGAGAGAGAGAGAGAGAGAGAGAGAGAGAGAGAGAGAGAGAGAGAGAGAGAGAGAGAGAGAGAGAGAGAGAGAGAGAGAGAGAGAGAGAGAGAGAGAGAAATCGGAAACGCATCGCGCTGAGCTCCTGTCCAAGTTGCCGCTATTCTTTGATCGCCGCCTGGTTCATGTTGTGCCATGGCGCCCCATGGCCGACTTCCAGCGTCTGCTTCAACGCGAATGCCCGGTGTGGGTAGAGGTGGAAAACTGCCCGGCGGTCTATTGGCCTATGTTGAAGGATGCGATGGCAGTTGTGGGAACAGTGCTGGTTCCCCCAAGCCTCAGGGCGATGAACCGCAACCGTTTATGCATGCTATGGGACACGGCCAGGAAAAGGCCCGCGTGGCTTCGCCTCAATTTTTCGGGCATGCATCCTTTGTATTTTCGCTTAAAATGGGGCAACTTTGCGGGCCACTGCTTTTCATGTGGAAAATTGGGGCATTTCATGGCCGAATGCCCTGAAAAGCACTCGTCTTCGGATGATGCGCAGGTTGTGCTGCCCAAGGACGACATGGTGCTTGATGCCACGCCCCAGGAAGCCCTTCAGTCTCCTCATGTCATGGACAAAGGCAAACAACAGGTCCGAAGTGTGGATTCCCGTCGTACTGACTGGATTGAGGCACGTCCTCAAAAAGGTAAAAAGTTGGATACAGGCTTGGCGGATCCTGGGCCTCCCGCTTCCCAGGATTCCGTGCGCACGTATACGCGCCGGAAAGAAATGGCCACTTCACAGCAGGCTCCGCGTCCTAGGGCCCCGTCGGGCCCCCGCAATCAGTCTCCAAGGAGAGCCTATACCGACGGCCCCAGAGGCCCACCTGCCAAGCTGGCGTTCGATGCCAAAGGAAATGTTATTACACCCTGGGATCGGCGTTATCCCCGCCCCTCTCCCAAGGCAGTGGATTGCCCTTCTACCTCCAACGCAGGTCGCCAGAATTCTTTTGCAGTATTGGCTGATTTTCTGGATGAGGGTGTCCTGGATGCTCTCGCGGAAAAGGTGAAATCGAGGCAGCAGGTGCCTCGTTCCTGATTTCCGTCTTTGAGGATACATGAAGATAGCCACGTGGAATGTGCGAGGCATTTGCTCTCGCCATAAGCAACATGCCATGTGGACCGTCTTGCACGAGAACCAGTGGGATGTATTGTGTGCAGTTGAGCACAAAAGTCACGGTGAAGCAGGAAAAGTGATGGATTGTCATGGATTCCGCCTGTTTTATGCAGGGACCCATGCTACGCACTATTCGGGCGTGCTGATGATTGTCCATGAGAAATATCAGCCTGTCCTTGTTAAAAATGATGTGCAGGGCCGCTTTCTGGTGATCGAAGTCTTATTTGAAGGTGAGATTTTATGGCTGTTGGGCCTCTATGCTCCGAATGATCCCGCATCCCGGCGGGATCTTTGGTCCACTTTGCAGGGCTCCATGTCACTCGGCCGAAGGGGATTCTTGATGGGAGATTTCAATATGTGTGTCGACTCTTCTCAGTCCACTTCAGGGCATTCGGTAATGGATACGCCGGAAAGCCGGGTGTGGAGTTCTTTTGCTTTGCACGTGCTCAAGCAAGATCTTTGGTCGTGGCTTCACCCTTCTTTTTCAGGATTTACTTTTCATTCCGCACAATATGCAACTACCTGGTCGCGGCTGGACAGAATGTATATCATGCAGGGCGATGACTTTCTTCCCGACATGCTGGAAATGAAGGTCTTGCGGCAATATGCGTTGTCGGACCATTTCCCCCTCCAGCTTGAGATGCGGGCACACTCTATTGCACCTTTTGTGCAATTCCTGGATAGGCTCCCTTTACGCTTCAACTCCTCTTATCTGAAGCATTCAGTTTTCCAGGGCTATATGCAGCAGTTGATTGAGAGGTTCTTATTGGACTTCGCCTCTGAGGGCTGGCCTTCATTTGCAAGGCTGCTCTCTAATGTGCAGCGGGTTGCTCGCCAGTATGGGATCCATCATGCCTCGCTTTGCCGCCGGCGTCGACATGCAGCAAAAGACTTACTGGCCTTGGTCCGTTCCTTGCTCCTGGATTCCCCTGATGATGATTTTCTGCTGTCTCTGGAGAGGCGGTTGGCCCATCTTATTCAAGTGTTTCAGTTGAAATCTTATCAACAGGCCAAGCTGCACAACTTGATGGACACAATGCAAGATAGCACCTGCCAGTCTCATAAGTTCTTTCGCGCCTTGCATGCATCTCCGCCCCGCGAAAATATGACCAGACTCCAGGATTCGGAAGGTCGCATGGTCACGGATCCGCAGACCATTGTCACTATGTGCAGAAACTATTTTATGGATCTTCTTGGTTCCTCTTCCTCGCCTTCTAGCCAGGTTACGCATGCCCGTGCGGTCTTCTATCATCTGGTCCGCCAGCAGGTTCCAGTTGATATGCAAGCCGCTTTGGAGACGGATATTTGCGAGGACGAGGTTATGGACGTTTTGTTGCACCTGCCGAATGATAAAAGCCCTGGCTGGGATGGTCTCACTAATGAATTCTTTCAGACCTCGGCCACGCAGTTGGCGAAGCCATTGGTGGCCATGTTTCAGCAGGTGTGGGAAACGGGGGTCATGCCCTCCTCATGGAAAGAAGGCCTTATCAAACTAATTCCAAAGGTCCCTTCGCCGTCAAAGTTGCAACACTGGCGACCAATCTCTTTGATGGGCTCCATGTATAAAATCTACTCCAAAGTGCTGGCGAATCGGCTCCACAAGCACCTTCCAGCTATTGTGCATCCTCTCCAATATGGTTTCATTAAGGGCCGCAACATTCTGCATAATATCTTAAATGTGCAAATGGCCATTGACTATGCGCGGCACTCCGGTCAGGAAGTGGTATTGATCCAATTGGACTTGGAAAAGGCATTTGATTATGTGGACTGGTCTTTCATTGCAGACCTCATGTCGGCCATGGGCTTTGGTACCCGAATGTCCCGATTGATCTACACCATCAGTGCTGAGGCTTCCTCCAGAGTTATGCTTAATGGTGAAGTTACAGAGCCATTTGTCCTTGCACGCTCGGTCCGACAGGGTTGTCCTTTGAGCCCCCTCTTCTTTGCCCTGGCGACTCACCCGGTCCTTTCAATGTTATCCTCCATGGCAGCCTCTGCCCAGCTGGCCGGTCTGTCTCTTCCGTTGGGTAAGCACTTCGTTAGCCAATCCTTGGCGGATGACACCTTTATGATTTTGCAGGCGGACAGGGACAACATTCGAAGGGCATTAGATGTTTGGACACTCTTTGGTCAGGCCTCTGGGCTTCGCATCAATGCCCTTAAGTCAGCCCTTCTCAGTTGTACGGAGCCTGATTTGCAGTCCTTAGGCTAGCAAGGCCAGGTGGTTTCCCGTGGCTCCATTGTCAGGCATCTTGGATACCCATTGGGGGTGGATGTACGGCCAAAAGCCCTGCTGGAGTGGATTTCACAAAAATTGGCAGCAAAGTTTATGTATTGGAAGTCGCAAGCGTGGCCATTCCATGTCCGCCTCAAAGTGGCCCAGACAATCATGCTTCCAATGCTAACGTATTTCCTGCCATTGTTGCCATGGACTCCTACTACTTTGAAGGCCCTCACTCATCCCATTCGTTTCATGCTATGGAAGAAGGACTCACTGCAGGCCGGCATTTCCTGGATTTCTTGGTCACACGCATGTACCCCTAAGCGCATGGGTGGCGGAGCGATTTTGGATGCACACACTCATATGTTAGCTCTCCGTTGGTCCCTTTTTCGTGCCATGTGTGTGGATCACCACCCTTGGTCCATCATAGCCCGTTATTTTCTTGAGGACAGCGGGCTCCGCCATGGCAACACACGGCTTCGGGCCTCCTGGTGGCATGTCCTTAATGCTGACTCTCGTGTTTCCAGTCCCTCGTCCTCTTTGTTACTGCACTTGGTCGGCTCTTGGAAAGTGGTGCTCCAAAAGGCCCGCTGGCACCCAGTGGGGGACCGCTTGCAGACTAACTCCTTTCAGCTGGAATTGTTGGCAGTATCGAGACTCCTTTCATGGGAAGATAAACATCAACTCAGACCAAGATTTAATCGCATGGCCTGTTTAGGTGTGATGTCGGTTGCGGATGCTACCCTTGCTACTCACAATGTCCTCGTCTCATTTCGGACTGCTCGGCGACTCTTTAAGATCCCGCGTGGATACCATGATTTGTGGGAGCAGCTTTCGTCGAAGCTTCAGGGTCGGCAACCCTTTCCTGCCTTGACGGTGGATCGCCCTTGGCAGGACTGGGATCTTGCAGACCGCCTGAGTCTGGAAAAGGCCTCCACTAATCAGGTGTATCATCTTCTTGTTCAAGATCACCAATGGCTGGGAGAGAAAGCTAACACTGTTTGGGGACTGCGGAAATCGCTGTCATGGTGGCACAAAACGCTGATGGAGGGCTGGCAAAATAAGACACCTTTCAAATGCAAGGTTTTTCTTTGGCGGGTAATGATTGGTGGTCTTCCTCTGGCCTCGGCCCTTGCCAAGCGTCGCATCTCGAATGGCAATTGTTTCTTCTGTACCACACCGGCGGAATCGGCCCGACATCGTTTTCTCTCTTGCTCGCTCGCCAAGAATATCTGGTCACTCTTGTCGCTCATTTGGCGCGCGGTGGTGGGATCCTCGCTAACTCCTTTCGATTGGGTTTTTGTGCGCCCGAAGTATTCCGCACCGCCACAGTTGCATGAGAAGATCTTATTTCACTTTTTCAGATATTGGGGATGCTGGCACATTTGGACCACGCGCAATCTCTTTGATTCGGCCTCTAATGTACCCCGACATATTGCCAGGCTTAAAGGGCTCTTGCATTGGCAGCTGGATATCATCTGACACTCCGACTTGCTCCCTCGAGAGGATTTGCATCCGTGGCATATGGCAATTGCCTCTGGGTCGTTGCCATGATTGGTGTAACTTTTTCAGTGCATTACTCCGGGGCTTCCCCACATGTTGGCCGAGGGCCCTCGTGTATCTTGTAATCAGAAAAAAGAGAGAGAGAGAGAAAGAGAAAACCTCTTCACATGATGGCTTTGTGTCATCATGTATCTTGTAATCCGGTAATCGTGTATTTTTTTCGTAATTAATATAATTACCTTTTACGAAAAAAAAAGAGAGAGAGAGTAATGGCAGTTTAGACACGTTGGCTTAGAGCCATCGTGTATCTTGTAATCATGTAAACTTGTACCTTTTTTTCGTAATTAATACAATTACCTTTTACGAAAAAAAAAAGAGAGATGCTTGAGTCTCGGCTCTTGAAAGTTGAAAGGGAGGGAGACTCGAGAGGCCCGAGGGTTGGGGTAAAGTTGAAAGAGCAAGAGTGAGAGAGAGGGAATAGGAGATGAGAATGGCAAATGCTTTGATAGGGTTCGGGATAGAGGGGATGGGAGATGAGATTTGAGAATGGCAAATGCTTCGATAGGGTGTGGGAAAGAGGGGATGGGAGGTGAGATTCGAGAATGACAAATCACAAGTCCATTGAAGAATCAAGATCGAAGAGAGGAAGATGAGAATGATAACTTGTAAGTGCTTGCTGAATTGGTGTGGAAGCATGGAGTCTTGGAGGAGAGGAGCACCTTTTGTAGATGAGAGAAGGGTTAAAGTTCAAAGTTTAAACAGTCAAAGAGAGAAGAAATCCAGAGAGAGGGCTGCAGCTTGTAAGCTAGAAGGAATCCAAAGAGGAGAACCTTTTGCATAGCTGGAAATTGGAATTTGGAAAAGGGGGTGGGGTGAGGTATCCAAGGCTTCCCACCCACCCAAAAAGTGCAACAGTGCACGAAAAGCCGGAAATGCGGGACGCGAGGGTGCAGGAAATGCGGAATGAGGACGCGTAGGCCAGGTGGCTAAAACAGGGCAATTTTAACGTATGAAATCATACGAATTCATACCGTACGGACTGTTTTGTACCACGTACGAGGCAACTATGGCTGGCAGGCACTCAGCCGGGGCCGTCACCTTCTATATGAGGGTGGGATGCAAGACATACGATATTCATTATTGAGGCAGGGTTGTGCGCAGTGGTCGGTTTGGAGGCTCTACCCATCTGCCAGGTACTGGAGCCCACAACAGACGGCTCTGAGGTATGGGAGATCATAGGAAGTCTTACTGGATGGCATATCTAGAAGGCACAGTGTCATGAGGTTTTTGGCGGGGAGAGACTTTCAGTACAAGCGACTTTAGCAGAGCTCTAGACCTCCATCATCCACTCTCTCCGCGGCCGTTGAAACCAGGTGCAAGGCGAGTCTCGAGCTCGGCATGAGCTCCGTTCTCATTTCATGTGCACTTGGGGCGGCTTGGACCTGTTTTTCGTGATGCAGGTAGGTAGCTCCAGATGGCAATACACCCCCCCTCCATGGCTTCTTGCCCCCATCCCCCCTAGACCTCCCTGAGAGGTTTGTATACTTGATATATCTGTGTCTTTGCATCAGCTCCAGCTAGTTTGTTGAGCATGAGCACTTTCTTGTATTCAGGTTTTTTGAAGTAATATAATTAGCTACACTTTATTTGCAAAAAAAAAAAAAAAAAAAAAAACATTGCTGCTCCCTAGTTGAATATTGTTTGCTCCACTTCAATTGTCCTTTCTGTGTGATATTTGTGTGTTAGGGTCTTAGTAGCCTTTCGACTTGATTTGTGTCTATTCTAGTTTTCTTAGCTGACTTTATGGTTTGATGTAAATATTGCTACTTAATTCAATTATCTTTATGAAAAAAAAGAGAGAGGAAAGGTTGTTGATTAGAGTTTGAGGCCGTAGACACTTGCTGGAGGCAACCAATTGCTGCAAGAAGGTTAAAATCAATAAGCAACAACATTTATGGTATCAAAGACTATTGATGACAACAATTAATGCAGGTGCCAATAGTGATTGTGCTCCCAGGAATAGCAAGGCGTAAGCCATTTTGGTTGATTAGAGTAGGCAACAAACATTTTTTGGGGTTTTCTTGTGAGGAAACTCTAATTTTTCTCTCTCTCCAACATTTTCTCATCTTCTCTAGCTATTCTTAGACTATCTTAGCATTTCTTGGCCAATTGGAGATAATGTTAGCCAAATTTGGTGGACACCAAGGATAATTTTGTTGTAAACCCTGAATTTCTGCAGAAATTAGAGTTTAGCAACAACCTTGGGACTTGTGCTATACATTGAAATCAGCACATGAAATCTAAGGAATTGTTAGGGATTTTAGATACTAGTCCATCCATTGTAAATTGGGGCAGCATTTGGCCAGTTGGGGGTTCTATTTGTGTAAGTCTTGGGTGAAAATCAAGGAGCAATTGGTCCCAATTGCTTGCTGATTGTTTGTACAACAAGGGGCGTTTGGTTCAATAGAGGAGATTGTGAAATCTTAGCTTGTACTCGATCCATTAGCAATTCAAGTTAAAGAAATACCGAAAGGGGTGCTAGTTTTGAAGCCAATAGGATGTCTTGTGTTCAGGATTGTTAAGGTAAAGTATGCATTTTAATTTATGCTCTTTAATTAATTTTTGTAATTAAGTGCTTGATTAGGTTTTACCACTCTATTCGAGAAGGAAGGTTGGTTTCATGGTTCCGTTGTCGGGACACCACTCAATCCTTTAATTTGGTGGATCCGAGTCACTTGATTGCAAGCCAAATCTTTGTGCTAGTGCTGATTTTTGTGCTCAATTGAGTAAATACAACAAGATGTCTTCATATAGTGAGATGGAATCAAGCAATGATAAGGTCTCTTAGTATGGACATGCACATAGTGAAAAAGGAAATGCAATGTCCGATCTTGGACAAGGCTCACATGATGGACAAGTCGAAAATGTTGTTGTTGAACAAGATGCAAGGTCTTCAAAGCAAGTTTGACTAATGACCAGCAAGAGGATGACAATTCAAGAATCGGATGAGAACAAAATCAAATCTCTTTGCTGAATTGACAAAGGATCCTCAGTTTGTTTGATATTTGAATGGTCCTAATAAGGACAACAAGGGCAAGAAGAAGAAGCCATCTTCTATACCTTTGGGACAATAAGGTGCATTGAAGGAAATGCCAAATCCTTCACGTAAAGCTCCCAAAGAAGCCAATGAAGAGAAATTGTTGGTACCTATGGGGCAGGGTATACAAATGCAAGGCCATCATGGTAGTGCCAATCTAATGGATTTTGGAGAGCCGGGCATGCACGCAATGATAGGGCAGTAAGGATACTTTGGTGGTAGCATAATCTTTCATACAATGGTTGGACAAGGACCGCATATGGGAATGTATGGCACAAACCCCTATGGTATGCAGTAGCCAATGCATGGTGTGCAAGGCCCAATGTATTCAAATATGGCTGGTAATGTGCATAATTCTATGTATAGCAGCATTGGTTTGATGCCCAAGACACAAAGTGGCATGTTTGGTAATGCATTTGCACCCTTGAATGCTTATGGGGCTCAAGGAATAAGTGCTGGTGATGCAAATGCTCTGTTTGGGCTTGGCCATGATGTAAATACAGCAAGTGCACCCTTTTTGCAGCAGCTAGTGTACGACAACTTGACTCCGAAAGAGGCAGCAAAAAGACTACGATGAGGGTGGAAAAAAAGTGAAGTTTGGGTTCTTAAATGGTGGACAAGATAGGTTGAAAGGTTTAACTTTCATTCAACAATTTGATGCAACCTATTCAGGGGGAAACTTCACCAAATCCTCTAAGATTTAGAAGGTAGCCACTTTTTTGAAGGGGAATACATGGCAGTGGTGGTTCACAATTTTGATGCAAGGTAGAGCACCATCAACATGGGTACAATTTAAGCAAATGTTTGCATCAAATTGATTGATAAGTACCTTTGAGGTGGATGTCATGATAGTTTGGAATAAGCTTGATGCAAAGGAATGCAAAAATTTAGACCAATACAATAAGAAGTTTTGGGATGCATTGCTGCCCATCACTTCTTATCATCTGGCACCCCCTTCATGAACAAGTGGAAAAGTATGTATGTGGGCTGCCCAAAGAAATCAAGGATTTTTGCATAAAATCCATTGTGTCTAGCATGTCTCAACTCGTAGAGATTGCTACTACAATTGATGCTTTGCTATGTGAGAAGGATTTGGGCTTCCAAGAGAGTGGGAAGAAGCTGAATATAAAGCTGCCTAAGGACGAGAAAAGGTGAAGATCTGAAAATCAGCCTGAAAAGAGACTAAAACAGCAAAGAAAGGGTCGGAAATCATTGGCACAACGTAATTGCAAATAAGTGCTTCATTTGTGAATAGGAGGATCACATTGCAAAGGATTGTTTCAATAGGCAGCAAGCTAGAAAATAAAAAAATAAAGGATATCCTAAGGGAAAGAAGCCCAAAACATCAGTGGGATTGGCGCCCAATGTTGTTAGTGATTAACCCAATGATGATGCTATTGAGTTATACAAAGCATGGGGAAAAATCAAGGATCATCATGCATTGATAATCTTTGATAATGGTGCACGAGTCAACTTCAACTCTATAGACATACCAGCCCGTCTAGGCATCAGAGAGGATGAGATGTGATCCATTTGGAATGTACAGGGGATGGTTATCGTGTGATGGTGCACATTGCCCAAGGGGAGGAGGGGTTTCCTCGGAGCAATATGCTCACTCTTCAATCAATGTATACACCTACAAACTCCTTGACGTTGCTCGTTATGCAAGAGGATCGGAAAAGGTCTATAGCGAAGAGAGGAAAGTAGTGTAGGAGGAAAGGAGAGTCAAAGATCAGAGATGATTGGAGGTGGAGACAGAGAAGTCTGAAGACAGAGGAGTTTAGAGATAGATGAGGGAGACAAAGAGAAGTTTGAAGACAGAGGAGTTTGGAGACAAGACATACTAAGTCTAGAGACAGAGATAGAGAAATTTGGAGACTGAGATAGAGAAGTTTGGAGATAGACAGAGAAATCTGGAGATAAAGAAGTCTGGGAAGAGGAGAAGTTTGGAGATAGAGAAGAGAAGTCGGGGGAAGAGAAGTCTAGAGACAAGATGGAGAAGTTTGGGGAAGAGGAAAAGTCTGTAGGCGGAGGAGAAGATTAGGGATAGAGCTTCCCTCTCTTTTTATAGTTGAAGAGAGGGGAGAGTAAAAGATCTTCATACAATATCAATATTTAGACATGGAGTGGTGGAGGAGGTTTTCTCCAGACAGTCCACAAAAAATCTCTAGGTCAAGAGCTTGCAGTTGGGTCCAATGTGCTCTCAAAAGTCTCTAGACAAAAAGTTTGGAGAAAAAAATCCGTGGCTGGGTATTTGTTAAGATAGGTCGTCTACCAAGATCCAAGAAGTCTCTAGAGAAAGTTAGTTTGAAGAAAAGTCCAAAACTCTCTCTAGAAAAACCGTAAGTAAAAAGTAATTGACTAAACTACCTTGTACATGATAAAGATAGTTTCTATGCCATAAAATGAGTACAACTTAAAACATTTGCTGCTATATACAAGTGTGAAATGCAACTCAAAGATTTTTACAAAAGAGCTCAAATGTGGTGTTCCCATGCGGTGTAAAGAATGGCATGCAAAGGCCATGCAGAGCTTGTCACACTGCTTACTTGGTATGCCATGGTGTCATTGTATGCATGCAGTAATTGATTCAAATGCAAAAGAGATAACTATTCATCATAAGGGAAATACTCTCATACTTCATGTAAAGTTGAAAGGGTAACCTGTCCCTGTTGTATCAGTTGCTGCCATTTCAAAAGCAATAAAAAATCACATTTCAATGAACTTGGCTTGTACTAAGGATAAGGTTGATAATGAAAATTTTGTGATTGTGACGCCTTATGAAAATTCTAGAAAAATATACTTTTGCTTTGATACCATGTAGTGCAATTGAGGATGATTGCAAGGATTTCAAGGGGGAGGTTTATCACGGGGATGTGAAATTTTTGAGGTGCTTAAATCTTGCTAGTAATATTTGATTAATTTTATAATCAAATGTGCAAGACTGTAAAGTATATGTGAGGCACATGGTAGTTATTTCATGGTAAGAGACCAAGGATCCCAAGGAGTCAATGGATTCAAAAGGCAAAAGTTGTGACAAGTTATTCTAGCTAGGTTTTGGTTGTTTATTATTGTCAATTTTGACCCTAGGACAATTAATTGACTATTAAGTGTGAGTAGTGACACTAGGGACTTTCTGGGCCAATTGAGGTTGGGAAACACTAAAGGTTGCAAATGGCCTAGCCAATTCAATTATGGATGGGAATATTTAATTTTGGGTAGGATTAGAATGGTTGAAATTAATTTTTAGAATTAATTAATTTTAAAAATTGATTGATTGGCTGAAAATTGTTGGAAAATGGGCTTAGAAGGTTGGCACTTGGCAAAAAAACCTATGCAACTGAAGAAAATGTTTTTGGGGCTGGTGGAGAGCCATTCAATGCATTCAAGCTGTGGGAGAGAGAGAGAGAGAGAAGACTATAGATCAGAATTTGAGGTTGTAGACATCTATTGGGAGGCAATCAATTGCTATAGGAAGGTTAGGAGTAGTAGCTGACATCATTTATGGTACCAAAGACTGTTGGTGACAGCAATTAATGCAGGCGACAGCAATGATTGTGCTCCCAGGCAATAGAGGCGACATTCATTTTGGCTGATCAAAGCAGGCAACAAACATTTTTAGGGATTTTTCCGTGAGGAAACTTTGATTTTTGTCTTTCTTCAGTATTTTCTCACCTTCTCTAGCTCATTCTCTGACAAGCTCAACATTTCTTACAATTAGGACAAATCTCAACAAAATTTGGTGGTGGACAATAGGGAGAATTCTGCTGTAAACCCTAAATTTCTGCAAAAAGTTAGGTTTAGCAGCTACATTGGAACCCGTGTCATCAATCAAGGCCATTGAACTTCAAGGAATTGTCAAGAATCTTAGATGCCAGCTCATCCGTTGTAAATTGGAATAGTATTTGGCTAGTTGGGGAGTTCCATTCGTGCAGGTTCTGGGTGAAAATCAAGGGGCAATTGGGCCAAATTGCTTATGGATTGTTTGCAAAGCAAGGGGCTTTTGGATCAACAAAGGAGATTGTGAAATCTCAGCTTTACTCAATCCATTCACAATTCAAGTTAAAGAACTACTAAAAGGGGCGCTAGTTTTGGGGCCAACAGGGTGTCTAGTGTCCAAGATTGCCAAAATCTCAGATTGCTATGAGATTTGGTGTATGAGCAGAGCACTGTATATTTCGCAAATAAGTCTTTTAGGACTATTCCGCTTCCTTTTTTGCCATCTAAGGCCATTTTATGCCTCATTTTAAACCCGCAAGGTCGTGGACAATGGTTTCAAAGTATACTATGATTTCGGCTGCGTTAACCGAAAGTGGATGCACAAGTTATAGATTTCAAATCCGTAAGTTTTGAGGTATTTGCCAGGTAGGAAAGACATGTGTTATTTACAAAAAGATTGCAGATTACATGTACTATTAAGAAGTTAGTGAAAAAGATTGCTTGGTGTACTGTTATGCACTATGCAGTCTAATTTTTCTTTTCCACGTGGGTTGAGCTTTTCACTAAAGATGACCATAGGGAGGGATGCCCGATAGCCATATAAAGCCTCAAAGGGGAATAGTCCAATGCTAGAATGAGTGGAGTTGTTGTAAGCAAATTCAAGCAAGTACAGCCATGAATCCCATACATGCTGGACATCGTGCAAAAATGCCTCAAGTAAGTTTCAAGCCACTTGTTGACCCGCTCCGTTTGACTATCAGTCTAGAGGTGATATGCTGTAGATGGAGCCAAATTCATCCCCATGGAGCTGAAAACTGTTTGCCAAAAATGGCTCATGCATTTGGTGACCCGATCATGCACTATGTTAAGGTAAAGTGTGCATTTCAATTTATGCTCTTTAATTAATTATTGTAACTAAGTGCTTGATTAGGTTTTTCTACCCTATCCGAGAAGGGAGGCTAGTTTCATTGCACCAACAATGAAGGATTTTACATGAAGGCATGCAATGGACAAGTGTATAGGCTATGTGGTACAAGGATAGGGCAAAAGAAACAAAGATACAATGTGAAACTTTCATTAATTGAACGTTTGCACCTTAGGTTTAATGATCATTTGAAAGTTCCTTTCAATAAGCAACTTAAGTTATAGAGTAGAACCTTCGCTTAATGTTGGTCGAGTAAGTAGCTCGATTATCATTAATGACAAAGTCATCAGTTAGCCCTTAATAAAAAACGAGATTGGATTAAGGAGTAGCTGGTTATTCACTTAGAAAACATAATATTGGCTATTCAGACTACCTTCTCTCTCATTTGACAAGCACAAGCTTAGAGACAATTATTCTTCTATTCTTTGCTGCAAAAATTGTAGTTTTCATCCATGGAACATGAGTTAATAGCATGAATGGGGTGTGGACAATAGCCAATCTTCTTCTCTTGGTGTGGGAAATCCATTGGGTAGCTTTGTAACTTGATTTAAAACAATGTATGATGTTGTTTTTGACCTTATTCTCATCAAAAGAAGTTACTACAACACTACAGGTGAGATCTTCTCTTCTCCTCTAAGATCTCAAGCCTTGAGCACTTTCAAAACAACTCTCTTGTGGAGAAAGTGATTTTCATATAGTCTCATCATGGGAAATCCCTCCGTTTGTGAGAGGAATAGTGTGAAATGCATTGAGACTATGCAAGAAAATTGTCTAGTCAAATGCTCAATGAAATTGGGCTCAAATGCTGATTGCCATTTTTAGGTTTGGTAGGCTGAAGTGTTCATGTGCATTTTTGAACACTCTACAGTTGATTGGAGGGAAACATTTAAGGTCACCAGGTCATTGTGCACTTGTGGTTCATTTGCACCACATGAATTGGCTTAAATACAACTATTCTATCAGCGGAAATACATGAGAAAATTAGGGAAATGCACCGAATGGAATGCATATTGCATTAATCAAAGTAATTACCCTTTGTTTTAGGACATGAATTGAATGCTGGTTTGCTGTGCCAGTAATGCAGATCTGAATTTACTCAACTTGATGGTGAATTAGTATGCAAAGTTGAGTGCAAAGCATTGGGATTGATGCACGAATAGAGTTGAGGCTTTGTAAAGTAGATTGGATCAGTTTGGAGCCGATATTTGCATATTTTATACATTGTTTGCAGCACACAATAGTGTGGGATTAATTTTGCACCTTTAGTGTTACTTTTGGAGGCCATTAGACTATGGATATAATGTAGGTCATTGGACTATGGACATAATGTAGTCTTATGCATTACACTTATTAGAATGTGAATGGACTGATTTGTCACACATTTGGGCAAGGTTGGTGAGAGCGATTGACAACACTACGTAAGAGATAAATTTGGTCTGATTAAAGAGCAAGGCACATGAGAATCACTAGCATTTAGAGAGTGCTGGTTTGTGACAATAAGTCACTTGTGATTCATGCAAGCTTTGAGTAATGATAAAGACATACCATATGGGAGGCCAACCTTGGGGCTTGATGTGTGTTGTCTATCATGCAAGGGCATTCTAGCTCTCTTGTTTAGTGAGACTTTTGTTTATTTTCTGATTTATTTCATGTGTGTAAGTTATTTAATGATCATTGACCTTTACATTATCTCCGAAGGCTGGTTTCACAGCCATTGCACAATCTATACATGGGCTTGACACATGGATAAGACACCCCATTGCACCCTCAACCTTCAGAGAATTGAGGTGAGAAAAGAGATTACTTAAAACAAGATTTGGTTGCTTTTCCTTGGGCAAGTACCCCATATGTGATAGCCTAGATAGGATGTCATCTAAAATCTATTCTTTGTACAAGAATTTTACAACTTTTACAAATCATGTCATTACAAGATATGCTAGAGAGACTGTATGACAGTAGTTTCTTTAGGTAATGGAGATAGATTGAAGATTGATCAATGAAGATAGACCACCTTGTTAGGAATCAAGACCCTTGCTAAGAGCGACCAAACTTAGATTTCTCCTATGATGCACAATAGCATTCACTCTACTAAGAAAGGTTATATAGCTTGCTTAAGCGCAACTCCAACAAACCTAGTGATAGGCAAGACTAGCCAAAGCAAACTGTAACTATCCTGTGGTTGAGCTCCAACAACATCATAGAAGAAAACATGGAAACAATGCATTTTTTATTTCACTAGAAGCCTCAATTATCTTTATCACTAGAGACCTAAGCTTCATCCGAGAAGATACCTTTCCAACCAATGACTCATGTAGCTTTGGCAGAGGTGCTTGCTCTTGATAGCCTTGATAGAGCGGTTACTCTATAATAGTTATTGCTTAGCCACTTACTTTACAAGGTCATGATGGATCCCAAAGCCATTACCACAAGGCAACTGTAGTAAAGCAATGGTCTACCAAACTCTCTTAGTATATGAGATTGCAGTAGAGGCACGGGTGTGTGTTGTGTGAGGGCAAATAGTTTTGTAGAGTTTGTTAAGGATTTGTTGTAGACTTGTGTTGGCAATAGTTGTAGACTTGTGTTGGCAATATTTGTATCTCTCTATTTTGTCAATATGAGTTTGGTGTATTCTTGACCTTGCACTATCTTGATGTGAGGCTTTAATTGGAATATCACTTGTTTGGTGTGTTCTTGAGCTTGCAATATGAGTTGTTTGGTGCAATCTTAAGCTTCCACTATCTTGATGTGAGGATTTAATTGGAATATGAGTTTTTTGGTGTGTTCTTGAGCTTGCAATATGAGTTGTTTGGGACTTTCATTGGAACATTGTGGGCATATCAAACTACATTCAAAGCAAAAAACTCAACCTCTTAAGCTTGTCTTTGGAGGATTAGATGCCATTGCCATTTGAATTTGCCCATAGAAGTCCTTGCATCTTTACATGCAACTCCTCTAGTCTATCCTCCTCATCTCATCGACTCACGCTCTTGGAAGAACATAGAATTCTTGCATCAAAGCACTTGCCATTGCTCTCAGCAACGTAGGATTGGGTCTCTAAGGAGATGGAAAAGAGGGTGGGCAATGTGGGTGGCACTTCAATGAAGTGATAGTAATATGCCATGTGGAACAAGAATGAGTAGACTGCCTTAGTTGATGTTGGGTTAGGAATTCGAAGGATTGCAATGATTTTATCTCAATTGGAGGCAAAGCCATTGGTTGAGATAATATATCCAAGAAGGGTTTTCTTTGTTACTAGGAGGTGGCACTTATCGGGATTAAGCCTGAGACTAGTTTCTCTATAGCGTACGAACACACTTGTTCAAGTTGTTACAAGTGTATCTCCAAGGTGTCCATCAGTGTCACCCCTTGTTGCTTGAGAAAATAGAAAAATCATCAAAAAATAACTGATGAAAAGTTGGAATACTACTGTCATATTGCCTTGAAAGGTATTGGGAGCTGTGTTCCATTCGATAAGTAAGCTTGTTATCTTGGAAGGTATCCGGTTGTGTGACAAAAGCAGTTTTGGCCTGATTGTTTGAATATATATTCACCTCGTTATAGCCACTAAAGCCATCCATGAACCTTTATAGAGCATGACCATCCACATCTTCTAATACTCTATCAATATAAGGTAGGGCAAATCCATCATTGACAGTGGTCCTATTTAAAGTGTGAAAGTCAACACAAATGTGGACCTTCCTACACTTTTGAGAAACTATTACAATAGGTAAAAGCCATTCATAGTTTTCTATAGGCATGATGATTTTGGCATCTAGCATTTTATTCAACTCTTTTTTGACTTCTAGGGAATACTTAGGGTTAAGCTAAAAATCATACAATCCAAAAGATGTCCTGACAGCTGTCTTAGGTATATCCTTTGGCCTAATACACATTTGATGATATCCACTTTTCAAATCAATGCGGCTGAATATGATTGCTCCTTGCAATCTATCCAAAATATCATCGATCCGTGGAATTGGAAATTGATTCTTTATTGTGATTCTATTCAAAGGTGACAATCAATGCACACATGCCATGAATCATCATTTTTTTGCACTGAAAGCATTGGGGAGAAAAAAGGAGATGAGTTGGGCTACATCAACCCTCTTTCTAATAGCTCACTAACTTGGCTCATTATCTCCTACTAGGCTGCACTCACCATATATGGTGGCTTATTTGGAGGGCTACTACCGGGGATCAAATCTATGCCATGATCCTCTGGCCGTTCAAGTGGTTGTTGCCTCAGCAATGATTGAGAAAAGCAATCAACATACATTTTTAGAAACGTTATGCAATCCTTATCCAACTTAGACACACCCCCTTCATATATATTATCATCTTCATCCTTAAAAAGGACCAAGTACGATGAAATATAAACTTTCATTGCTTTTGAAATAGCAGGAAGCAGATACAATTGGGACTTGCGCTCTCCTTTATGCTTTAGATCAAGAGTATGGATTTTGCCCTTGTGCTGAATGGTCATTACTTTGTCATGGGGATCGATGGCTACATGCACACGATGACACCAAGGTATACCAAGAAATACATCACAACCCTTAAGTGGTGCAATAAAGAACTCTTCACTCTCCACATACATTTGAATGTGTAAATGAAGCTTACCAATGAGTGGTGTTGTTGGGTATTTCACTTACGCCTATGCTCACGTAGGAGTGTCGGTGATCAGTAGGACACTGGGGCACTTTTTACTCTCGGTAGGAGAGGTTTTTTCCCCCAAAATTATGGTATTATTTCGTATGTGCTTATGACACACACTTACGGGCACTTATCGTGTTCGGGTGTGAACACCCCCCTACAACCCTAAGGTTTAAGGGTTGTCCTTGTACTTTCAACTTACACTCTTTCAGTCTATTGCATTGGGTGTCGTGCTTCACTCTCATACTGTCTACTGATTTCTGTACTGAGCTTCGATCTTGCCTTCTTCTCACATTTGGTATCAGAGCTTTGGCTCTGTTCAGCTGAGGCCCTGTTCAGCTTAGCTCCGTTCAGTATTCGGGAGTCTTTGCTCAGGTCCAGCCTCAATCTTCAGAAGAAGACACCCTACTTCTCTGCTTTGCACAACAACACCTTATCCTCAGTAGCTCGACTTGCTTCTTTCCATGCCAGCTGTACGCCACACCAGCTGCCCCGTCAGTCTAGTTTGAAGCGCCAACAGAACGTCCCGCCAGTCCCATCTGAAGTGCTAGCTTCCGCCAGTCCAGTCCAAAGCGCCTCCTGAATCTCGCCTTCTGAGCGCTTCGTCGCCTGCCTGTGGCCAATGCCACCCGTCTGTGTGCAACGTCGACTCTGCAGCTCCACGCTTGAGAACCACCCGTCAGTGCCAGCCCATCGTCAGAGTGTCGCCGCTTACTCAGCACTGCCGGCCTAGCTGTCAGTCTGCACCGCCCGTCAGCACCACACTGACCACCCCTCTGACCTGACACCATCTGCATGTAGCCTGCAAAGTACAACCCGACTGCCCTGCCTGCCTGTGATCTGACCAGCGTTCGCCCTCTCCACGTCAGGTATTTTTTAAAAAAAATTATCATTTTATTCCAGAATAAATTTTTGGAAGAGGGGGTTCCTACGCAAGCAGACACAAAAATCAGGATACGTGTCTGGGACACGGTTGATGCAAATTTTTGGGCACATTCTTAAGAGAATTTGGGGCTTTTATGTTTTTTGAGGACATTGGCACATGTATTGCAATTATAGTCATTGATAGACTGTTTTGAACAAATTTGAGGCAATAAATTTTGGGGATTTTGCTTATACAGTGTTGCTGAACAGTGATTGCACCTTGGATTGCGTGCGTTAAAGACAGTTTTGACAGAGTGCACCTTTGTATAATAATTGCTGAAAGCTATTTCTTGCAATTTCTGGAAATTTCAGATTTCTAGTTTGGTCCCGCTTCGACATTGCTCTTTTGCCTCTTTTGGTAATTGATTATCATGGCAAATCAGGGAGGAGATGTCTTCACGTATGTATCCAAGGAGGACAGATTGGATGGAAATAACTATTCACTTTGGTCCTTCGTGATGAAGAATGTATTTGTGGCAAAAAATCTTTGGGATTATGTGAGTGGAGAAGAAGATAGGCCTGGAGTTGTGGCTCCAGCTACTCCTCCTCCAGGAGGATGTGCACAATGGGCCCCTCAACTTGCTCCACTTCAGCCACTTCCACAAAGATCAGTAGCTCAAAAAGCAAGGGATACACGGGATGCACAAGCGTTGTCGCTGATTGCATTGGCACTTTAGTGGCCAATCATCCCCCACATTTGTTCAACAACTTCTTCACGAGAAGCTTGGCTAAATTTGGAAGTAGCTGTTTGCAGGCAAGAATGAGACTCGCATCTCTTTCTTAAAGAAAGAACTAGAGACATTGAAAATGGATGAAGGTGATTCTATTCAGGATGTAACAATTCTGTGACAAGTGCAGAAGAAAGCAATGATGTATGGTATGTTGACTCAGGTGCATCAAACCACATGACAGGTCATGCAGAATGGATGGAGGATGCAAGGAAAATGGAGAAACCAGGATTTGTGGAGACTGGTGATGATACTGCACATCCTATTGTGCAGATTGGAAAAATTCCCTTGTCTATGCAGGATGGGAAAAAGAAATACATGTCCGATGTATTTCATGTCCCGAATATCACCAAGAATCTAGTTTCTGTCAGTCAAATGGTTGAGCAGGGCTTGCAGGTCAGATTTAATCCTCATGGATGCTTTGTTGAGGATATGAAAAATAAAGGTCGCTTGATAGCAAAAGGAGAGAACAAAATTCAAGACTTGCGTGAGCAACTCATGAATGTTGATGAGTACTATTCGGATGTACAGATGATATCTACCACTTTGAACTCATTACCTCCTTTGTACTTGGCTTTTCATACAGCCTGAAATCTCACCATGAGGATTGCCACACAACCAATCATTTTTCTTCAGTTAGTTTGTCTGCTTCTAGAGGAGGAGCCAAAAAGAAGAAACAATGGTGTGGATGTCATAGCCTCTGAGCAGGCTTTTATGGCATGACAAAAGGGTAAGGGCAGCCAAGTAAAGAATGCTCCGCAGAGCTCTGGAACTTCAGGTACTTCATAGGGTATTAAAAAACAAGGGGGCACGCAAGCCAAGAAGGACAAATGCAATTATTGCAAGAAGCCAGGCCACTACATCACTGAATGTAGAAAGTGCATAGCCAAGGAGAAGAAAAAGGAGTCCGGGATGTCTATTTCTGATGCTCCTTCCATTGCTATTGAGTTAGCGTCCTTTGTTGCAGACAGGAACTATTGCTTTTACACATGCAGTTAGTTCTTGGGCTAATCGAGCATTTAGCTCTACTAAGGATGCAGACACTTGGTTTTTTGACAGTGGTGCTTCTAGGCATATTACATCTCACAGAGATTTATTTGCTTTTGTTGGTGGAGCTCCAATTGGAAAGTCTATACAGTGTGCGAACAATGCATCATACCCTATTAGAGGTATTGGGGAGATTGTGCTTACAACCATTGATGGCTCTATTCTCTGCCTATAGGACGCTTTATTTGTGCCAGGCATAAAGAAGAATCTACTCTCTATTTCTTCTTTGGCACGTTGTGGATTGCAGGTCACATTTGATGATGACAGATGCATGGTGAGAGACAAAGAACACATGACTTTGGTCTTGACATGCACTTTATGTCATGGGTTATACGAGTTGGATGCTCTTTTAGTTGATCAGTCTCAGTGTACTTGGTATCCCCTCTTACTCCTGCTATGATATAGACAGAGTTATGGCATGCTAGGATGGGGCATGTGAACTTTGGCAACTTGATGCTCTTATAGCGTACACAGATGCTAGATGGATTACCTCTACTAGAGAGATCTCCTGAGCACTTGTGCAAAGGATGCATTTTGGGAAAAATGCATCGTTTTTCATTTCCCCGTGATGTTGCTTTTAGAGTAATAGCCAGGTTGCAGTTAGTGCATTCAGATGTATGTGGGCCTTTGCAGACAAAGTCATTGGGCTGATGTTACTATTTTGTGACTTTTATCGATGACTTTACTCGTTTTTGTTGGGTCTACTCTTTGGTCAAAAAGTCAAAAGTGCATGATGCATTCTTGGCTTTTATTAAACTTGTTGAAAATCAATTTGGTTGTACAATTAAGATTCTCCGTTCAGACCGAGGGGGGGAATACATATCCTCTATGCTGAATTCTTTTTGAAGCAGAAGGGCATTGTCCATCAGTCCACTATTGCTTATACTCCACAGCAGAATGGGGTTACAGAGAGGAAGAATCGGTCACTCATGGAGATGGCCAGATATATGCTGAAAGCAAAGAGCTTGCCACATAGTTTTTGGATGGAAGCCGTCATATGTACTTGCCATGTTTAGAACAGATGCCACACCAAAGCATTGAAGAAAATTACACCTTTTGAGGCTTGGAACAGCCGAAAACCTTTTGTTGGACACTTTTGTACCTTTGGATGCCTTGCATATGCACAAATTCCATAGGTACTCAGAAAAAAGTTGGATAACAAGGCTGTCAAATGCATTTTTGTGGGATATAGTAGTGAGAGAAAAGGCTATAGACTCTATGATCCTGTTTCTAAAAAGGTGTTTGTCAATAGGGATGTACTATTTGATGAAAAATAAAAATTGTCCTTGACTGGTTTAGACACCTATCAAGCTGCCCATGATGTATTTGAAGGGCTGCTGCACATTACAATTGGTAATTCAGCTGGAGTTTCAGCAAGTGAACTCAATGTTCAGCCAGCTACTCCATTGGAAAATGCAGAAAATCAGCCATTGATTGATCTGAATATTCAGCAAAGTGCTGAAACTGAAATTCAGCAAGAGCTTATGCATAGTCAGGAGGCAAGACAAATGATTGAATGGTATTTACAGACTATGAAAGATAGTCATCTGGATGCACCCATGGTTGGTCGTACTAGAAGGCAAGCTCGTATGCATGATACTGTACATACTATGGAGTTCGTTGTGACAGCAAGCACCCTTGATGATGAGCCTGAATGTTTTGAGGATGCACAACAATGTGTGCATTGGATGGTAGCAATGCAAGATGAATTGGATTCTATCACTAAGAATCAAACATGGGATTTAGTGTCTTTGCCATTTGGAAAGAAAGCCATTGGAACAAAATGGGTCTACAAGCTGAAACGGAATGCAGATTGATCCATTGACAAATATAAGGCAAGGCCTGTAGCTAAAGGCTATGCACATAAGAAAGGCATTGACTATGAGGAGACATTTGCTCCTACTTCCCGCATGACGACCATCAGGTCTATGGTTGCTTTGGCTGCTCATTATGGATGGACTGTGCATTAGTTAGATATTAAAGCTGCCTTTTTACATGGGGAACTTCATGAGGAAGTATATGTACAACAGCCCATTGGTTTTGCAGTTGAAGGCTCAAAACACTTGGTTTGCAAGCTGAAACAAGCTTATATGGTTTGAAACAAGCTCCTAGAGCTTGGTATGCAAAAATAGATGCTTTCTTGCTTAGCCAAGGGTTCATAAACATCTCATCTAAGTCTACCCTTTATGTATGTAAAGAGGGGGGATCCATGCTGATCATTTGTCTATATGTTGATGATCTCTTGCTTACAGGGACACATGCTGATCAGATTTCAGCATTCAAACAGAATTTGCAGCAAACTTTTGACATGTCAAACTTGGGGTCTTTGCATTATTACTTGGGCATTCAGTTCATACATGATGCTAGAGGTATTGGTTTATCACAATCAAGATACATTGGTAAACTTCTTGAGGAGTTTGGCTTATAGGATTGCAAGCCAGTCTGTACACCAATGGAACCTGGACTTAAGCTGTCATTACATGATGACAATGATTTGTTTGATATACACACATATGCTCCAGTAGTTGGATGCCTTATTTACCTATGCAACACTAGGCCGGACATACAGTTTGCAGTTTCAGCCTTGAGCAAATATATGCATCAGCCACCCATGTCACATTGGCAAGCTGTTAAGCATGTCTTTTGTTACTTGTAGGGTACTAGATCTCTTGGATTGCTTTATGCCAAGGGGGGACCACTGCAGTTACATGCTTACAATGATTCTGATTAGGCTGGTGATTATGATTCACGTCACTCTACTAGTGGCAATTGTTCTTTCTTGGCTTATCTTGCATATCTTGGCTTAGTAAGAAACAATCCATTATTGCCACATCGTCATATGAAGCTGAATACAAGGCAGCTTTCACTACCATAGTTGAATGCGTATGGATTAGACGCTTGCTAGCTGATCTGGATGTATCTGTTATGGAGCCTTCTTGTTTGTTCACTGACAGTCAAAGTGCCATTGCAGTGGCACGGAACCCAGTGTTTCATGCACGCATGAAACACATTGGGATACATTATCACTTTGTCAGAGAGAGGCTACATGCAGGTGATATTAGCCTTGTCTATTGTCCTACCACCAGTAATGTGGCAGACATTTTCACCAAAGCTCTTTCTCGTGACAAATTTGAAGCATTTCGCAATGCTTTAAATTTGATCTCCTTTGGTGGCGGATGATCCTTGTACTCTTGATCACTCTTCACTCCAAGGGGGTTTGTTAGGTATTTCACTTACGCCTATGCTCACATAGGAGTGTCGGTGATCAGTAGGACATTGGGGCACTTTTTACTCTCGGTAGGAGAGGTTTTTTCCCCAAGACTTATGGTATTATTTCGTATGTGCTTATGACACACACTTACGGGCACTTATCGTGTTCGGATGTGAATACCCCCTACTACAACCCTAAGGTTTAAGGGTTGTACCTTGTATTTTCAGCTTACACTCTTTCAGTCTATTGCATTGGGTGTCGTGCTTCACTCTCATACTGTCTACTGATTTCTGTGCTGAGGTTCGATCCTGCCTTCTTCTCATAGGTGTGATAAGATTTGAATGGCCTTCGCATGCTATTCCAATTTCTTCCATGAGTCCCATCTCATCCTCTTTGATACCTAGATGGGTTGCCAAGTCAATGGAGCGAAAATTCACTCTTGCTCCATTGTCAAAGAATATCAATGCATGTTGGTCTTTAAATTTTCCCCATGCTCTACAATGCTCAATAGCACATCATTGGGCTGATCAATTGACTATGTCAAGCGCCAGTCTAGTTGATGGTTTGGTCCTCTTATCCTTCGTACCCTCTTTATTTTCAGCCTTATCTTTTGGCTGTTTATTAGGATAGCTCCTAGCCATGTGTCCCTCCTGCTCACAAATGAAGCATTTATTTGTAGCCATAAGTTTGCTACACTGAGCAACACTTTTCCAAGTTCTTCCTTGTTGTTTTTGCTCCTTTCAGAACCTATTTGCAGATCTGCCCTTCTTTTCAGCCTTGAAAGTTTGCTTTGGTGACATTTTCCCATCACCTTGAAAGCCTAAAGACTTTCCACATAGCCAAACTTTTGCAATACATGCTGTCTCAATGAGTTGTGACATGCTGGTCATAGTGGTTTTTATGCAAAAATCTTGAATCTCTTTAGGTAGCCCACAACAATACTTCTCAATTTGCTTGGAAAGGTGGACAAGACCACAAGAAGTAATGGGCAGCAACACCTCCCAAAACTTCTTATTGTATTGCTCTAAATTCTTGCATTGCGATGCATTAAATTAATGTCATGTGGTCATTACATCCACTACAAAAGTACTTGTCAACATTGTAGAAGCAAACATTTTCTTAAACCGAACCCATGATGATGGTTCTTTTCCTTACATCAAGATGATAGACCACCACTGCAATGCATTCCCTTTCAGAAAAGTATCTGCCTTTTCAATTTTTGAAGACTCCATGAAGTTTCCTTCTCAATATAGCTAATGTCAATTATTGAATGAGTCAACACTTTCAATCTATCTTGTGTTCCACTAAACACTTCAAACTTCACTCCTTTTCCACCATTGTAATCCTTTGCTTTGCCTATCGGTGCCAAATTGTCATAGGTAAGTGGCTACAAAAAGGATGCAGTTGCTGTTCTGACATTTTGACCAGCATTAAATGATACATTTACATAACCAGCTGCTATCCCATATGCCATAAATATAGCAGGTTGCATAGATGCCTTAACAAACATGGCACCTAGGTATCATGACAACATTATTATACATTGGATTCTGCATTCCACTTGCCATTCCGAAATACATTTGGCCTTGCATTCCTTGCATGGTGGTTGCGTACTATGAACATTCGGTTCATGCATTCCCATGGATGAAGTATTTTCAACCATTGATTGGAAGGATGGCGTATATTGGCATGTATACCTTGCTATCCATATTGCATTGGATTGGCATTTCCAAGTTGGCCTTGCATTTGCCTTGATTGTCTTAGCAGAACCAACTATATTTGCTCATTAACAACATTGGGTGCATCATGAGACACTCTTGGCATTTCCTTTGGTACATGTTGTCCCAAAGTTGTAGAGCATGACTTCTTCTTTTTGCCCTTGCTTTACTTCTTCGATAAGGTTAAAAACCAACCAAATTGAGGATCCTTTGCCAATTGAGGAAACATATCAGTTCTTGTCATCATATTCTTCACTTTCTTGGTGATCATCAGCATCAAGAGGCCTAGAAGGACCTGCATTTTGGCCAACATCAACATTTTCAGCTTGCCCCCCATGCTACGAGTCTTGTCCAAGGTCAGCCAATGCATTTTACCTTTCATTTTGTGAATTTTTAGTCCACGAAGCATCATCACTACTCAATCCCTTCTCTCTATATGAATATATTTCTTGCTATAATGCTCAGCTGACAACAATTTCAGCACTTAAGCAGTGCCTTTGATTTCCAATTAGGTGCCATGGGCTCACCAATTCAAGGGAGTTGATGGAATCCCAACATTGGAACCATGCAACCAACCTTCCTCATGGGAAAGGGTGGTAATGACGTGACTAAAGACTAATTACAGCAAGCACTAAATTCACATAAACTGAAATTGAAATGTTATCGATTAATTCTTGAATATTGGACACCTTGTTGGCCCCGAAATTGGCGCCTCTTGCAGTATTTCTTTAGATTACATTGCAATTTGTTGGAGTACACTTACATTCCTTCAATCTCCTCCACTAATCCAAATGCCTCTTGTTGTTCTAAATGACAAGCAAGCCTTCAGTCTCATTTGCCCCTTGATCCAATAGGGGATTGATCTTCATCTTGCTCCTTGGATGATAAATTCAGCCCCAAATTTGATGTTGGTTGGCTAGCCTCTTAGAATTCTCTGAAATTCCAAATTTCAGCTGTTAAACTCTAAGTCCCGGGGCTTGCATTTTGAACACACTTCCCAAGGTGGTTATTAAACACTAATTTCCACAAAGAGAAGAATTTGTAGAGTGTGAAAATGAAGAGACTAGTCATGAGAAATTGGTGAAATTGAGTTGCTCTTCTTGTTTTTTAGCCCCAAATGGATTCACCTACAGCATTAGAGGCTGTAATCTTCACGAGAAAGTGCATCAGCAGAAATCATAGCTTCCCAAGGTCAAGAACATGCAGTCGCTTTCACCAAGATGGTCTTGAATGGCTGGGAAACAGCCCCAAAAGCGGGCAGTAGCAATGGAATACCTGATCCCAATAGCTCCTACTTGCAAAAAAGAGTTTTTCTTATTTGCTTTAGCCCAATTTAACCTTTCCAAACTTTGAATAGGAAGTTTTGCTAAGTGGCATCCTTCGTTATTCATTTTCTAGCAATTTTCAACCTTATTAAACTAATTTTCAGAATATTAAATTTGAAAATTACATTAATAATCAATTTGTGCCTAGAAAAAAAATTAGACTAGCCAATAATTAAATTGGTTATGCCAAATTGTCACCCAAGCATACTCGAGCATTTATTAGTCCTTGAAATAACATTAATTAATTAATTGATGCCTAGTTCCTAATGTCACCAATTGACATTAATGGTTAATAAAGTGATCTAGGCCAAAATTTGTCACCAGGTACCACCTAGTACCAGTCAAGTACAAATTGTTACAACTTTTTCCTTTGGCAACCACTTACTTTTTAGAGTCCTTGGCCTGCCAATGTGAAATAATTGACTTACACAAACATGCACCTCACATGTGCACTTCACATTTGCACATTTGATTAATACTAATCAAATGCTAAGCAAAGCATCAAAATTTCATGTCTTGTGATAGGTGATAACAAGAAGACTCCAAAAAAAAAAAGGAATCCTAATCGTCTAATGAAGGGCATGAAATAGTAGTAACAACGACCCTAATAGATGGGTATCAAGGGGTACCCTTCAAGGCCACACCAACAGAGGTCATGTCTCTTTGGATAACATGGCCAAATGTGCTACCAATCTCACAAAAGAAAGGAGTGGAGTACTCATCAAGGCCAAGGAAAGAGATGATGACAACAATGCCATCTCTTAGAAAGAAATAGTCTCTACCCATGATCCACTTGTTGAAATAAGCCATTGACGACCTGATATCAAGTGGGGTGGTGTCAAGTACTGGCTGCATATAGTCAGGTGAGCCAAATTGTACCTTGAAGCATCAGAGCGCCCCTCAAGAAACCTTGGTTGGAGTGATGGAGAGAGCTGCCTGGATGGAGCCTTTTAAGGTGTGAAGATGAGGCAATCTCCAACTGACCAATAAGACAAAGATAATGCCTTGAGGGCCATCACTCTATCCTTGAGGGCAAGCTTTGTACCTGGAGCAAAGTAGACAAGTAGGAAAACATTGGTCGAGGGTGCACAAGGGACTTAACTAAAGTCCCTTGGTGATGGTGGAGGACCAGCTCCTATCTCACGAGTCTTGCTCCTTCCTTCAGTTTGATGGGCTGAAGTGTATTAGATTGCATGCACATTTGTGCCTTGCTGGGCTGAATCTGATCCTTATTGGGAAGGCCAGATCAAAGAGGTGGAAAAAGAGGAGGCTTGCATGAGGGAGTGAAGAAAAGAAGCCATTGTAAGAAGAAGCTGCTGTGGAGGAAGAAAAGGGTGCCATGAAAGCTTGGACAAAGGAGTGCTGCTAGGCTTGAGGTGGCTGAAATGCAGGCACTGCTGGGTGGGTGCAGATTCCAACTGCATTCATTTAATTTACCAGTTTGAGTTTGAATACTCTTTTACTTCTTGTACTTCAGTTGCAATATCAAACACAACATGAAAGAAGTCAGCTTCACCATGCTCATTGGGGAAAAAGCACAATATCAGCATAAAATCACATAAGTTATGGAGACATCTAGGCATTCACATGAGCTACATCAAATTGCCTTAGCAGATGGAGGCAGCATGGTCTTTACTGTGCAAGATGGCAGGCCCAGTTGGACTTATATCCATGGATTCTTGCTCCCATTCCAATTAGAGCATCCTGAGATGTGTTAATTGTACAGTTTGGGGTCCCCCTTCCTTTTGTTACTTCACCCCTTCTCTTAAAAGAGAGCTTTATGAACCACTAGATCCTCAAAAGAGGTTTAATTCATGCTTCTTGCCCAAAAATCGCTCTTTGACCCTTTGTATGAACAAAAGTAGGCAACATCTCTTTACTAGATAGCACCCCCAATTTACAATAAGAAACATAACTTCAGCATCTTCTATTATTTGCTCAAGTCAAAAAGCTACTTTCTATCTTCCAAAACGTGAAACATGCCTTTTTTCTTATTCATTTGTATATTCTTAGTTCAGTTCAATAACATGGTTTATTACTCATCCACCCTTGCAGCCTTCATCTGGTTCCTTGCTCAATGTCATTGACATTTATGTAGGTCAAGTCCATTGACAATTATTCGCTAGAGAAAATGCTCTTATTCACTAGCATCTTGGAAGGTTAAAAACGAAAATTAAACCCCACTTCTCAAGGTGGGCTATCAAGGCAAGTGATTTCAAGAAAGTGATGGCCCATACTTATATACCATTTTGGAGAATGCTGCTTGAAAACTGCAAGTTCATTTTATACGCACAGTGAGCAATCTGGTCTATTAATCGGTGCTGAGTAGAACTTACAAGACAGTGCATGTCTTAACATTATACATATGTAGGTGCTCACTATTAAACCTGAATGATCCTTGATTTTCAGTAATACAAAAACTATTTTTGATAGTGCATAATCATGTCACTAAAAGTTTCCTTCAACTATTTTCGTTACTGCATAATGTCATCCCTGAAAATTCTTTGGGAATCTAACTTGCCAGTTGCTACTTGTCCCTTGCAATAAACGATAGGCTGCATTAAACCCATTTATGTGCCATCAACTCTTCACACTCTTTCCTGTTATACCCATAACCCAAATGCAGAATTGAAGGTCTTCCTGCTTTCATTGTGATAAGGCAAATGTACCACATTTACCTAAGAAGACCTTCAGGATCAAACGGAGCTGAACACCAATTTGGGGCATTTCCAGGGAGAGGCCCATAACCAGGAGATAGGGTACTGCATTCCTGCATCCACAGTTCATTAAAGATCTCTCTTTTTTTCTTTCTTTGAGAAGAAGCTTAAATTACTTCATACAAATATTTGCATCAGGCCTTCAGGCCAACCAAAAAGAATGGTAACAACTCACATGAAGCAGGCCTTCTGGCCAGCCAGAAAATCTTAACAATTCATATGTCAAGCCAAAAGATGTGTGTGTGTCTTCGTGAAGGATTCTGAATTTAAGAAAATAGAGATATTTACAATGCCTTCTAGGTGCCCAAGTGGACTGAAAGTAGAAAACAACACAAAAAAGCCACAAGGCTGCAAACAGCACGAAAAGCAACAAGGCTACAAACAACACAAGAAGCCACAAGGCTACAACTACTGCAGAAAAGAATCATGAAGTAGGTGTGATTGGGGAGGAACAGATGATCTCCATCCATGCAGCAACCACCTATTTGAGGACCAAACTGTAGAAATCATGGAACTGACTTACCACAATAATAGTCCTCAAATGTGTCCCAAATGTCCATGGATATCTCAAGTTCAATAAATAATGGATGCATTATATGCCCCCCAAATGTGCCAAATACCAATCCAACACTAAAACCCAAAAAGACGGGTATGCTTCAGCTATAAAGTGGCCATGGATACCATCTTTGCCAAAACCCAAGAATGGAGGACTGCATGCTGATGTATCACAAAAGTCCTCTGTACTCCAGATATGAAATTGCAGGTCTGTCCAGCAACTCAGTAGGAAATGAAGAGATGAGCAAAAGTCGCATCACATATTGTACAGAACACATCTACGATGGGAGATCTCATGATATCTTGATATATCCCTTATAGTGGGACCCTCGATAAGAAGCCTGCAGATAGAGCTTTCTCCTGGTAGGGAAGTTTACACCTTTACAGTTGAAGCAATTGACCTTGCGATCTAGCTTTAATATCCCTGGAAGACCAGATTTATTTGCTTTCCTACTCACCCCTCTCTTACCCTCAACCATCTTATGATAAACCTGATTGGCTGATCATTTCAAAACACCATCCATGTGCACAAAAGCCGAGTCCAATGATGAGGATGCATGCTGTAGTGTAGGCAAAGGGACCCCAAGGAACTCGAAAGTATTGACAGATACACTAGAAGAGCAAACCCGAAAATGACAAGGAATGACATCTATTAAAGTCCTCAAACCTAGTTGTGCCATCATGTAAAAGTTATCACATTCTATATCCTTATAAGTCTAGTCAAGCAACTTGAATGTGAGAAAACCTCATCCTCATGGAATTAGGCTACTTTCTAGAGTCAAGGTGACACTAAGTAGTGAAGTATCTGAAACCAGCCTTCCTCCTCAGAGAGGGTGGTAATAACCTGATTAATCAATAATTAAAGCAAGCAATTAATGCACACAAACTGAAATGCAAAATTAACCATCTTAATCTTGGACAATGGTTAGCCTATTGGCCCCAAAGTTGGCACCCCTTGCAGTATTTCTTTATCCTTTATTGCAAATGGATGGACTAGATTGAGATTCTTTAATCTCCTTTGCTGATCCAGGAGCCTCTTGTTATCATAAATGACCAACAAGTGTCCAAACCAATTTGTCCCTTGGTTCACTCGGGATTGGCCTTAAATTGAGCTCCTTGAGTGACAAATTCACCCCCAAATGTTTGCTAGCTGAATGGGCACTTGAATCTCTTGAAATCCTTGATTTCAATGACTGAAACTCAAGCCTCTATGCCTTGAATTTTGAGCACATTTTCTGAGGTGGCTATCAAACCCTAATTTTTATTGTAAGTTAGGGTTTAAAACAAAGATTCATCAAAATCTCCACCTCTCATGGCTGAACCTGCTGAAAATTGTTAAGGAGAGAGAATGCTGAGGAGAGAGAAAATGTTGAGTTTTGCGCCCGAAGTATCCCGCACCGACACAGTTGCATGAGAAGATCTTATTTCACTTTTTCAGATATTGGGGATGCTGGCACATTTGGACCACACGCAATGCTTTTCTCTTTGATTCGGCCTCTAATGTACCCCGACATATTGCCAGGCTTAAAGGGCTCTTGCATTGGCAGCTAGATATCATCCGACACTCCGACTTGCTCCCTCGGGAGGACTTGCATCCGTGGCATATGGCAATTGCCTCTGGGTCGTTGCCATGATTGGTGTATCCTTTTCAGTGCATTACTACGGGGCTTCCCCACACGTTGGCCTAGGGCCCTCGTGTATCTTGTAATCAGAAAAAAGAGAGAGAGAGAGAAAGAGAAAACCTCTTCACATGTTGGCTTTGTGTCATCATGTATCTTGTAATCCTGTAATCTTGTATTTTTTTCGTAATTAATATAATTACCTTTTACGAAAAAAAAAGAAAATGTTGAGTTTTATCATGAGAACTAAGTAAAATTCAATTGCTGCTCTGCTGTATCAGGCCAAACAACAGTCATTTACAGCCAAAGACCCACCATATGCTGTCACTTGCTGTCCTATTACTGCCATCTAGTTCTTGGAGCCCTTTGGCTACTGTTGCTTGGTTCTTGGCAGCTCTAGATGGCTCATAAATGCTCCCTAATGGCTGATGCCTGCTGGTACAACCTCCTTTGAGTCCGATCCAACTCAAAATGCCCTCTCTTTTCTTTCCCAGCCTCCAAATAGCCTTCTTCACTTGCATGGGCAAGTTTTGCCAAGTGGCAGCCTTCTAAATTCAATTTCCAACATCAAGTGTTATTAAATTTCTCATTAGCATACCTCAACTATTTTGGCTGGACAACCATAGAAAAGTTGAAATTGAGTATAAACCATGGTTGAACTATCAATGGCATTCATAAAACATACTACTGTCCACAGAACCAGTTGAATAGCACTGACAATTGATGATCATCTATTGAAAACTGGCAATTGATAATCACACTTTGATGGTCATACATTGCTGCAAGATGATGCTAACTTATGTAAATGTATAGTTTCCATTTTATCCAGTGTGTTCATATATTTATCTTATTGCATTTTATGTTGATAATAATGTGTTGAATATTATGTTCATAAATATTTTTTTAAATTCATGTTTATATCCCCCCCTCCCAAAAAAAAAAGAAAAAAGCCTAAAGTTGTGTTTTATTTTGTTTTACATCATGTTGATAATAACATGTTTATAGTTCTTTGTTACTAATATTATTTTTTTAAATGTTAATAATTTTTAATTTATTTTTTCTATCTAACCAATTTAGTTTTACATAAATTGGTCACTATGAAGCTATTATTATAAAAAAAATTAACTTTTTAATGTTTATAATCCCCGCTCCCTCCCCTCCCACCAACACACACACATGAAGAAAACCCAAAAAACAAAAAAAAAACCAAACCTAAAGTTGTGTTTTATTTTGTTTTATGTCATGTTGATAGTAACGTGTTTATAGTTCTTTGTTACTAATATTGTTTTTTTAATGTTAATAGTTTTTAATTTATTTTTTCTATCTAACCAATTTAGTTTTACATAAACTGGTCACTATGAAGCTATTATTATAAAAAATTGTCATGTTGATAATAACATGTTTATTGTTTCTTTGTTACTAATATTGTTTTGTTTTATGTTAATAGTTTTTAATTTATGTTTTCTATCTAACTAATTTACTTTTACATAAACTGGCCACTATGAAGCTATTATTATAAAAAACATTAAATTTTTAATGTTCATAATCCCTGCTCTCTCCCCTCCCACCAACCCACACACATGAAGAAAACCCAAAAAACACCCCCACCACCCACCAAACCATTGAAGTTGCATTTTTGTTTGTTTTACCTTATGTTGATACTATTACCACGGTACCTTGGATGCATGTTGAATAAATATGAGATCCACTATATGTGAGAGTCGTCCATCATTGGTGGAGTGGAAGTGCTACCTACCCCTTGAGCACACGCAATGCTCTGGATCCTTGCTTGGCTGAACCTGACTCAGCTCGAATCCAAAGTAGGCTCTAATTGAAAAGCCTTGAGGTAAAGCTGCAACAATTGAGAATGGTTTGTCAAGTGATCATCTTCCATCCACTTAGTATCCGTTGGTGAGTAATTTTGAAACTTTACCAAGTATCTTTTGGAAACTATACATCTGATCTTTCTCTCTTTTTGTGCCAAAATCTGCTCTACTACCAATATCTCATCCAGCTTCGCAACCTCTGGTTGAATTTCAGTAGGTATATCCTCTAGCACATGACTATGGAAAGGCCTCAACAAGCTGACATTAAGGCATTGTGTATCCACTTGTGTGGAGGCAACTTCAACCTATAAGTAATATCATTGATCCTCTCCAACACCTGGAAGGGCCTTTTATCTTTTTCAACCTCTTTTTTCCCAAGAAAAATGTAGCTAGTTATATTACTCGAAAGATTTTACAATGAAGTGCATGTGCTCAACAAACTAGTTGGACCAGACACAAAGTCATACTAGAATCACATATGCAAGCCTCTCAAGGTGGTCAGGAGGGGAGGGGGGAGGGATAGGGATGGGAGATAGAAGCCACGAAGAAGGAGAGTACTGGACTTGGGGTTCCCTGTTTGCACTAGGAAAAATAGATCATGGCCACCCAAGTATGTAAGAAGTGATGCTGAAGCTCCTTACAAGCTTGACGCCTTGCACCTAATCCCAGTGGCTACGGAGGGAGTGGATGATTGAGTTCTAGAGCTTTGCCAAAGTTGCAGATGTGGACAGACACTTGCCGCTCGAAACCTACTAACATGTCTTCCAAATGTGCCACATTGTGAGGCTCCCAATAATCCCCCACACCTCCGATCTCTGTGCTGTAGGCTCCAGTACTTGACGGATGGGTAGTGCCTCTAACCTGACCATTGCACAAGAACTTGCCTCAATGACAAAAAAAGCATCATGCATCTCAGCCTCATACAGTAAGTGGTGACCCTGGCTAACTGCCTACTAGGAGATGGCCCCCTAAGATATATACCCTAGGCTAGACACCACTCGATGGAGAACACAGCAGGCTCCTCTCTGCACCAATTGTGCTACCTCACAAGATCAGAGGAAATGCTTTGGAGTTTCAAAGGGCTCTAGTGGGTAGTGCTTGCAGATTCCATCCTCTTGCATCTGGACCAGTCAACTTCCAACAGCCAAGTATCCATGTGTGAGTAGTCATAAGAAGTATGGCTTCCTCAGCAACCTCCAGCTATCCCACAAGCATTGCCAAAAGGTCCATTGGAAAGCCTTAGTAATATTGTGTTCCGCCTAATGCTTATTGTGCAAGGGTGCCCAACGCATACTGGATATGCCTGCTTGAGAAAACATTGGAAATCTGCCATTGGACACCATGAAACAATATACACCAACTGTCTATCAAAGATAAAGAGGCTGTTGATTGAGAAGAAAATCCTGTACCGAAGTAGAAAGGAGCACATCCTCATATAAACCATGCGGACCAGCAAAGAAGAGATGTCAGCTACTGATGGATCTTGGTTAGCATGGGAATTTGGCTGATGCAGAAGAGACACCTTGCTCATGAAAAGTATGCTAGTGGTTTGCTGCTAATCATCTCTGAGAGCATGATAATCTGTGGCCTCTCAATCTACATCCATAAAGGTGTAGCCAAACCAGGGGTCCAGACAAGTGCTGCATACATCATGGCTAGTATGACGTGTATCAAACAACCATCTCCCTGTGCTAGACTTGTGGAACTGAGACCAATGGCACTCTCTCTTCAGCATGGGCTGTGTTGCATATCCTTGTGTTAGTCATTCTGGTCACCTATGATATGGTGAACCTCCTAGCAGATTTGGTAAATATAACCACTAAGTAGATATACGAGTCTAGTGTCTCATCTATCCCTCTCCTAGAATAAAGACTAATCTCCTTCGTACTGGAACTGATATGTGAAATGTCCGGATCTTGGTTCTCCCAATATTCATGGTTGATCCTTGTTGTGTGTAGAGGTCATATAGAGTATAAGATAACACTGTAGACCCTCCTATGACTCAATGGCCAAGACAATATCATCAATGTAAAGCATACTAGAGATCGATTTACTTGCTATGTCTGCCTCATCTCCACACCTCATGTGATGTGGTCCTCTATCTCATTGATGTAGAGTCCAAAGAGTGTAGGGGAGAGAGGACAATCCTACTTCGTACCAATGGTGTTAAATTCCACATCTAAAAGGTGTCCTAAGCATCTGACTCAACTCATTACCCCATCATACATCAGCTCATGCCATAAGGTGTTGGGTTTAAGTCCCGCTCTTTAGAATCCTTGTCAAGTTGGTTGCCTTAATGCTAAAAACGAAGGCCAATTATTAAAAATTATTTTTTGTTTCTAATGTGAAAGTGGATCTTTAGCACATGACTAAAAATATGGCTGTTGGACATAAAGGATAAAAGCAATAGTGCATAGATGCCCCAAATCATATTTGGTGGCATCCCAAGTGTTTGTAGACCTTTAGTAATTGGTCTCATCAAGTTATATCAAATGCTTTGTGAAAGTTCACACAGTAGCAATAGAAACTCTTCTTCCTAGCTTTCGCTTGCTCAACCATCTCTCTCAAGGTAAAGATGTGATCTGGTGTAGGGAAACCCCATCTGAATCTAGTCTATACTGCAACTCTCAATCAATACTCAATGTATCTTAGCCAATGTGTGGCCCAACATAATGGTCTGATGATTGTCTAGATCTAGAGGATCTTTAGACTCATGGATAGGGACAAAGGTATGCATCGTCAACTCGTTTGGGAATCCCTTTGCCAATGCCCTATTAAACATAAATGCAAGCTAAGAGGCCAAAATGTCTACAATATAGATAAAGTGCTCACCTTGTTTCTTCCCTTCCGCCTGGCCGCTCCCCCCCGCCTGTTCTCCCAAGTGAGACATCTCCCCCCCCCGCTGTACCTGTCTGCAGTGTGTCAAAACAGCAACGGTCTCTCCCCCTCGCCATTGATCCCCCACTTTTCAAGTTGCTCCCTCGATCTGCAGCAACTTCCCCCCCCCTCAGGTAGCACCACAATGTGATTGGTAGTTCTCGCAGAAGGGACGTGCAATGGAAACCTCTGGTTAGACGCCAGCACACTCAGTGAGTGCCCCCCTAGTCAAACACCTTGTGTGTCGTCCTCTCTGAGGAGTAGCTCTTAGCCGTCCGAGCTAAGGAATTGGAGCTAAAGGAGATAGCGATTTATGGTCAGGTAGTAGGACATTCCCCAGCCAAGGCCCAACTTCGGGACTAGCTTCACTCCACGTTGTGCATCGGCACAGCATAGATCGTGGAGGCGGTCCTAATGGGCCAAGGGATCTTCATGGTCCGGCTCAGTTCGGCAGACGCAGCTTGCGAGCTACTCACCAGTTCACCATATGCGTCCACGAAGGGGGTCATATACATGGTCCCTTGGTCCACTGGCTTTATTGTGGAGGCGTTTGCACTCCACAACAGATTTCTCCGGCACTAGGTCACCCTTCTTTCCCTGGCATGGGGATAGAGTATTGCCAGTTGGTGGAAGACTTTGGTCGGCTCTTCGGCACTGTCCTTCCCGCGTCTTTCGTGGATGCAATGACAGCGGTAGGAGTCCCCAAGGTACGGGTGGCTGTGAAAGAGGTCAAGAGTATCCCACAGTTCCTAGAGATTGAGGCAGGCGGGCACTCCTTTAGACAGCAGGTCATTGTGACTCGGCAACCAGGGCAGTGCTTGCGCTGCCACGACTTTGGGCATTAGGTGGCAGTTTGTACGTGTTTCGGAGCTAAGGTGGCTTCGCCATCAGGCCCGTAGGTGGATACTGACGGCTTCACACGGGTCCAGAGACGACAGGGGGGGCGCAGCCAGCTCCTCACACCCAGCCTCGTCTGCAGGGGCAGAGGGGGGAGTTACGCCACAGCCCCCACACCCACCTCCCCCACATCCCATGCCACCCCCTACTGACCATGGCCCACAGCCCCCCTTTCAAGGGCCATCAGTTCCCCCCCCCCCCCCCCCCCCACACCTGCCATGCATCTCTGTCCATCCCACCACCCCTCAATCCTCATTCCCCCCACCACCTTCCCTACCAAGCACCCCCCCCCGATCCGCACTTGGTTCAGGTGGTTCCTCCCAGCCTCATCCCCCATCCTCCCACATGAGGCGATGAGCCACAAACACCTATTTCCTCCTCACACCAGCAGTCCTCCCCCTCCCATACAGCCACCAGCTCATCCGCCCCTAGCGCTTGTCACACCTTCCCGAGATAGGCCCGTTTCTACCAGTGTACCGAGTCACACACTATTCTACTGTGTCATACATGTGCAGATAATGTGCAATTCATGTCTTTCTTTTACTTTAGCTAAGGAGCTGGAGTGCATGAAGTTGAGGAGTAGGAAAAACATGACAAGCACAAAATCCTAACAAGCAATGGGGAATTTAACAATAAGCAGACAGGGACACGAGTAGCTTACAAATAGGTGACATGGAGAGTTCCATATGGAAATGGTTCAAACACACATTTGAAGCTGAAATCTTAGTAAATACATTCAATTATCAGTTCATGCCAGTTTGCAGGGTAATTCAAGTTCCACGTATTGTTTAAATTCACACAAAGACTCAAGCCTCAGGGAAATCTCAAACAAACCTCGAGCTTAGTTGTCATTAATCATGTTTATAATGTATACATTTGTAAAGACATTGATAGCATAATCATAAATTGGAAAATTTGGAGACTTCTATGCATATACTCAGATTCTAGCTGTGTCTCTCATTTGAGTGCATGAAATGGCTTGCAAGTCTTGAACCTGTTTTCATGGACAATTTGTCTCAGCATTTTCAAGTTAAACAAAAGATGTAGACTACAAACCTTTGTTCTGATGTAGACAGGATGCTGATAAAGATGACTCATGCCCATAATAGAACGATCAAGAAAGCCAACTGCATTACATGCTGGTCCCAAATCACCTCTCACATTGCATTTTACCTGTTTGCAAGCATCTGGTCTAGTTAAAGCCCACAAAAGCATCAACAGATACATATTTCATAAATACCACATTCTAGAATTTACCTACACTCCATCTTTGAAATACAGAGCTTCTTATGTTGAATTCCCGAATATGTCATGAAAATTTGAACAAGCATACACTAGCAGCTATTTGTAAAGGTTTCGAGCTGAAAAGAGATGCCTTGATAAAGATATACTAGGACCCTCTTCTCACACCTATGGACCTTACAGACATTGGCTTGTCTTGAATCTCCATATCAAAACAACCCAACTCTATGAAGTACAAAAGTCTAAAGTCTGCATATAAGTCGTAAGAAGCCCTACTTCAAAATAGATTTGAAAAAATTGATCAGTTCAGAGATCAAATCTGCATCAACTCCTCTCTAACCCTTGTGTAATCTACCTCTGTCTCATCATCACAACAGCGCTTACCTTTAGTCTTTTTTCTTTACCATTTTCTTCTCCATATCACCTCCTCACTTTTTCCTGCTTCAAATTTCCTGCTATTACATGCCTTGTGTATGTATGCAGCTGCATGGATTTGTTTAACAGAACACTTTGAAGGCCCTCCTCCCTTTTCTCTGAAATATTTGCAAGATAATCCTCTTCAAAAATCCCAAAGATACCATTCTCTCCAATTTCCTCGACAAACTCTCAATACATGCTTATCTAGTTTGATTTCCCAAACCAACACAATCATTCTTTTCTCATTGATCCATGCTTATTGCTCAAATCAGTGTTTAAGATTCTTCGTCAACCACTTTCTGCAACATACTCCCAAGTAATTACCGTAGCAACCAGTTCTCCATGTAACCCCTTATTAATCAGCAGCACATTAAGCCAAAATTAGGCTGCATAGAAACCACGATCAGAAAGTCAGTGAAATCTTCCATAGAAGTTCAAATCTCAACTTCCCACTGGGCTACAGTCTAGCTCTCTAGTCCTTAAGATAACAAGGTGCCAACTCACCTCAGTGCAGGGCCATTGTACAAAATACCAAACTGGCAAGAGCATCACATCTGCTCAGTTCTACCATGGAATCAATAAACTGTCTTTTTGTCTTTACCTGCTGGGCTGCCATGGTCCTCCATTTGAAGGTGTCATAGGCTGAAGCCTCCCTATCAGAAGTTTCCTCCAGGTCTACATATGTGGAGGCAAACCCCTAACAATGAGCTTAGCCAATAAGGCTTTGTTCTGGCTATTTGGGTCCATGATCCCTAAGGCTTTGCTCTGGCCGTTTGGGTCCATGATCCCTAATCCTGCTCTAGATCTAGTCTATATGATGAATCCCAAGCCACCTTTGCTCTGACCAAGTTCCTGTCTCTTCTCAACCCAAAAAAAAATCCTGATAAGGTGCTTCACCTGGCTGATGCATGTCCTAGAGAATGTCCAACATGAATTGATGTACTGCATGGTCACAGAAAGGACATGTATACAACCACTACTCTCCCTACTAGTGAAAGTCTTGCTCAGCTCCAATAAAAAAGCTTCTGTCTGATGCTCAAGAGGAGACATGCCAACTGCTGCTCAGATAATTTCAATCCCTATTCCCCAAGAGTTCACATCGACGGGAAGGTTTGGCACAAAACAAAATAATATATCAAAAATTACAATCGATGTTATGTATGCGAAGATCAGCAGGAGTCCCCAATAAAGGCTTGTACGATTTAATTCTTCCTGATATGGAGTTTGCTAATGACATAGTAGTCTATCTAGACGGGGATGAGAGTAACTTTAGGGCCTTTGTAATGGCCATGGAAATATCTTACAGAGCAACAGGTGCCATAATTAATTGGCACAAGTCCTATGCATTTTGGATATGTGACACTAGACAGCTGGAGTGGTGACCGCATCAAGATTTCATCTGGGTTCCTTGTGGAACCGTGGTGAGATATCTTGGATGCCAAGGATGAGTAACCTAATGCCTCTAATACTTGTTGATCTGTCTCTCAAGAAGGAGCTCATGGCCTCTGCTACAAATCAAAACAAGAAGGGCTAGTGGACAGCCTTGTCTAACTGATCTCTAAATGCTGGATCCGTCTTCTCTCACCCCACCAGTCATAACTTGGCTAGGTGCTGAGGAGTAAAGAGCAGCTATTCCTTTGACCCATTGATCTAGAAATCAACGCCTTAGCATCATGCAATCCAAGAACTCCCAATCCTGGTTCTTGGATTGAGCCAAGGTGGTGGACTCATAGAAAATGAAGATATTGTCCAAGATGAAAACTTGTCTGGGTGGGGTGTATGATATCTAAAATCAATGGCGCTAATCTGAGAATAATTGTCTTTGCAAGGATCTAATGGGCAATTCCAAGCCAAGTGATCAATTTCCACAGTGTGATCTCCAGTCTATCTCCACTTCCTTTGGGAATGAGGTGAATCAGCTCCTCAGAAAGTCTCTCTGGCATAATCCCCAATGCCATAATCTCTTGAAAAGCTAAGATGATGGCTACACTGATAATATCCCAATAGCGGAAAAAGGACTTATGTAGTCCATCTTCTCCTAGACACTTGCCTAAGGGCCGCCTTCTCCAACTCCTCCTCTGTAAAATGGGCCATCAGATACTGACTCATCTTGTCTGTGACCACCCTTCTGGTACTCTGCCATACGGTGTCTCTGTCCCTTTCATAGCCGAGGGGCCTAGTTGAAGACCCTAGAAAAGGTGTGTAATACTGTGTAGCCAGCTGTCTCACCTCCAAAGGGCCCTATGCAATGGATCCATCAGCTCTCTTAAGTCTCCAAATACCCTGTCTAGACTGTTTTAGCCCTGTGGTGAAGAAAAACTCTGTTAACCTTGTTACCAAACTGAGCCCATAAAAAGCTCTCACATGAAACCTATACCTGATCTGGTTTCCTTCATAGCATCAATCTCTGCTCTAGCAATCTCCATCCTCTCAATTGTCCATGGGCACCCTGGCCATCTCTCCTCCCTCTAAAGGGCAGCCAATGATGCTCGGGCAGACATCCTCTTCTCTAGAAGGCCATGTCTCCTCCTTGTGGCCTCCTCCCTGAAGAAGGAACTGATCTCCTATAGCCTCTAGGCTCTCGTTCAGGTCACTAGCTACTCGTCTAGTTGAGAAGTGTCTAGATTCCTGAATCTATAGCAACTATCTCTCTAAGATTTTACTCGTAGAACAAGTGCTTTGAAATCCTGATACTGGAGTAGGGTCCTCCGACTCTCTCAAAGAGAAGTAGCTGAATCAGCAAGTGCTTCGAGAAAAGGTTGTGCCACGTATGATGCTTGTTAGAGCATCCCTATTGCAAAACCGGTCATCCACATAGAATTGATCGGTCCTAGAGAAAGCCCAGCTCCTATTGCCCTCTATCTCCTGGAGAATTGGAGCGAGCTTGTAGACCTGCCAAACACTACTATGAACCATGGGTCCTAACCTCGGATCTAAAATAAGAGCTCCTCCCATGCTACCTACTCTCCTCCTCTAATAGTTTTTGTGCATTTGTCTCTCCTATCCTCTATCCAGTGATCAACTTGTGGTAAAGACTGATAAAGGGTAGTCTAGAACCACTGGGTGCCATTCGGGGCATAAATGACCCACAAACCAATAAGCGCCTCCTCCACTCTTACAAAGACCCACATGGCTGTACTGATTGGGTCCACTCTTGCCCAACACACATGCATACTCTAGCATGCATCTCTAACTCCCACAACTGCTACCCATGGTAATTGTGGCTCTGGCTTGGCAATAACTACCTACAGCATTAGGATATCCTCTCTGTTGAGAGATGGTGCTCTTGCAATATGAGAAAAACAATCGATCCTCCTACTAATGCTCTATGCAAATCCTGCCTCATGAGGCTTCATCCTTGCATGAACTGTAATCCTTCAAAGCCTCATACATTCCATGAGAGTATCTTCTCATGGGGTTTGTCTCAACCTCCCAAACCAGCATGGTTTTGCTGCCTACCCTTATCTTTACTACCTCCTAGCCTACACCCTCTCATGTATCCTTTTCGATAGCTTTGTTGCAATGTCTAATGGGGGGAAGTCCTCACTATATGTGTATGAGTCCTTCATCTCCTGATCACTCTCCTAGATCTCCTCAACTTCCCCCACCTATTGGTTCTTGGGTTTCTAAGATGGGATCAACTCCGGGATCTCTGCCTAGTGAATAGAGAGTCTGGGAGATTGTGGTGCATCTACAGCTTACTAGATCTCGTAGGGGGCCTCTAGTGTTATTTCTTTTTTAGCTTTCTTCCTTGTGAGATCTCTACCTCCTCGGTAGCTAGGGGAGTGTCTATGGAAGCATTAGAAGGCTAAGATGGTATGAAGACATGCTAGGGTTTGCAGTGAGAAAACATAGAATGTACAAACATGACCAAAAAACATTAACTCCAATAGTAATGCAATAGATGCAGATTCTAAACACAAAATGGAAAACACAAAATGCAAAATGAAAAATGAAAAAAAACAAATAGAGGAGAGAGAACTCTGAAGTGAATGAAGGAATGTTGTAACTCAAGGAAAGAATGTACAAGATGCTCAAGGGTAGAACTGTCCAATAGTGGGTGGCTCTTGTGGGAGTAGGTTGAGAGAGAGGTGTTGATGTGTGTCATCCACCAAAGACGGATCCCGAGTGCAGTAACCACCAGTCGGAGTAAAGGCTGACAAAGAAAAGTACTCAAAACAAAAAAATTAACTACCGATGATGATGGCAGCTAATCACCGGCAATGATGGGAGGCAAGGCAACAATAGTAGACCACGTAGCAGTAGTAGCTCAAGGCTGGACGACTAGTGGAAGAGGGCTGTGGTTGAAAGTTGCAAGACAAGGATGGGGCTGAAGGGTGGGCAGCTTGTCTATCTATAGATACAGAAGAATCCTCCCAAATTAGGGTTTTGCATGTGGGACATAGAAAAACTCTAGAACCACTCCCCGTTTAATGAAACTTTTGGTAATTTCCATGCTTTGGGGCTGTTTTAAAAGCTTATCAGTATGTAATGAATTTTTACCTCAATACTCCCTCTCGAGCCCAAAACTAAAACCAGAAAGGGATCGTAAGAAAAGCTCAAGCCCAAATTAGGGTTTTGCGAATCCTCCCAAATTAGGGTTTTGCATGTGGGACATAGAAAAACTCTAGAACCACTCCCCGTTTAATGAAACTTTTGGTAATTTCCATGCTTTGGGGCTGTTTTAAAAGCTTATCAGTATGTAATGAATTTTTACCTCAATACTCCCTCTCGAGCCCAAAACTAAAACCAGAAAGGGATCGTAAGAAAAGCTCAAGCCCCTTGTTACTCCAAGGCATCCACACTAAAGCAACCATGGCATCGGTCAATGTTGGTTACCTGATGGCCTACCAAGACTATAGAAGCGATGGTTATCTTACCAAGGAAGTCCATGGATGAAGATGAGGATGAAACAGCCCGATTGGAAGAGCAAGGTAGAAGGCACCACCATGATAGAAATCAAGAGAGATACTACAAGATCCACCTCGGGAGGAAAAGCCTCCAGATTGGTACAAAACCCTACAAGAGAGATCAAGATATGCAAAAAGAGGGAAAGACTAAGGATGTGACCACCAGTGCATATGTCCATTAGCAAGTCACTCCCAATGAAATGCCTAATGAGGTGGAGAAGTGATTCTAGATGGAGGTGCAAAGTATGACCTAGGAATGGATGCAAAGAGTGCAATGGGTGCTACATGTCTAATGGCCACTAGGGCAAAAGGAGCAGATGGGGCAGCAAGAGGCATAGCCCCAATGGATTGTCTACCAACAGTGGAGGCAGTCTCAATGGTTTGCTATGGTTTCTTAGATGGGAGACCCTAGGCCTTGGTACAACACTCCTTGTCCACACAGCTTGATCTCTGGCATTGTGTACGAAACCTGTTGTTTTTAGGGAGTTGTTGCCAAATGGGTTCGTTTGGTTCCGTTTGAGGAAGGAGTGTCACCCTTGTTTTGACTTGCCTATGCATCTTGAGAGTTTTTTCCACTGGTTTTCCCTTGTGAAGAAGAGGCAACCAAACCCCTCTTTGAATAAGAGTGTGGGGAGAACTTCTTGTGGACTTGATCATGTAGCCTTGCATAACGCAAGAAGCGACATTCGAACTCACAGAAGGTTGGCACTTGAGGCAACGAGAGAATGTGCTGAATGAAGTGGAACTACTTTTCAAGAAGATTGTTCAAAAAGAATGTAACCTGATCGTTATCTGACTTTGGGGAGCTGGTAGTGGCAAACTCAGTGAGTAACCACCTATATTTGGTCAGCTTGACTTTTAGATCATCCACTTCCTTAATGGAAAACTCCTAAAGCTCAAAATTGAGATTGATATGTTGAGTGCAATCTCGTACTACATAGCAGTCAATGAGATGACTCCAACACTCGGATGCAAGGGGAAAATGTTGAACTAAAACCTTGCATTAACTCAAAATTGTCCGTGGCATTGCGAGCTCTCCATTGATAGATGTGATCAGGGTGAGGCAAATCAAGGATCCAGCATAAGCACTAGACCAATGACTACATCCCAAAGACCTTGAGATTCAAACACTTTTTGCATGAAGTTTGACCAAGTGGTGAAGTAAAATTTCCCTTTGTAATCTCTCCAAGCCTCAATCTCTCTTTTTCCACAAAGTTCCATTCACCTCAGCCACAAACTACACTACATTGAATAGCACTTTCTTTGACTGATTAGAGAAAAATGTGCCAACTTTTAGTGATAAAAGCATGCTTTGATACCAATACACTTTGGATATCAGTTTGACACCTGGCCTCTTCTGTTGTCCTCTGATATGATACAATATGTCACACCTGTCTGAAGATACATATTGCTGCTTTGATACTTTGACATGCATACAGGTATGGAAAAAAGAAAGAAATACTGAAGGCTGAAAACCGAGGCCTTGATTTTCAGTGAGTCTACAAATAGAATTGCAAAACTGATGGGTGGTACTAAAACCCTTGTGTACCAGAAAAGCCTGCAGCAGATTGGCCTTGTAAGATATCCACTCGATGATACAAATAGCCTAACAACTGGCTGACTTCTGATCTGTGTCCTAAAACTGCAAACGACCCAATCTTGGTCCATCCCTTTTCTTTGTAAACAAGGCAAAATTCAGACAATTATCTAAGGGAAGAGAGATTGATAATATAAGCATTACCAACTTTATAGTTGGGTACAATTACTACCTCTCTTACAGAAAAAACATATTGTGCAAGCCAAAACCCTGCTCAAATGATGACAAAAGACCTTAAGATAAACGACCAAAAGTTGGTGGGCTTCATCTCCCCACTTGTTAGCATCTGCTTACATTTCCAATAGTACATTTCAATGCACTTATCATGCAATGTCCACAAACAAATATCTCCATTGGTTGATAGCTAGCTAAAGAGCAACCAATCGAATAGAAATCTGGTGTGGCCCATATGCGTGTTTTGAAAGTTTTTTTGCAAATAAGCCTCTCAATAACTACAATGATGCCAGTTGTCACTTGAAAGTAGGGGCTCTTTTGAATATGCATTCCTCCCTACGCAAACAAACACATACATCACATCCCAATGAAGGTTACCAACATAACTGGGTGCCCATTTCAAATGTAGAACATGCACACAGTGGGTTCACAGACAATGCTTGTCAACATTAATAACTACTATGATTAATGTGATAAAAGAGCCAGGTATATCTTCAAGATGTAGAATATATCTTCAAGAGTTCTACATCACCGCCATCTGCTACCTTTCTCAGTTAAGCTGATATCAATAGCAAAGGAATGACTGATTATCTCACCTATAGGCCTCAATATTCCATGGTGAATTTCAAACGCCATTTTGCCATTTTGAGAATCAACATTAAATTTTTGTGTGCTGGTGGACAGATATAAAAGGCCTCACCTCCAGCTTTGGCTGATCTGTTCCTGAATCAGGTTCTCCAGAAACAAAGGGATGGAAACTCCAGTCTGGCACATTCAACCCATATAACAAACCCAAGTATATGCATGAAAGCATCAACACAATGGTCCTGCAAATTTCATAAGAAATCTTCAATATAAGAAAAGACCAGAAAACTTACTTTAAGCATAACTGATGTTCAACATTACTATTTGACAGTTTTCTACTTTGGAATTGATGTGTACATTGCATACTGTTTGTTTTGAAAAGGGTTCACGTGTACAAGGAGAATCAGCTAAAACACACACACAACATCTTCTTAACAAACCCAGCATTCACTTTTTTTTTTTCCCATTGAACAATTTAGCAAGCCTTCTGTGCATATAGCTTCACATAGCATCCCAAATAATGCATAAACAAGAGACATTGCTGGTATTACCACATAAGGCAACCACAATCACTGCTACTTTTTATCTTCCTAAGCAGTCTACAGTAGTCCCAAGAATTCTCTCCCCCCTCAACTTTCTTGGGTTTTGAGATGACATCTTTTTCCCAAAGAAGACAAAAACTTCTATCAATAAATCCCCTCAAGACAAAGTAGCCCAAGGCAAAAAACGAAGTACAAAGCAGCCCCATAAGGGACTTGCATACCAAAAACTATATACAACAAAGGGAAGTCTTTTACAAGGCCCGAATGAATAATCAGTCCATGTCTACAGTTCCAGACTACATGGGTTTGACAATAGCCAAAGTCCCACATCCTGAGAAAAGCATCTTCTCTCCTCATAGTCTCTGAACTGCCTATGTCCTCTCCCATCTCCCACAAAGGTGTTGACAATCTCTGTTAGGTGTCCAAAGACAAAGTAAGCATGACACCCTTGTACATTTTCATATCCACAAGTTAAACTTCTTATCTGTGACTCAAGCAACCATCCCCCATGCAACAATCATAGAGTCTGCGATACCATGAAACACTGTCCTAAGGGTTCCGCTCAAAATCTCTTGAGCCCTAGGGCAATCCCAAATGTAGTGTCTCCCTATCTGTTCTCACTCCCTACATCTAACACAAGAGACAAGGTCTCTAGCATAGCCAAGCCATGTTCCAATTCCTAAATTCCTGTGCCCTAGTAACCAAAGAAAGAGTGAGATCTTTCTTAGTCTAAAACTGTCCTCCAAACCCCTCCAAAAATCAGCAAGGAAAAGCAATGCTATATCCATGTAGCCTAATATTAAGCCTTCTCATGCTCCCACATCTAGTGCAAGGGACAGCATCTCTACCATAGCCAAGTCATGTTACTACCAACAACTAAACTCCTGTGTGCTAGTAACCAAAAAAACAGTGAAATCTTTCTTGGTCTATAGCTGTCCTCCAATCTCCTCCAGAAGTCTATAAGGAAAGGCTGTGATATAACCTAGATAGTCCAATGCTCAATTGTAGCTTGCACCACTCTAATCTTGCTCATCTATACCCTCCTCCCCAACCTAGTAATATAGCCAAAGAAGGGCACATCTTGAGACAGCTTTGCAAATAGATCTCCCCATAGCCACTCTCCAATATCCCACTAAAGTCTTTGTAGTGTCCTCCTATATGCTCGATGTCTCCATCCATCTACCATACAAGTTTGAGCGTTTACATCCAAGTACCAAGTCCTATCACAATGATCCACAACTCTAATCCTTTGTGGAGAGCATCCTATGAACTCTAATGAATCCAAATCCTCTCACCTAAGTCTGCCATCCATCTCTACCGAGAAAGTAAACACTCTCTCCATTGGTGGCTACCACTACAAGAAAAAAGCACAATCCATGTCCGATCAGTCACTATGTCAGTCCTCCATTCAAGGGGTACCGCCTCCTTGATACTCTTTGTTATGGCTGTAGCCCCCCTAATATCTTGAAGTTTTCGTTGTATATGATCCCGCATCTCCAGACAGGCAAACCACTCCCCCGTTGTAGAAGCTACATGTGAAGAATCTCCCCCAAGATAGAAGAGTCCTCTCTCCAATGGTGCGGCCTCTCTCTATCTTGAGATGTCGGTTAAAGAAAAGTGGCTGCTTCAACTTCTTTTCAACACTGGAGCCAGATCAATTTGATGAAGCCCTACAGATACTAACTAAATGCCCGTATGATAAATGCAGCAAATCTGACCTCAAAATTGTTCCCAATCCTTGTAGCTCAAATCTGCTGAAATATCCAGTGTGTGATATTGCTGCCAAGGTCCTCCAGGAGCAGAAGCAATGGTCTCTAATCTCCATAATAGTAGCTTTTCCCATGGCTCCTGGCCTAGAACAAGTTACCGCACAATGAGCTTTACCATCAATGCTCTACTTTGACTATTTGGGTTAATAATCCACAAACCACCCCTAGATCTAGGCTGGAACCTCTCCAATCCTAGAGGCCTCATCGTCAAGCCCAACAAAATGTTGTAATAATACATGGCCAGCTTGACCAACCTCTTGCAGCCCTTGGGCAAGGGATCCATCTACTCTCCTAAGTCTCCTAACACCCTATCTGAAGTGTCTAGGACCTATGGTGCAAAAGAATTCTTTGTTCACCCTATCCCCTACCTTTGTCGAGAAAGAGGCTGTCACATGTACTCATAATCTGATCTCACCTCCCTCATAGCATCTACTTCTGCTTTGGCAAAGTACATCCTCTCAGTCATCCACTAGCACCCTGATTGTCTTTCCTCCTCCCTTTGAATTACTACCAATGCGGCTCTAACAGCCTCTCTTTCTCTAAGAGACCTCCCCTCCTACTCCTAGCCTTCTCCTTAAGAAAGGAGGTCCCCTCCCGTAAAGTCTCATCCAAGTCTCTAGCTACACTACCCCTTGAAAATGACTCAAACCTCCAAATCTATAATATCCTCTCTCGAGTCCTCATCCTAGTACAAGTGTACATGAATTCTGATGCTATTAGCAGTTCCTATGGTTCCCTCCATATGAGCCACCTGTATTTTCTTGATCCAATAAAGTGGTTCCTAGAACAATACTGACTAGACCCCCCATCATAGGCCCAGTCATCTATATTTAATATGCCCAACCGGGAGATCTGCCCCGACTGTCCTATCTCATCTAGAAAACTGCAAAGAACCCATCAATCTAACTCTACCATCCTCCAAGGCTTCCTACTCTCCTCTTTTGATAGTGTCTATGCATCTATCCCTCCTATCCTCCAAGGAATCGATCATGTTCAAATCCCCACCTACAATCCAATGGTCAACATGAGGTGAAGGCTAAGTAAGCGTAGTCCAAAAAATTATTTTGTCTGACTACGAGGGCCATATATGACCAGTAAGCCTATTAGTGCCTGCTCCACTCGCACAGATATCCAAAGTGCTCTCCCTGCAATAAGGATGTCCTAAGCCTATACTGCATGAAGCCAATGCTCACAAACAAGAGGTTATAACATAAGGAAATCCACTAACCCTCCAACCAGTGCCTAATGGAGATCCTGTCTCATGAGGCTCCATCCTTGGCAGAATAGTCTTCCAACAAAGCCTCGAATGTCTCATGAGAGGATCCTCATGGAGATCATCTAAGTCTCTCAGACTAGTGTGGCCCCCATCTCTTCTATCACCTTGTGTATACTCTATCTTGTCTCATTGCTGCAATCTTTGCAACCTCATGAAGAGAGGAAAACTCAATGGAGTTTAAAGAATCATCTAAATCTGTGCCAAACTCTTCCTCACTCCCTCCCTCCTTCTAATGAGTAGCTAGATTCACCTCTCTCTCCATGGGAGGGATCCCTTCCTCATGGTGAGTCAGGGACCTGAGAAACAACCTGCTCAGTGGAGGCCTCAATTAGGGGATCCATCTCTAGTTGCCCAAGTGCATCCATCACTACCTCGAGACTGGGGGGGGATTTAAGCTAACTGCTCAATCCCACATTGGGGGGTCATTGTTGCTCTAGATGTTGGGGGCACTCGTAATGCTGCATGTTAGTGAGGCAACCTCTCTGTCATGTGTCTTGGGAGAGGGGACTCAGATATAGTTGCATGCGCTACCTCAAATGGTGCATTCAAATCCTTGTATGCAACAGGCCTAGGATCCCTAACAACTATCCATCGTCTCTCGGCCTGCCACTCCTGCCCCTTGTCTATCTCCGTGTCTCTGTCTCTATCTCCTCTCTCTAGTGGCTTGTCTCCTTTGCTGCTCCCTCTCACTCCTCTTGCGAGGCATGGACCCTCCCCCTTCATTGTAAAAGGAGTTTGAGCAAGGCCTAGTAGTTTGTCTCCTCTACTCCATCTTGGGATAATCTATTATAATGTGGCTTACCATCCTATAGGCGAAGCACTGTCCTGAGAGACCAGTATAATATACCATCTAAATCATACACCTTTCATGCACTGATGGAATCTTAATGGCTCGAGGAAGGAAACCCAATGCTGAAGTAGGGACCATAACTCTAACTGCTAGGTATTGAGACTGTCCCTCCACCACCGCATCTACAAAGGTCCTATTCCACTAAATGGCATGCCCAAAAGCGTTGCCAATGTGGGGTATATTAGGCAAGAAATACTTGTTGAGGCTAGGGAGATGTACCATGATAGTTGTGCTATCTCCAAGTATGGAATAATCCTTGTCCTCAATCCATCTATCAAAGAAGACAACTACAATCCGAACATCTAAAGGGCTAGTTGCAAGCACTGCTACAAACAGCTCTAGTGTGGGGTCCTCAAGTTAGGTGTGTCCAACAGCTTCGATCATCTGGCTCTGTCTCTAAACCCCCTAGCTCTTCCCTCATTGTAGCGTCTCAAGAAGGCTTCTCTATCTTGTTCTATATGCCAATGTTGGATATCAAATGAAAAATAGAGAATCTTCCTATCGAAAACCTCCACAATTGGTCTACCCCTAGTTGACTAAAGATCAATTGTGCCAAGAGCAAAAATCAATCCTTGAGGGTTACAAGATCTCTAGGTCACTCAAGCTTTGAGCGAGCCATTGTCCACTTCATAGAAAAGCCATTGGAGAAAGAGAAATACATGAATATGTATGTCATATACAACAAAGAGGGAAATATAGTCCTTATGGAATACCATACCATTCTAGTGACAATGTTTTAGCTAGAGTCTAGAGTTTCTACCACCTCTTTCCGTACATAGTTCTATCACATTTAGGTCTCCTTTGCTTTCTACTAACGGGACAACACTAGACATGGTCCTAGTCTAGCATAGCCCCATCATAAAGTTATTCTTAGCATTGTTTCATAGGACACTTACTTATTTTAATGTTATCTTTATCTTATTGATGAGATGACATTAGACATGGATGTACTTTGAAGTTTGTCTCATAGGCCACATTGGCCTCATGTAGATGTTAATATTTCTTTCTTTCTTTCTTTCTCTCTCTCTTTTCATTATGAGTAATTACATTAATTACAAAAAAAGTATAGGATAACAAAATTACAAAGTGCAAGCTCTAAGCCATCATCTATGAACCAGATATAATGGATTCAATAATAAAAAGGATGAGAGTGCAAGAGGCACCCCAAGACCAGATAGACACAAGGGAACAAGATTTTTCCATGTGGGCCTATGCCTTTTCTACTAAAGTCTCCAACACACCGTCTTCAATGAAATGCCCCAATGCCTCAAAAGGGGTTGGTCATGAGGATGAAGTCACATCTATGGTGTGGAAAGTGGAACCTGGATTCTATTGATCCCATGGAGTAATGAATCGACCAGAAGCATGAAACACCAGTTGGGCCAGAGGGTCATGGCTGCGTTGTGGTGGTTGTCACTCTTTAGGAGGTTGTATATCCTCTCTTTGTGGGCCACGAGCACACAACGACTAGTTCAATTGTTGTTGCTGCGGTTGTTGTTTGGAGGCCGGTAGATCTTTGACAATAGTAGGAACTTGAGTAGTGGGTACATCAGATGATTGAAAGTAGTAGGAACTCAAGTAGTGGGTGCATCATATGAATTGTCTCAATGACGGAGTAAGTGTAGAGGGGATCTTGCGAAGTGGAAGGGTCAGTAGATGCTATGGGCATGGAAGTGTCCTTCACTTTTCCCTTATTGCGTCCCGGGCTTTTGTCATCCCTAGGTTTTGGATCTATAGAGGAGCTGGTTGCTTGCCTTTGGATTGAGTAGACTTAATCATCCACTACTCTGCAAAAGGTGGGGGCATATTGTAGCCTTATCCATGGGTAGATCTTAAGATGTAGCCTTTTTGTCTGGGCATTTGGCCATGAAGTGACAGAGTTGGCCACATGAGAAATAGTAGCTGTCAAAGGTACCCCACTTGAGCCAAAACCAAAGAGATCGTATGCTAGTGCAATATAGGAGCAACTATTGGGTTTCACTCATGCCTACGCTCACAGAGGAGTGTTGGTGTTCAATAGGACACTGGGACACTATTTACTCTCGATACGAGAGGTTTTTTTCCCCAGACTTACTCTCTTTTTTCGTATGTGCCTATGTTACACATTTACGTGCACTTATCATGTTGCACACACTTTCGAGTGTGAACACCCCTTACAACCCTAAGGTTTAAGGGTTGTACTTTGTACTTTCAGTTTACACTCTTTGAGTCTATTGCATTGGGTGTCGTGCTTCACTCTCCACATTGTCTACTACACTCTCAGTTGAGCTTGGATCCTCTTAGCCTCTCACATTTGGTATCACAGCTGAGTTCAACTCAATTCAGCTTTGCTTTGGTCTCATCCTCCAAGAGTGCTCCCGAGCTACCTCGCACTGTACCTGGTTCTAGAGACATGTAGCTCGACCTGTAGCCCCACCTGCACTGCCTATAGCTTGACTTGCTCCACCCCCAGTACTTGCAGAGTGCCGCCCTCTTGGTGCCTATCCCCCAGTGCCCGCCTAGACCGTGACTTGCAATACGTCGCCCTGTGGCAGCCCTTCCTGCCCCAGAGTCTGCTTGTGCAGCCCGTCTCCTTCGCCGCCACAAACCTGCCTCTTGTGCCGCAAGCTTCCCCTTGCGCCCTGAACCTGTAGCGCCGCCTAGAAGCACCTGCACCGCCACCTGATTGGGCCATTCTTCGCCTGGCTCCAGCAGCTCGCCACGCCTGCTGACCAGCTCTGCCTGCCACAAGTACGGCTATGACAACTCCCGATTGTCAAATTCAGGGTACGAGCACATTTTTTAATCAATTTTTTATTTCAAATCTTTATTTGCAGGAAAGGATTGCACCCGGGCAACATATCTCTACATTTACAAGTGTCTAGGACACATTTCACGCAGAGATTTTGTGAAAATTTGGGGCTTTGTTGTAAATTCAGAAATTGGCAAATGTACTACAGTCTCAGTCTCAAATAGACAGTTTTTGACAATTTTGGGGTAAGAAATTTGGGGCTTTTGCTTCTACAGTGTTGCTGAGCATTGAATGCACCTTGGACTGTGTGCATTATTACAAACAGTTTTGACAGGGTGTACCATAGTTTGCTAATTGCAGCAAGCTATTTGCTAGAATTTCTGAAAATTTTGAGATTTTGAGGTTGGTCCAGCTTGGACATTGCTCTTTTGCCTTCTTTTGGTATAGATTATCATGGCAAATCAGGGAGGAGATGCATTTACCTATGTATCCAAGGAGGACAGATTGGATGGTAATGACTACTCACTTTGGTTCTTCAAGATGAAGAATGTGCTAGTTGCGAAAAATCTTTGGGACTATGTCAGCGGAGAAGAAGTTAGGCCCGGAGTTGTGGCTCTTGCCACTCCTCCTCTAGGAGGGCGTGGACAACGGGCACCTCAGCCTGTTCAGCCTGCTCCACTTCAGCCACTTTCCTAAAGATCAGTAGCTCAAAAAGCATGGGATACATAGGATACACAGGCTTTGTCGCTGATTGCATTGGTAGTTCAGAGGTCTATCATCCCTCATATTAAGTCTGCAGCTTCTTCACGAGAAGCCTAGCTAACTTTGGAGTAGATGTTTGCTGGTAAGAATGAGACCCGCATCTCTTTCTTAAAGAAAGAGCTTGAGACATTGAAGATGGATGAGGGTCATTCTATGCACGATCACTTGAACAAAATTCAAGACTTGCGTAAGCAGCTTATGAATGTTGATGAGTACTACTCAAATGCACAACTGATATCTACTACATTGAACTCATTACCGCCCTTGTACTTGGCCTTTCATACAGCCCTAAGCCTCACCATCAGGATTGCCCCACGGCCGATTACTTTTCTTCAGTTAGTTAGTTTGCTTCTAGAGGAGGAGCCAAAAAGAAGCAACACTGATGTGGATGTCATAGCCTCTGAGCAGGCTTTTATGGCATGACAGAAGGGCAAGGCCACCCAAGTAAAGAATGCTCCGCACAGCTCTAGGACTTTAGGCACTTCACAGGGTAATAAAAAACAAGGGGGTACGCAAGCCAAGAAGGGCAAATGCCATTATTGCAAGAAGCCAGGCCACTACATCACTGAATGTAGAAAGCGCATAGCCAAGGAGAAGAAAAAGGAGTCTGGGATGTCTGTTTCTGATGCTCCTTCCATTGCTGCTGAGTCAGGACCCTTTGTTGCATACAGGGACTATTGCTTCTATACATGTAGTTATGACTCTTCTTAGGTTGATAGAGCATTTAGCTCTACTGAGGATGCAGACACTTGGTTTTTTGATAGTGGTGTTTCTAGGCATATGACATCTCGAAGAGATTTATTTGCTTCCGTTGGTGCAACTCCAGTTGGCAAGTCTGTACAGTGTGCCAACAATGCATCATACCTTGTTAGAGGTGTTAGGGAGATTGTGCTCACAGTCATTGATGGCTCTATTCTCCGCCTATAGGATGCTTTGTTTGTGCCAGGTATAAATAAAAATTTGCTATCTATTTCTTCTTTGGCACAATGTGGATTGCGGGTCACCTTTGATGATGACAGATACATGGTGAGAGATAAGGAACACATGATTTTGGTCTTGACTGGCACTCTATGTCATGGGTTAAATGAGATGGATGCTCTTTCAGTTGATCAGTCAGTGTACTTAGCGTCCACTCTTACTCCTGCTATGTTACAGGCCGAGTTATGGCATGCTCACATGGGGCATGTGAACTATGGTAGCTTGATGCTCTTACAGCCTACACAGATGCTAGATGGATTACCTCTTTTGGAGACACCTCCTGAGCACTTATGCGAAGGATGTATTTTGGGGAAAATGCATTGGTTTTTGTTTCTCCGTGATGTTGCTTTTAGAGCCACAGCCAAGTTACAGTTAGTGCACTTAGATGTATGTTGCCCTATGCAGACAAAGTCATTGACTGGATGTTACTATTTTGTGACTTTTATTGATGACTTTACACGTTTCTACTAGGTCTATTCTTTAGTTAAAAAGTCAGAAGTGTATGATGCATTTTTGGCTTTTGTAGCAGTTGTTAAGAACCAATCTCGTTGTAAAATAAAAACTCTCTCTTCAGGACCGAGGGGGGAAATATATGTCCTCTATGCTGAATTCTTTTTTGAAGCAAAAGGGCATTGTTCATTAGTTCACTACTGCTTATACTCCACAACAGAATGGAGTTGTAGAGAGGAAGAATCGGTCACTCATGGAGATGACCAGATGTATGTTGAAAGCAAAGAGCTTGCCACACAGTTTTAGGATGGAAGCCGTTATGTGTGCTTGCCATGTGTTGAACATATGCGCCACCAAAGCATTAAGGAATGTTACGCCTTTTGAGGCTTGGAACAGTCGGAAACCTTCTGTTGGGCACTTTCATACCTTTGGGTGTCTTGTATATACACACATTCCCCAGGTACTGGGAAAAAAGTTGGATAACAAGGTTATCAAATGCATTTTTGTGGGATATAGTAGTGAGAGCAAAGGCTACAAACTATATGATCCTGTCTCTAAAAAGGTATTTGTCAGTAGGGATGTATTCTTTGATGAAAAATCAGAATTATCCCTTGTTGGTTTTGACACATATCAGGCTGCCCGTGATGTATTCGAAGGGCTCCTGCCCATTTCATTTGGTGATTCAACTGGAGTTTCAGAAAGTAAACTTAATGTTTAGCCAGCTGTTCCATTGGAAAATGCAGAAAATCAGCCATTGGCTGATCTGAATACTCAGCAAAGTGCTGAAAGCAAGAGCTTGTGCATAGTCAAGAGGCAAGAAAAATGCGTCGTACTAGAAGGCAAGCTTGTATGCATGATACTGTACATACCATGGAGTTCGTCATGGTAGCAAGTATAGTTGATGATGAGGAGCCTGAATGTTTTGAGGATGTACAACATAGTGTGCATTGGATGGCAACAATGCAAGCTGAATTTGATTCTATCATTAAGAATCAAACATGGGATTTAGTGTCTTTTCCCATTGGGAAGAAAGCCATTGCAACAAAATGGGTATGAAAAGGAATGAAGATGGATCCATTTACAAATATAAGGCAAGGCTTGTAGCTAAGGGCTATGCACAGAAGAAAGGCATTGACTATGAGGAGACATTTGCTCCTACCTCCCGCATGATTACCATCAGGTCTATGGTTGCTTTGGCTGCCCACTTTGGATGGATTGTGCATCAATTAGATATTAAAATTACAGTTTTACATGGGGAACTTCATGAAGAAGTGTACGTACAACAACCATTGGTTTTGTAGTTGAGGGGTCCCAACACTTAGTTTGCAGGCTGAAAAAGGCATTATATGGCTTGAGATGAGCTCCTAGAGCTTGGTATGCAAAGATTGATGCTTTTTTACTCAACCAAGGGTTTATAAGCAGCTCACTTGAGTCTACCCTTTATGTATGTAAAGAGAGGGGATCCATGCTGATCATTTGTCTATATGTTGATGCCCTTTTGCTTATTGGGACACATGCTGATTAGATTTCAACATTTAAACAAAATTTGCAGCAAACTTTTGAGATGTTAGACTTGGGGTCTTTGCATTATTACTTGGGCATTCAGTTCATACATGATGCTGGAGGTATTGGTTTATCACAGTTAATATTCATTGGTAAACTCCTTGAGAGGTTTGGCTTACAGGATTGCAAGCCAGTCTGTACACCAATGGAACCTGGACTGAAGCTGTCATTGCATGATGATAGTGATTTGTTTGATATATACACATGCTCCAGTAGTTGGATGCCTTATTTACCTATGCAACACTAGGCTGGACATATAGTTTGCAATTTTAGCCCTGAGCAGATATATGCATCGGCCATGTATGTCACATTGGAAAGCTATTAAGCGTGCCTTTCGATACTTGCAGGGTACTAGATCTCTTGGATTGCTTTATGCCAAGGGAGGACCATTGCATTTACATGCTTACCATGATTCTAATTAGGCTGGTGATTATGATTCACGTCACTCCACTAGTGGTAATTGTTTCTTTCTTGGCTCATCTTGCATATCTTGGCTTAGCAAGAAACAATTCACTGTTGCCACATCGTCATGTGAAGCTGAATACAAGGCAGTTTTCACTACCACAGTTGAATGTGTATGGATTAGACGCTTGCTAGCAGATTTGGATGTATGTGTTACGGAGCCTACTCCTTTGTTCATTGACAATCATAGTGGCATTGTAGTGGCATGGAACTTAGTGTTTCATGCACGCACGAAACACATTGAGATACATTATCACTTTGTCAGAGAGAGGCTACACGCAGGAGATATCAGTTTTGTCTATTGTCCTACGACTAGTAATGTGGCAGACATCTTTACCAAAGCTCTTCCTCCTGACAAATTTAAAGCATTTCGCAATGCTTTAAATTTGATCTCCTTTGGTGGCAGATGATCCTTGTATTTTGATCACTCTTCACTCCAGGGGGGTTGTTGGGTTTTACTCACACCTACACTTACAGAGGAGTGTCGGCGATCAATAGGACATTGGGCACTTTTTACTCTCCGTACGAGAGGTTTTTTCCCCAGACTTACTCTCTTTTTTCGTATGTGCCTATGTTACACATTTATGGGCACTTATCATGTTGCACACACTTTCGGGTGTGAACACCCCTTACAACCCTAAGGTTTAAGGGTTGTACTTTGTACTTTCAGTTTACACTCTTTCAGTCTATTGCATTGAGTGTCGTGCTTCACTCTCCACACTGTCTACTGCACTCTCAACTGAGCTTCGATCCTCTCAGCCTCTCATAGCAACCAATTGGATCTCTTTTTGGTGGTATTCCATAGCATACACAGTCTATTCCAATTTTCTGCCTTCAAACTTGGGGGCACCCAACACATGAGCACTGCAGCAATTGCATCCTTGAGAAGGGCTCAGTAAACAGCTGGACAACTTGCCACTTCCACCCATATTGGACATCTATGCTTGAGTAGACATTGGAAGTCCACCATTGAACGCCATGAAACAATATCTACCAACTATTTATCAAAGAAGAGAGGTGGTTGATGGAGAAGAAAATCATGTGCTGAAGCAGAAAGGAGCACAACCTCATAGAAACGACACAAGCCTTTACGAAAAAAAAAGAAACCACACAAGCCGGCAAATGTCTTCTCAACACAATCAGCCTAACAAGAAATGTCAACCATTGACGAATATGGGTGAGCACTGGAATCTGGATGGTGAAGAAGATGATGGCAACTCACTCATGAAAAGCAAGGAGCACAACCCCATATAAACCACACAGCCAGTAAATATCTCCTCAACATAATTAGCCTAAGAATAAATGTCAACCACTCATGGATATGGGTAGCTTTGACTTCCTCCACTTGGCCACACTGTCATGCACCGACCGAACTTCATTAGCCTTTTCAGTAATCCATCTCTTATCCTCCACCATTTTGTGGTAAATTTGATTAGAGGATCGCTTTAGAAGATCGTGCGGTAACACAAAAGCCCAATCCAACCATGGTGACAAGGGTAAAGGAGTGGGCAAGGGGGAGTGTCTCCTAAGGTGGTCTTTCAAGGTCGACCAGAGTAATCTGTAATCTCTCAGAATTCAGAAGTATTGACGAATGTGGAAGAAAGAATAAACCCCCACCTAAAATGGGATAATAGCATCCGATCGTCTTCAAGCCCACTCGCGCCATCCCGTTAAATTTAGCCCTTTGCAATTTGCTTTTCAAGCCAATCAAGCAGCCTAGAAGTAGCCAACATCTCTGTTTGCAAAGAATTTACTTCTTTTCTGAAGGCTAGAGGGTGCCATACAATAAGGCAAAGAGAGTCCTGTCAAGATGCAATCAAGTGGGTGAGAAGAATGGACTTTGAAGTTTTAAACGGTTGGGTGGAATTCAAGATATTCCACCATGAGGCCTAGAAAGTAGTGTGCCCATGGGAAATGCCCACATTCTCCATAAAAAACATGGCAATATTGGTCCAAGGATGATGTTGAGCACACAAAGCTTGTAATAGAGCAAACCTCAAAGCTTTTGTGTGAATTTCCACATCCAACAAGGCAGCACCACCCAAGCACTTTGGCATAGTCACATGTTGCTAGGATATCCATATTTGGCCCATATGAATTCCTTGTTTTTTCATGAGCATGAAGCACATAGGTTGCACCAGCTCATGCAATGACTTTTGCATCCATGGAAGCAGTGGCAAAAAATATGAAATCATACTAATCATGATTGTTTGGGCCACTTTCAATTGCACATACAAAGGCCAACCTTGAGATTTCCGATACATAAACTTATCATGTATGCAGGAAAACATCCAATATAGCAAGGCTCGAGGATCCACATCCACCCTATGGGATATAACCCAGGTGGCGAGTAATCTCACCTCAAAGAACCACACCTCCCTGCCACCCCAAGTTATTGAAGTCCCTCTCTGTATGAGTGATTAGAGTAGATTTCTATGCATTGATATATAAGCCGAAAGCAAGACCAAAAAGCCTCCAAGTCTCCATTGCCCTTTCCAAGTTGGATCTTTCAACCTTGAGGAACATAATGGAATCATCAACAAGAGACTAACCCAGAAGTTTGTCTCCACTAGGAAGTGTCAATCAAACAATCTCTCCATCAATAGCCAACTCATTTAGTAGAGAGCATCGGATGTGTCACCAAAGCAAATAGTAAGGGATTAAGAAGACATCCTTGGTGAAGTGAGAGAGTAAGAGCGATCTCCTTAGTCACTCCCCCCATTAAGCATGATACATGCCAGTGCATCAGTGCTAATAGTATCAATAAGAGATACCATTCAAGGCCCAAATTCCATAACAGACATTAAGTGTCATAAAAACAACCAAATCACATGGTTGAATGCCTTCTCAAAATCCGGTTGATCATTAAAACTTATTGGTTAGAGGCTTTTGCATAATCAATTCCCAATTGAACATTGAGAACATTGTGCATGATGTTGCATCCCTTGATAAACTCATACTATTGTGGATGAATCAACTACAAAAAAACTTTTTGCAATCTATTCACAATGATTTTGAAGAAGATTTTATATAAGGATCCCATAACAAAGATGTGCCTCCACTGCTTCAAAGTTTAGATGAGGGAATCTTAGGTAACAAACAAATCACTATGATCTTTCAATCTGAGGGTATGCAACCTAACCACCGAACTTGTTGAAAAATACGGGCCAATGGGTCCTTAAGCTAATCCATGTATGTAGAGAATAATTCATTAGGCAAGTCATCCCAACTTGGGATTTTCCTGCGAGGCAGGTGAGACAAGACCTCCTCATTAATATTGGCCTCCATAAAATCTGCCCATTCAGGTTTCGCTTGGTCATGCACCATGCCCAAAACATAATTGCAGGTAGCATGAACCATATCAATAAGAATTTCTTGAGGACCCGACAAAGATTTATGATACTGGAGGTACATTTGTATGATAGAAGAAGGCTTAGTGACCACCTCATTTTGTCGATCCAACCATGGTTGCCTCCATATGTCATACGGATGGACTATACTGTACGGATCGTACCATACATACTCTACAAATTCACACCGATTTGTACATGATTTTGGATGCGTTTTGGCCACCCATCCTACGGATGAAAAGAGGCTATCTAGAACGATCTCGGCGCATTTGGCAAAAAAGGATAGGTGTTGGAGTTGGGGCTCATTTGCATACTCTCTAAAGTCTCACTCTCTCCTCAAGGCTCATCCCCTCCCTCTTGTCTCCAAGCATCAATCTCCCATCCCCTCCCTCTTCAAGCATCATCTCCTCTTCCCCCCTCCTCTTACCCCCATCCTCTCCATCCTCAAGCATTATCTCCCCACCCCATCCCTCTTCAAGCCTCTAAAGCTCTCACTCTCTCCTCTTCCTCCCATCCCCTCCCTCTTCAAGCATCATCGTGATTAGAGTGACAAGTCTCAACTCTCTCCTCTCCATCGGGCCTTGCCTTGACGCCTCAACATCATGACATGCGAGAAGCATGAGGCCTTCAACTTGCATGCCATCCATGTGGAGAAGGACATAAAGAAGTCCAACTTCCACCATTGGACATGCAAGTATTGCGGAAAGCGCTACACAACTGGTGCAACCCGGCTTCTTAACATCTTTCCAAGACAGGGGAGCAAGTTGCCGCGTGCAAGGCGATCCCTCAACACATTGCAGATGAGATTCTAGCCAAGATGAGAGGGGGACCCACTAGAGGAGGAGGAAGTGGCACATCGATAACCACACCCACACCTATGTCTACTTGTGAGGAAGCATCGAATGTAAGCGTAGCTTCGGTGAGGACTCCACCATTGGTAGTGCCGACTCCACATCCGCTTTTGGCTCCGACATTGGCAAAAGGCAAAGATTGGAGGCTCATGCAGCACCAGAGAGGCAATCTTCTCTCTCTCAAGCTCCCAGTCATATGCTTGGATTTGTTGTCTTAGAGAAAGGCAACAACTAGCAAACATTGAGATTGTACACATGGTGATCGAATGCAATCTTGCATTCAATGTCCTAAATTAAGAGCAATGGAGAAGGATGGTGAGAACCATTACCAATGTGGGCCCATGTGAAGGATAGAGCGGTGTTACATACAATGACATGAGGACGAAGAAAATTGATGAAGAGAAGGAGAGGATTGATAGAGCCCTTGATCCTATTCGAGCCGCGTGGATAAAATACGGTTGCTCCATTCTCAGTGAGGGATGGAGAGACCGTAGGAAACACGGCATCATCAACATACTCATTTCATGTCCACTTGGCACATATTTTTTGCGGGCCATAGACACCAACAAGATGGGAAGTAAAGCAGCCGGCACATTCATCTACCACGACATTTGGTCAGCTATCATTTTGTCTTTTTTTTTCAAGAAAAGAGAATTCTATTAATAACACCTCGGAGAAAGCCCCCTAAGGTAAATACAAAGCACAAGAAACTTTGTGAAGAGTAACTAAGTACATCAAAGATACAATGGTTATGTAAACAACCAGTCTGGTGGGCTAAAGTGCCGGACCATCTAAGGGGTAGTATGAAATAAGGTGTCTGAATCCCAAATCCGCAGGAAAGCCTCTCTTTTCTTTCTCATCCTCTCAGAGCTGTCCTACAACCTCTTCCATCTCCCACGGAGAGTGTGGACTATCTTTGTCCAAATCCTCGATAAAGACTCCCCAGTGGGTATATCCTAAAGATCAATGACCTAGCTACATCTAGGAGTCCATATGTACCAAGCTATAATGTTGGAAATCAGCTCCCATCTATGACAATGTTCCTGAGTCCACTGTGTCTGTGAGTAGTCTAGGGTAGGGATCCTGCTCAAATGTTGTCCAATGATGTGAGAAAAGAAATGCTCCCCTGAGCGTCCTCATAGCCGCATGCTGGACCTCTATCTATGACCCAAGCTATAGCCCCCCATGTCGCCACCATGGACTCCGCTATACCATGGAATACTATCCTAGGAGCTCTCCTCCAAATCTCGTGGGCTCTCAGACAGCCCCATAGGCAATGTCTCTATGTCTCCTTTTGCTCACCACATCGCACGCGTGCCATTGGGTCCCTACCATATCCAAGCCAAGTGCCAACTGCTAAGCTTCTATGGACTAAAAGCCATAGAAAGAGAGATATCTTCTTGGGCCTCAAGCTGTCATGTAGCCGCCTCCAAAAGTCATATAGGAACTCATCTGAGACTCCCTCTCTATGCCAATGAGGGGTGGCTGTAGACTGTGCTCTAATCTTGCTCATCTGTATCCTCCATCCCAATCTAGTAGTGTAGCCAAAGAAGGGGATGTCAGATGGCCTATCAAGGAAGGGATCCCTCCACACCCACTCTCCTGGATCCCGCTGATGTCTCTCTATAGGCCTCCTCTGGTATGCTCAATATCTCCATCCATCTATAAGACAAGTGGTTGGATCTGGGTCTATGTGCCATTTTCTTTCAAAGTGTGCCACTACTTTATTCTTTGTCTGGAGCAGCCCACTGAGTGCTGTAAGGTCAAGGTCCTCTTGCTGGAGGCAGCCATCCTCCTCAATTGTGACAGTGAATGTCCTGCCTCTGCTAGATGCAATGACTGCTAGAAGTCATTGCTAGAAGGATATCCCCTCTAGAGAAAAGACCAATCCAAGTCTGAGAGGAAGCTGTTTCAGTTTGCCAATCTAGTGGAACCCCTTCCATCACGGCCTCAATCATAGCCCTGGCTCCCCTAAGACCATGTAATCTCTGCCTTTGGGTCTCATGTGGTAACTCCTGAAATGCAAACCACTCCTCCACTGATGTAGCGATCTGTAAAGAGAATCTCCCGCATGATAAGTGTGTCCGCTGCCCAATGGCGTGGCCTGACTTTGACCTCAAATAATGATTAAAGAGAAGAGGCTTTCTCCTCTTCTCTTCAATAATAGTCGGGGGGAGCTTGTGGAGCCCTAGAGATACAGATCTGCAAGCTCTAATAATGGCCGCTGCAAATCTGACCTCGAAGCTCCTCCCTAAATCTCTGGTGCTGATCTCCTGAAATATCAAGTGAATGCTGGGCTGCCATGGTCCTCCATGTGTAGGTGTCAAGTCCTCTAGCCTCCCCATCAGAAGTTTCTTCCAGGGCTCCTCACCTGGAAGCAGACCCCTAACAATGAGCTTGACCAATAAGGCTTTGGTCTGACTATCTAGGTCTATGATCCCCAATCCTCTAGATCTAGGTTGTATGATGACATCCCGAGCCACCTTTGCTCTGGCTAGACTCCCATCTCCTCCTAACCAAATGAAGTTCCTAATGAGATGTTTCATCTGGCTAATACACGACCTAGAGAAAGCCCAACAAGAAGTGATGTACCACATGGTCACCAAAAGAACTTGGTTGGCAACCACTACGCTTCTTGCCAACGAGAGTCTCGCCGAGCTCCAATACAAAATCTTCTGTTTGATGCTCAAAAGGAGGGGTGCCAACTGCTACTTTCAGGTAATGTCAATCCCCACATGGCATCCAAGATATCTCACAACGGTCCCATGGGGAACCCATGTGAAATCCTCATGTGGTCTCGCCACTCTGGCTGTCTAGTGTTGCATACCCAAAATCCATAGGATTTGTGCTAATTAATTAGTGCTCCTGATGCTTTGCAAAATGTCTCCATGGCTGTTACAAAGGCTCTAAAGTTGCCCTCATTCCCATCCAAGTAAATTGTTGTATCATCAGCAAACTCCACATCAAGAAGCTCCTCAAATTCAAGGATGGATAGCCTAATGCCTCTGATACCTGTAGATCTGTCTCTCAAGAAGGAACTCATGGCCTCTGCTACAAATAGAAACAAGAACGGAGCAAGTGGACATCCCTATCAAATGATCTATAGATGTTGAATCTATCTCATCTTGCCCCTCCAGTCATGACCTAGCTATGTGATGAAGAATAGAGAGCCGCTATACCCTTGACCCACTGCTTTGGAAAGCCCATCCTCAGCATTGTGCCCTCCACGAACTCCCAATCCACGTGATCATATGCCTTGTCAAAGTCGAGAAGGAGTACAATAAGGTCTTGCGTCCTGGATCTAGCCAAGGTTGTGGTCTCCCAGAAGGTGAAGATGTTGTCCAAGATGCTATGTTCTCGCACAAAGCCTGTCCGAGTAGGGTGTATAATATTTGACATCAATGGTGCCAGCCTAAGACTAATCGCTTTTGCGAGGATCTTATAAGCAATTCCAAGCAAGGTGATCGGTCTCCACTGTGTGATCTCCAATCTATCTCCACTTCCTTTCGGGATAACATGAATCAACCCCTCAAAGAGTCTCTCTGGCATAGTCCCTGATGCCATAATCTCCTGAAAGGCCGAGTGAAGGCCTTTTTTGATAAGATCCTAGTAGCTCACAAAGAAGGATTTATCTAGTCCGTCTTCCCCAGGACACTTGCTTGAGTGTAGTGCCCGAAGTGCCTCCTCCAACTCCTCTGTAAATTGGGCCATCAGATGTCTACTCATCTTGTCTGTAACCACCCTCTATGTGCTTTGCCAAACTACTTCTCTATCTCTCTCATATCCAAGGGGTCTAGTGGTGAATCCTAGTAGGGATGTATAGTATTGTGTGGCCACATGTCTCGCCTCTAGAGGGCCCTGTGCAATCGATCCATCAGCTCTCCCGAGTCTCCGAACACCCTGTCTAGAGTGTTTAGGCCTTGTGGTGCGGAAAAAATCCCTATTAACCTTGTCCCCAGACTGAGTCCAAAAAGAGGCTCTCATGTGAAATATGTACTCCAATCTAGCTTCCTTCATGGAGTCAATCTTTGCCTTGGTGGTATGCATCCTCTCAACTATCCATTTGCATCCTGGTCGTCTCTTCTCCTCCCTCTGTAAGGAAACCAATGATGCCCTAGCGTCACTAGCTGCCCGTCCAGCTGAGAAGGGTCTAGATCTCCAACATTGTGTGACTGTGTCTCTAAGATCATCCTCATAAAACAAGTGCTTTGGAATCCTAACACTGGAAGGGGGTCCCCCTACTCTCTCAAAAAGAAGTATCTGAATCATGGGTGGTCCGAGAGGGTCGTGCCAGGTATGATGCTTGTAAGGCCGCCTCTGTCATAGGCCCAGTCATCCACATAAAATCGATCAATCCTAGAGAAAGTCTTGACTCCTATTGCCTTGTCTCTCCTAGGGAACTGAAGTGAGCCAGTAATCCTGTCAAACTCTGCTGTAAACCATGGGTCCTGGCCTCTAATCTAGAATAAAAACTCCTCCCAAGCAACCTGCTCTCCTCCCCTAATGATTTATGTGCATCTGCCTCTCCTGTCCTTGAGAGCCTCCACCATGTTAAAGTCACCCCCTACCACCCAGTGATCAACCTATGGTAGAGACTGACTGAGGGTGGTCCAAAATTGTCTCCTGTCTCATAGGCCATTCGGGGCGTAAATGACCAACAAACCAATGGGTGCCTCCTCTACTCTCACCGAGACCCACATGGCTCTCCCTAGAATCAGAATACCCCAGCCCTGTACTGACTGAGTCCACTGCTCCCCGACACATATGTATACTCCAGCCTGTATCTTCGTAGCACCTACAGTTGCTGCCCAGTAAGTGTGACTTTGACCTGTCAGTAGCTTCCCACAACATTTGCATATCCTGTCTGCCGAAAGATGGTGCTCCTGTAACATAAGAAAATCAATTGATCCTCCTACTAGAGCTCTATGCAAATCTTGTCGCATGAGGCTCCGGTTCCCTGCGTGAAGTGACGACCTCCAAAACCTCGTACATTCCATGAGAGTATCCTCATGGAGTGTGTCTCAACCTCTCGGACTAGTGTGGCTATACAGCCCATGCCTACCTCTGCTGCCTCTTACTATACATTGTCTTTTTAAGCTGTTGCTTTCATTATTATAATTTTAAATTCATGTTCCCCCAAAGCTTTCCTTATCATAATTTTGAATTTGTGCCATGTATGATGTGGTTGTAGGTGGGCCCGTCAAATGTGGTGCAAGTTATTACCAACAGTGCATCCACTTGTCGGCGCATGGGTTGCTTACTTGAGGTCAAGTTTCCTTTGATAGTGTGGACTCCATGTGCAAGTCATTGTTTGGACTTGCTCATGGAGGACATTGGGAAGCTCAAATGGGAGAAGAGGGTGGTGCATAAGGCCAAATCCTTCACGGTGAAGGTGAAGGTGCTTGTCATGTATTGTGAGCATAGTACTTTGAAGAAGTCTTCTTCAACTCACACTGCTTATATGTGGTTGTTGTTGGAGCACCTTTATAAGGTGTGGTCCCCGCCCTACGCCAGACGGTGGTGCCCACTCTATGGAATGCGTGGGATGAGCATCAGACAGAGGAGGCGAAAGCCATATAGCGCTTGTGCCTCGATGAATAAAATGGTTGAGAGTCCATTGGATCATGATTGTTGTGGCTTCCTTTTATAAGGTGTTACATATGAGTGATTGCGAGGGGTCCACCATGGGCCATCTCATTCAGTTCTTTAGGGCAGTATTGGAGGCATGGGCTGGCAAGGTATTCATGGAGTCACAGCATGCACACATCATTGATTTAGCAGAGAAGAGATGGGCATGGATACATAAGCCCATCCATCGATTTGCAACACTAATACATCTGGCCTACAAGCCTCCAACAGTCATGGATGATAGAGAGTTGCGTTCTAACCAGATTGCATATCTCACTCATGTGGTCCCTGTGGATGATCACAACACAATTCTAGAGGAGCTTGGATGCTAAGCGGATCAAAGAGGCCATGTGGCTTTTGCTTCTCCCACTTGTTGGAGAAGAGAGTCACTTGTGAAGTCTCTCTTTTGGTGGTAGAATTTTGGATATGTGCTGCAAACTCTTCAGCCCTTGGCCATGAGAGTCCTTGCTTAGGATTACTCTTTAGGTGCATGTGAGAGAAATTTGAGTGCCTATTCTCTCGTTCACACGAAGACTCACAATTGGCTTAGCATACGATAGTTAGAGCGGCTAATCTATTGCCGCACTAACTTGCGCATGATGAAGGCCATGATGACCATGGGTAGTCCAAAGCAAGTAAACACTTTATCGTTTTGGTTAAGTCAAGTTTAAATTTGTTGTTTTCAATTTTATACTTAACAATTTAGTATTTATAATCTTATGTGCATTGTGTAGGTGAATGTTGATGCATTCAAGTTGAGAGGCGATACTCTTTCGAGTGTACACCAAGAGGTTGATGAAGAGGAGCAAATCTTTGTGGAGCTCTATAGAAAGTCCATAGTAGCAGACACTTGTGACACTTGCAATCAGCGTGCTTGTGGGTGAGGAGTTCAACAAGTTTGAGAAGTTCGAGTTGCAGCAGTTGCTAGCATGGGCATGTCATTCAGCACCCTCCGAGATCGAAGAGGGGTGGTTCGAGTGGTTTGCAGACATATGTGAGGCAAGGCTCTAGTAGCTCTCATCTCATGCCTTATGATGACATCCCCCCCTTGCCTACAGTTACACAGCCATTGCCTACGGAGCCATCATTTGATGATGATGGTAACCCCATCACAGTGAGGATGAGTATGAGAGTGTCTCATTATCTGATGTCAAGGGGTCATCTTCAGACTCTCTTGATGAGCGCTCAGATGATGATGATGATGATTATAATGTAAGATGTATCATTGATGATTGTATCCAGATTGGCACATTCCACTCCTGACTCTTGAGTCCATCCTAACTCCTCCAACTCTTGACTCCTATGCCAGTTGTATCATCCAGATTGGCACATTCCACTCCTGAATCTTGAGTCCATTCTAACTCCTCCAACTCTTGACTCCTATGACAGTTGTATCATGTATGATCATTGATCTTATTTTATAATGGCATTGCTATAGCCTATTTTCACTTAAAACATGTGTCTCATCATTTATAGTTTTTTTTAAAATAAGCTAATTATTTTTTCGTACTAATATTGTACTGTAAATCATAAGGTAACATTTAGTACTGTATTTGATCATATTGTACCGTATTTTACCTCAACCATGGATCCAACAAGCATACTATATTCTCAAGCCCATATTTTTAGTGAAGCCTAGTATAAAACTGATGAGTTTGGCAATTACTATCATATAAGGCATCCAAATGGGCCATCAATTTATGTTTTGCATATTGCTCATCATGGAGATCTTGCACTCTACATTTCAACCATTTAGAGTAAGTGGATAGCTCATTAGAGGAGTCCCCAGCTTGTAGGGTGACAAAGTGTTCTAGCACGGAGTGGAAATGCTGTAATTCAGAGGTGGACATGGAATGGCCACGCTTGCGACTTCCAATACATAAACTGCGCTGCTAGTTTTTGTGAAATCCACTCCAGTGTTCCTTTGGCCGAACATCCACCCCCAATGGGTATCCAAGATGCCTGACAATGGAGCCACCGGAAAAAACGTGGCCCTGCCAGCCTAATGATTGTAAATCAGGCTCCGTGCAATTGAGTATGGCTGATTTAAAGGCATTGATGCGAAGACCAGAAGCATGACCAAAGAGCGTCCAAAGATCTAAGGCCTTTCGAATGTTGTCCATGTCCGCCCGCAAAATCATAAAGCTATCATCAGCCAGAGATTGGCTAATGAAGTGCTGTCCCAAAGGAAGAGACAAACCGGCCAGTTGAGCAGAAGCTGCCATTGAAGATAACATTGAAAGAACCGGGTGAGTTGCCAGGGCAAAGAAGAGAGGACTCAAAGGGCAACCCTGTCTCACCGAGCGTGCAAGGACAAATGGCTTTGTAACCCCACCATTGAGCATAACTCGTGAAGAAGCCACAGCACTAATGGTGTAGATCAACCGGGACATCCGAGTACCAAAACCCATAGCAGACATGAGTTCTGCAATGAAAGACCAGTCTAGATAGTCAAAAGCCTTTTCCAGATCCAATTGAATCAATACCACTTCCTGACTGGAGTGCCTCGCATAGTCAATAGCCATTTGCACATTTAAGATATTATGCAGAATGTTGCGGCCCTTAATGAAACCATATTGGAGAGGATGCACAATAGCTGGAAGGTGCTTGTGAAGCCGATTCGCCAGCACTTTGGAGAAGATTTTATACATCGAACCCATCAAAGAAATTGGTTGCCAGTGTTGCAGCATTGACGGCGAAGGGACCTTTGGAAGCAGTTTGATAAGGCCTTCTTTCCATGAGGAAGGCATGCCCCCTGTTTCCCAAACCTGCTGAAACATAGCCGCCAATGGCTTCACCAGCTGGGTGGCCGAGTTCTCAAAGAATTCATTGGTGAGGCCATCCCAACCAGGACTTTCGTCCTTAGGCAGGTGTAACAAAACATCCATAACCTCCTCCTCGCAAATATCTGCCTCCAAAGTAGCTTGCATATCAAGTGGAACCTGCTGTTGGACCACATCATAGAAGACCAAGCGTGCATGCTTAACCTGGCTAGAAGGTGACAGAGAAGAACCAAGAAGATCCATAAAATAATTTCTGCACATATTGACAATGGTCTGCGGATCAGTGACCATGCGACCTTCTGAATCCTGGAGTCTAGTCATATTTTCTCGAGTAGGAGAAGCATGCAAGGTGCACAAGAACTTATGAGACTCACAGGCACTATCTTGCAATGTGTCAGTCAAGTTGTGCAGCTTGGCCTGCTAATAAGATTTCAACTGAAATACTTGAATAAGATGAGCCAAACACATCGCCAGTGACAGCAGAAATTCATCATCTGGGGTGTCCACTAGCAGCGAAGGGACCAAAGCCAGTAAGTCCTCCGCAGCATATCGACGCCGCGAACAAATAGAGGCATGATGGATCCCATACTGCCGAGCAACCTGCCGCACATTAGAGAGCAGCTGTGCAAAGGAAGCCAAGCCCTCAGAGGCGAAGTCCAATAAGAACCTCTCAATCAATTGCTGCATATAGCCCTGAAAGATTGGATGCTTCAAATAAGACGAGTTGAAACGTAAAGGGAGTCTATCCAGCAACTACATAAAAGGTGCAATAGGTTGTACAAGCATCTCAAGCTGGAGGGGAAAATGGTCCGACAAAGCATATTGCTGCAAGACTTTCATTTCCAGCATCTCAGGAAGAAAATCATCCCCCTGCATGATATACATTCGGTCCAACCACGACCAAGTAGTTGCATATTGTGCGGAATGAAAAGTAAACCCTGAAGAAGAAGGGTGGAGCCAAGACCAAAGATCTTGCTTAAGTACATGAAGAGCAAAGGCATTCCACACCCGGCTTTCTGGAGCATCCATCACCGAATGCCCTGAAGTGGACTGAGAAGAGTCAACACACATATTGAAATCTTCCATCACAAAACCCCTTTTGCCAAGTGACATGGAGCTCTGCAAAGTCGTCCAAAGATCCCGTCGGGATGCGGGATCATTTGGAGCATAGAGGCCCAGCAACCATAAAATCTCTCCTTCAAATAAGACTTCGATTACCAGAAAGCGGCCTTGTACATCATTTTTAATAAGAACAGGCTGGTGTTTCTCATGGACAATCATAAGCATGCCCGAATAGTGCATAGCATGTGTCTCTGCATAAAACAGGCGGAATCCATGGCAATCCACAACTTTTCCTGCTTCACCGTGACTCTTGTGCTCAACCGCACACAAGACATCCCACTGGTTCTCATGCAAGACAGTCCACATGGCATGTTGCTTATGATGAGAGCAAATGCCTCGCACATTCCACATGGCTATCTTCATATATCTTCAAAAAAAGAGAATCAGGAAAGAGGCACCTGTTGCCTCGATTTCACCTTTTCCGCGAGAGCGTCCAGGACACCCTCATCTAGAAAATCAGCTAACACTGCAAAAGAATTCTAGCGGCCCGCTTTAGAGGTAGATGGAATATCCACTACCTTGGGAGTGGAACGGGGATAACGACGATCCCAGGGTGTAATCACATTACCTCTAGTATCAAACGCCAGCTTAGCAGGTGGGCCCTTTGAACCGTCTGTATAGACTTTCCTTGTAGACTGATTACGGGGGGTTAAAGGAGCCATAGTACACGCAGCATGCTGTGAAGAGAACATTTCTTTCCTGCACATATACGTGCGCACGGAATCCTGTGAAGCATTAGGCCCAGAATCCGCCAGGCCTGCATCCAACTTTTTACCTTTTGTTGGACGTGCCTCGATCCAATCATTGCTACGGGAATCCAAACCCAGGACCTGTTGTTTACCTTTATCCACAACATTAGGTGGCTGGGGGGCCTCTTGCGCCAGGGCATCAAGCACCATGCCATCCTTAGGCAGCACAACATGCGCATCATCGGAAGACGGTTCTCTCTTTGGGCATTCGCCATAAAATGCCCCAATTTACCACATGAAAAGCAGTGTCCTGTAAAGTTGCCCCATTTCAAGCGAAAGTGCAAAGGATGCATGCCAGAGCAATTGAGGCGAAGCCACGCAGGCCTTTTCCTGGCCGTGTCCCATAACATGCATAAACGGTTTCGATTCATAGCCCTTAGGCTTGGGGGAACCAGCACCGTTCCCACAACTGCCATCGCATCCTTTAACAATGGCCAATAGACCGCCGGACAATTTTCCACTTCCACCCACACCGGGCATTCTCGTTGAAGCAGGCGTTGGAAGTCTGCCATAGGGCGCCATGGCACAGCGTGGACCGAGCGGCGATCAAAGAATAATGGCAACTTGGACAGGAGCTCAGCTCGATGTGTCTCTGATTTCAGCAGCACCTCATAAAAGCCGCGGCTCCAAGAAAGATCTCCTCAACACACTCCCCTTGCAATAAATGGTGCAACCACTGGCGAATATTGGAAAGCACTGGGATCCTGCCAGTGAAGAAAAGTATAACGGCACGTTCATAAAACACCGAAAAAGACCGCAAGACTAATTTCGGGTCCACCGTGGCTTCCAGCACTTCATCAATTCCCGAGTCAGAAAAAGTTTGATGATTATGCTGGACATAATCACCAAGTAGAGTATTGGCAAAGTCTAGCAAATGCTCCCAATCAATTTCCTGCGAATCCACAGGATCAGAGGCCACCTGCACATAGGAACGTTCCTGAGGGCCCATTGTCTCGTCAGAAGTATGCTTGGAGCGTTTGCCCGCAGGCGGCAGGTCAGAACCAAAAGGCAGCTCCTCCGTGCACGGCACCATATCCTCCGGCTCCTCTGTATCAGAATCAGGGCCAAGGGCTGCCACCGTCCGGTCTATAAAATCCATATCAGGCCAGCCATACTGCTGTTCTCTCTCTCTCTCTCTCTCTCTCTCTCTTTTTTTTCGTAAAAGGTAATTGTATTAATTACGAAAAAAGTACAAGATTACTTGATTACAAGATACATGACGACAATCTAAGTCATCATGTGAAGAGGTTCTAAGTACTACAAGTTACAACGTCATGGCAAGGATACAGAGGAAATTGCCATATGCCAGGGACGTAAGTCCTCCCTAGAGAGCAAATCAGAATGCCGGAGAAGATCCAACTGCCAATACAAGAGGCCCTTAAGCCTCGCAATATGCCGCTGAACATTATAGGCGGAGTAAAAAAGAAAAGCATTCCGAATGGTCCAGTTATGCCAACAGCCCCAATATCGAAGAAAATGATACACGAGCTTCATATGTGGCTGTGCAGGAGCGGGGTATTTGGGCTGCCCGAAAACCCAATCAAAGGGGCGCAGGGTGAAACCAACCACTCCTTGCCAAACAGCCGACAAAAATAACCAGACTTTCTTTGCGATGGGGCAAGAAATAAATCGGTGGCGGGCGGATTCCACAGCAGTGGTGCAAAAGAAATAGTGGCCATTGGAGATTCGTCGCTTGGAAAGAGCCGAAGCAAGCGGAAGACCACCAATCATCACTCTCCAAAGAAAGACTTTACATTTGAAGGGTGTCTTGTTCAACCAGCTCGCCATCACAGTTTCCCTCCACCATGACCGGGATTTACGTAATCCCCATAAAGCATTCGCTTTGGTAACGAGCCATTGATGATCTTTAATCAGAATATGATACACTTGGTTAGTAGAAGCTTTGCTTAAAGTCAGCCGGCCTTGTAGGTCCCAATCCTGCCAGGGATGATCCGAAGCAAGGGCAGGAAAGGATTGTCTGCTCTGGAGCACCCTCAAAAGCTGTTCCCATAAAGGCCTATATCCACGAGGGATCTTGAAAAGCCTCCTAGCTGTACGAAAAGATATAAGCACATTGCGACTGGCAAGGGTGGCATCCGCAACTGAAGACAATCCCAAACGGGGCATCCGGTTGAATTGTGGTCTAAGTTCATGTTTACCTTCCCATGCAAGTAAACGCGAGACTGCCAGCAACTCCAATTGAAAAGAGTTAGTAGCTAAGCGATCCTCCGCTGGATGCCACTGAGCCTTCTGGAGGACCTGTTTCCAGGAACACACCAAATGAGTAAGCAGCGACAAAGAAGAACTGGAGAACCGCGAATCAGTATTAAGAACATGCCACCAAGAACTCCGGATTTGGGTATTGCCATACAGAAGCCCATGGCCCTCAAGGAAATAATGGGCTATATCGACCCATGGATGATGATCCGAGCACATGGCGCGGAAAAGCGACCAACGGAGTGCCTGCATGTGAGTTTGGGCATCTAAAATAGCTCCGCCACCCATGCGTTTGGGAGTGCACGCATGCGACCAAGAGATCCAGGAAATACCTGCATGCAAGGAGTCCTTCCATAGCATGAAACGAATAGACTGAGTAAGAGCATTCAGAGTGGTAGTAGTCCAGGGCAACAATGGCAAGAAATATGTGAGCATTGGCAACATAATTGTCTGGGCCACTTTGAGGCGAACATGGAAAGGCCAGGCTTGAGACTTCCAATACATAAACTTAGCCACCATTTTCTGAGAAATCCACTGCAGAAGCTGCTTTGGGGGAACATCAACACCCAAAGGGTACCCAAGGTGCCTGACAATGGAGCCACGAGGAACAACCAGACCCTGCCAGTCCAAGGACTGTAAATCCGACTCCGTGCAGCTAAGAATGGCTGATTTGAGCGCATTGATACGTAGGCCGGACGCCTGACCAAAGAGGCCCCAAAAATCCAATGCTCTTCGAAGGTTATCCTTGTCCGCCCGCAAAATCATAAAAGTATCATCCGCCAGGGATTGGCTAATGAAGTGCTGTCCTGTAGGAAGCGACAGTCCGGCCAACTGAGAAGAGGCTGCCATATGAGATAACATCGAAAGAACTGGATGTGTCGCAAGGGCAAAAAATAGAGGGCTCAAAGGGCACCCTTGTCTGACAGAGCGGGCAAGGATAAATGGCTCAATAACACCTCCGTTCAGCATGACCCGCGAAGACGCTGCAGCGCTAATGGTGTATATTAGACGAGACATTCGAGGACCAAAGCCCACAGCAGACATAAGTTCAGCAACGAAAGACCAGTCCAGATAGTCAAAAGCCTTTTCCAGGTCCAGTTGAATCAGTACTACCTCCTGATTAGAATGCCTGGCATAATCAATTGCCAGTTGAGCATTCAATACATTGTGCAGAGTATTTCGGCCCTTAATGAAACCATACTGTAGAGGGTGCACAATGGCCGGGAGATGCTTATGGAGCCGATTCACCATTACTTTGGAAAAGATTTTGTACATTGAACCCATCAAAGAAATTGGGCGCCACTTTGTCAACTTAGATGGCGAAGGAGCTTTTGGAAGCAGTTTAATAAGGCCTTCTTTCCATGAGGAAGGCATGATCCCCGTTTCCCACACCTGCTGAAACAAAGCCTGCAAAGGTTTCGCCAGTTGGGTAGCAAAAGCTTCAAAGAACTCATTGGTGAGACCATCCCAACTCGGGCTTTTATCCTTGGGCAAGTGTAACAAGACGTCCATAACCTCAGCCTCACAAATATCGGACTCCATAGTAGCTTGCATGTCCTGCGGAAGCTGATTGCGGACCAGGTCATAAAAACCCGAACGGGCCTGAGTAATTTGGGCCGAAGGTGGAGAAGTGGAACCGAGAAGGTCACGGAAATAATTCCTGCACATATGCACAATAGTCTGCGGATCCAGGATAAGGTGGCCTTCTGCATCCTCGAGTCTGGTCATATTCTCTCGAACAGGAGAGGCATGGAGAGCTCGAAAGAACTTATGGGTCTGACATGCACTATCTTGCAAAGTCTCCGTCAGATGTTGCAGTTTGGCCTGCTGATATGATTTCAACTGGAATTCTTTAATAAGATCAGCCACCCGCATGGCCAGTGCGAGCAGAAATGCATCATCCGAAGTGTCCATCAGCAGAGAACGAACCAAAGCCAGCAGATCCTCTGCTGCCTTGCAACGCTGCCGACAAAGAGAGGCATGATAGATCCCATACTGCCGAGCGACCCGCTGCACATTAGAGAGCAATCTTTCAAATGACGCAGTGCCCTGAGAAGAGAAGTCCAAGAAGAATCTGTCAATCAATTGCTGCATATAGCCCTGAAAGATTGCATACTTCAGGTAAGACGAGTTGAAACGCAAAGGGAGTCGGTCCAGAAATCGCTTGAAAGGTGCAATGGGTTGTGCAAGCAGCTCAAGCTGCAGAGGAAAATGGTCCGACAAGGCATATTGCTGCAACACTTTGATGTCGAGCATCTCGGGAAGAAAATCATCATTTTGCATGATATATATACGATCCAGTCGCGACCATGTTGTTGCATACTGGGCACAATGGAAAGTAAACCCTGTAGAAGACGGGTGTAGCCAGGACCAGAGATCTTGCTTAAGAACAGCAAGAGCCAACTCATGCCACATACGACTTTCCGGCGCATCCATTACCGAATGCTCAGATGTGGGCTGGGAAGAATCAACACACATATTGAAATCCCCCATGAAGAAGCCCCGTCTGCCAAGTGACAAGGAGGTCTGCAAAGTCTGCCAAAGCTCCCGACGAGATACCGAATCATTCGGAGCATAGAGGCCAAGTAACCATAAGATTTCCCCTTCGAATAAAATTTCAATCACCAAAAAGCGGCCATGAACATCATTTTTAATAAGAACAGGCTGATATTTGCCATATACAATCATGAGCACACCCGAATAATGCATGGCTTGTGTCCCTGCATAGAACAATCGAAAGCCATTGCAATCCACCACTTTTCCGGCTTCACCGTGACTCTTGTGCTCAACAGCGCACAGGACATCCCACTGATTTTCATGCAATACAGTCCACATGGCATGTTGCTTGTGGCGAGAACAAATTCCTCGCACATTCCACGTGGCTATTTTCATGTGTAGTTAAAACAAAATCAGGTACGAGGCACAGCTTGCCTCGATTTGACTTTGTCGGCAAGAATGTCCAGGACTCCCTCGTCCAAGAAATCCGCCAACACGGCAAAAGAGTTCTGAGGGACCAGATTTGGAAGTAGACGGCATATCTGCTGGCTTGGGGTTGGAACAGGGATAACGACGGTCCCACGGGGTAATGACGTTACCTCTAGTATCAAATGCCAGCTTAGCAGGGGGACCCTTTGGACGATCCGAATACATTTTTCTGGCGGGCTGATGACGGGGGGCAGAGGAAACCATAGCAGGAGCAGAGCGCTCGGAAGACAACATTTCCTCCTGCGCATATATGTACGCATGGAATTTGTGAGGTAGTAGGCACAGTATTTTCCATGCCAGCAACAACCCTGTTGCCTTTTTTTGCACGTACTTCAACCCAATCAGTGGCACGGGAATCCAGACCCGAAACCTGTTGTTTACCTTTGGCCAGAACTTGGGGCTGGTGGATAGCATCCAGTGACGGGGCATCACACACCATATCTTCCATGGGTGGCGCAGCATGGCCAACATTGGAGGTATGTTGCTGTTCCGGGCATTCAGCCATAAAATGCCCCAACTGTCCACAGGAAAAGCAATGTCCTGCAAATGTAAACGCCCCGAACAACGTAGTATGCTTAACAATTATGCTATTCGCTTGTTTTCGAGATTTAATATAAAAGAGAATGAACACTTAAAGCTGAAAATGAAAATTACTCACAAAATTACAGCCATGAAAATGTAAAAGTAATGGAGACAAGATTGAGGGTTGAAGATGGGCAACCCCCCCCGAAGGAATGCATTTCTGCTCAACCCAAGTCCCTTAGGGAAGAGCTCAGTTACAATCAACCTGAGAGTGAGAAGAAGTAATTCTCACTCTCACAAGATCATGCAAAGATGTACAAACACACATGCATTATCTATTATGCAATGTTAAGAACTGATTTCTTTACAGTATGAGGGAAGAAAAAGGGAAATTCAGCCTTTCTCCATCGTTGATCAGCAGTACATGGATAGGGCTTGTTTCTTGTAGCTAAAATGGAAGAAAGAGCTCGAGGAGGAGGTGTTGTAATGAATTTACAGGCTTGCTGTCCTGTAAAACAACAATGATAGAAGAGGGAATATGGAGGAATTTGATAATGGAGAAGTGGGGGATGATGATGGGGATGGATGGGGCCAGTTTCTGGCTATCTGTGGGTGCTGTACATGAGTTTACAGCAAAGAAAAATGATGATGAATGAAGAAAAACGAGCTCTTATTTATAGGAGAGGGGAGAGCTAGTACAAAAGGGGAAAGTGGAGTAGCACAAGACAAGTGTTCGGCCACATGTCATGAGATGTGACAAGTGGTGGGACACTTGGAAACTTGTGTGACAAGTGTCTTGACACTTGTCTCTTCTCTATGGCGTTCCTTTTTGGGTGAATACTGTCAAGAATAGAAACAACCAAATTTAGTAAGCACAGTCAGAGTACAGAACTTACTGTTTTTAGAATGACATCCCTATTTTTTAGGACTAGCATTTTTAGGCTAATTCGAGGCTCCTAAATTTTAGGGACCTTCTAAAATTTAGGGATCTCCTAAAATTTAGGGACCCCCCCAATATGGGTGTCATATGAAAGCTTTTTCCGTGTACATCGCAAAAATGGTATCCGAATCTTCATGTGACTTTCCTATGCAAAGAAATGTGCATTTCAAGCTTTCAGCCCACACATGCACATTATACAAGCATTTCATGATCATGCCATCTTGTTGATTGTAACTGTTTGTTCTGGTGGATCTAGCCCACACTTCAAGGCATCAATCCTTTCTGTGTGCGAGTCTAACCCTGATATGCGTGAGTTCTAGTCACAGGCGCCCAATCGGGTCATATAGGTGGAAGTGTGAACTATCTTTTCTCTAACCCACCGCGTGGGTCCACCATAACCTGTGACCACTCATCAGTGGCCAGCTCCAATGCACTTTTCTTTATATCTAATTAGTGCAAAGGAAATAAATTTAATAAATCATTATATAGACAAATTAATGAAAAAGGATACAAATTCTGTTTCTATAGAGTTGTGACAGCAAAATTGCCCCATTTCAAACGAAAGTGTAACGGATGCATGCCAGAGCAGTTGCGATTCACCGCCCGGAGACTGGGAGGGACCAGAACAGTGCCCACAGCGGCCATAGCATCCTTCAACAGTGGCCAATAAACAGCCGGACAATTTTTCACTTCTACCCACACAGGGCATTCACGTTGCAGCAGATGCTGAAAATCTGCCATTGGGCGCCATGGAACCACATGAACCAACCGGCGTTCAAAAAACAAAGGCAGTTTAGACAGGAGAGCAGCACGGTGCGTCTCTGATTTCAACAGGACCTCAAAAAAACCTCGGGAGCCAACAAAAATCTCTTCAACACATTCCCCTTGTAGCAGACTGTGCAGCCACTGGCGAATACGGGAAAGCAGCGGGATTCGACCAGTGAAGAAGAGTATCACAGCGCGATCATAAAACACCGAAAAGGAGCGTAGGACAGTTTTTGGGTCCACGATGGCTTCCAAAACATCGTCAGGTGCGGAGTCAGAAAAGGCTTCCTGATTATGCTGAACATAATCGCCAAGCAAAGTGTTGGCAAATTCCAGCAAATGCTCCCAGTCAACATCCTGAGAGTCCACAGAATCCGAAGCAACCTGAGCATAGGAACGATCCTGATCAACACCTATCTCTTCCGAAGTATGCTTGGTACGTTTACCCGCAGGCTGAATGTCGGGACCAGGGGGCATCTCGTCGTTGCACGGAACCATATCCTCAGGTTCCTCGGCATCAGAATCCGGGCCAAGTGCTGCCACTGTTTGGTCTATGAAATCCAGATCCAAACCAACCATCTTGTATGACGATTTGATCTCGAAGGAGGACTGACCCTGTCTCTCTCCCGCTCTCTCTCTCGCCCGCTTGTCTATACAGAGGCGCTGTCCAGGGGTGTACTCTGCAAGGACAGCTAATGAGAGCGGAGCTGTACCTGTCACCGTGCAGGGGCAGAAGGGCGAAACAAAGGCCTGGCGGTCGCAACGGCAGGACGGGACAGGCTGGGGTGCCGGGCAGGGATCCGTCAGGTCAAGGGACAGGGCAGCAAGGGCGGGTACCTGTCACCGTGTAGGGGTAGAAGGGCGAAACAAAGGCCTGGCGGTCGCAACGGCAGGACGGGACAGGCTTGGGTGCCGGGCAGGGATCCGTCAGGTCAAGGGACAGGGCAGCAAGGGCGGCCGTGGACATGGCGTCTGAAGCAGGGCGTCAAGGACGGCCGTGGACAGGGCGCCAGGAGAAGGACGCACTGACGGCGTCAGGCGCAGGGCGTCAGGAACAGGGTGCGAGGGGTTCCGCTGGCGGCGCAGGGAGAAGACACGAAGAAGGTCGACGACAGGCGGATCTGCAGGCGTCGACGGAGCGGACAAGACGCGAGTGGCAGGCGAGCAGCGACGGAACGTCAGGCAGCGACTGTGCGGACGCGAGCGAGCGAGGAAGACAGGCGGGTCTTCAGTCTGCGACAGCGCAGGTCAAGGCGACGGCAAGGCATGCCGGACCAGGCGATGGCAGGGCGGCACGAAGCAGGGGCACCATCGCGCTTTTCCTTCGTCTTCTCTTTTTTTTTTTCGTAAAAGGTAATTGTATTAATTACGAAAAAAATACAAGATTACTTGATTACAAGATACATGACGACAATCCAAGCCATCATGTGAAGAGGTGCTAAGTACTACAAGTGACAATTTCATGGCAAGGATGCGGAGGAAATTGCCATATGCCAAGGACGGAAGTCCTCCGTAGAGAGCAAATCAGAACGATGGAGAAGAGCTAACTGCCAATACAAGAGGCCCTTAAGCCTCACAATATGCCGCTGAACATTATGGGCGGAGTCAAACAGAAAAGCATTCCGAATGGTCCAGTTATGCCAACAGCCCCAGTATCGAAGAAAGTGATACATGAGCTTCATATGTGGCTGTGCGGGAGTAGGGTATTTGGGCTGGCCCAAAACCCAATCAAAGGGGTGCAGTGTGATACCAACCACCCCTCGCCAAACGGCCGACAAAAATAACCAGACTTTCTTAGCGACGGGGCAAGAAATAAATCGGTGGCGGGCGGATCCCATAGTAGTGGTGCAAAAGAAACAGGTGCCATTGGAGATTCGTCGCTTGGAAAGAGCCGAAGCAAGCGGAAGACCCCCAATCATCACTCTCCAAAGAAAGACTTTGTATTTAAAGGGTGTCTTGTTGACCCAGCCCTCCATCACAGTTGCCCTCCACCATGACCGGGATTTACGCAATCCCCATAAAGCATTCGCTTTAGTAACTAGCCATTGATTATCTTTAACCAGAAGATGATACACTTGGTTAGCAGAAGCTTTGCTCAAATGCAGCCGGCCTCGTAGGTCCCAATCCTGCCAGGGATGATCCAAAGCAAGAGCAGGAAAGGGTTGTCTGCTCTGGAGCACCGTCAAAAGCTGTTCCCATAAAGGCCTATATCCACGAGGGATCCGGAAAAGCCTCCTAGCAGTACGAAACGATATAAGCACATTGCGACTGGCAAGGGTGGCATCCGCAACTGAAGATAAGCCCAAACGTGCCATCCGGTTGAATTGTGGTCTAAGCTCATGTTTACCGTCCCACGAAAGTAAACGCGAGACTGGCAGTAATTCCAATTGAAAAGAGTTAGTAGCCAAGCGATCCTCCGTTGGGTGCCACTGAGCCTTTTGAAGGACGTGTTTCCAGGAACACACCAAATGAGTAAGCAGCGATGAAGAAAAACTGGAAAACCGCGAATCAGCATTAAGAACGTGCCACCAAGAACTCCGGAGTTGGGTATTGCCATGCCGAAGCCCATGGCCCTCGAGGAAATAACGGGCGATAGCGACCCACGGATGATGATCATCCGAGCACATGGCGCGGAAAAGGGACCAACGAAGTGCCTGCATGTGAGTTTGGGCATCTAAAATAGCTGCGCCACCCATGCGTTTGGGGGTGCACGCATGCGACCACGAGATCCAGGAAATACCTGCATGCAATGAGTCCTTCTTCCATAGCATGAAGCGAATAGACTGAGTGAGAGCATTCAGAGTCGTAGGAGTCCAGGGCAACAATGGCAAGAAATATGTGAGCATCGGCAACATAATTATCTGGGCTACTTTGAGGCGAACATGAAAAGGCCAGGCCTGAGACTTCCAGTACATAAACTTGGCCACCATTTTCTGAGAAATCCACTGCAGAAGCTGCTTGGGGGGAACATCAACACCGAAAGGGTATCCAAGATGCCTGACAATGGAACCTCAAGGAACAACCAGACCCTGCCAGTCCAAGGACTGCAAATCTGACTCCGTGCAGCTTAGAATAGCTGATTTGAGCGCATTGATACGAAGTCCTGACGCCTGACCAAAGAGACCCCAAACATCCAATGCTTTTCGAAGGTTATCCTTGTCCGCATGCAAAATCATAAAAGTATCATCCACCAGGGATTGGCTAATGAAGTGTTGTCCTGTAGGAAGCGACAGTCCGGCCAACTGGGAAGAGGCGGCCATATGTGATAACATGGAAAGAACTGGATGTGTCGCAAGGGCAAAGAATAAAGGGCTCAAAGGGCACCCCTGTCTGACAGAACGGGCAAGGACAAATGGCTCAGTAACACCTCCGTTCAGCATGACTCGCGAAGACGCCGCAGCACTAATGGTGTAGATCAGACGAGACATCCGAGCACCAAAGCCCATGGCAGACATAAGGTCAGCAACGAAAGACCAATCCAGATAGTCAAAAGCCTTTTCCAGGTCCAGTTGAATCAGTACCACCTCCTGATTAGAATGCCGGGCATAATCAATGGCCAATTGGGCATTCAAAACATCGTGTAGAATATTTCGGCCCTTAATGAAACCATACTAGAGAGGGTGCACAAGGGCAGGGAGATACTTATGGAGCCGATTCGCCATTACTTTGGAAAAGATTTTGTACATTGAACCCATCAAAGAAATGGGGCGCCACTGTGTCAACTTAGATGGCGAAGGAACTTTTGGAAGCAGTTTAATAAGTCCTTGTTTCCATGAGGGAGGCATGATCCCCGTTTCCCACAGCTGCTGAAACAAAGCCTGCAATGGTTTTGCCAGTTGGGTAGCGAAAGCTTCAAAGAACTCATTGGTGAGACCATCCCAACCCGGACTTTTATCTTTGGGCAAGTGTAACAAGACATCCATAACCTCTGCTTCACCAATATCTGACTCCAGAGTAGCTTGCATGTCCTGCGGAAGCTGATTGCGGACCAGGTCATAAAAAACCGAACGGGCCTGAGTAATTTGGGCTGAAGGTGGAGAAGCGGAACCGAGAAGGTCACGGAAATAATTCCTGCACATATGCACAATAGTCTGTGGATCCAGGATAAGGTGGCCTTGTGCATCCTCGAGTCTGGTCATATTCTCTCGAGCAGGAGAGGCATGGAGAGCTCGAAAGAACTTATGGGTCTGACATGCACTATCTTGCAAAGTCTCTGTCAGATGTTGCAATTTGGCCTGCTGATACGATTTTAACTAGAATTCTTTAATAAGATCGGCCACCCGCATGGCCAGTGCAAGCAGAAATGCATCATCCCGAGTGTCCACCAGCAGGGAGCGAACCAAAACCAGCAGGTCCTCCGCTGCCTGTCGACGGCGCCGACAAAGAGAGGCATGATAGATCCCATATTGCCGAGCAACCCGCTGCACATTAGAGAGCAATTTTTCAAATGACGCAATGCCCTGAGAGGAAAAGTCCAAGAAGAATCTGTCAAGCAATTGCTGCATATACCCCTGAAAAATTGTATGCTTTAAGTAGGACGAGTTGAAACGCAAAGGGAGTCTCTCCAGAAATTGCTTGAAAGGGGCAATGGGTTGTGCAAGCAACTCGAACTGCAGAGGGAAATGGTCCGACAAGACATATTGCTGCAACACTTTTATTTCGAGCATCTCAGGCAGAAAATCATCATTCTGCATGATATATATACAGTCCAACCGCGACCATGTTGTGGCATACTGGGCCGAATGGAAAGTAAAGCCTGGAGAAGACGGGTGTAGCCAGGACCAAAGATCTTGCTTAAGAACAGCAAGAGCCAACTCTTGCCACATACGACTTTCCGGCGCATCCATGACCGAGTGCTCCGATGTAGACTGGGAAGAATCAACACACATATTGAAATCCCCCATGAAGAAGCCCCGTCTGCCAAGTGACAAGGAGGTCTGCAAAGTCTGCCAAAGCTCCCGGCGAGATAACGAATCATTCGGAGCATAAAGGCCAAGTAACCATAGGATTTCCCCTTCGAATAAGATTTCAACCACCAAAAAGCGGCCATGAACATCATTTTTAATAAGAACAGGCTGATATTTGGCATGTACAATCATGAGCACACCCGAATAATGCATGGCCTGTGTTCCGGCATAGAACAAACGAAAGCCATGGCAATCCACAACTTTATCGGCGTCACCGTGACTCTTGTGCTCAACAGCGCACAGGACATCCCACTGATTCTCATACAATGCCGTCCACATGGCATGTTGCTTGTGGCGAGAACAAATTCCTCGCACATTCCACGTGGCCATTTTCATGTGTATACAAAACACAATCAGGTACGAGGCACAGCTTGCCTCGATTTGACTTTGTCGGCGAGAATGTCCAGGACTTCCTCATCCAAGAAATCCGCCAACACCGCAAAAGAGTTCTGAGGGCCAGATTTGGAAGTAGACGGCATATCTGCTTGCTTGGGGTTGGAATGTGGGTAACGACGGTCCCACGGAGTAATGACGTTGCCTCTGGTATCAAAAGCCAGCTGTGCAGGTGGACCCTTTAGACGATCCGAATACATTTTCCTGGCGGGCTGATGACGGGGAGCTGAGGAAACCATAGCAGGCGCAGAGCGCTCGGAAGACATCATTTCCTTCCTGCGCATGTATGTTCGCATGGAATCTTGTGAGGTAGTAGGCACAGTACTCTCCATGCCAGCACCAATCCTGTTGCCTTTTTAGGCACATACTTCAACCCAATCAGTGGCACGGGAATCCAGACCCGAAACCTGTTGTTTACCTTTGGCCAGAACTTGGGGCGGGTGGATAGTATCCAGCGACGGAGCATCACACACCATATCTTCCATGGGCGGAGCAACATGACCCGTATCTGAAACGTGTTGTTGCTCGGGGCATTCAGCCATAAAGTGCCCCAACTGTCCACAAGAAAAGCAATGGCCTGCAAAATTGCCCCATTTCAAACGAAAGTGTAACGGATGCATGCCAGAGCAATTGAGGCGTAACCAAGCAGGCCGTTTCCTTGCAGTATCCCATAACATGCACAAGCGGTTGCGATTCACAGCCCTGAGACTGGGAGGGACTAGAACCGTGCCCACAACGGCCATAGCATCCTTCAATAGCGGCCAATAAACAGCCGGACAATTTTCCACTTCTACCCACACAGGGCATTCACGTTGCAGGAGGCGCTGGAAATCTGCCATCGGGCGCCATGGAGCCACATGAATCAACCGACGATCAAAAAACAAAGGCAGTTTAGACAGGAGAGCAGCACGGTGCGTCTCTGTTTTCAAGAGGACCTCAAAAAAACCTCGGGATCCAACAAAAATCTCGTCAACACATTCCCCTTGTAGCAGACTCTGCAACCATTGGCGAATACGGGAAAGCAGCGGGATTCGACCAGTGAAGAAGAGTATCACCGCGCGATCATAAAATACCGAAAAGGAGCGTAGGACAGTTTTTGGGTCGACGGTAGCTTCCAGAACATCGTTTGGAGCAGAGTCAGAGAAGGCTTCCTAATTATGTTGAACATATTCACCAAGCAGAGTGTTGGCAAATTCCAACAGATGCTCCCAGTCCAACTCCTGAGAGTCCACAGAATCCGAAGCAACCTGCGCATAGGAACGATCCGGAGTAACACCTATCTCTTCCGGGGTATGCTTGGTACGTTTACCCGTAGGCTGGATGTCAGGACCCGGGGGCAATTCTTCAGTGCATGGAACCATATCCTCCGGTTCCTCAGCATCAGAGTCCGGGCCAAGTGCTGCCACCGTTTGGTCTATGAAATCCAGATCCAAACCAGCCATCGTGTATGACGAGCTGATCTCGAAGAAGGGCTGACCGTCACTGCAGATCAGGACCGCTCTCTCTCTCTCCCTCTCTCTCTCTCTCTCTGTAGATCAATGGGCACACTGTCCGGGACGCTGCCTCTCTGACAACGGTCAGATTTAGGGTTTACAGGAGCTGGATGTCGTTCTTCAGGCCCTATGTGAAAACTCTCTGCACAGGTGCACTAGCTGTGAACCGTCTTCTGGCTCTCGTTGTCGTTCAGTCAGACGCCACAGGAAGGAAGGAGGACAATGTGCCAGTCAACGTGTAGTATATTCAAGGACGGCAGGGGCAGGTCGCTTTTTACAGGCAGGGTAGGCGTGACCGTCCGCAGGACTGAAAAGAGGAAGGAAGACTGCGCACGACCCTCCTCAGGCACTGTCGCTCTTGATCTGTGACTGCCGCAGCCCTGTGGAAACGCAGATCCCACACGTCTACAGGACGACTAGGGTTATTCAGCTCGCTGACAGGCAGAACACGATGGCGCACTGGCGGGCACGGGCATCGACGGCGAGTTCTGAGCTGCCACAGGTAGATGCCCGCGTGCAAGAGGACATTCGCAGGCAAGACGCGATGATACAGGCGATTTAGGGCTTCGTCTGATGGCGCAGGGACAGCACGCTAAGGATCGCCATCTCCACGCGCCGCGCCAGTCTTCTCTCGTCGACCTCACACACACTCTCTCTCTCTCTCTCTCTCTCTCTCTCTCTCTCTCTCTCTTACTCACTCACTGTTCCACTCGCTCTGTCTCTCTCTCTCTCTCTCTCTTTTTTTTTTTTCGTAAAGGGTAATTGTATTAATTACGAAAAAAGTACAAGTTTACTTGATTACAAGATACATGATGGCACTAAGCCATTATGTGAAACAGTTCTAGTTCTAAGAATTACAAGGTCATGGCAAAGATATAGAGGAAATTGCCATATGCCAGGGATGGAAGTCCTCCGGGGAAAGTAAGTCAGAATGCTGAAGAAGATCGATCTGCCAATACAAGAGCCCCTTAAGCCAAACAATATGCCGCTGAACATTACAGGCGGAATCAAAAAGAAAAGCATTCCGAATGGTCCAGTTGTGCCAACAGCCCCAATAGCGAAGAAAGTGAAACACTAGTTTCATATGTGGCTGTGCCGGTGTTGGGTATTTGGGCTGCACAAAGACCCAATCAAAGGGCCTTAACGAGAAACCAACCACTGCTCTCCAAACGGCTGACAAGAACGACCATATTTTCTTAGTGATAGGGCGAGAAATAAAGCGGTGACGGGCAGATTCGACACTGGTGGTGCAAAAGAAACAATTGCCATTGGATATTCGTTGCTTGGAAAGAGCAGAAGCAAGTGGAAGACCCCCAATCATCACCCTCCAAAGAAAAACCTTATATTTGAAGGGTGTCTTGTTCAGCCACCCTTCCATCACAGTTGCCCTCCACCATGACCGGGATTTACGCAATCCCCATAGCGCATTAGCTTTAGTGACCAGCTAGTGATGATCTTTAATCAGGAGATGATAGACCTGGTTAGCGGAAGCTTTATCTAAACTCAGCCGGCCTTCAAAGTCCCAATCCTGCCAAGGACGATCCGAAGCAAGGGCGGGAAAGGGTTGTCTGCTCTGGAGCACCCTCAAAAGCTGTTCCCATAAAGGCCTATATCCACGAGGAATCCTAAAGATTCTCCTGGCTGTACGAAATGATATTAGCACATTGCGACTGGCAAGGGTGGCATCCGCGACTGAAGTTAAGGCCAAACGTGCCATATGGTTGAATTGTGGTCGAAGCTCTTGTTTACCTTCCCATGAAAGTATCCGCGAGACTGCCAGCAATTCCAGTTGAAACGAATTAGCAACCAAGCGATCCTCCGCTGGATGCCACTGAGCCTTCCGGAGGACCAGTTTCCAGGAACATACCAAATGGGTAAGCAGGGATGAAGAGGAACAAGCGAATCGGGAATCGGCATTAAGGACATGCCACCACGAACTCTGGATTTGGGTATTGCCATGCCGAAGCCCCTGCTCCTCAAGGAAATAATGGGCTATAACGACCCACGGATGATGATCTGAGCACATAGCACGGAAAAGAGACCAACGGAGGGCCAGCATGTGAGTTTGGGCATCCAAAATAGCTCCTCCACCCATGCGTTTGGGGGTGCACGCATGCGACCAAGAAATCCAGGAAATGCCTGCATGCAAGGAATCTTTCTTCCATAACATGAAACGAATAAACTGAGTCAGAGCATTCAGAGTAGTAGTAGTCCAGTGCAGCAAGGGCAAGAAATATGTGAGCATCGGCAACATAATTGTCTGGGCTACTTTGAGGCGAACATGGAATGGCCAAGCCTGAGACTTCCAATACAAGAACTTAGCTGCCAGTTTCTGAGAAGTCCACTGAAGAAGCTGCTTTGGTGGAACATCAACACCCAAGGGGTAGCCAAGATGTCTGACAATGGAACCACGAGGCACAACGATACCCTGCCAATTCAATGACTGCAAATCCGACTCCGTGCAGCTGAGAATGGTTGATTTCAACGCATTGATGCGAAGGCCGGAAGCCTGACCAAAGAGATCCCAAACATCCAATGCTTTGCGAAGGTTATCCTTATCCGCCCGCAGAATCATAAAACTGTCATCAGCCAAGGATTGACTAATGAAATGTTGTCCAGAAGGAAGCGACAATCCAGCCAACTGAGTGGAAGCGGCCATGTGAGATAACATCGAAAGAATCGGATGAGTCGCAAGGGCAAAGAAGAGCGGGCTCAATGGACACCCCTGTCTGACAGACCGGGCAAGGGCAAATGGCGCGGTAACGCCTCCATTCAACATGACTCGCGAAGACGCCGCTGCGCTGATGATGTAGATCAGTCTAGACATCCGATCACCAAAGCCCATAGCAGACATAAGCTCTGCAACAAAAGACCAGTCCAGATAGTCGAAAGCCTTTTCCAAGTCCAATTGAATCAGTACGACCTCCTGATTAGAATGCCGTGCATAATCAATCGCCAGTTGCGCATTTAACACATTGTGCAGAATGTTTCGGCTCTTAATAAAACCATATTGAAGTGGATGCACAATGGCAGGGAGATGCTTGTGGAGCCGATTCGCCATCACTTTGGAAAAGATTTTGTACATAGACCCCATTAAAGAAATTGGGCGCCAATGGTTCAACATAGACGGCGAAGGAACCTTCGGAAGCAATTTAATAAGTCCTTCTTTCCATGAGGAAGGCATAATCCCCGTTTCCCACACCTGCTGAAACAAAGCCGTTAATGGTTTCGCCAATTGGGTAGCAAAAACCTCAAAGAACTCATTGGTGAGACCATCCCAACCAGGACTTTTATCCTTGGGTAAGTGTAACAAAACATCTACAACCTCCGCCTCACAAATATCTGACCCCATAGTGGCTTGCATGTCTTGCGGAACCTGATTACGAACCAGGTCATAAAAGACTGAACGGGCCTGAGTAGTTTGGGCTGAAGGTGGCGAAGTGGAACCAAGAAGATCAATGAAATAATCCCTGCACATATGCACAATAGTCTGCGGATCAAGGACCAGTTGCCCGCCTGCATCCAGAAGTCTAGTCATATTCTCTCGAGCAGGAGAGGCATGGAGGGCTCGAAAGAATTTATGAGTCTGACACGCATTATCTTGCAAAGTCTCCGTCAGATGCTGCAGTTTGGCCTGCTGATACGATTTCAACTGAAATTCTTGAATAAGATGAGCCACACGCATTGCCAGTGCTAGTAAGAACGCATCATCTGGAGTATCCATCAGCAGAGAACGGGCCAAAGCCAGCAAGTCCTGGGTGGCTTGTCGACGCTGTCGACAAAGAGAGGCATGATGGATTCCATACTGGCGAGCAACCCGCTGCACATTAGAGAGCAATCTTTCAAAGGAGGCAGTGCCCTGAGAATCAGGGCAGCTATGTGCAGAAAGATAAACAAGAATCACGGAGACTTAGTGGACCAGAAACATCATCTCGTACTACATCTACAGTGAGCCCTTGGTCTGGGAGACTAAGGAGTAGCCCCACATCTTCAGGTGGATCTATAAGTGTTGTAGGGAAGGACAAAGGAAAGAAGAAAGTACTCGATGGTAATGATGCATCTACCAGCTAAAATCATCACACTCTAGTTTATCCTAATATTTTTTAGCTAAAATAATATTTGATCATTTTCTTAGGCTTTGTTAGGATTTTTATAAAATAATATGCCAATAAATAAATTGTACATGTATGATATAATAATCATGCATTCAAAAGCCCTTATGAAAACATAATAAATCCACATTGATGAAATATCAGTAATAAATAATCATTGTGCACTAACTTGTGCTGCACTCAAAATTAATAATCCAACAATCGCTATGACATAAAACACATTAATTTACCCACTAATGTCCACCTTGCACAATGCAACTAGTGCCGAATCTATTAAACAATGCTCCTTCACATAAGTTAAGCACATATATGAGTACAAAGAAAAATAACGATTTTGGAAATATATAGTCTGTTCCCAAAGACAAAAAAAACCCATCAAGTCTACCCTCGACTAGCATTGGGGACTTTCGGGAGATTCACTTAGGCTCAAAGGGGGTAATCTAGCCCTAACACACCCAAAAAATTACTTCTAGAGCTCCCCTAGGTCCTTGCCACCTCATAGCATACAACAAGTCCCTATGGAGAGACTTTTCATATCTGGTGTCAATCTTAGCAATTCAAGTGGTAATCCAGCTTCCTTGGTGAAGAGCTAGTGTATCTAACTTTGGGGAAGGTCTAGTACATGCATCCAATAATTAACCTATTCTTAGTATCAACAAACAACGAAAACATTTCTTTTAATGCGACAAGCAACCAGTAAGAATCTATCAATCAATTGCTGCATATAACCCTGAAAGATTGCATGCTTCAAATAAGAGGAGTTAAAACGCAAAGGGAGCCGGTCCAGAAATCGCTTGAAAGGTGCAATGGGGTGTGCGAGCATCTCAAGCTGCAGAGGAAAATGGTCCGACAATGCGTATTGCTGCAAGACTTTCATTTCAAGCATCTCAGGGAGGAAATCATCATTCTGCATGATGTATATGCGGTCCAGCTGCGACCAAGTTGTTGCATACTGAGCGGAATGGAAAGTAAACCCTGTAGAAGAGGGGTTCAGCCAGGACCAGAGATCTTGCTTAAGAACAGCAAGAGCCAACTCATGCCACCTACGGCTTTCCGGCGCATCCATCACCGAATGCTCCGAGGTGGACTGCGAAGAATCAACACACATATTGAAATCGCCCATGAAGAGGCCCCGTCTGCCAAGTGACAAAGAAGTCTGCAAAGTATGCCAAAGCTCCCGGCGCGATAAAGGATCATTCGGTGCATAGAGACCAAGTAACCATAAGATTTCTCCATCTAGTAAAATTTCAATCACCACAAAGCGGCCATGCACATCATTTTTAATAAGAAGAGGTTAATATTTTTCGTGTACAATCATGAGCACACCAGAATAACGCATGGCCTGTGTCCCTGCATAGAACAGACGAAAGCCATGACAGTCTACAACTTTTCCAGCTTCACCGTGACTCTTGTGTTCAACAGCACACAAGACATCCCACTGATTCTCATGCAATACAGTCCACATGGCATGTTGCTTATGGCGAGAACAGATTCCTCGCACATTCCAAGTGGCTACTTTCATGGTTTTTGTAAAAGAAAATCAGGTACGAGGCACGGCTTGCCTTGCTTTGACCTTGTCCGCGAGAATATCCAGGACTCCCTCATCCAAGAAATCAGCCAACACGGCAAAAGAGTTCTGCGGACCAGATTTGGAGGTAGACGGCATATCTGCTGGCTTGGGAATGGAGCGGGGATAACGACGATCCCACGGGGTAATGACATTGCCTCGGGTATCAAAAGTCAGCTTAGCTGATGGACCCTTTGGACGATCCAAATACACTCTCCGAGGGGGCTGAGGACGGGGGGCAGAGGAAGCCATCCCAGGAGGAGAGTGCTCTGACGGCAACATTTCTTTCCTGGGCATATAAGTACGCATGGAATCTTGTGGCGCATCACCCTGTTACCTTTTTTTGCGTGTACTTCAACCCAGTCGGTGCCATGGGAGGCTAAAACCGAAACCTGTTGTTTACCTTTATCCAGGGCTTTGGGTGGATGAATAGCATCCTGCGATGGGACATCACAGACCATATCTTCCATGGGGAGCGCTACATGCCCCGCATCTGAAGGGTGTTGCTGTTCTGGGCATTCGGCCATGAAGTGCACTAATTTGCCACAGGAAAAGCAGTGTCTTGCAAAAGTGCCCCATTTCAAACGAAAGTGTAAGGGATGCATGCCAGGGCAATTGAGACGTAACCACGCGGGCCTTTTCCTAGTAGTGTCCCATAACATACATAAGCGATTACGATTCACTGCCCTTAAACTTGGAGGGACCAGAACCATGCCCACAGCAGCCATGGATTCCTTCAACAGCGGCCAATAAACAGCCGGGCAATTTTCCACTTCAACCCATACAGGGCACTCCCGTTGTAGCAGGCGCTGAAAATCTGCCATTGGGCGCCATGGTACAACATGGACCAAACGGCGATCAAGAAACAGAGGCAGTTTAGACAAAAGAGCAACACGGTGCGTCTCAGATTTTAACAACACCTCAAAAAAACCGCGGGGCCCCACAAAAATCTCTTCAACACATTCCCCTTGTAGCAGGCTGTGCAGCCACTGGCGAATACGGGAAATCTGGGGGATTCTACCAGTGAAGAAGAGTATCACCGCGCGATCATAGAATACTGAAAAGGAGCGCAAGACAGATTTGGGGTCAACAGTGGCTTCCAAAACAACTTCCGGTGCAGATTCAGAAAAGGTTTCCTGATTATGTTGAACATAATCACCAAGTAAAGTGTTTGCAAACTCTAGCAAATGCTCCCAGTCAACATCCTGAGAGTCTGCAGAGTCCGAAGCAACCTGCGCATAAGAACGATCCTGATGATCCATTGACGCCTCCGAAGTGTGCTTGGTGCGTTTGCCTGCAGGCTGAAAGTCAGGAGTAGTGGGCGTCTCTTCATTGCACGGAACCATATCATCGGGTTCCTCGGTATCAGAGTCCGGACCAAGCGCTGCCACCGTTTGGTCTATAAAATCCAAGTCCAAGCCGGCCATGGTGTATTGCTGCGTATACCGGTCAGAGGCTGAACGAAAATCTCATGGGAAGCTGGACTACACCGGCCGTTCTTCCTCTTCGCAGGCAGAGACGGGCTCGTTCCCGTTGCTGGCTCACGCTGTCACGCGCTCTATGTGGCAACCTGGGGGTGACTGGCCCTTGGTGGCTCAGGGCGGACAGCAGGCAGGGAGCGACGGAACGTCCTGGCAGAGGGCGAGCTAGGTTAGGTGAGGTCGATCCTGCGCAGGGTCGGATTGCAGGTCCCCAGCTTCACGCAGGGTCCAGTCGAGCCTGCGCTGCCCTGGGGGAAGGGGCCAAGCGGCACGCAGGGCAGGGCGGCGAAGAAATCGCAGGGCAGGGCAGTGCAACACGCAGGCAGGTCAAGGACGTCACGCAGGGGGCGACGAAGGGCGCGCAGGGGGTAGCGACGGGTGACAGGCCAGGGCGGCGCGCAGGGCAGCGCAAAGGGCGTCCGAAGCAGGCGCACGTGCTCTCTCTCTCTCTCTCTCTCGCACCTGCAGGAGGCGACGGGCTGCCCTGGACGAGCAAGAGAGGCAGAGAAATCGCTGGCGCAGTCAGGTCACGAACAGGTTCGCCATCGCCATCGCCATCCTGTTGCGCGCCATCGCCATCCTGTTGCGCGCCATCGCTCTCTCTCTCTCACGCGTCTTGTTCTCTCCTCTCTCTCTCTCTCTCTCTCTCTCTCTCTCTCTGTGTGTTTTTGTACAGATCAGTGGGCACTCTGGCCGAGACGCTGCCTCTCTGCCAACTATCGGGCTTAGGGTTTACAGCAGCTAGGCGCCTCGGCAGAAAAGGACACGCACAGGCAAGCCGAGCCGCAAACAGCAGCACAGTCGACGGAAATGGGGCGATTGCAGACATGGCAGCGCGATTGGGCAGAAGACAGGGCGGGACAGAAGGCATGACAGAAGGCGGGAAAACAGGAGGGGTGAAGCAGGGCGGCGCTTAGGACCAGGACGTAACGAGGGCCCATGGCACTGAAGGGCGACGGCAGGGACCCCCGCCCCCAGAACACACGACACACAAGCAACGCTTAGGCTGTCTGCACGCTTGCTGATGCTCGGAAGGAGCAAACACAATGAGAGAAATATTCCATCGCTCTCTCTCTCTCTCTCTCTCTCTCTCTTTTTTCGTAAAAGGTAATTGTATTAATTACGAAAAAAGTACAAGATTACTTGATTACAAGATACATGACGACAATACAAGTCATCATGTGAAGAGGTGCTAAGTACTACAAGTTACAATTTCATGGCAAGGATGCGGAGGAAATTGCCATATGCCAAGGACGGAAATCCTCCGTAGAGAGCAAATCAGAACGATGGAGAAGATCTAACTGCCAATACAAGAGGCCCTTAAGCCTCACAATATGCCGCTGAACATTATGGGCAAAGTCAAACAGAAAAGCATTCCGAATGGTCCAGTTATGCCAACAGCCCCAGTATCGAAGAAAGTGATACATGAGCTTCATATGTGGCTGTGCGGGAGCAGGGTATTTGGGCTGGCCCAAAACCCAATCAAAGGGGCGCAGTGTGATACCAACCACCCCTCGCCAAACGGCCGACAAAAGTAACCAGATTTTCTTAGCGACGGGGCAGGAAATAAATCGGTGGCGGGCGGATTCCATAGTAGTGGTGCAAAAGAAACAGGTGCCATTGGAGATTCGGCGCTTGGAAAGAGCCGAAGCAAGCGGAAGACCCCCAATTATCACTCGCCAAAGAAAGACTTTGTATTTAAAGGGTGTCTTGTTGACCCAGCCCTCCATCACAGTGACCCTCCACCACGAGCGGGATTTACGCAATCCCCATAAAGCATTCGCTTTAGTAACTAGCCATTGGTTATCTTTAATCAGGAGATGATATACTTGATTAGCAGAAGCTTTGCTCAAAGGCAGCCGGCCTTGTAGGTCCCAATCCTGCCAGGGATGATCCAAAGCAAGAGCAGGAAAGGGTTGTCTGCTCTGGAGCACCGTCACGAGCTGTTCCCATAAAGGCCTATATCCACGAGGGATCCGGAAAATCCTCCTAGCAGTACGAAACGAGATAAGCACATTGCGCTTGGCAAGGGTGGCATCCGCAACTGAAGACAAGCCCAAACGTGCCATCCGGTTGAATTGCGGTCTAAGCTCGTGTTTACCTTCCCACGAAAGTAGACGTGAGACCGCCAGTAATTCCAATTGAAAAGAGTTAGTAGCCAAGCGATCCTCCGTTGGGTGCCACTGAGCCTTTCGAAGGACGTGTTTCCAGGAACACACCAAATGAGTAAGCAGCGATGAAGAAGAACTGGAAAACCGTGAATCCGCGTTAAGAACGTGCCACCAAGAACACCTGAGTCGGGTATTGCCATGCCGAAGCCCATGACCCTCAAGTAAAGAACGGGCGATAGCGACCCACGGATGATGATCATCCGAGCACATGGCGCTGAAAAGGGACCAACGGAGTGCCTGCATGTGAGTTTGGGCATCTAAAATAGCTCCGCCGCCCATGCTTTTGGGGGTGCACGCATGTGACCACGAGATCCAGGAAATGCCTGCATGCAATGAGTCCTTCTTCCAGAGCATGAAGCGAATAGACTGAGTGAGAGCATTCAGAGTCGTAGGAGTCCAAGGCAACAATGGCAAGAAATATGTGATCATTGGCAACATAATTATCTGGGCTACTTTGAGGCGAACATGAAAAGGCCAGGCCTGAGACTTCCAGTACATAAACTTGGCCACCATCTTCTGAGAAATCCACTGCAGAAGCTGCTTTGGGGGAACATCAACACCCAATGGGTATCCAAGATGCCTGACAATGGAACCTCGAGGAACAACCAGACCCTGCCAGTCCAAGGACTGCAAATCCGACTCCGTGCAGCTTAGAATGGCTGATTTGAGCGGATTGATACGAAGGCCTGACGCCTGGCCAAAGAGACCCCAAACATCCAATGCTTTTCGAAGGTTATCCTTGTCCGCACGCAAAATCATAGAAGTATCATCCGCCAGGGATTGGCTAATGAAATGGTGTCCTGTGGGAAGCGACAGTCCGGCCAACTGGGAAGAGGCGGCCATATGTGATAGCATGGAAAGAACTGGATGTGTCGCAAGGGCAAAGAATAACGGGCTCAAAGGACACCCCTGTCTGACAGAACGGGCAAGGACAAATTGCTCAGTAACACCTCCGTTCAGCATGACTCGCGAAGACGCCGCAGCACTAATGGTGTAGATCAGACGAGACATCCGAGCACCAAAGCCCATAGCGAACATAAGGTCAGCAAAAAACGACCAGTCCAGATAGTCAAAAGCCTTTTCCAGGTCCAGTTGAATCAACACCACCTCCTGATTAGAATGCCAGGCATAATCAATGGCCAATTGGGCATTCAAAACATTGTGTAGGATATTTCGGCCCTTAATGAAACCGTACTGGAGAGGGTGTACAAGGGCAGGGAGATGCTTATGGAGCCGATTCGCCATTACTTTGGAAAAGATTTTGTACATGGAACCCATCAAAGAAATGGGGCGCCAGTGTGTCAACTTAGATGGCGAAGGAACTTTTGGAAGCAGTTTAATAAGTCCTTGTTTCCATGAGAGAGGCATGATCCCTGTTTCCCACACCTGCTGAAACAGAGCCTGCAATGGTTTTGCCAGTTGGGTAGCAAAAGCTTCAAAGAACTCATTGGTGAGACCATCCCAACCCGGACTTTTATCTTTGGGCAAGTGTAACAAGACATCCATAACCTCTGCTTCACCAATATCTGACTCCAGAGTAGCGTGCATGTCCTGCGGTAGCTGATTGCGGACCAGGTCATAGAAGACCGAACGGGCCTGAGTAATTTGGGCTGAAGGAGGAGAAGCGGAACCGAGAAGGTCACGAAAATAATTCCTGCACATATGCACAATAGTCTGTGGATCCAGGATAAGGTGGCCTTGTGCATCCTCGAGTCTGGTCAAATTCTCTCGAGCAGGAGAGGCATGGAGAGCTCGAAAGAACTTATGGGTCTGACATGCACTATCTTGCAAAGTCTCTGTTAGATGTTGCAATTTGGCCTGCTGATACGATTTTAATTGGAATTCCTTAACAAGATCGGCCACCCGCAGGGCCAGTGTAAGCAGAAATCCATCATCCGGAGTGTCCATCAGCAGGGAGTGAACCAAAAGCAGCAGGTTCTCTGCTGCCTGTCTACGGCGCCGACAAAGAGAGGCATGATAGATCCCATATTGCCGAGCAACCCGCTGCACATTAGAGAGCAATCGGTCAAATGACGCAGTGCCCTGAGAGGAAAAGTCCAAGGAGAATCTGTCAAGCAATTGCTGCATATAGCCCTGAAAAATTGTATGCTTTAAGTAAGAGGAGTTGAAACGCAAAGGGAGTCTCTCCAGAAATTGCTTGAAGGGGGCAATGGGTTGTGCAAGCAACTCGAACTGCAGAGGGAAATGGTCCGACAAGACATATTGCTGCAACACTTTTATTTCGAGCATCTCAGGCAGAAAATCATCATTATGCATGATATATATGCGGTCCAACCACGACCATGTTGTGGCATACTGGGCCGAATGGAAAGTAAAGCCTGGAGAAGACGGGTGTAGCCAGGACCAAAGATCTTGTTTAAGAACAGCAAGAGCCAAGTCGTGCCACATACGACTTTCCGGCGCATCCATGACCGAGTGCTCCGATGTAGACTGGGAAGAATCAACACACATATTGAAATCCCCCATGAAGAAGCCGCGTCTGCCAAGTGACAAGGAAGTCTGCAAATTTCGACCACCAGAAAGCGGCCATGAACATCATTTTTAATAAGAACAGGCTGATATTTGGCATGTACAATCATGAGCACACCCGAATAAGGCCTGGCCTGTGTTCCTGCATAGAACAAACGAAAGCCATGGCAATCCAGCACTTTACCGGCATCACTGTGACTCTTGTGCTCAACAGCACACAGGACATCCCACTGATTCTCAAACAATGCAGTCCACATGGCATGTTGCTTGTGACGAGAACAAATTCCTCGCACGTTCCACGTGGCTATTTTCATGTGTATACAAAATACACTTAGGTACGAGGCACAGCTTGCCTCGATTTGACTTTGTCGGCGAGAATGTCAAGGACTCCCTCGTCCAAGAAATCTGCCAACACCGCAAAAGAGTTCTGAGGACCAGATTTGGAAGTTGACGGCATATCTGCTTGCTTGGGGTTGGACCGTGGGTAACGACGGTCCCACGGAGTAATGACGTTGCCTCTGGTATCAAACGCCAGCTGTGCAGGAGGACCCTTGAGACGGTCCGAATACATTTTCCTGGCGGGCTGATGACGGGGAACTGAAGAAACCATAGCAGGAGCAGAACGCTCGGACGACATCATTTTCTTCCTGCGCATATATGTTCGCATGGAATCGTGTGAAGGAGTAGGCCCAGTACTGTCCATGCCCGCACCAATCCTGTTGCCTTTTTTGGCACAGACTTCAACCCAATCAGTGGCACGGGAATCCAGACCCGAAACCTGTTGTTTACCTTTGGCCAGAACTTGGGGCGGGTGGGTAGGATCCAGCGACTGGGCATCACACACCATATCTTCCATGGGCGGAGCAACATGAGCTGCATCCGAAGCGTGTTGTTGCTCGGGACATTCAGCCATAAAGTGCCCCAACTGTCCACAGGAAAAACAATGGCCAGCAAAATTGCCCCATTTCAAACGAAAGTGTAACGGATGCATTCCAGAGCAATTGAGGCGTAACCATGCAGGCCGTTTCCGTGCGGTATCCCATAACATGCACAAGCGGTTGCGATTCACCGCCCTAAGACTGGGAGGGACCAGAACCGTGCCCACCGCGGCCATAGCATCCTTTAATAGCGGCCAATAAACAGCCGGACAATTTTCTACTTCTACCCACACAGGGCATTCACGTTGCAGGAGGCGCTGGAAGTCTGCCATGGGGCGCCATGAAACCACATGTACCAACCGACGATCAAAAAACAAAGGCAGTTTAGACAGAAGAGCAGCACTGTGCATATCTGTTTTCAAAAGGACCTCAAAAAAACCCCGGGATCCAACAAAAATCTCTTCAACACATTCCCCTTGTAGCAGACTCTGCAGCCATTGGCGAATACGGGAAAGCAGCGGGATGCGACCAGTGAAGAAGAGTATCACCGCGCGATCATAAAATACCGAAAAGGAGCGTAGGACAGTTTTTTGCTCGACGGTAGCTTCCAGAACATCGTCTGGAGCAGAGGCAGAGAAGGCTTCCTGGTTATGTTGAACATATTCACCAAGCAGAGTGTTGGCAAATTCCAACAGATGCTCCCAGTCCACCTCCTGAGAGTCCACCGGATCCGAAGCGACCTGCGCATAGGAACGATCCGGAGAAACGCCTATCTCTTCCGGGGTGTGCTTGGTACGTTTGCCCGCAGGCTGGATGTCAGGACCCGGGGGCAATTCTTCAGTACACGGAACCATATCCTCGGGTTCCTCAGCATCAGAGTCCGGGCCAAGTGCTGCCACCGTTTGATCTAGGAAATCCAGATCCAAACCAGCCATCGTGTATGACGAACTGATCTCACAGAAGGCCTGACCGACACTCTCTCTCTCGCTGTCTCTCTCTGTGTACAAAGCAGATGGCACGCGATCCCGGACGCTGCCTAACTGACGAAGGTCAGGTTTAGGGTTTTTCGCAGGAGCTGGGCGCCTGGCGTCAGGGGTAGGCTAGGCAGGGCGGGATAGTCGAGGGCGCAGGGCAGGGGCCTCGCCAACAGAAGCCCTAAACACAGAGGGCAAACGAGCAAGGTGCTGGGGCAGAGCCCGCCACTCAGGCGGGCGACAGCAGGGCGGGGACCGCTGACGAAGGGCCGACCAATAGCGGGGCGGGGGACTCAGTCACGCCCGACGGGGCGTGGGAGATATGCGACTGGGCGCCAGGGAGCTGCGGCCGACGGATCTTCAGGGGCGGGCGACAGGCGACAGGCCTGCGGGCAGCGGGCAACGGACGACGACCTACGGACGAAGGCAAGGCGGCGGCTGCAGGCGACGACGTGGAAGCAGGCGGGCTATGGCGGCGCGACAGGCGACGCGATCTCCTCCATTCTCCACTCCTCTCTCTCTCTCAGGAAATCTCTCTCTCTCTCTCTCTCTCTCTCTCTCTCTCTCTCTCTCTTTTCGTAAAAGGTAATTGTATTAATTACAAAAAAAAAAGTACAAGTTTACTTGATTACAAGATACATGATGACACTAAGCCATCATGTGAAAAGGTTCCAGTACTAAGAGTTACAAAGTCATGGCAAAGACTCAGAGGAAATTGCCATATCCCAGGGACGTAAGTCCTCCCTAGAGAGCATGTCAGAATGCTGGAGAAGATCTAGCTGCCAATACAAGAGACCCTTAAGCCTAGCAATATGCCGCTGAACATTATAGGCGGAATAAAAAAGAAAAGCATTCCGAATGGTCCAGTTATGCCAACAGCCCCAATATCGAAGAAAGTGAAACACGAGCTTTTTATGTGGTTGTGCCGGAGTGGGGTATTTGGGCTGCACAAAAACCCAAACAAAGGGGCGTAGCGAGAAACCAACCACCGCTCACCAAACGGCTCACAAGAATGACTAGATTTTCTTAGCGATGGGGCAAGAAACAAATCGGTGGCGGGTGGATTGCACACTAGTGGTGCAAAAGAAACAGTTGCCGTTGGAGATTCGTCGCTTGGAAAGAGCTGAAGCAAGCGCAAGACTACCAATCATCACCCTCCAAAGAAAGACCTTATATTTGAAGGGTGTCTTGTTCAACCAGCCCTCCATCACAGTTGCCCTCCACCATGACCAGGATTTACGCAATCCCCATAGAGTATTCGCTTTAGTAACCAGCCATTGATGATCTTTAATCAGAAGATGATACACGTGGTTAGCGGAAGCTTTGCCTAAATTCAGCCGGCCTTCAAAGTCCCAATCCTCCCAGGGATGATCCCAAGCAAGGGTAGGAAAGGGTTGTCCGCTCTGGAGCACCATCAAAAGCTGTTCCCATAAATGCCTATATCCACAAGGGATCCTGAAAAGCCTCCTAGCTGTACGAAACGATATTAGCACATTGCGACTGGCAAGGGTGGCATCTGCGACAGAAGTTAAGCCCAAACGTGCCATCCAGTTGAATTGTGGTCGAAGCTCGTGTTTACCTTCCCATGAAAGTAACCGCGAGACTGCCAGCAATTCCAATTGAAAAGAATTAGTAGCTAAGCGATCCTCCGCTGGATGCCACTGAGCCTTCTGGAGGACCAGTTTCCAGGAACATACCAATTGGGTAAGCAGCAATGAAGAAGAACTGGAGAACCGCGAGTCAGCATTAAGAACATGCCACCAAGAACTCCGGATTTGGGTATTGCCATGCAGAAGCCCATGATCCTCAAGGAAATAACGGGCTATAACGACCCACGGATGATGATCGGAGCACATGGCGTGGAAAAGAGACCAACGGAGTGCCAGCATGTGAGTTTGGGCATCTAAAATAGCCCCTCCACCCATGCGTTTGGGGGTGCAGGCATGCGACCAAGAAATCAAGGAAATACTTGCATGCAAGGAATCCTTCTTCCATAGCATGAAACGAATAGACTGAGTAAGAGCATTCAAAGTCGTAGTAGTCCAGGGCAGCAATGGCAAGAAATATGTGAGCATTGGCAACATAATTGTCTGGGCTACTTTGAGGCGAACATGGAAGGGCCAAGCCTGAGACTTCCAATACAGAAACTTAGCCGCCAGTTTCTGAGAAATCCACTGCATAAGCTGCTTTGGGGGAACATCAACACCCAAAGGGTACCCAAGATGCCTGACAATGGAGCCACGAGGAACAACCATGCCCTGCTAGTCCAATGACTGCAAATCCGACTCCGTGCAGCTGAGAATGGCTGATTTCAACGCATTGATGCGAAGGCCCGACGCCTGACCAAAGAGAGCCCAAACATCCAATGCTTTGCGAAGGTTATCCTTGTCCGCACGCAAAATCATAAAGCTGTCATCAGCCAAGGATTGACTAATGAAGTGTTGTCCAGAAGGAAGCGACAATCCAGCCAACTGAGTAGAAGCTGCCATATGAGATAACATCGAAAGAACTGGATGAGTCGCAAGGGCAAAGAAGAGAGGGCTCAAAGGACACCCCTGTCTGACAGAGCGGGCAAGGACAAATGGCTCGATAATGCCTCCATTCAGCATGACTCGCGAAGACGCCGCAGCACTGATGGTGTAGATCAGACGAGACATCCGAGCGCCAAAGCCCATAGCAGACATAAGTTCAGCAACGAAAGACCAGTCCAGATAGTCAAAAGCCTTTTCCAGGTCCAATTGAATCAGTACGACCTCCTGATTAGAATGCCTTGCATAATCAATCGCCAGTTGCACGTTTAATACATTGTGCAGAATGTTTCGCCCCTTAATGAAACCATATCGGAGAGGGTGCACAATGGCAGGGAGATGCTTATGGAGCCGATTCGCCATTACTTTGGAAAAGATTTTATACATAGAACCCATCAAAGAAATTGGGCGCCAATGTTTCAACGTAGACGGCGAAGGAACCTTTGGAAGCAGTTTGATAAGTCCTTTCCATGAGGAATGCATGATCCCCGTTTCCGACACCTGCTGAAACAAAGCCTTCAATGGTTTCGCCAGTTGGGTAGCAAAAGCCTCAAAGAACTCATTGGTGAGAACACCCCACCCAGGGCTTTTATCCTTGGGCAAGTGTAACAAAACGTCCATAACCTCCGCCTCACAAACATCTGACTCCAAAGTAGCTTGCATGTCCTGCGGAACCTGATTGCGGACCAGGTCATAAAAAACCGAACGGGCCTGAGTAGTTTGGGCTGAAGATGGAGAAGTGGAACCAAGAAGGTCGAGGAAGTAATTCCTACACATATGCACAATAGTCTGCGGATCAAGGACCAGGTGGCCTTCTGTATCCTGGAGTCTGGTCATATTCTCTAGAGCATGAGAGGCATGGAGAGCTCAAAAGAACTTATGAGTCTGACACGCACTATCTTGCAAAGTCTCCGTCAGATGTTGCAGTTTGGCTTGCTGATACGATTTCAACTGAAACTCTTGAATAAGATCAGCTACCCGCATTGCTAGTGCTAGCAGAAATGCATCATCTGGAGTGTCCACCAGCAGAGAACGAACCAAAGCCAGCAGGTCCTCCGTTGCTTGTCGATGCCGCCGACAAAGAGAGGCATGATGGATCCCATACTGCCGAGCAACCCGCTGCACATTAGAGAGCAATCGTTCAAACGAAGCAGTGTCCTGAAAGGAGAAGTCCAATAAGAATCTATCAATCAAATGCTGCATATAGCTCTGAAAGATTGCATGCTTCAAATAAGACGAGTTAAAACGCAAAGGGAGTCTCTCCAGAAATTTCTTAAAATGTGCAATGGGTTGTGCAAGCAGCTCAAGCTGCAGAGGGAAATGGTCCGACAAGGCATATTGCTGCAACACTTTCATTTCGAGCATCTCAGGAAGGAAATCATCATTCTACATGATGTATATGCGGTCCAACCGTGACCATGTTGTTGCATACTGGGCAGAATGGAAAGTAAACCCTGTAGAAGACGGGTGTAGCCAGGACCAGAGATCTTGCTTAAGAACAGCAAGAGCCAACTCATGCCACATACCACTTTCCGGCGCGTCCATTACCGAATGCTCCGATGTGCACTAATCGCTACATTCATTTTTGACCATGCCCATTTAACTTCCAATGATATGTCGTAGAAATGATACCGAAATCTCGTGAGTTTGGGTCATTTCTTCTGTTTTGTTATTTGTGCATGCTTCAGTTTTTATGCTTATAAGTGAGATGCCTCACTGGATGCTTGAGTAACCTCCAAATAGCAGGGTATAGGATCAGGCATTTGTAGCAGACATATGTTGATGTGGAGGAGCAGCAGCTTTCAGGGGCCAGCTCAGTCAGATAGGGTATATGTGATTTGCATGGGTAAACTGTTGGCTGTTTAGGTAGCACTTGGTCGAACCAGTTGGTCATGGGTTATGCCACGTGCAAATTCTGTGCCACCATAGTTTATTTTCATACAACATTTGTACTGTTTGTGTCAGCGGGAGCTGAGCAGGAGAATGGTTAGGAGATCATTGGCCTCATCATCTTCCCAGCAGCAGCATGATGTGACATCTGTGTGGCTGTTGAGGGCAGAACCTGTGTATGGGTTATGTTTGGATAAGAGCTGCGAAGAATCAACACACATATTGAAATCCCCCATCAAGAAGCCCCATCTGCCAAGTGACAAGGAAGTCTGCAAAGTATGCCAAAGCTCCCGGCGAGATAAAGGATCATTCGGAGCATAGAGGCCAAGTAACCATAAGATCTCCCCTTCGAATAAAATTTCAATCACCAGAAAGCGGCCATGTACATCATTTTTAATAAGAACAAGCTGATATTTTTCACGTACAATCATGAGCACACCCGAATAATGCATGGCATGTGTCCCTACATAGAACAAACGAAAGCCATGGCAATCCACAACTTTTCCGGCTTCTCCGTGACGCTTGTGCTCAATAGCACACAAGACATCCCACTCATTCTCATGCAATGCAGTCCACATGGCATGTTGCTTGTGGCGAGAACAAATTCCTCGCACATTCCACATGGCTATTTTCATGTGTATTCAAAACAAAATCAGGTACGAGGCACAGCTTGCCTCGATTTGACTTTTTCTGCAAGAATGTCCAGGACTCCCTCATCCAAGAAATCCACCAATACGGCAAAAGAGTTCTGAGGACCAGATTTGGAGGTAGACGGCATATCTGCTGGCTTGGGGATGGAACGGGGATAACGACGATCCCACGGGGTAATGACGTTGCCTCTGGTATCAAAAGCCAGCTTAGCAGGTGGACCCTTTGGACGATCCAAATACACTCTCCTAGTGGGCTGAGGACGGGGGGGCAGAGGAAACCATAGCAGGAGCAGAGTGCTCTGAAGACAACATTTCTTTTCTGCGCATATAGGTACGCATGGAATCTTGTGAGGCAGTAGGCACAGTATTCTCCATGCCAGCAACAACCCTGTTGCCTTTTTTTGCGCGTACTTCAACCCAGTCAGTGCCACGGGAATCCAAACCCGAAACCTGTTGTTTACCTTTATCCAAAACTTTAGGTGGATGGATAGCATCTTGCGACGGAGCATCACACACCATATCTTCCATGGGCGGCGCAACATGCCCAGCATCTCAAGTGTGTTGTTGCTCTGGGCATTCGGCTATAAAATGCCCCAATTGTCCACAGGAAAAGCAATGTCCTACAAAATTACTCCATTTCAAACGAAAGTGTAAAGGATGCATGCCAGAGCAATTGAGACGTAACCAAGCAGGCCTTTTCCTTGCAGTGTCCCATAACATACACAACCGGTTGCGATTCACGGCCCTTAGACTTGGAGGGACCAGAACAGTGCCCACAGCGGCCATAGAGTCCTTCAACAGTGGCCAATAGACAGCCGGACAATTTTCCAATTCAACCCACACAGGGCATTCACGTTGCAGCAGGCGTTGAAAATCTGCCATTGGGCGCCATAGTACAACATGGACCAAACGGCGATCAAAAAACAAAGGCAGTTTAGACAGGAGACCAGCATGGTGCGTCTCAGATTTCGATAGCACCTCAAAAAAACCTCGGGGCCCAACAAAAATCTCTTCAACACATTCCCCTTGTAGCAGACTGTGCAACACTGGCAAATACGGGAAAGCAGTGGGATTCTACCAGTGAAGAAGAGTATCACAGTGCGATCATAAAACACTGAAATGGAGCGCAAGACAGTTTTCGGGTCCACAGTGGCTTCCAGAACATCTTCAGGTGCAGAGTCAGAAAAGACTTCCTGATTATGTTGAACATAATCACCAAGCAGAGTGTTGGAAAATTCCAGCAAATGCTCCTAGTCAACATCCTGAGAGTCCAGAGAATCCAAAGCAACCTAAGCAAAGGAACGATCCTGATGATCCATTGTCTCTTCCGAAGTATGCTTGGTGCGTTTGCCTGCAGGCTGGAGGTCAGGACCAGGGGGCATCTCTTCAATGCACGGAACCATATCCTCGGGTTCCTCGATATCAGAATTTGGACCAAGCACTGCCACCGTTTGGTGTATAAAATCCAGATCCAGACCAGCCATATTGTATCACTGCGTATACCGGACAGAGGCCAAGTGAAGATCTCACGGGAGGCAGAAACGCGCAGGCCGCTCTCCATCTCTCTCACTCTCGCTCACTCTCTCTCTCACTCGCTGTATCGGGACACGTCAGTTCTGTACTCTGTGTCGAGACTCCGTCGCGTGCTCCCTGATTATGTCTCTCTCTCCTGCACGCGCCACCACAAGATGGTCTTTACAGGCTTCCACTAGCAACAAACCGAGAACGGAGGGCAGACGTGACAACAGTGAGAGCGTACCGGGTTTCAGGATAGGTGGTGCAGCTTGACGAATTGACCTGGTGTGCAGCAGGTGAGCAGAGGCGACGGGACTGCCTGACGAGCTTAGTCGTGGCCAAAGCTAGCCGCCAATAGCACGCAGCAGATGGACGAAGAAGCGGGGTGCATGAAGCGACGGCGCTGGTCCAGGCGACCTAGCATGCAACAGACGACGGCGCAGTACCAGGCGTCAGCGGAGAGTGGGAGGCAGGCCAGGAGTCAACGGGGCGGAGGTTCGCGAGCAGGCGACGGCAGGAGTCAACGACCATGGTCGACGGTAGGGTTCGGCAGCAAGCCCGGTTAGGTCACCGGGGCGCCAGGGTCCGACATCGCGATCCTCTCTCCATCCATCTCTCTCTCTCTCTCTCTCTCTCTCTCTCTCTCTCTCTCTCTCTCTCTCTCTCTCTCTCTCTCTCTCTCTCTCTCTCTCTCTCTCTCTCTCTCTCTCTCTCTCTCTCTCTCTCTCTCTCTCTCTCTCTCTGTGTGTGTGTGTGTGTGTGTGTGTGTGTGTGTGTGTGCGCGCGCGCAGGGACATGTCTCTACGCAGAGAAATAGTCATTGCCCTACAAAGTCACGTCTCCACATAGGGAGACTCTGGCTGCCTTAGAAGTCGTCGTGTATTGAATGCTGTCTAAGAAGGGTCTGTAGGGTCAATGCAAGCACACTGACTGGCTGTCCTAAACTGCGAGATGGCAGAGACTACTAACAAAGAAACCAGTGCACATGAGACCGAACTTGATACACAACCAACCGGGCCAACCACAGGAGGGACCGCATCAGAAGGGCAGTACAAGACCCCCACTAAGGACGAAAAGTTCTACTATAGACAAAACAAAAGGAGAGCTCGTGAAAATGCCACTTCCACAAGTGCCAAGCAATGGAAAAAGATGCAAAGGCCCACTGCAACAAATGGTTTGGATGACATGAAAGCCCTCATAAGAGCTGAGATTGCAGCAATATGTATGCCAATGTTTGACAAGGTGACCAGTGACATGAATGCGATGCATGAAACATGGGGAAAGGAATTGAATGCTGAAATGGATGCAAACCTGAAAGCGTGCATGAGGGTGTGTGGCAGCATGCAGCAAAAAGTCATGAATGATATGGACACAAAGCAAAAAGATGTATATGGAAAATTGCAGGAGACATTCAGGGAAGAACTAAGTGATGTTGTAGAAGCAAATAGGAAATCATGCTCTAATGGCTGGGATGACGCAAAATATAAAGAAATCAAGGTTGACTTGCAAATGGATATGATAGATAACTTGAACAAGGTAAGGGACGCTTGGAAAGCAGATATGGATGCATTGAAATCCGATACAAATGCACGCATAGCAGCCAAGGACATGGAGATTGCCGAACTCAAAAGGCAGTTAGAGTCATGTAAGAATGAATTAGTGACATACAAGTCAATGATGGATGCACAAACAACAATGCTAGATGCACCAGAATTAAAGAAAGAGGTAGAAAGTTTAAAAAAAGACATGCACACATGGGTGAATGTGGTAGAGGGAGCTCAAAAGAAAGTAGAAAATGTTCAGCAAACAATGAATGAAAACGCAAAATGGATTGAGGTAGTCAGGAGAAACAAAGGGGAGCCTCAGAACAAAGTAGAAATGATGAATGCAACACTAGAGGAGGAAGCAAAGAGCAAACTCCGTACATTGCGTGTACGTGTGGTGGGATGGACTAAAAAAGGAAACCCCCAAGAGGACGCTAAAACACTTTGTGCTAAGATGGGTGCAAAACGAGACATGCATTATGGATGCTTGGAGGATAGGTTATCCAAATGGCCAAAGAGGTCAGATCCTCATGCTGAAATTTGGGGACATGGATAGCAAAAGGGCCTTCTTATCAAAAAGAAAGGCTTTGAAGGGTGAAAAGATTTACCTCGATGAGGATCTCACACCCACATAGCTAGAGCACAGAAGGGCTTGCATGCCAAAAGTGTTGGAGGCACGTAAAGAAGGTAAGTATGCTGTGTATAGAGATGGCAGAGTAATCATAGCAAAATGAAGGTCACAATGACGGTACAAGGCCTATGAGATGTTGAAGATGTCCCTTTGGAATTGTAATGGTTCAATGAGACTCGATGCAGGTTATTATGAGGACACCTTTCGTGGGATAGATATGGCTATGTATACAGAGACACATTAGTGTACAAATTCTAGATTACCAAATGTTGTGGAATACAAGTGGGAGAGTGCATACAAACCTCAACCCCGTAGACCAGGAGGAACCAGGGGGTCAGGAGGGGTGGCTATTCTTTATCGTGAGAGCCTCCAAGACATGATTCACGTGGTGTCACGAGACGTGCATGCTAGATACATGTGGGTAAGGCTAAGGATAGGGCACCCAAGGGATCTATATGTTGCGGTATGCTACTTCCCACCTGCCTCTTCAACATTTGCTATTGGGGAGGGATCACCATTTGAAGTACTACATGAAGATATTACAAGATATGCAAGCATTGGGGATATACTACTAGTGGGAGACTTTAATGCTCGAACAGGAAATGAGCAATCAGCCTTTTATGATACTGAACATAAAATGTTTAAGGAATTGGCTTTGGATGAACTAGGGCTTGCCAGGACATCTCAAGATAAGGCGTTGCCAGCATATGGATCCCATTTGCTAGCTTTGGGAAGTGCTCATGGATTGGCTATATTCAATGGCCTATTAAGATGGCCCGGAGTGGATACTTTCACTTGTTGGAACAGCAAAAAAGGGGCCAGTGTGGTGGACTATGTAATGGGCTCGCCAGCATTAATTCCAGAAATTAAGGATTTCAAGATATTTGATAAGACGATCAGTATAGCGGCTGACCACGCGATCTTGAAATTTACTCTAGCATGTAGTCAGAGACGAAACATGCACACAGTCACACGCATTCCCGCATTATGAATTTCTAGAGCAAACGTTGCACATTTATAGTGATGCAGTACGAGATGGCTTAAGTCAGCTAGACCAACATGAACCATTGGAAGATGCCACTAGATCTCTAGCAAAGGTTTTACATGCTACAGCTTCAGAGGCATTCCCATATAAGATGGGCCCTACTGCAATACGCAATGGTACTGCCCCTCAAAATGCTTGGTATGATGATGAGTGCAGACAGAGTAGGACCCACCTACAGAGAGATATTACACTAGGGACATGCACACCTAAGCACGCATAGAATGTCTTGCGTCGTCTTGTGCGAAAAAAGAAGAGAGATTATTTAGCCAAACTAGAGTCAGAGATGTATTAGCTCTTTCTGAGCAAGGATAGCAAGAGGGCATGGAGGAAATTTCACAGGAGACAACCCGGAATCCAGTTGACATCACCTATGGTTTGGCATGAACATGCTAAGGCACTATACGATGTTCCATCACAAGAGCAAATACCCTGTCCATCAAACTCTAGGCCAACGCAGTGTTGTTTCTTTACCGAAAAGATGGTGAGATATGCCATTTGGAGGTTGAAGAATGGGAGGGCACATGATCAAGATGGCCTTGTGGCAGAGCATTTTGCACATGTATGCTATGCACTGGCCCCTATCTTGGCGAATCTCTTCAATAGATTGGTGTGACCACACAATAGTGCCGATTTTTAAGAGTGGAGATCCATTGGTTGTTAACACCTACTGCACTATTATGATTGGCCATATGCTAGCAAAGATATACCCCTCTATTGTGGAGCATGAGTTGAGTTGGTGGGCTGAAACAAAGGAAATACGGTCTACAGGACAAGCTGGTTTCTACCAGGGATACAATACGCTAGACCAAATATTCACGCTAAGGGCCTTGATTGAGAAGGGACGATCACGCAAGCAAAGAATCTACTGTTGTTTTGTGGACCTCCGCAAAGCCTTTGATACTGTGCCATGTGCAAGACTTATGCAAAGGTTGCGAGCCATTGGGGTCCCAGAGGTTATGCAGTGGTGTATTTATGCATTGCATGAAACTGTGACAGGGAGAGTACGAGTGCCTGGAGGCACAACAGACTCAATCTCTAGTACGGTGGGTGTAAAGCAAGACTGTCCCCTCTCTTCTTTGTTGTTTGGACTGTACATTGACAAGATCTCCAATTATATGCAGAGATGGGGTGGTACGGGAGCCAGCTTGGCTGGGGTACTGATACCAATTTTGTTATATGCTGATGATATGGTGCTTATCTCTAATTCACCAGAGGGACTACAATGGCATCTAGATGCATTGCATGTGTTCTGTGAAGAGAAAGGTCTCAAGGTAAATCTCGGAAAGACTAAAATCATGGACTTTAACACCTCAGCAGCTTGGGTGACACGCTCAGAGCATTACTTTATGTATGATGTATGACGGCCAGCCTGTGGAAATGGTTAGACAATATGTATACCTCGGGGTCACTTTCAAGGGGCCACAGTTTTCATGGAAGGAGACTTCAGAGGCTAGGCTTGCAAGGACATATGCAGCTTTGGGTACTCTAGAGCGGCAATGCGCACACATTCGATTTCAAGAGCCTTGTACCAAATTGTGGCTTTTTGACACTTTAGTTAAGCCCACATTGCTCTATGGGGCAGCCATTTGGGGCCCAAGCCTTTATCATACTAGATGGATGCCACTTATGGACTATGATGGACCGGAAGCACAACATTATGATGGTTGGGAACACATGGAAAGACCGTTAGTCATGATGATAGCACGTATGATAAGGGAAAAAGCCTCAATACCACAGGAGATCATCCGTGCAGAATTAGGCGCTGCACCCATGGTAGTTGAGGCATTATTCCAAGCAATTACTTTCCTTCAAAGGATATGGCAACTCCCTAAAGACCGTTATCCTAGACTAGCGCTAGAGTCTTCAAGACAGCTTGCAATAGAGGGAGATAGACAGTGTTGGTATGCACACATGAGCACGTGGCTGAATCTGCATGGCATGAGTACAGATAGACTACCACCGTTTGATTGCAGCCTTGACTACCGTACTTTGAGCCTTAGTCCTGCAGAGCTGAATAGTGTGATTAGGGAAGACATCACTAAAGTGGAGATAGAAAGGACTTGGTCCAAGCCCCCTTTCCCATTAGGCACGAAAACGGCACAGTACCAAAGTCACTTCTTGCAGCTTTCTCATGACAGTTTCATAGTGAGGCCTAGATACATGGATGCTCAACTGTCCCACGGACTCCGAGTTGCTATTGGTCAGATCCACACCTCATCGCATCAGCTGATGATTGAGATAGGTCGCTGGAGCCATATTGCAGCCGATGAGAGGATGTGCCAGCTTTGTGGATGGGAGCCAGAGACGAAGGAGCACTACATTTGTAGATTTACTATATACTATGATATCCGAGGCCGCTATCATTGCCTCTTTAAGGAGGGGTTGGACCACTAAGACAGGTGATGGACTATGAGGACCAAAGATGTTTGGGCCTTTTCTTGCTAGAGCTCCATTGATGCAGAGCATTATTGTTATAGGATAGGAGGCAACCCCAGCATCATCCAGCCCTCCAGAGAGCAGTTACAGACTACTTCAGCATAGCTGAATCCCCAGCCGCGACCACCCCAGACACTACATCTCCTATTGATAGGCGTTACCGAGATACAACATCAAGAGGCATCACAGTTGACAGAGCTACAACGCTGCCCAGAGCGGGACGCCCTAGAGTACTTACACGGCAACATAGGTGTGCCCATATGCACCACATTCGCATCATGCTAGCTCGGTACAGAGGCAGATTGGCGCGATGACTCAATTGGAGGTAGCTTGCAGAGTCTTGGTGGATTCCATAGACTGAGGGGGAGATTCCCTACACTCTTGATCTTTTTAAACTTAGGTCTTTTTCCAACTTTTTCAGTTTTTTCAGTTTCCATACATCTCATTCCAATATACCATGTAAACTTACACATAAATTTCATCTCTTCTTATCTGGTGAGAGATAATGATACCAGTTGTATTGGTTATGGTCTCATAGGCCACTCTGGCCTTTTAGAGACGTTAATAGATCTTTCTTTCTTTCTTTCTCTCTCTCTCGTGAAGATAATTGAATTAAGTAGTAAATATTTACATCAAACCATCACGTTAGCATAGAAATGACAGACATAGAGGAAAGTCTACGAAGACTCTAACACAGAAAAGTCACACAAAAAGAACAGCTTGTGTGGAGCGAACAATGTCTAGCCAGGGAGCAGCAATGCAAGGAAGAACCAATTCAACACACACCATAGAAGAAATCTACCACAACACTAAACGACGAATACAGGCCACATGACCGCGAATGCCCGAAACTAAATAAAAAATGAAGGCATTCCGAGTATGCCAAATATGCCACAAACTTGTCCATATAAAGAAATGGAAAAGGTAAGAATAATCTGAGCGCAAAGAGGTCATAGAAATCATCTTCCCCATAATCCACGAACAAGCTGATATCCAGTGTTGAGTCACCGAGAGCCACACATGGGAAACAAAACTCCAAATCTGTCTCGCAACAAGGCACGAGACAAAGAGATAAAGCATTGTCTCATCACATGTAGTGCAAAATACACATCGACTAGCAGAGATCTTGCGAGCACACAGTACATCCCTAGTAAGAAGAGCCCCAATAAGCAACCTCCACATGAACACTTTGCCCTGATACAGAACCTTAGATTTCCAGAGCTAGAGGAATCTATCCTGCCACTTCTTTTGCTATCCCGAATATGCCATACTTTATTAGCCTTACCCGTGACCCATCTCTTAGCCTCCACCATCTGATGATATATCTAATTAGCTAACATTTTCTCAAAATCCTCTAGAATCACAAACATTCAATCACGCCAGGGAGACAATGGTTGTAACGCAGGCAAAGGATAGAACCTAGAAAGTCTATCCTGTATGGCCGACCAAATATTATGATGTCCTCTAGGCACCCGAAAATGCTGACCAATACGCCGAAAAGAATAAAGACAGGACTGCCCAGGAATGACACCATCACGAACTATCTATAACCCCAAGCGAGCCATCCGATTGAACTTGTCTTGCTATAGATCTTTATCAGGCCAATCCAATAACCTGGAGGTAGCCAGTACTTCACCTTGCAGGGAATTCTCCTCCTTATGAAAATCAGGAGGGCGCCAAACTGCAAAGCTTAACATTGCCTGCCAATATGCAATTATATGAGAAAGGAGAAAAGACTGGGATACCTTAATAGATCTTGTGGAGTTAAGCATATGCCACCAAGAAGCATGAGTAACCATGCTACCATGAGAAATGCCAGTCCTTTCTATAAAAAAATTTGCAATATTTGTACAAGGATGACTTTCTACACATAAAAGAGCTGCTCCCCCCATCCTTTTAGGTGTAGTCACATGCTGCCATGAAATCCACACCTGGTCCAGGAGATTGCCTTTCTTTTTCGATAACATGAATTGGATAGGCTAAGCCAATTCCAAAAGAGAGTTCTTGGTCCAAGGAAGCAATGGCAAGAAGAATGAAATCATGTTGATAATGCTTTGTGCAATTTTAAGTCTCACATGGAGAGGCCAGCCTTGAGATTTCTAGTACATGAACCGATCATAAATATGGGATGACATCGAACCCAACAAGGCACGGGGAGCTACCTCCACACCAATAGGATAACCCAAGTGTCTGTTCATATTTCCCTTAGGAATCACAATACCATCCCAGCCCAAAGCCTGCAAATCATTTTCCGTACAAGAGAGCAATATAGATTTCTGAGCATTAATATGAAGTCCCGATGCCATAGCAAAAAGATTCCATGCAACCATTGCTCGATTAACATTTGTGCAATCAGCCTTAAGGAACATAAAGGAATCATCTACCAAAGACTGACCCACAATTTGGGCCCCACTGGGAAGAGACAAACCAACAATCTCACCTTGATCGGCCAACCTATCCAACAATGAAAGCATCGGGTGAGTGACTAAAGCAAACAACAAAGGGCTGAGAGGGCAGCCTTGCTGAAGAGTCCGAGATAGGGCAATTTCATCAGTGATCCCTCCATTAAGTAACTATACTTTATTCCAAAAAGCATTTACAAGGCTTGAAAATACAATTATTGCTTGGCTTTTAACCTTGACTAGAATTTGGCCTTTCATTATAAAATTGCACTAGGGTTACATCAAAATATGCTGGGTTTCTTCAAGGGTTTTCAGCCTGAGATAGCTATTGGGTAAGGAAGTTCATCAATTGTATAATTTTGTATCTGTAAAGACTGAGGCTTCCAGAGAAAAGGATGTCCCCAACTTACTACCCTTAATTCAGAGAATTCAGGAATCATAAGCTTATTTGCCTACACTTCAAAATAGAAAGAACAAGAAGAAATAATATTATTCTTAACACACACAAGTCAATAACACTAGGCACAATTGCAAGGTTCCTGAATCAATAATCATACTCACTAAGTATTGCTTGAGAACTTTTAAAGCAGAACTCCAAGAAAATAATCTGGCCAACAGTTTCATTAACACAAGCATGTGCAATCTTACCATCACACTTAACTGAAATACAGTTAACATATATTTCCTCCAAACTTAAGAAGACTCAAAAATCACTGAGCTCGATGAATTTTCAGAAGCATTCAACATATCAATGCATGTGTACAAGATTTATATACAGGTTAAAATGTAAAGATAATATGAAACTTACCAATGCCAGGGATACATCTTTATCATCTTTGTAGCCTCCCTATTTCCATCATTGGTTTTTTTCGTGAAAAGTTCACAAACAGCCACAATGAAGTATGCTATACTTATTCTCTGCCATTGCAAGAAAAAGCATGAGCATGCAATAGCCTTGCTGTTCTGCCATGGCAAGAAAAAGCACTAATATGCAATAGCCTTTTTTGAAAGTTTATTTGATTTGAAGTAATGTTACAACATCACAAATCAAACCATAATACATGTGCCTAACTGAAAAAGTGAAAAGGTCCAAACAGAAATAAATTGTGTGTGCATGCACGCGTGTGTGGGTGCATGCATGTGTTGAGCATGCATGCACATGCACGTGTGTGTGTGTGTGTGTGTGTGTAAAATATTATGTGCCTATATACAGACCCATTGGAAACCACCATAAAAGACTGCCAACAATAAGTAGACCAAAACAACAAAGGACACAGGGACAGGGTGCCTAGGTCAACTATTCGAAAATGCTAAAACAGGAAATGCTAAACCCTGAGCACTCTCATGCCCTAAGATTCTGCTAGTGTCAACAATAGTCATGCCAAAGGAAACCTTCCTGGATTACAAAAAGTTGGAGCAGAGGCTTCTTTCACCCTTTTTCAGAAAAAGAGGTGTTGTAGGCCTTCTCTGATTAGGAGCATCACTGCTTGACAAGGAGGGTGAACTCTATAATGCTTTCTGCCTCAGACTTTTTCTCATCTCTTGCCTTAACTGACATAAGTTGGAAAGCTTCCTTACAGATCCAGATTCGTCTTGACAAAAGGATAATCATCTCGGTTTACATGAAACAGTAATATGTAAGTACTTTCACGTCAACCTCAAAAAACTCCACCACATCTTGAAGTTCACTCCATTCAAGTTAACTTATCTTTTTCAATATTGCTAAGCTCTCACTTGTCTAGAGACTTTTGTGGTCAACCAGGTTCCTTGTAACAATTCACAAGTACTAAGGTATTCAAAGTTTCGATCCACAAATTTAACTTTCAAGTTGTGTTGGTGACAAGCTTAGGGACTATTTCAAATCCATCCTCTCCCCCTCCTTTCCCTTCCCAACAAACACGACTGAGAAGCTTGTTTTCATTCTAGGACTACTAAGTAGCATGTGTTGATTTGTATGTCCAGGCACTAGACGGATTTGAATTTTCTTGGGCCTGCATTTGTCACCTAATTTTTGCATATGCACTGACTCAACAATGTGTGGTTTTCTTTTCTTGAATCTCTACATAGGCATGGGTGGGGCTGCAAGCTTTTATATGTCATTGAAGCTGCTAAGCCATTTTATTGTAAAAAAACTGGTTTCTCTCCCGACTATGCTGCAGCATTGCTGTCCGTATCTTGCATACATCATCCCAAGGATATCAGCCTTCAATTTTCTGGTTCTATGAGAGTGGTCCGCCAGTCTCAATCCAAGGTGCACCTTTTAGTAGTCCATCAATAGGTTTTCCAAAATTGAAGCCACCTGGCACTCCCTTGGAATATCATGGGGTTTGTCACTTAGTCCCTACTAAGTCTACATTGCAAAGGAAGAGTTCTGGCTGACAAACCCACTAGGATTGACCTGAATTCCCGGGTTCCTAAAATCAGACGGGTCTCCTAACAGCCAGCTAGTGTCTATAATTTCGAGTTCCCACTTCCCACAAGATTACTCAAACTGAAGCGGACTTGCCATTGCACTTAGTTCAAAGAGAATGGGAGACAAAGGGGAGTGCGATACATCAACCCTCCTGCCCATAAGGCAAAATCCCATTCCGGCCTCCCTAAAACAATGCAAGTCGGTTCTACCTAACAACTAGTCGATCAATTTATCATCTTCCTATTTCTATCGCCAATTTAGAAAAGCTCCCATCTAACCGGGACCCTCCTAAGCTTTCGAAGGCGTTACTATGCTGCCCTGGCGCGCAGAGCGCTCCTGAGCAGCTCTACAGCTGCCCTGCCCATCCTCTCTCTACTTCCTAAGCAATGTGTGGGAGTTCTCTGCCATAGCCTCTACTCTCTCCCATTTATCTCTTCATCCTCCACCATTTTTCTTGGCCGAGAGCAATTGTCCTCCTCCTGTGGAGGAAAACATTTGCAACATCGTCTTGCTGATTGGAGCTTGTATGATTGCATCTTGGATTTCGCAGGTGACCTCCTTTGACTCTCCTTCTTCGCTAGGGTGACCATTGCAGAGTACAAAGGCGAATCCACTGCAGCCTGCATGTCCTGGCACCATTCTCCAGACCCTACCCTAATTCCGCAATGTCGCCGGTCTTCACGAACCTCATTCCAGTGCAAGTGCACCCGGGGGATTGCACTTGCTATGATTGTCCTAGCTCTTCCCTGCTTCCGTGGCATCGATCTCCTGGAACCCCATTCCAGTGTCAGTATCGCACACTGGACCCACACCTACCAAGGTCAACCTCCCAAAACTCTGTGCAGATCCATCGCATTGCATTCCGAGCACTAGTTTTGCAACCCTTCACCTTTCAAGTAGAGGTTACACGAACCACCCAATTGGCCACAACACTAATGGAGATTTTGCCCTGATCTAGCGCACTACCACCGTAAATGAGAGGATTTTACGATCTGGGTGGTCACACTCTTATCTTGTAGAGCCTCAGGCTCATGGATTGACGAACGTTGCATCCAGCAGGATGAACTTCAAGATTTGCAAGAATTGGGATTCGAGGAATGAGTTGGCTATGTCATCTTATGTAGGTTTGTATGGCATCATCCAAAAAGATGGAAAAGTAGACCTAACCACGAAACAAGGATGATGAATGTGAATCAGCAACAACCATAATCCTCTCGCAGTGTGCCACAGGATCACAGAGAGAGGGAGCGCCTATTTGTTGCCACTGTGCCTACAGGCCTGCTGTGTGTAGCAATAGACAGCATCTGGACCAAATAGATAAAAAGAGTAAGAGCGTGGGAACTGCAACCCTGATTTGCAGCTCCCTGTCCCGCAACACCTGCAGAGCATGCATGTCTAGTGTGTCCTACAACCCCTATAAGGCATAGGAAGAGATAGTCCCCACTTGACCATAGACCTGCTGTGGTGGTTCCGCCCTCTATCTCATGCACGAAAGACCTCCCCAATGAACCTGCTCTGGTGCCTCCATCTTATTCTACACATTCATACCACTAGCATTCGTTGCTTCCTCCGTCTGTAACAACATTCCCCCGATATCACAACAACTAGATTGGTAGCCCCTAGCAGTGACGCGCAATGGAAACCTCTGGTCATGCCGGAGCATTCTGCGAGTGCCCCCCAATCAAACACCTTGCACGTCGTCCTCTCTGAGGAACAGCTCCTTTCCATCCGTGCCACAGAACTGGAACTAAAAGAAATAGCAATCTATGGACAAGTCGTAGGACACTCTCCATCCAGGGCCCATAGATTTGGGATTGGCTTCACTCCACGCTACGCATTGGCACAGCGCAGATTGTGGAGGCAGTTCTCATGGGTCATGGGATCTTCATGGTTCGACTCACCTCCGTGGATGCAGCCCGCGAGCTAGTGGATAGCTCACCTTATGCCTCCACGAAGGGGGTCATTTACATTGTTTCCTGGTCAAGTGGCTTCACAATGGAGGAGTTCACACTCCACAATAGGTTTCCTAGACACCCGAACACCCTTCTATTCCCCAAACTGGCGGTAGAGTATCTTCAGTTAGTGGAGGACTTTGGATGGCTTTTCGGCACAGTTCTTTCTCCCTCCTTCGCGGATACAGTGAGAGCTGCAGGAGTCCCGAAGGTACGGGTGGCTCTAAAAGATGCAAAGAACATACCCAAGTTTCTTGAGATCGAGGTAGGCAGACACTCTTTCAAACACTAGGTTATTGTGACAGGGCAGCCTGGCCAGTGCCTACGATACCATGACTTTGGGCATCACGCAGCAGATTGCACGCGCTTCGAAGCCAAGGCGGCTCAGCCTACATAACCACAGGCGGATGCTGACGGTTTCACACGGGTCCATTTAATGGCTATATGCTTTAGTTACTACATTAGTTTTTATTGGATCTTCCATCTCAAGGGATAGCCTCTCTTGATTTTTTGATATACAATGTACAAACAATTGCTAGGCAATATGAAATATATCATGCTACTCTCCACAAGCAAAGATTGCATGCCACTGAGCAACTCCTAGATTTGGAGCATTCTCTTTTGATGGATTCACTGCAAGATTCCCTTTTGTTTTCTATCTCTATGATATTGTCGCAACTTGTTGATACTTTCCAAAAGAGATCCTATCAGCACGCTAAACTTGTAGCGTTATCTAAGGGATTGTAGGATAATAATTGCCAATCATATAAATTTTATCGCTTGCATGTTTCCTTTGCTAGGGAAAACATGGTCTGCCTAAGCCATTCCCCAAGTGAAATGGTCAAAAATCCTCACGCAATTGTACATATGTGCAAGAACTATTTTATGGACTTGCTTGGATCGCAATACTCTATTTCTAATATAGGGTGGCCCACTCATTGATTGTGATCTGGTTAAAGATCGAGTCTTGCCAGATATTGCTTACATGTTGGATGCGGATATAACACAACATGAAGTGTGGAAGTTCTGATGCATTTTTCTAAAGATAAGAGCCTTCGGTGGGATGGTATCACTAATGGGTTCTTTGAGACCTATGCAACTCAATTTGTTGCACCTTTGATAGCTTTATATCAGCAGACTTGGATGAAAGGAGACATGATGTGCTCTTGAGGGTGTTGGGTGTCATTAAATTGATTCCCAAAGTGTCTTCCCCTCCAACTTTGAAGTGTTGGCAACGATTGATTTCGTCAATGAGCTCTGTGTACAAGATTTTTTCCAAAGTCTTGGCTAACACATTGCACAAATATCTTCTATGTCAGCACAAATATCTTCATGACCTGAATCACCTTGGTGGTACAAATCCATCAAAGGAAGGAATATTCTATGCAACATCTTGAATGTCCTAACAGCAATAGACTATGCTCACTACACAAAGCAGGAAATGGTGATGGTCCAATTGGATCTAGAAAAAGCCTTTGCCCACTTGGAATGTTCTCTCTTGAACCAACTAATGTATTGTATGGGATTTGGTCCTAGAATCTCTAGACTTATTAATACCACTAGTTTCAATTCCTCCTCCAGATTTTTGCTCAATGGTGGCATCACAAACCCCTTTCCCCTTCCCTGATCTATTAGGCAAGGTTGTCCATTGAATCCTTTGTTCTTTGTTTTGGCCATTAATCCCATCTTGGTGATGTTGTCTAGCCTGGTGGCTAATGGCGAAGTAGTTGGCCTCTCTCTCCCTTCACATGAGTAGTTGGTTGGCCAAGCTTTGGCCGATGATGCCTTCATGTTTCTCAAAGCTGACCGTGATAATATACCAAGAGCAATGGATACATGGGACTTGTTTGCCCTTGTTTCAGGGCTTCGCATTAATACCTTTAAATCAGTCCTTATTAGATGCACTGAAAATGATCTTCTAGGCCTTCAATTAGCAAGGTGAGGTTATGCTTAAAGGCACTGTTTGCAAGCATCTAGGCTATCCCTTGGGGGTCTTGTTGAAAAACCAAGTCATTCAATACATTTTTCCTCCTCCATTACTATTTTTGGCTTCCATTTACAGCCCCAGAAAGACTTTCAAGGCACCACCCGAGAGACTTTAGTGGGTACCAATCGAGAGACTTTAGTGGGTGCCACTCGAGACAGTCTGTGCCTATAAGTATGGCACTGACTCCGCCCATTCATCATCCACATATTCATTCCTATTGACACTCTCTCACTGTCTTCCATATTCTTCTCTCCTTTCTCCATCGTCTCCAATACCCTTCACACCCTACGAGGAGGACATTATGGCTTGTGGCTTTTGCATCCACCTAAGCATTTTGCAGCCTACATGATCTCGCATCAGCCCTCCTCACTTGGCATGATCATCAAGCTTCATTTGCAGCAGATTCAAGCCATTTACAGCAAGTTACACCTCTTAATCAGCCCTACATCATATACCTGCATTTTTGTGTTTTCTTCACTCTTGAAGGATTGCCCACCCAGTCACCTATCTGTAGTCACTTACATGGAGAGATCTTCATCAGATATTCTTGTGTTTTCTTCTCAAGCTAAATGCCCAGCAATCGCCTTGATAGGAGCCATCATCTCAAACAGATTTCAGCATATCCATTCTCTCTAATAGAACCTAAGGACTACGTTTCACTCCCTCTACAGATGGATATCCTTTCCTTCACCCTTCTGCACTTACCTTCAATATCTTGCTGCTAGAGGACTCTATTTTGCTCCCTTCATTGTGTGAATTCCCTACAGGTGTTGCTGCATGATTCAAGCAAGACTGTAGTTATCTTCAGAGCTTCAGCTCCATTGTATCAGCTTGATTCACTTAGCACGATTCAATAATTCATCATTCATTTGCTTTGTCTTCTATGCTTTCTAAGTTTCTCTCTTCCCTCAAGGTTTGTTGTACACATGGAGGATAGAGTTCCTGGGAGTAATGGGCTATATTTGGAGTAGAGAAATTGATCCAATTTAAACGGCCTAGGAATTGTTGAAGTTGTTTTATTGTACTGAAAGTATCTAGCATGTCTCTGATTTTTATTGTACTGAAGGTATCTAGCATGTCTGTGATTTTAGTCAATACATGCTCTTGAAGCTTTATGCTGCCTTGGTTTATTTCTATACCAAGAAACTCTATTGATGTTTGGAACATCACTGATTTAGTAGATGAAAATACTATTCCTACTTCTTCCACAGCTTTTGCAAATTGAGAAAGATGCTCTATATGTTCCTGCACAGTTTCTAAAAATACAAGAATGTCATCAATATAAGTTAGGCAAAAAGGATATTTGCCAAAAATGGAATCAGTCCGTTTTTGAAACTTTGTAGGGGCTATCTTGATTCCAAAGGATAGCACTGTCCATTGGTAATGGCCTTGAGGAACACAAAACGTTGTTTTATACCTGTCTTCTTTCTTTATAGGTAATTGCCAAAACCCTGATTTAAGATCAAACTTGCTGAAGATATTGGCTTTTTTCAATCTTTTCAAAAGAAGGTCTTTTAAAGGAATAGGATGGCCATGTCCTATTAGATATTTGTTCAATGGTTTGTAATTGATCACTAATCTCTTTTTTTTCCTTTTTTGTTCTGAATGCTCGTTGACGTAAAAGGCTTGACATACCCATGGTGAATTTGTTGTTTCTATTAAGCCTTTTGCCAGTAGAGACTGAATCTCTTCTTTGCACAAATGTAAGTATTCATCCTTCATGCCTAAATGGACTGCTTTGGTAGGGACTGCATTAGACTGAATGGGTAAGGATACAGCAAACTTTTATCTTTTCTCCTGATAGATCATAGGGTTATCATGCATGAAAGTCTTTATATGTTCTTGTAATTGTATTGTAGCTTCTTCCTGTTTTTTCAATTCTGTCTTTATCCATTGAGATCTTGAGCTTTCTTTAGCCTTGGCATTTGCTTCGGTAAACTTTCTGCTTGTTTGTGAGTAGTGTCATGTCAGCTTGTTTACCCTTGTAAGTCACTGTAAACTTTCTGGCCCAAAAGGTGTAGAGCAACAAATGTTACAGGATGTCTGTACCAATCAATAAGTCATACCTCATCTGTTTCATGAGTTGTATTTCTATTGGCATTTTGATTGTTCCAAGCTGTAAATAAGCATGTGTCACATGAATGAGTGTGATTTTTTTGTTATTGGATAATTCTACTATGATGGGTGTAGAAACCTTCATATAATTTTTGGAAAAGAGTTCATAGGGGGCTATTGTCAATGAAGATCATGTATCCAATAATGCATCCACAAAAAGAGAAAATTGTGGCATGTTTTTAACCTGTACACACACTATAGGAATAGGTCCACCTGTATCTAAAGCATTTAGCTTGTGGATTCAAGTGTGGGATGACCTTACTTGGTTTAATGGATGTATACTATCACTTGGAGTTGAGCATTGCAGATTGTTGTAGGGCCATATCCTTTTGGCTTAGCAAGATTCTTTTGTGGATTTTACAGAGTGTAATTCCTGTTGTATTTGTAAAAAGGCATTAGTCATATCCTGTCCTGCTTGTTGCATACCTGGAGAGGCTGAATTCAGTAATTGTGAAGCTGTCCTGGGATGGTGTAGAGTTTCTAGCTTGTGTGAAATGAAAAGATTTGTCTGTCCTTTTGTTTTTGGACTAAGAGTATCCTGCTTTGGCAAGTCATATGGATTTGAGAAGAATTCTTGTCGTATCTTATTCTTCTGTTTCTTGTGTTTTGATGAGGAGGTGTCTGTATCTTCACATTCTTTTGGGCTTGATAAACTATCTTCAAGTTTCTTTTCCTTCATTTTTGAAGAGGAGGCAAAAGCATTTCCCATAAATTTTCCTTTAGAGGAAAAATGAGCCTTGTGAACATTAATAGCTTGAAAGTTGTCCGGGTTTACTTCATCATCTGATTCTTCAGTTATATCAGAAGGTGCGTCTTCTAATGTATCTGAAAAATTATCTATTGTATGCCAAGAGCCTGTTGCATAAGATGTTTCAAAGGATTCTGTTTCAGAAGATTCTTCTTCTTCTTCTTCTTCTTCTTCTTCTTATGTGTCATAACTGCTGTTGTAGGAATATTCGTCATCTGAATAGCTATCATAGTCCTAATGGTGCATCATGTTGACCTTGGCGGCATCTGCATTATCCTTTTTCTTTGGGCATTTATTTGCTAAGTGTGAAGCACTCCCGTAAATAAAACATTTCAAACTTTGTTTTTTGAACTTTTATCATATTTTCCTTTCCTGAAAAAATGTTTTTGGTGATACTTAGCTTTTTTGGTTCCTTTTGATCTTCTGGGATGTTTGCGAAACCTGTGGCTATATGAAGCTTCTTGTTCATAATCTGGTTGCTGTCCATAATGTCTTTGATGATGATGATGATACTTGTTGTTCTTCCTTTTGTAGTAGCTGTGTGTGGAAATATCACAATGACATCTGTCACATCCAAAATCTGCTTCAAATTTAGAGGCTTTTTTACATATAGATTGTGGAAATTTTTGATTCAGCTGTGTCATTTTTTATTGATGACAAACCTCTTTGATAGTCTGTTCGATGGTTTGGATGATCTGTCCAACACTATCAGTAAAGTCCCTGTTTTCATTTTTCATTCTTTGTTTACAATAGAAAGGGATGGGTTCTGAAAAAGAACATACTAGATGCTCTTTCATGGAGTTGTCATGAGCTCTAAGACCTTCATACATAAGGTCTCTCATATATACAAGGTATTCTTTGTATAATCTGGGATCACAGAGTTTGAATTTGAAAAATGCTTCTCTAGCTTCTAGTACATCATCTAGTTTGTTTCCAACTAGTTCTCCTAATAATAGCTCAAAGAATATTTGAATAGGGTCCTGATATTGTACTATAGCTAATTTAACCTAGGGATGAATAGATATCCAACATTGTTTAAGTCCACCCACAAAACCATGTGTCATTACATTGAGAATGTCTATTCTATCTATTTGTGGCTTTTCTATCATTTTTTGTCCTACATATGCATACATCATGTAAATAAGAAGTTTAATTTCTTCGGATGTTTTGCCATCAATAGACCATATTGAAAAAGATCTAACTTTTTCCGGCACACCTATCTTCTTATAGAAGTCATTATAAAAGGGCTTTGTTTTGGATGTTGATGCAGATGTAGTATTCACAGGATTTGTAATAGCAAAAGAATTACTTACAAAAGAAAAGTGAGCATTCAATTGAGCTCATAGTACTGAGGTTGGTGAAGTTGGAGATGGCTGTCGATGCGGATTTATAGGGACAAATGTCTCTTCAATCACATTATCTCCGTCTTCATCAAAAGATGATGCAGTAAATGCAGCTCTTTCTTGGAAATGTGCTTGGTCATGGTAATACTAGCCATGGCTGCATCTAGATGACTATCTTTCATAGTCTGTAAATACCATCTAAGCATTTGTCTTGCCTCCTAGCTGTGCATAAGCTCTTGCTGAATTTCAGTTTCAGCTCTTTGCTGAATATTCAGATCAGCCAATTGCTGATTTTCTGCACTTTCCAATGGAGCACCCACTAAACATTGAGTTCACTTGCTGAAACTCCAACTGAATCAACAAAAGTAATGGGCAGCAGCAGCCCTTCAAATACATCGTGGGCAGCCTAATATGTATCTAAACCAGCAAGGGACAATTCTAATTTTTCATAAAATAATACATCCCTACTGGCAAACACCTTTTTAGAGACGGGATCATAGAGTCTGTAGCCTTTTCTCTCACTACTATTTCCCACAAAAATGCATTTGACAGCCTTGTTATCCAGCTTTTTTCTGAGTATCTATGGAATGTGTGCATATGCAAGGCACCCAAAGGTATGAAAGTGTCCAACAGAAGGTTTCTGGCTGTTCCAAGCCTCAAAAGGTGTAATTTTCTTCAATGCTTTGGTGGGGCATCTGTTTAAAATATGGCAAGCACACATGACGGCTTCCATCCAAAAACTATGTGGCAAGTTTTTGCTTTCAGCATACATCTGGCTATCTCCATGAGTGACCGATTCTTCCTCTCTGCAACCCCATTCTATTGTGGAGTATAAGCAATAGTGTACTGATGGACAACGCCCTTCTGCTTCAAAAAAGAATTCAACATAGAGGACATGTATTCCCCCCCTCGGTCCGGAACGGAGAGTCTTACTTTTACAACCAGATTGGTTTTCAACAAGTGCAATAAAATCCAAGAATGCATCATATACTTCTGACTTTTTGACCAAAGAGTAGACCCAGCAAAATCGAGTAAAGTCATCAATAAAAGACACAAAAAAGTAACATCCTCCTAATGACTTTGTTTGCATATGCCCACACACATCTAAATGCACTAACTGCAATCTAGTTGTTGCTCTAAAAGCAATATCACGGGTAAACGAAAAGCGATGCATTTTTCCCAAATACATCCTTCGCACAAGCACTCAGGAGGTCTCTCCAATAGAGGTAATCCATCTAGCATCTGTGTATGTTGTAAGAGCATCAAGCTGCCAAAGTTCACATGCCCTGTCCTAGCATGCCATAACTCTGTCTGTAACTTAGTAGAAGTAAGAGTAGATGCCAAGTACACTAACTAATTAACTGAAAGAGCATCCAACTCGTATAACCCATGAATAAAGTACCAGTCAAGACCAAAGTCATGCATTCCTTGTCTCTCACCATGCATCTGTCATCATCAAATGTGATCTGCAATCCACAACGTGCCAAAGAAAAAATAGAGAGCAAATTCTTCTTTATACTTGGCACAAACAAAGCATCTTGTAGGCCGAGAATAGAGCGATCAATGGCTGTGAGCACAATCTCCCCAATACCTCTAACAGGGTATGATGCATTGTTGGCACATTGTACAAACTTGCCAACTAGAGTTGCACCAACAGAAGCAAATAAATCTTTGCGAGATGTAATATGCCTAGAAACACCACTATCAAAAAACCAAGTGCCTGCATTCTTAGTAGAGCTAAATGCTCGATCAGTCCAAGAAGTGTCATAACTGCATGTGTAAAAGCAATAGTCCTTGTCTACAACAAAGAATGCGGACTTAGTAGCAGTGGAAGGAGCATCAAAAACAGGCATTCCTGACACCTTCTTCTCCTTGGCGATTCACATTTTGCATTCAGTGATGTAGTGGCCTCGCTTCTTGCAATAATGGCATTTGCCCTTTTTGGCTTGCGTAGCCCCTTGTTTTTTACTTGCCTGTGACGTGCCAGAAGTCCCAGAGCTCTACGGAGCATTCTTTACTTGGCTGCCTTTGCCCTTTTGTCTAGCCATAAAAGCCTGCTCAGAGGCTATAGCATCTACACCATTATTTCTTCTTGTTTGCTCCTCCTCTTGAAGCAAACTGACTAACAGAAGAAAAGTAATCGGCTGTGGGGCAATCCTCATGGTGAGGTTTAGAGCTGTATGAAAGGCCAAGTACGAGGGCGGTAATGAGTTCAATGTAGTAGATATCAATTGTGCATCTAAGTAGTACTCATCGACATTCATAAGCTGCTCACGCAAGTCTTGAATATTGTTCAAGTGATCCTGAATAGAATCATCTTCATCCATTTTCAATGTTTCTAGCTCTTTCGTTAAGAAAGAGATGTGACTTTCATTCTTGCGTGCAAACATCTGCTCCAAAATTAGCCAAGCTTCTCGTGAAGAATCTGTTGAACGAATATGGGGGATTATTGACCGCTGAACTGCCAATGCAATCTATGACAAAGCCTATGCATCCCGTGTATCCCATGCTTTTTGAGTTGCTGTTCTTTGGGGAAGTGGCTGAAGTGGAGCAAGCTAAGGTGCCCATTGTGCACGTCCTCCTGGAGAAGGAGTAGCTGGAGCCACAACTCCAGATCTAGCTTCTTCTCCACTAACATAATCCCAAAGATTTTTCGCCACAAGCACATTCTTCATCATGAAAGACCAAACTGAATAGTTGTTTCCATCCAATCTGTCCTCCTTGGATACATAGGTGAAGATATCTCCTCCCTGATTTGCAATGATAATCAATTACCAAAAGAAGTAAAAGAGCAATGTCCAAGCAGGACCAAACTGGAAATCTGAAAATTTCCAGAAATTGCAGGAAATAACTTTCTGTAATTAGTACACTGAGGTGCACTCTGTCAAAATTGTCTTTAATGCACGCAGTCCAAGATGCATTCAGTATTCTGTAACACTGTATCAGCAAAATCCCCAAAATTTATTGCCCCTGATTTGTTCAAAACTGTCTTTCAGTGATTATAACTACAATACATGTGCCAATGTCCTCAAAAAACACAAAAACCGCAAAATGTCCGATAAATTTGGCCAGAAATTTGCATCCACCGTACGTATCCACAATTCTGTGTCTGTTGGGTAGAATCCCCCTCTTCCAGGAATTGATTCTGGAATTTTAAAAAAATTTACCTCAGAAATGATGGGTTGACACGGGCACAAGTACAGGCGAACTAGCAAGTGTCAGAGTTTTGGCGAGAAAGCACAGAGCAGAGGTTGCACACAATGGGCGGTGGACAAGGCGAAGCTGGGTGTCGCAACCAGACAGGTGGCGGGCGTTAAAACTGTGGCAAGTCAATCAAAGTCGTGTGGCATTGGAGACAGATGGACGGGCAACGCTTAGCTAGTGGGCGGCACTCTGACAATGGGGCATAGACAAGCGATTCTCAAGCGACGGGCGGGCTTGGCCAAAGGCAGCGTGATTGATGGGGTGTGCAGCAGTCTGGCGGGCATTCCGTCTGACAGGTGGCGCTGTCAAGACATGGCCACAGTGGCCCGTACAGCAGACTGGCGTGACGAGTTGGTGGTGCAGGACGAAGTAGCTACTATAATACAAGATGCAGGTTGAGCTGCTGCAAGACAAGGCGCAGATGTGGTGGTCTTGGGGCTGTGGCGGTAGGGAGCAGAATTGGACTTAGGGAGAAGCTCCCAAAGGCTGAACGGAGCTGAGTTGAACGGAACCTCAACTGAACAAAGCCAATACTCTGATACCAAATGTTAGATGAAGATAAGATCGAAGCTCAGCACAGAATCAGTAGACTGTAGGAGTGAAGCACAATACCCAATGCAATAGACTAAAAGAGTGGAAACTGAAAGTAGAAGGTATAACCCTTAAACCTTACGGTTGTAGGGAGTGTTCACACCTGAACACGATAAGTGCCCGTAAGTGTGTAACATAAGCACATACGAAATAATACCAAAATTTTGGGAGAAAAAACCTCTCCTACCAAGACTAAAAAGTATCCCAGTGTCCTACTGATCACCAATACTCCTATGTGAGCGTAGGCGTAAGTGAGTCGTAAGTGAAATACCCAACAGTATGTTGTTAAGTCATTCAGTCCTACCAATGCTCCTGTAGTGTTCCAACATATGATGAATGATATATTCCGAGAGCATTTAGATGATTTTATAGTTATACACTTGAATGATATCTTGATATTCTTAAAAGCTCCAACGGACCATGAGCACCATGTAAAATTAGTTTTGGAAAAGCTCAAAGAAAAAGGATTATATGCAAAACTTGAGAAATGTTTTTTCCATTAGACAGATGTGGAATTATTTGGGTACAATGTCTCCCAAAAAGGAATCTTCATGGACCCCAAGAAAATCGAGATTATTTTGGACTAGTAGACACCCACATGTGTCTGTGATGTCCAATGTTTCCTTGGCTTTGCCAACTTCTACAGGATATTTATCGAGGATTACTCAAAGATAGTCACACCACTCACCAAACTCACAGGAAACTCAAAGTTCTCATGGATCCCAGAAGTCGAGAAGGTCTTCCAGACCTTGAAGGCCACTTTTACCACTGCCCCTATTCTAGTCCACCTGGATCCTACCAAGCTATTTTTCTTGGAGACCGATGCATCAAACTATACCTTAGGAGCCATCTTGTCCCAGCATGGAGATGATGGTCATATGTATCCAATAATATTCCATTCAAGGAAGTTCTCCCCTCCAAAGATAAACTATGAGATCCATGACAAAGAACTCCTTCCCATTGTAGATGCCTTTGATACTTTGTGTCATCATCTAGAGGGTGCAGCCCATAAAGTTATTGTCTATATAGATCACCAAAATCTAGAATACTTTATGACAACCCGCATCCTCAATCGAAGACAATCCTATTGAAGTAACTTTTTATCTAGGTTTGGCTGTCATTACCTATCACCCAGGACACCAACAAAGACAATCCGATTCTTTATCACGAAGATCCTACCTGGCACCTAAGAAGGAAGAAAAAGATTTTGATCAACAAGGAGCAATACTACTCAAGCCAGAGCACCTCCAACTAGCAGCCATCTCCAATTGTCACCAAGATGACCATACCTTGATCTAGTTAATTCATGAAGCCCTACCGCATCATGATTTGGCCAACAATGTCAAGAGAAAACATCAAGAAGGAAAAGGAAATGAAGTTTGTGATTTTCACAAAACTAATGGATTGTTAAACTATAAGGATCTACTTTACATCTCTCCAGGAAAGCCGAGACTCCATGTACTCCAAGAACACTGTGACACCCCAACAACAGGACACTTTGAGTTAAGAAGACCTTAGAGCTTATTTCAAGAGATTTTTGGCGGCCCTAGATGTGGAAATAAGTTAAGGAATATATAAAATCATGTAATACCTACAACAGAACCAAGGTACCTCGTCACAAATCACATGGCCTCCTGTGTGAGGTGGGAGGCTCGAGGTGCAGCTGAGAGTGCAGTAGACAGTGTGAGAGTGAGAGAGACAGAGTGAAGCACGACACCCAAGAGAATAGACTGAAAAAGTGTAACATGAAAGTACAAAGTACAACCCTTAAACCTTAGGGTTGTAGGGGGGTGTTCACACCCGACACACGGTAAGTGCCCATAAGTGTGTAACATAAGCACATAAGCACATACGAAAATAAGACTATAAGTCTAGGGGAAAAAACCTCTCCTACTGAGAGTAAAAAGTGCCCCAGTGTCCTACTGATCACCGACACTCCCATATGAGCGTAGGCGTAAGTGAGACGTGAGTCAAATACCCAACAAACCCCCCTCGAGTGAAGAGTGATCAAGAGTACAAGGATCATCCGCCACCAAAGGATATCAAATTTAAGCATCGCGAAATGCTTCAAATTTGTCACGAGAAAGAGCTTTGGTGAAGATGTCTGCCACATTACTGGTGGTAGGACACTAGACAATGTTGATATCACCTGCATGTAGCCTCTCTCTGACAAAGTGATAATGGATCTCAATGTGTTTCGTGTGGGCATGAAACACTGGGTTCCATGCCACTGCAATGGCACTCTAACTGTCAGTGAACAAAGGAGTAGGCTCCGTAACAGATACATCCAGATCAGCTAGCAAGCGTCTAAGCCATACGCATTCAACTATGGTAGTGAAAGCTGCCTTGTATTCAGCTTCACATGACGATGTGGCAACAGTGGATTGTTTCTTGCTAAGCCAAGAAATGCAAGAAGAGCCAAGAAAGAAACAATTGCCACTAGTGGAGTGACGTGTATCATAATCACCAGCCCAATCAGAATCACTGTAAGCATGTAACTGCAGTGGTCCCCCCTTGGCATAAAGCAACCCAAGAGATCGAGTACCCTGCAAGTAACGAAAAACACGCTTGACAGCTTGCCAATGTGACATACGTGGCTGATGCATATACCTGCTCAAAGCTGAAACTGCAAACTGTATGTCCGGCCTAGTGTTGCATAGGTAGATAAGACATCCAACTGCAGGAGCATATGTATGTATATCAAACAAATCACTGTCATCATGTAATGACAGTTTCAGTCCAGGTTCCATGGGGGTACAAACTGGCTTGCAATCCTGTAAGCCAAACTTCTCAAGAAGCTGCCCGATATACCTTGACTGTGAGAGCCCAATACCTCGAGCATCATGTATGAACTGGATGCCCAAGTAGTAATGCAAAATTCCCAAGTCAGACATTGCAAAAGTTTGCTGCAAATTTTGTTTGAATGCTGAAATCTGATCAGCATGTGTTCCAGTGAGCAAAAGGTCATCAACATAAAGACATATAATCAGCATAGATCCCCCTTCTTTACATACGTAAAGGGTAGCCTCAGATGAGCTGTTTAGAAACCCCTGACCAAGCAAGAAAGCATCTATTTTTGCATACCAAGCTCTAGGAGCTTGTTTCAAACCATATAGTGCCTTTTTGAGCTTGCATACCAAATGTTCTGAGCCTTCAACTGCAAAATCAATGGGCTGCTGTACATAAACTTCCTCCTAAAGTTCCCCATGTAAAAATGCAGTATTGATATCCAGCTGATGCACTGTCCAACCATAATGTGCAGCCAAAGCAATCATAGACCTGATGGTCGTCACACGGGAAGTAGGAGCAAATGTCTACTCATAGTCAATGCCCTTTCTCTATGCGTAGCCTTTAGCTACAAGCCGTGCCTTGTATTTATCAATGGATCCATCTGCTTTCCTTTTCAGTTTGTAGACCCATTTCGTTCCAATGGCTTTCTTCCCAAATGGCAAAGACACCAAATCCCAAGTTTGATTCTTAGTGATAAAATATAATTCAGCTTGCATTGCTGCCATCCAATGCACACTGTGTTGTGCATCCTCAAAACATTCAGGCTCTTCATTATCAAAAGTACTTGCTGCCATAACAAACTCCATGGTACGTGCTGAATCATGCAAACGAGTTTGCCTTCTAGTACGACCAGCCATGGGTGCATCCAAAGGACTATCTTGCATAGTCTGCAAATACCATCTAGGTAACTATCTAGCTTCCTGACTGTGTGCAAGCTCTTGCTAAATTTCAGTTTCAGCATAATGCTGAATATTCCGATCAGCCAATGGCTCAATTTCTGCACTTTCCATAGGAGCAGCTGGCTGAACATTAGGTTCATTTTCTGAAGCTCCAGCTGAATCACCAAAAGTAATGGGCAGCAGCCCTTCAAAAACATCACGGGCAGCCTAATATGTGTCCAAACCAGCCAAGGATAATTCTGATTTTTCATCAAAAACAACATCCCTGCTAACAAAAACCTTCTTTGTAACGGGATCATAGAGTCTGTAGCCTTTGCTCTCACTGGTATATCCCATAAAAATGCACTTAACAGCCTTGTTGTCCAACTTTTTTCTAAGTACCTGTTGAATATGGGCATAGGCAAGACACCCAAAGGTACGGAAGTGGCCAACAGAAGGTTTACGGCTGTTCCAAGTCTCAAAAGGTGTGATGGTCTTCAAGGCTTTGGTAGGGCATCTGTTCAAAATATGGCAAGCACACATGACTGCTTCCATCCAAAAACTATGAGGCAAGCTCTTTGCCTTCAGCATACATCTGGCCATCTCCATGAGTGACCAATTCTTCCTCTCTGCTACCCCATTCTGCTGTGGAGTATAGGCAGTAGTGTACTGATGGACAATGCCTTTCTGCTTCAAAAAAGAATTCAGCATAGAGGACATGTATTCCCCCCCTCGGTCCGAACGGAGAGTCTTAATTTTGCATCCAAATTGATTTTCAACAAGTGCACTGAAAGCCAAAAATGCATCATACACTTCTGACTTCTTTTTCAAACAGTAGACCCAGCAAAATCGTGTAAAGTCATCAATGAATGTCACAAAATAATAACAACCGCCCAATGACATTGTTTGCATAGGCCCACAAACATCTGAATGCACCAACTGCAATCTGGTTGTTGCTCTAAAAGAAACATCACGGGGAAATGAGAAAAGATGCATTTTTCCCAAAATGCATCCCTCGCATAAGTGCTCAGGAGGTCTCTCCAAGATAGGTAAGCCATCCAGCATCTGAGTACGCTGCAAAAGCATCAAGCTGCCAAAGTTTACATGCCCCAAACGAGCATGCCATAACTCCGCCTGTATCATAGCAGGAGTAAAAGTGGATGTCAAGTATGCCGACTGATCTACTGAAAGAGCATCCAACCCATATAAACCATGACACAAATATCCTGTCAAGACCAAAGTCATGTGTTCTTTATCTCTAACCATGCAACGGTCATCATCAAATGTGACCTTCAAACCACAACGTGCCAAAGAAGAAATAGATAGCAAATTCTTCTTGATCCCAGGCACAAACAAAGCATCCTGCAGGCGGAGAATAGAGCCATCAATGGCTGTGAGCTGAATCTCCCCAATACCACGAACAGGGTATGATGCATTATTGGCACACTGTACAGATTTCCCAACGGGAGGTGCACTAACTGAAGCAAACAAATCTCTGCAAGATGTAATATATCTAGAAGCACCACTGTCAAAGAACCAAGTGTCAGCATCCTCTGTAGAGCTAAGTGCTCTATCAGCCCAAGAGATGTCATAACTGCAAGTGTAAACACAATAGTCCCTATCTACAACAAGGAGCGGACTTACTAGCAGTGGAAGGAGTAGTAGAAACAGACATTCTTGACTCCTTCTTCTCTTTGGCAATGCGCTTCCTACACTCAGTGATATAGTGGCTTGGCTTCTTACAATAATGACATTTTCCCTTTTTAGCTTCCGTCCCCCCTTGTGTCTGATTCTGTGATGTACCAGAAGTACCAGAACTCTGTGGAGCATTTTTCACCTTGCTGTTTTTGCCTTTATGTCTTGCCACAAAAGCCTGCTCAGAGACTATAGCATCCACACCACTATTTTTTCTTGTTTGCTCCTCCTCTAGAAGCAAACTAACCAGCTGAATGAAAGTGAGTGGGTGCTCGGCAATCCTCATAGTGAGGTTCAATGCAGTATGAAAAGACAAGTACGAAGGAGGTAAGGAATTCAAGGTGGTGGATATCAACTGTGCATCCGAAAAGTACTCATCTACATTCATGAGCTGCTCCCGCAAGTTCTGAATCTTATTCAAGTGATCCTGCAAAGAATCACCCTCATTCATCTTCAAAGTCTCTAACTCTTTCTTCAAGAAAGAGATCCGAGTCTCATTCTTTCCTGCAAACATATGTTCCAAAGTCAGCCATGCATCTCGTGAAGAGGATGCTAAACAAATGTGAGGGATGATGGACCGCTGAACTGCCAAAGCAATCAGCGACAAGGCCCGTGCATCACATGTATCCCAAACTTTTTGAGCTGCAGTTCTTGGAGGAAGTGGCTGAGGTGGAGCGGGCTGAGGTCCCCGTTGTCCACGTGCCCCTTGAGGAGGAGGAGTAACGGGAGCTACAACTCCCGGTCGAGTTTCCTCTCCACTAACATAATCCCATAAATTCTTAGCCACTAATACATTTTTCATCATGAATGACCATAGCGAATAATTGTTTCCGTCCAATCTGTCTTCCTTGGATACATACGTAAATACATCACCTCCCTGATTTGCCATGATGACAAATTTCCAAAGACAAATGAGCAATGTCAAAGCAGTAAGGACTGGAAATCTGCAAATTTCCAGAAATTGCAGCAAGCACACTTCGGCAATTAATGTGCAAGGGTGTACTCTGTCAAAAACTGTCTTTACACGCTTCCCAAGGTGCAAACAGTGCTCAGCAACACTGTAATATCAAAATCCCCAAAATTTCTGCCTCAAATGTGTTCAAAACAATCTTTCTGTCATTGTAACTGCAGTTCATATGCAACTGCCCTCAAAATACATAAAAGCCCCAAAATTTCTTATGAATGTGCCCAGAAATTTGCATCAGCCGTGTCCCAGACACGTATCCTGAATTCTATGCGTGCTTGCGTAGGAACCCCCTCTGCCAGAGATTTATTCTGGAATAAAAGGATAATTTTTAAAACAATACCTGACATGCGCCTGACGTGGACAGAGCGGACGGCGCAAACTGATAGTCGGGCGGGCAGTCAGGCAGCGGGGCTGACGAGGTGGAGCTGCAAAGTCAATGCTACACACAAACGGGTGGCATTGGCCACAGGAGGCGACCACTGGTCCAGACGAGGTCTGCTGGTGGCGTGCTGGGACAGGTGGCGCACGCAGGTACAGGTGCCGCTGAGGGCATCTGGAGCTGCGCGCTGGCGAACTGACAGGCGGTGGCGAGCTGCAGGAGGACACGTTGGTGACGAGCAGGAGTAGGCGGTGCTGGCGGGCAGACGAGGTGGAGAAGGAGCAGGTCGAGCTGCTGAGGATGAGGTGCTGCTATGCAAAGCAGAGGAGCAGGGCGTCTCCTTCTGAAGGTTGAGGCTCAACCTGAGCAGAGATTCTTGAATGCTGAATGGAGCTAAGCTGAACAGAGCCTCAGCTGAACAGAGCCTAAGCTCTGATACCAAATGTGAGGTGGGAGGATCGAGGTGCAGCTGAGAGTGCAGTAGACAGTGTGAGAGTGAGAGAGACAGAGTGAAGCACGACACCCAAGAGAATAGACTGAAAGAGTGTAACATGAAAGTACAAAGTACAACCCTTAAACCTTAGGGTTGTAGGGGGGTGTTCACACCCGACACACGGTAAGTGCCCATAAGTGTGTAACATAAGCACATAAGCACATAAGCACATACGAAAATAAGACTATAAGGCTGGGGGAAAAAACCTCTCCTACCAAGAGTAAAAAGTGCCCAGTGTCCTACTGATCACCGACACTCCCATATGAGCGTAGGCGTAAGTGAGGCGTGAGTCAAATACCCAACATCCTGCAACTCTTGTCTATTCTAGCACGACCCTAGTCTTCTCTATCCATGGATTTCATAACAAATCTTCCCAAATCAAACAAATATGACTCTATTCTTGTTGTGGTAGGTAAGTTCACAAAAATGGCACATTTCATCTCTACCGCCAAGACCATCACAGGCATAAATACTGCTAGACTCTTCCTCAGATACACTTTCAAATTACATGGACTTCAAGACGACATCATCAGTGATCAAGATCCCCAATTCATATCCAGTCTTTGGAAGAGCCTAGAGTCCAAGTTAAGTTATTTAGAGCCAATCATCCACAAGCTCATGGTCAAACAGAACAGGTAAATTAAGTTCTGAAACAATATCTCTGTTGTACCATTAACTACCATTAGAATGATTGGTTTGAGCTCTTGCCCTTTGTAGAGTTTGCTTATAATAATAGTATCCATGCATCTACCAAGCAAACTCCTTTCTTTGCAAACTATAGCATCCAAGGATAGATGTACATCTCTCCAATCAAGTAAAGAGCCCTACCGACCAAGATAAAGCCCAACACCTAGTAGATATATACCAAGAACTTAAGCAATAGATCCAAAAGGCTCAAAGTTGTGCCTCTATTTGGGATTATCTTGTAATGAGAATTTTTGTAACAAATCTTACATCTAGTCTAGTCTCTTGAGCGTAGTCTGGTGCTCCCATAATAGTTTTAGCCATCACTTGTTGGTGGCTAGGTCTCAATTGCATATACCTTCCAACATGGAGTAACAGAGCTTGTGGCTTCTCTAACAAGGTTGAGTTTTGGGTTCTATCAGCTCATCATATCTATTGTTCTTCACTACATGTTACCTTATAGGTGGAACACTAGGATCCCCGAGTCCATCTTCTTCTCTCTCTCGCACCCCCTCTTTTTGGCTCCTTTTTGGGCTTGAGAAGGGTGTTGAGCATAGATGCCTAAAGTTTTGACAATGGCAAAACAGAACCACATTTCAAAGTTGAGTTTCATCCCGAAGTCGAAATGACAAAATAGAGGAATGAATTTTTTGTCTATAACAGGAATATTGTAATATTAGAGAGATATAAATGGTAATACCATTTATATATGTCCTCAAGTTCCTCAACAATATAGAGTATATATGTTCAACCATTAACATAATGTTGAACATCTACAGCAAACCACTTAACTTCCTCAACAATATAGAGTATACATGTAACTTTAGAAGAGATTTGACAAGTATACATGCTTCTACCAGAGATTTAAGACAGTAAGACTTCAAAATCATAACGCATGAGTTTAAAAACTTTCAAGATCAAGATTTAGAAGTTAGAACCTGATATAAAAAACTGCAGCATGCCATCGCCTATGAATAATGATGACATATGTCAAGATTGAAGACTCAAGAGTGGTTGTTCCTCCATGGAAATAGAGGAGACCAACAGCAAATTTTGGGAAAACCAGCTCAAACCAGTGTGCACAGCGAAGGACAAAGAGAGGAGAGGGATTGTTAGCTGGAAACACTAAAAAACAGCCCCAAGTCTGAGGGAAAAGTGCTACAAATAGTGTGGACAGGAAAGGAAAAGGATTGGGCAGCTGAGGGATGAGGAACGTAGGTTTTCAAGGCTGTAGATAGTAGTACCTGTAAAAAAGGGGAAGCAAACAGCAAGTAGGGAGAGTGATCAGCTGAGAAAGGGGGTGGAGAGAAAACAAAACAAGGAAAAATCTGCACACAGCAAGGCAAAATAAACATTCCATCATGAAATTGGGTGAGTTATTCTGCCTGTCCCGAAACACATTTTGGGACCAAAACATTTCCATTTCAGGCAGCCTGAAACTCCATTTTGGGCAACTATGGTATTGAGAAACCAAGTCATTCGGTACACTTTTCCTCCTCCATTCCTATTTCTGTTTCCATTTACAGCCCCAAAAATACTTTCGGAGTGCCTCTCGAGAGAGTCAAGGTGCCACCTAAGAGATTTCAGTAGGCACCACTAAAGAGAGTTTGTGCCTATAAATACAGCACTGATTCCACCCATTCATCATCCCACACACTCATTCCTTCTGACACTATAACTCTCTTCCATATTCTTCTCTCCTTTCTCCATCCTCTTCACTGCTCTTCACACTCTGCGAGGAGGACATTATAGTTCATGGTGTTCACATCCATCTCCACCTCAGAGTTTGCAGCCTACATCATCTGGCATCATCTCTTCTCACTTAGCATAATCATCACGCTTTGTTTGCAGCAAATTCAGGCCGTTTACAGCAAGTTACACCCTCTTCATCAGCCCCACATCAGATACCTACGTTTTTGTGTTTTCTACACTCTTGAAGGACTGCCCAGCCAGTCACCTTTCTACAACCACTTACAAGAGAGATCTTCATCAAATATTCTTGTGTTTTCTTCTCCAAGTACTTCCCAACATCCGCCTTGATAGTAGCCATCATCTCAAAGAGATTTCAGCATATCCTCCATCTCTGACGGCTCCTAAGGACTGCATTTTGCTCTCTCTACAATTTCCTGTCCTTTCCTTCACCCTTCAGCATTTACCTTCAATATCCTACTATCGGAGGACCACATTTCACGCCCTTCATTGTGCATATTCCCTACAGGTGTTCCCACAGGAGACAGATGCTGAGATGCCTCAGCCATGTAGGGATACATCTCTCTAGAGGACAGACATCTCATTGATGGAGAGTTTTCTTTTTCTACTTTTACTTTTGGATCATCAATATGTTTTCTTTCAATAGGACACTATTTCACTTTTCATTCCTATAGGCATGTTTTTCATCTTTTCTCATTCCAGATGAGAAACACACCATCATTATATGTATTGCTTTGGTCTCATAGGCCACATTGGCCTTTTAGAGATGTTGATGTACTCTTTCTTCTTTCTCTTTCTCTCCCTTTTCATAAAGTGTAATTGTATGAATTACCAAAACATAAACTCAAAACTACAGTATGACCAAGAGTACAAAGATACCGCATGACCAAAACTACAAAGGAACGAGATGGCTTGCAGGGGACTCAAAGAAATTGTAGTGTGCCAAGAAAGAAAATCTTGTCGAGGGAGAATATCCACCAACTCAATCATGTTGAGGTGCAAAATGAAGAAGACCTCTCAAGCAGACTAGATAACTCTACACCCTTGAAAAAGAATTGAAAATGAATACATTTTTTATAGTCCATATGTCCCAACAATCCTAGAAGCATAGAAATTGAAAGAGCACTCTTGCATTGGCTTACATAGGATCCACGCACTTGGAATATCATGCCTTTCTAGCTCTTACTGCTTCTTTTTCTTCTTTCTTTTCCTTTTAGATCATATAGGCTTAGACTTAAGAGACTTAAGGCATTTAGTTGGGTTAGCATTTGAGCCCCTTCATTACTCAACAATGTTATCCTTTTCTTTTGCTTGTCATTTCACCATTCTAGTTAGGTTGGGTAGCATCAGTAGGCTACAATGATTCAATACTTTCTCTTAGGGAAGAAATATTTTTTACCATTTGTAATTTTTTAAAAGATTCAATAGTTTGTTATGGTTGTAGCTCTTATTTAGTTATAGATTCTAGTGTTTACTTGTGATAAACAAGAGCCCTTGCTTTGGTGATTTTGTCACTCTTACTACCCTTGTTGGCCAAGCCTAACCACTCAAGACCAAATAGCTGATAGGAGGGACCAAACTTTCTATGCCACGGGCCATAGGACAAGAAAGAAATCGCTATTGAGAGGTTTCCACACATCTCACAAAAGAAACAACAACCATTGAAAATGGCACACTTAGTGAGTGCAGAGGCAACCTCCCTCATATGCACATTTACAAGTCTTTGCATGTGAGGCTTTTTTCCATATTTCCAAAGACAAGTGCAACAAGTTGGATCCAAAGTCTGTCAAATGTATATTTCTTGGATATAGTAATGTCGGTGAGATGGACTATTGCTTTTGGGATCTGCAAGCTTGCAAGGTTAGATTTCCATCATGTTTGACATTTCTAGAGACCCTAGATGATATTCCCCTTTTGGGCAAGCCAATCCTTATTGATGTAAGCAAGTGGTATATCTAATTGAGTGGAGCACAGCCCAAATGCAATTGACCATTAATCATCCAAACTTACTAAGAGGTATCTTGGTCCAAAGGAGGGAAAGGTTGCTTGGCGCATAAGAAGGTTTAAATGGAGTCAAATAAATAACAATAGCCTCTAGGAATTTTTCTCCAACGGCACTGAAAGAGGCTTACGTGCTGTCACACCATACTTGGACAACATATCCAAGCCATACTACCTTTAGGATAGCCATATACCATCATCACATCTGATCATCTCAATACCAAGAATGTACCTTAGCTCACCCAAATATTTTATCTCGAACTTCTTCTTCAAAAGGTCCTTAACTTTAGCAATCCCATTGTCACTGTCACCTGTGATAATCAAGTCATCCACATAGATGACTATGATGACCAAATGTGCATCTCACATTCTCACATAAAGTGAGTGATCGACATTAAAAATATAAAAGCCAATGTTGACAAGATGCTCTCCGATCTTGTCAAACTGTAGTGTCGAATTGATCTAAAAGACATGATAGTTGCCCTTGTAGGTAGAAGAGTATCAATAACAGTGACCAGTCCTAGGTGTGCCGTTCTATTCAATATCGGCCTCTATTCCTATTTGCCTTGCCATGTGAGAAGTTTCGAAACAGCCCCACATGTTGAAGCTTGCTCTAAGGGTTCAAGTGTCATTATTCATCATTGCTTGAGGCTCTGAAGTGAGCAACATGACAAGTAGAGTGTCTAGCTAGCCCGACGTGATTTGTGCTTGAATTTCAAGCCCACATTTTGACCTGCAGCAATCACTCAATCACTCCTCGTTCTCCTTCGAGACTTGGCAAAGGAATTAATACTTCACTAGCATTAGTATCTTGCACTTAGGCATTGTTTGGAGCTCATAAACCTTTGCTCTCAGTTGTACATAGCAACACACCTACTATAATATAGGCTTGAACAATGGTTTATTAGTGCTTTGAGCTCTTGTATGCCTCTACTGTAAGACTTTGATCAAGGAAGCAAGGGCAAGTAATATGAAACCATTTGTACCATAATTGTTTGAGCTATTTTCAATCTTACATGGAAAGGCCAAGCTTGGGATTTCCAATATACAAAATTTTCCATAATGCATGAGGATATCAAGCCCATTAGTATTTTAGGCAAGACATGTACCTCTCAAAATATGATTGTTTTGAAAGTAAACGAGAGGGACAATAGGCTTTGTGGGGCAAAATAGTGTGTGTGTATGGCAAACACTAAGAAAAAAGAGAAACTTAGAAAACATAGAAGAAGAAGAAGAAGGTGAATGATGAATCACTAAATCATGCTAAGTGAATCAAGCTGATACACCTGAGCCAAAGCTTTGAAGATAACAGCATTGTCCTATCTGAATTAGGCCGGTTGAGTGCCATTGCTTTATCCAAAGGGATACCTACAAAAGATGAGATCCGAAGATGGCGTACTCCTATAGGTTGTGTGACAGTAGTAGCGGTATGTGCCATACTCGGTTGTGTAGTAACGAAAAAGTCAATGACCGCTCTTTGTCTATGTGAGCCGAGCTGTGGGGGCCTCCTACTCTGTAGAATAGCTTCTCTATGCCTCTATAGCTCCAAGAGGAAGAAACCCAAGAGTCTCTGATCCTCAAATTGCATGATTTGTCTCAAGGGTCCAAAACCCTATCAAAACAGACAATGGCATTTACCTTACACACACACACACACACACACACACACACACACAGAGAATTGAAGCACAATGATACTCTCACAAATGATTGATTGTATTCAATGAATGAATAAAAGTATGATGATCAAATGTACGCACTGAATATGACCACAATGATGTAAAAATGTACAAATACGTTTTAGAAAACCCTATGACTAAGCATCATAACCATCATAGCAAACTATAGGCCTGACTGTGCTAGGTATCCTAAGTGACAATTGAGGATAGCTAGAGGCCCAAACAAGGAGACAAAATGCATCAATGTGTAGCCCATGAGATGACAGGAAATACCCTCCAAGGTATGGACTAACAGGTCTAGGAAAGTAACAAAACCTAACATATATGTCTATGGTCATGGTTGCACCAATTCATCCAAAGGGATATAGCAACCTATGATTTCACAGGGAATGATAGATAAACTGACAAAGGTATCCAGTTCAAGGCTTGTTGACAAGCCTAGAATGAGAGAGCCTTTGTGAAAAGATTTGCCAAGTCTACAATGGTTAGAGAAGACAACTGAATATATCTTTGCTGATATGCACTCACAAATGTAGTGATAATAACCTCAATATGCTTTGTTTAAGTGTCAAAAACAGGATTCCTTCAATGGCAAAAGCACTCTAGATCAGTCTAAAGGAGTGTCAAAATTCTTTGATGAACATGGAGATCCACAAGTAACTTGGAAAGCCAAATAGTCTCCATAGTAGTTGTAAATTTTTCTCTTTACTCAGCTTTACAATTGGACATAGCAATTGTAATCTGCTTCTTGATGAACTGAGAAATAAGAGAAGTACCCAAAACAGAATAGTTGCCACTATGAAAGACACAAGCATCTAAGCAACCAACCCAATGACCGCATGCACACCATGCATGGCAAGTGATGAATCAGCCTTATAGAAAAGGCCTAAATCCTAGGTGCCTTCAAGATATCACAAGAGACACATCACTGCCTGCCAATGAAGAACATAAAGGCTGTGCATAAATATGCTCAATTAGGAGACTGCAAACAGAAGATTCGGTCTAGTATGCCATAAATTACTGAGATATCCAACAGTCTGCTGATAAAGAGTAGTATCAAAAGATCCATTGCCATTGTCGGAAGAGAATCTAAAACCAAGCTCCAAGAGGGTAGACGCTGAATTACAGTCCTTGAACTGGAAGTGATGAAGAAGCTGTCCAATCTACTTCAATTGTATGATAATGATGCCACCTGTAGACCCAAATCTGTCATGGCAATGATCATTGTACATCATGCTTAAAATCTGCAATTTGGTGAGCATTGACCTGAGTCACAAATTGGGCAAAGCCCCAATCTTTACAGCAAGCTGATAAAGAACTAGAAGAAATTGTTCCGAATTGTGTCAAATGTTGCCCCATGTCAATTGAATTGCCACCAATGCCAAAAACATTTCCCAATTTGCTGAAATTTAAAAAAGCCCCAATGTTGACAGTGCAATTGGAAATGAATTTCTTTGATTTCAAAAGAAGCCCCAAATTTGGAGGTGAAATTGTTGCTGGTGGCAACAGAGGCTGAAGGGAGATGCATGAAGCATGAACACAGAATAGCAGCTCTTGGCCATGGAACCTGAGGTGGAATTAGTAGCTGAGGGGCAGCACAGCCAACAGAGCTGAGGAAAACTGTTAGCATAGTGCTGCAAAGAGTGGTGCCTGGATGAAGACAGTGGCACACTTCAGCAAACTATATTTTGGCAAAACAGGGTGGTGCTCAGGAATAGCAGAGTTGGTGGGCGGCACTAAAAGTAGCACAAGCTAGGACAGTGATGTTGCTGTTGGAGCCGATGCAGACAGGTAAGGTGAGATAAAGCTCGGCAGCTGGGGAGCAGTGGCAGCAACTGCTGCACACTCAGGCAATGGCTACAGGTGGTTGCTCACAGGCAGCAGTAGCTGGGCAGCACCTTTCTCTGGGCAGTGCTGCAAAATGGGCAGTGTACCAAAGCTGCGATGGCTGAAACCTAGCTAGCAATGGTGGAAGATTAGCCAGTGCAGATGAGGGTGGACAATCAGCAGTGGAATTCATCATATTGTGCAAGGAATTAATCATCAAATAATTGTATGTCTGCTGATCTGAATGAGAACCGGCACAATGGCAATGGCTCAATGGAGCAGCCAGACAAGGTGTCGTACTCAATGGCAATGGCTGCATAGGACATGTGATCACTAGCAATGGCTGCTCTGATACAATTAGCAGCCTAGTTGTCAAATAATTGTGCAGGAGAGAGGAAGAGAGAGAGAGAATTGAAGCACAGCAATTATCAATCACAAATGAATGAATGAAGTTCAGTGATCAAGTGTAGACTTTGAGAGTCTGGCCTGTCAAATCTACACTTTTGGTGATCAACGGATCCTAAAAATATTTTCTTTATTCATAATTTCTTTTAAAAGCTTGATTCTATCCTCATTCTCTCGTATATGAAAGCTTGATTCTATCCTCATTCTCTCGGATATAAATGTTTTTTTATTCATAAAGCTTGATTCTATCCTCATTCTCTTGGATATGAATCCTTGATGTAGTAGAGACATACCTTTGTGCAAGATTTAACTCCTTTTTTTAACTCATTTACAAAATTTAATTATATTTTCTAGTGGTCTTTTTCTTTCTCTGTACATAGGGTATGCAGCAACTATATGCTCTATGAACTGGTTGATGTACCTACATGCTGTGCCACTTGATTGTGGATGTATCTGACATGTTTGTGGGCTGAAATACTGTGATTTCAGCAAGGATTTTGTTGCAAAAAATTGTCATAAAAGTTGAAGGCTGAAATTGGTCAGCAAGATGTATTGGTTTGCAGGGAGTCGGGCATTGATTAAAAACTGTTTGCTACAATATGGCAAATGCTCAAGGCACTGATAACATAATCACTGAATATGTGTGCTAAAAATGTGCAAAATGGGCTCTTATAAAAATCCTATACACCAAGTGACCTAACCGTCACAGGAACATTATGATAGGTGTTTTAAGTGACAGTTTACGCTAGCTAGCAGGCCAAAACAAGGGGACGAAGCACATCCATTTGTAGCCGTGAGATGGCCAACAAGGTATGGCTCTGCCCTAACAAAAGCTTCCCACAGCATCAGGATATCCTCTCTGCTGAGAGATGGTGCTCCTAGCACATGAGAAAATCCACCAATGCTCTTTGCATGTCCTATCTCATGAAGATTTGGCCCTGCCTGAAAAGTCATCCTCCGAAGGCCTTGTACATTCCACAAGATGATCCTCATGGGGTGCATCACTTGTGACTAAAACTACTGAATATTTGTCAAGCAGTCCTCGCCAGATTACACCCATCTCCCATGTAGAAGCCTTGAATTGGTTTGATGTAGCTCTAGCTCTAATATGAGAACCCCTTTTCTACCCAAAGATACTTTTGAGCATTTTGTTAGTTTCTTTTTTAGATTATTAATAACACCCTGGAGAAAAATCGCCCTGAGGTAAAAATACAAAGCACAAAGAAGGCCCTGTAAAAAGCAATTCAGTACATTAAGTACAATGCTTGCATGAACAACCATGCGGTGGGCTATGGTTTTTTGAGAAATAAAACTAACTAGTCTTGAATTGCCCAACCACACAAAAAGAAAAGAGTTTATTTTTTTAAAAGCCTACAAACTAAATCAAAATTCTTTCATTCAAAAAATGCAATTTATGACATTGCATATCAAATTTCATGCTAACTTTTTACCACACAATTCTAGAAGAGTGATTTCACCAACCTGCAATATTCCCATTATCCGTAGCCGTCTAATATCCACTCCATATGTTAGATCATTAACTCCATGAAAGTAGCCTCCTGGGGCATCAAGTCAGATTTCAGGATTGACTTAAACCAACATTACAAGCTTCAACAGCATAATGTAAAATGTATTTTATTATGAGTTCTTAACTTCACCCAACCGCAACACAATGTCTCATCAATCTAGCAGTACAAGTTTAATTTTCATTTTACAAGCATGGGGTGTTATGGTGATAAGTTACACTCACCATCCACATAACAAATCAAACCACAGATTTCTCTATGTGTCTATATATGAATGAATGCATGTGATTGTACACACGTGCGCTATCCTTAAATGTGTGCACATGTACATGTTGGTGTGAGTCATGACACATGCATGTGTATGCACATGTGTTCCAGCCTTCAATGTGTGCACATGTATGCAATAAGGGCAGTGCAGAGATCAAAGATGAAGGGGAGGCAGATGTCGCATGTTGGCTGAGATGAGATAAACAAGACAGAACAGGGTGCTCCCCTAAAGGTAGTGTTGGGTAACGGATCATTATCTTCTATCAACATGGTTATATGGTCAGCATATACATGGCCATTGACTCATTAGAGGCAGATCCTCGCATGCCAAGGGGCATTTCTAATGTTGCTAGTACAGCAATGCATGCCAGGCATACAGCAAGTAGGGATAGTCCACCCCCACTCCAATGGACCAATCTGATAAATGAATCTCAAAAGACAAAGCCCATCAAGTAGTGAATTGTACTCAGTACATGCTCACATGGGTGACATGCATCCTGCAAATTGTGACCTTCATGCCATGCATTGAGATATGGCAAGGATGTCCACTCCAAGATCTAAAAGACATCTCCCGCATGGTATTATGTCAGTTGTATACACAGAGTTCCTAGTGAGGCCTTTCGGCCCTAAGTCCACCTCCTCATATGCGGGCACTAACATGTCAAACAAAGGGGCTTGCTAGCTGAGTGGTAACTCATATCCTGTCATGATAAATCTGGAGGTGGATGAAGCAAAGTAGCACAATGCTACACGTCTCCCTAAGATCTCTTTGTCCTGCCTTTAATCCATGTCTCTCACCCCTCATCTTGAATGAGAACACATATAACGTCCTGAAGCTCCTCTCTGTACAAAATGGCTGTATCCCTGAGCTGTATGTCCCTGAAGCTATCCATGCTTGTAGCCAATATGAACACTTCCATCTGTGCCATGATACTTCTCAAAGACTGCTCTCTTGGTTCTCATAGATCTCTGCGTGGACAATTGTGAAGGTATCTACAAATAAGTCTAGATGTTTGTCCTCCTGGAACTACTACAGCTCCCAATGGCAATCTATAAAGTAGTCCCAAAGGTATGCACCCCTAACCTCAGCAAGATGTGTACACACCCATTGTAGTACACTACCCACTTGCCCATCTCTCAAGCTTGCTAAAACTCCCCCATGTAGGACTTCCCATGCGGACTAATGAGGTCTTCTTCCATGCAGATCTTCTCCGCCTCCTGTCCTCTCTTACTTGGGAAAACTCTCAACTATTTGTGTTAGAATAATTAAGAATCAAAGTCGTGATCACTCTCCTCATGGCGTGTGTCGATGAAGGATTTACCTCATTCAAAGCACTTAGCACAAGGGCCTTAGCATGGTGTCATTGTGTGGTGATGTTAACCTATGAAAATTTAGGTGTAAATTAATCCTCAATTTTCGGCAATTTTTTGGCTCTCTTACAGCCCCAAAAAGGAAAATCAACTACAATTCAGTCAAACAGAAATCAAGAGTTTTTGTAAATACAGCGACTCAAAAAGATCTATAAAAGGGAACCACAGCACAGGCTGCTTCCAATCCTGCATCTACCAGTATTTATGGCCATTGTGCCTCAGCCTTTCATCACCATCATTCAAACTCATCTCCATCTCTCAACCTTCATCATGATCCCTATTGTTGCCACAAGTATAATCATCATCCTTCGACCTGTGCAGGAGAGGGGTGCTGCTCCTTGCTGCCCCAGCAATCATCATGCTGCTGCAATGTCATCAATGTTGCTGTCTGGACCTGCCCATCTGCCAAATACAGCCCCTACTGGTGCCAAAACTACCCAAAGTCCTGTGTTTATTGAAATTTCTGTCAGGTAAGCCATGCTGATACTGCCACTGACAAATGCAGATACCACAAAAAACATCCACATCCAGATTCCGAAGTCAACTGACAAGCAGCTGAACGGATTAGCCAGCACCGCCCTGTCAGCTTGGTCCACCAGCCCATGCCTTCCCTACCTGCACTTCCACCATCTCTGCCCACACCTTGCCTTCCCTACTTGCATGCAGTCATCACTTCCAACGCCGTCCCTCCCTGCACAGCACCACCATCTCTTCCCAGCTCATGCCTGCCTGCCCTCACTCCCGCCTTTTCTTCCTGCTTCCATCCTTCTCTCCTGCACACACCTGCCCTGCCTACACTCATGCCTTTTCTGCCTGCAATCCCAGCACGCCTGCCCTGCTGCACTCCCACTACCAACTACACCCACCAGCCTTGTGCCACTAGGTGCTCCCTTCCTTCCAAGCCAATGCCACCCTCCTGTTCTTCTCCTCATGGAACGTTCATAAGCCTCCTCTTCCACCCTCAAAGCCTTCTTGCACATCCTTGCCCCAGCTACTTCCCGAACCCCTTCATCCATTCTCCCTTCTCCCTTCTCCCTTCTCCCAAGGGTCGAAACCAGCACAACATGGGTCCTATATGCATGATGCTTAGGATACATCAGCACCACAGGCCAAAGGAGCAAGCGAGACACACCAAAGTGCAACCAGTCACTGCAACACCAAGGATCCAATGCAGTTTACCCACGCATCCTCCGCTGCTGCCTACCCACTGATTCACTTTTCTCCGAGTATAGAGTTCACCCTTGGGGGCAAAGTGACAGCCCTCAAGGAATCATCTCTCGCTTGCAGACTGGTTGAAGATCACCCTTCCATCCATACCCTTAAGGACTCCACTCAAGAGGCTCTTACCAGCACCCCAGCCACAGTTACCCAAACCCTTAGGGAAGGGTGCATAAGGATCTAGTTCATCTCACCCCAACACATAAAGGCAACACTTGCCACCAGCCCACCGATATCATCTTCAGTAGCATACTTCAATAAATGGGTTGAAGGCTTGAACTATTCTAAACTCAGGGATGTCTTTGCCATTACTATCTGCTTTCCAGGGCTCCACAAGTAGTCTGCTCCCTACCTGTCTGAGATTGGCAGTGTGTTGAGCCACATATACATTGTTGACATGATCTCACCCCCCCCCCCCCCCCCCACACAAAAAAAACCACCGATACCCATCAGTCAAGGTCATTACCCCTACCTATCAAAGATTGGCAGTGTGTTGCGCCACATCATACAATGGGGAATGACCATTGTTGACATGATCTCACCCCCCCCCCCAAAAAAAACAAACACCGATAACCATCAGTCGGTCATTGTCCCTACAAGGTAGCTTGATGCTCTTCCTCAAACCATCAAGATTCCATCCATTCATGCTATTGAGAAACCACCCAAAAAAAAAACACCGATACCCATTAGTCAAGGTCATTACCCCTACCTATCAAAGATTGGCAGTGTGTTGCACCACATCATACAATGGGGAATGACCATTGTTGACATGATCTCACCCGCCCCCCCCAAAAAAAAAAAACACCGATAACCATCAGTCAGTCTCATTGTCCCTACAAGGTAGCTTGATGCTCTTCCTCAAACCATCAAGATTCCATCCATTCATGCTATTGAGAAACCAGTTCTTCAATTTACACACTTCATTTAGGGTTTCCCATTGACAGCCCCAAAAAGGATTGGTGTCCACATTCTGGTTACTTTTTATGTGGGTGCTCAGTTAGAGGTGCGCCACCCTAGACAGCTTATGCCTATAAAAATGCCATCACTTCATTCATTCATTCTACCACCCCACTTCATTCATTCTTCACCCCTCTTTCTTCATCACTCCAACACTCTTCCCTCTCCACTCCACTATTGCCCATACCCCTACTGGAGGACATCACAGTTCGTGGTCACCCTTTCTCTTCTCCGTCATGCGCCCTGTTCCCTCACTCAGGTCTTGTGTTTCAAGCTCTTCGATCCTAACATCAACATTTGCTACATTGGCGTCAACCTCTTCCTCATCATGTCACTTTGGATTTGCGTTTGCTTGTTTCGAGGCCTTCCCTTTGCCTGGCGTTACCTCCTCTGGTCTCGAGTCAACATCCTTGTACCTGGCATCAATTGTCAGCATTTGGGCTGTTCCTAAGTTGTATTTGCAGCTCATCTCCCCATGCATTTGCATTTTGCAGCCTTGGGACTTCTCCCACATGTGACGACCTTCCTTCACACAGGTGTCAACATCTAGGTTCCTACAGTTTGCGTTTTCAGCATTTTGACCTCTCAGAGTTGCATTTGCTACCCAGGCCATCTCCTTGAAGTTTGGGGACTACGGTTCGCTCCCTCAATAGCTGGTGATCATCTTCCTCATCTCCAATGTCATCAGAGGACTATGATTCGCTCCCACGATAGTTGTCCTTCACCTTCCAATAATTACTTCGATAGCCCACTACTCGGACGACTATGTTTTGCTCCCTTCACTATGCAAATTCCCAGAGGTGCTACCGCCTAATTCAAACAAGACAGTGCAATCATCTTTTGAGCTTCAGATCCACTGTATCGGCTTTCCTTCTCATAGCATGATTTAGTGCATCATTACCGTGTTCTTGTGTTTCTGAGTTTCTCTTCTCTCTCGATGCTTGCCGTACACACATTGCGTTCCCCTCGCAAACCCTACTATCTCTCTAGTCTCTTAGTCATTTTTTGACATGGTATCAAAGCCTTCTTTTGTTAGTCATTTTTGACGCATGCATGCTTTCTAGTTAAGTGAGTCTCACATTGACACCTCCTAGGCCAATGTTTTTCTTGCAAGACAATAGACCATCTTGCAGCAAACTATCATAGGGCACATTACCGACGGACATCTTTTCAAGATGAGAGAGTCAATACACATAAGACTCACATGAAAAGTAAGGGAGAGCATCAAAGACGAGCATCACCTAGTAGGGGAGGAGAAAGCACCAATGATGAAGTGAGTGGACTCAACATCAATATACATAGGGGCAAGGAGGCCTGGAGCAACAAAGAGAGGTTGAGGAACGATAGATAGTAGTTAAAGATCTTAGACCAACTAATCGAGCAACATCATTTCAGCCATTTGCGGCTTTAACAAGGTCCCCTCAAGCCTGCTCGGAGCCATAGAGGCCACAGTCTCTTGTTTCAAATGTCCCCTAGTCCTTACCAATAATCCCTTCAAGAGCCTAAGATGCCACCACCCCATCCTTCAAAGGTCTTCCAACACGCTCTTAATGCACTTGCAACTCTAGTTTCCACAAGCCTTAAAGCTGAGACACCAAAGATGATACCTTTACAAGTCCCTTCGACTAATCAAGCAAGAACACCAGCTACTTCATAAGGGAGAGAGAATATACTCCATGAATAGGAGATAGATGACTTGGATAGCTCATTGGTTTGAGAGATTTTCTCCGTTGTTGCTTGAGGTCACAAAGATAGAAGAGACAAGTTTTTGATAGTTATACACTTAGGACATAGCAAAGATAGGCTACAAAACCACACTAGTCCAAAAGACTAGGACACTCCCCGGGAAGATCCTCTCATCAAATGTACAAGATTCTGGCAAACGAGTTTCAAGTAACACCGAAATCTCATGGAACAAGATGTGCATAGAGCACTCATAGGAGAATCAATGCATTTTCTAGTGGTACACAAGCAGCACCTTTTACGAGAGCATATATTTCGTAGAGCCTTCTCCCAATGCAATGCTACACTCATGGGGTAACAAATGTGCAATGGTCTCCAACAATACATGATTGGGCACTCTCATTTGAGGGAGAGCCATATGGGTCTCTAAGAGACTGTATGATGCATTTATGTGTGTAGATTGAGAGTTCTTGAAGGCCATCATGTACAGAGTTCTTGAATGGCACGACACAGAGGATGGGATTTCCAAAGTAGTGAATCACAGAAGTTAAAAATCTCTATTCTTCATGTTGAGAAATCATTCACCCACAGTTTACGTTTTTGCGTTTCTGCATTTTTCATTTAGGGATTGTAGCCCCAAAAAGGGGCGCCACCCTAGACTAACTGTGCCTATTTATGGGCCCCTCTCTCATTCATTCCTCACAGCTGATTTATTTAGTCCGTCACCTCTTCTCTCCAGCCTCTCCACTACCCTTACATCCCTTCAAGAGGACATTGCGGTTCATGATCCGTGGTTATCTTCATCATTTTCCTTGTGCTACGGCACTCTTGTTCCCTTGTATCACATTCACTCCACGATTCAGAAATTCGTCACAGTTTCTTCTCTCTTCTCTTCTCTTCTCCATGTTTGCCAAGTTCACTCCATGTTCCTCCCCGCTGACCCTATTGTCTCGCTGGTATGTCATCTTTTGACATGGTATTCAAGCTGGATCTGCTCAAACAGCGGCAAAGATCCTCCACTCCAGTAACGGCAAAGACCGGTGGCAGGTTCAGCATCCATTTTTCTCTTCTTCCACTGCATCAATATCTCGTTTTTGCAGGTTTCACATGTTTCCAACTTGCTGCCCACACCCCTTTCACAGAGGACATAGCAGTCTCAGCTATCCCTTGCTGTCATCTAAAGTCTAGCCCCTCTTTCCAGCCTTCCACCTATAATTTGCAGTTGTTTACAGCAAACTATTGTTGATCACTCTCCATTCAGAAAGTAATCTCGTTTTTGCAGATTTTAGGTATTTCAGCTTGCAGCCCACACCCCAGACGTGGAGGACATTGTGGTCCAAGCTGGCCATTGCTGTCTATAACAGCTTGGTGCATGTTTCCAGCCTACCACACACTGTTCGGAGCTGATTTCAGCATACTAATTGCTACTGCTGGTTTTTCCTGCGTTTTTAGTCTTTCTCTCTTCTCCTCATCCGAGAAGCCAAAGACCAGTGGCGGTTCGACATCAACATTTGATTTCTCTATCATTTCCACTGTGCATTGGGAAATATCCTTTTTCTCCCTCCCATCCTCTCTTATCCAGTTTACCACACCGATACCATGGCATTGCCCTTCTACTGGGTGTTCCTACTGCGGCACGAATGATCATCTCACCGAAGACTCTCGACTTCGACCTTTCATCCCCACCCCCCCGGAGTATATGCGTCTTCCACCACGCACTCCTCGTGCCACCTCTCCTTTCTGGGCCACAAAGATCGTTCTGCGCCAGCTATCAAAGTATTATGCTCAAGGCAATAAGCCGCACCCGACACACACTAAGTCCTTACGAGCACACGGAGGCTCTAAGACCTTACGAGGCGATAAGCCCTCCTAGAGACCACCCCACTGGACGGAGGTTTCCCCCACCCACTTCCGAGTACAATGGCTTCCATGGCCCACATCTCCTCCACAGTCCACTCTCTTGAGAGCCCACGACTGTTCCCAACCCCTCGCTCATCTTGAGCCTCCTTCTTCTCCACCCTCTTCCACTCAGGATCAAGAGGCCACTTCTCGATGCTTTCTGGCTTCTTCTTCCGAGCCCCAGATACCTTCTTCAGCACGACCAACGGCAGTTCTTTCATCATCAAATGCTTCGCAGTCCGTGAGCCATGAGTGGTTGGATTCCCTTTCTCTCTCAGACTGGGAATCAGAGGGGGATTTTCTTACTTCGCCCTTAGAGGGGGCTTCTAGTTCTTCTTCGGCTTCACAGGGGGCTCCTACTTCTACTCCTTCCGATTCAAAGAGGGACCCTATGTGCCATGAAGTTCTTCACACACCACCACCTTTCACTTTTGAGGAGTGGCTCTCCTTTGAGCAATCGTTTCCTCTACTCATACCGAGGATCTAGAGGATCTACCTAGATCGGAGCCCTTGCTTCTTCAGCAGTGACTTGGTGGCTAGGCCTTCGTATTCCTTCCAGCATGGAGTCACGGAGCTAGTGGCTTCTCTCCCGAGGTTGAGTTTCGGGTTCCACAGCTCATCCGGTCTCTTGACTATCTTCAAAGGTCTCCTTTTAGGTGGTATTCTCAAATTAGAAGGTGGATCTTCTTCGTCCCTAAGTCAGCATGGAGCCAACTTCCAAGATCAAGTATGGGCATATCCTTATGATTCTCAGCACCACACAAAAGTCTAGCATTCCTCCTATGCATTGCATGTTTTCATCATCTTTGTACTAGGGCGCTTGGGCAAGTGAACAAATTTCCCACGAGGGACACTGTCCAAGTGGCACCTGTTGCATGAGCATTCTTTAGCATGTAGCATTGCATCTCCACCTCACTCCTCTTGTTCCCCTTTTTGGGCCAAAGAGGGGGTGTTGAGAAACCCTTCACCCACAGTTTGCGTTTTTTGCGTTTCTGTGTTTTGCGTTTAGGGTTTGGAGCCCCAAAAAGGGGCACCACCCTAGACTGACCATGCTTATTTATAGGCCACTCTCTCATTCATTCCTCACGGCTGATTCATTCAATCAGTCACCTCTTCTCTCTAGCCTCTCCACTACACTTACAACCTTCAGGAGGACATTGCGGTAGTTCGTGATTCATGGTTTTCTTCATCATTTTCCTTGTGCTACGGCACCCTTGTTCCCTTATATCACATTCACTCCATGATTCAGAACTTCATCATTCCATTCATTAGAGTTTCTTCTCTCTTCTCTTCTCTTCTCCATGTTTGCTGAGTTCACTCCGTGTTCCTCCCCGCAAACCCTACTGTCTCACTGGTAGTTCATCTTTTGTCACTTCACTACATAGCAAGGTCCTTGTCAATGGGATTATAGCAATGCATTTTGATGCACTGATCACTAGCATTAGAGGCATTAGTTTGCCCATCTTAGAGCTTGAGGAGCTCCTTCATGTGTAGCTTGCAAATGACACAGTACTATATTTAGATTGCATCTCCTCATCCCCAAGGATTGAGACCATTATTTTCAAGTCAGTGGAGCATTTAGGTAGAAAAAAATTTCCAACGATCATTTGTTTAACAACTCAAACAAGTTTATCAAAAGACTCTGGTGACCAAATATTGCTGGACACCACCTAGTCATTGAAGCAAAGAGATGTTTGATGATGGAGGTGATGTTACAATTCCTAGTAGAACATGTTCAACTGAAACATACATTACATGCTGAATTAGCCTCTTCAACAGCCCAAAAAATGCTTAATTAATGAAAAATCCTAAAATGGGAAGTAGTTCAAGAGAGTTTAAAATGGGGAGCCATTCGAGGTCTGGAAACTTTCTAGCTACATCTACTACATCCACTGCAGCCAGCTGCCACCCTGTCCCACAGCTACATCTACTACAGCCAGCTGCCGCCCTACTACCCATGATCATTTGGAGGCTGCATTGGCTGCATGCCAGTGCCACCAACCTGTCACCTACCTCCTATTGCTGTGTTTGGCTGCTGCTGCTGCTATTGCCTGGCAATCATACTATCTCTGGAGGCTGCGTTTCGTGGTTTTCCCACACTTTTTCTTGATCCGACATCATTGTATGTTGTGTTGCTATCCCACATCTAGAGGCTTCCTTGCTATGTTTTGGGATCCATCAAGAGTACGACACACTCTCCAGCTCATTACCTCCACCTAGATCCTCAAGACATGAGAGTTCAAGGTATAGTTTCATTCCCTACACAATTTGTTTGCTACATGAGCATCGTATTATATTTATTCATTCATTTGGATCTTCACTATGTTCATTGTCTCTGAGTTACCTTAACCCTAACTGTGTTCTATTGAGTTTGTGCTTTGTCGTATGCTTTCATTTATGTTTCTACATTAGGGCATTTCTTTACATGGTATCACAGCTAAGATCTCTCTGAAGAGACCTAGGCCTTTGATCTGAAAGCCCTTTGTAAAAAGTAGAAACAACAAAAGGGCAAGACGACTTCAAACACAATCTTCACCACATCATCATGATGCTCTCGAGCCTAGCACATTGAGACAGCAGATGGAGTGGGCCTCGCAACTTGCTCGTCCAACTTTCAACATGGCTAGAGACTACCATGGAGTCCATAGACAATACGAGATCTCACAAGCTGAATACAATGTCATCCTTATGTATCGAGCTCAACAACAGATTGAAGGAAAATTTGAGTTTTTCCCTTTAGATTTGGTGCATTGGTCTAATGATTTTGCAAAAAGAACAAAAGCTCCACAAAGAACTTGCCATCTTGACATGGAAACTAGCATGGAGTTTAGACTATTTTCCTCTCTACTACTATTATCTCCATCTTTACCTCTTTCATCTTTTCCATACACATCTCCACCTTCATTCACTCCTATGTCAAGTATGAAAATCAATACTTCTCAATCTTTTGGATTTACTTCCTCCTATTCACAAGATATTGGTGATCCTCAAGATGTAAGAACTCTTGACACTAAGTGTTGGTTCATAAGCCTTGAAGAAGATAGATTTTTCCATTTGAACTCAAGAAAACGTAAGAAAAAGTTGCAAGGTTCATTAATGAGTGCTCCATCTTTTCCTTCAGCTCTTACATCTCATGATTAATTTAATTTTGGTGAATCATCATTTGCATTTAATGGGCAAAAGGAACCTAACTCATTTTCCACTACTACACCAATTACAAATCCATTTAAGCTTTCACCCACCCATCCCTCCCTCATCTTCTCTTGCACACTCCTTTTAGCCTCCATTAAGTGCATCTTGGTACACTACACACACCACACCAGAGGGTTTCTCACACTTAGGCACAGTCTTTAGAACCTCTCCTTTCTCTTATCCACGTGGTGTATCTATGATGAAGGTGCTCATCCTCCCATACACACACTTTCGGGCTATCCCCCCATAGGGACAGCTTCGAGTGTGGAGCATTTGGTACCATTGTTCGCCTCTATGGCTTTATCTAGTTGACCACTTCCTCGTTTTGTAGTATCCAAGCCAACATTCACATAGCGCTTACCCATCCCAATGCTTCCACCTCCACCGGCATCTTAAGGAAACATTCATGTTCCAATGCCTCCACATCAATTGGCACTCATTGGACACGCACCATCTATTCCTGCCTACCCACCTCCTCCTCTTGTTTCTTTACCTCCCCCACTTTACACACACTATCTATACCCATCTTCTCAAACACCTCATGGTTCTTCGTCCTCATTAGCCAAGCATGCATTTAATGATAAGACTCATTTTAATGGGTCTAACTATACTACTTCGTGAGACATGTTCTTGCCTCACAAAACCTATGAGATATTCTGCAAGGGTTGGAACCCCAACCTGATCCCACACTTAATCCATACGAGGTTGTCCACTCATGGACAGCTAGGAATGCCTCAGCTATTGTCGAGCTAATGCACGCTTAATTCCCTAAATTTCATTTACAGCTTCAGCATTTTGACTTAGCATCCGAGCGTTAGGCACACTTGACTAACCGCTATGTGGTCTGAGATAGGACCCGTCGCATTAATTTGAATCATGAGCTCCAAAACTTTAGAATCATTGACCAAGATGACTTAAAAGTCAAGTTGGCTGAGTATTGGCACCTTCTCACCAAGTTCTCTACCATGGGAGCTCCTAAGTCCTCAAATGATCAAGTCACATTATTTCTAACCAAGCTACTAAGGAGATACTTCCATTTTGTGCAAAAGGTAATCTCACATCCCACTATGCCCACCTTCTATGAATTTGAGTGTCAGTTACTATGTTACGCTTGGTTGTTCGATCAGTTTCATAGTTTGACCTCTATAGAGGAGACTCTCATTGCTCTTCTCAAAAGAAGTGGCAACAAGGGAAGGATAAACAAAATCAAAACTCCAATCAAAAACCAAAACAAAACAAAATCAAAATTAACATCAAGCTAGTGAGACCCAAGAAAACCCCCACTCATCTCTAGAACCTAGGTGGCAAAATGTACCAAAGAAAAATCAGTATTGTCAACATTGTCAAAAGGCTGACCACTTTGATGATGAGTGTCAATCAAAGGCAAAAGCAACAACACCAAAAGCTAAGACTCACACCCCCGTCCCTCAATCGCGCAACCCCAACAAGGGAGATAGGGTGGTGGCAACCCTCAATAGGGCAATGGCGAGGCCAAACCCACACTACCACCAATCAGCTCTATCACAGTCGATGACATTCTCAACGCCAAAGGGCTTGTCTAACCAGTTTGCAAAGCCCCATATCATCACCGTAGAGACATTCGAGGATGCAAGTCTCGTCCACATCTCCGAGTTGCCTCTTAACAAGGTGGCTGCAAAGGCCTACTTGTCACAACTGAGTACTTAAACTACTCTTTGGATTGTGAACAATGGAGCTACTCATTATATGACGTCCATCAAGGACATTTTCATTTTCCAAGACCTCACAACGAAGAGAGTCCAAGTTGATAACAACTCCTTGGTCAAGATTCAAGCTTATGATCACATAAATTTTACCATTCACCAAGGCTCAAATCGTGCTACATTGGATGATGTATACTATGTCCCCCACCTTATGGTGAATTTATTATCTCTTAAACATCTTTGCCACTTGGAACGTGTGGTCTTTTTTATAGTGACCACAATCAAGGTTCTCGACTCTCAGATTGATTTAGTGATTGCTCATGATGAGGCACAACCTTGTGGCCTATACCACACGACACAATTTCTTTCCAAGCCAATAGCCAAGGGCTCTGAGTTCCATCACTTCGAGGTGTTAGCCACTACACAAGAGCCAATGGACACTGAACCCCTCTGGCATTTTTGCTTTCGACATCTCAGGTATGATTCTCTTTATGAGCTATCACACCAACAGATGGTGAAGCGCCTTCCACGCCTAAAGCTATCCCAAGCAATATATTAAGCCTCTTAAAGTGAGAAATAGCACCGTATCCCGTTTGCACAGCAATCCACTTATAGGGCTGAGGCTCCTTTGAGATTGATTCACATTGATCTTTCTGGACTGACACCCCCACTGCCGCCTTGAGCATGCTTTATTTCTTTTGATTGTGGACGATTTCTCTAGATACATGTAGGTGTACTTTCTCAAGCATAAGTCAGATGCTTTTACATATTTTTCTTCTTGGGTGTTGCTAGTTCATCATCAGATTGGATGTCATGTTGGTTGCATAAGTGATACCGGTGTGGCAAGTTTACCTTCAATGAGTTCTCTAAGCTTGTAGAGGAGCATGGCATCTCCCGTTAGCTCACCTCTACCAACTCCCCTTAACAAAATGAGGTTGTAGCGCATAGGAACTGGAATATCATGAACGTGGAACACTCAATGCGGCTAGCACTAAAGCTCCCTGATCATCTATGGATCGAGCTTGTCCCTCAACAGATTCCCTATGAGGCATTCTTTGGCAATCCATAGACATCCTCAGCCGATACCCAACCATGGATGTCCCTCAGCACACTCCCTATGAGGCATTCTTTGGTGATCGGCCTATAGTGTCCCACTTTAAAGTCTTCAGGTGTCGTGCCTACACACACATTCCTAATGATCACATAGGAAAGCTCACTCCCTGATTTGATCTCTTGATCTTCATAGGTTACTCCTCAATTCAATCATCGGACAAACAAGGTGATTGTTAGGAGAGATGTAGTTTTGATGAGAGGGATATAATGCAATCTTTTGCGCCGAAGTCTGTGCCAATTCCTCATCCTACACCATTAGAGATAGCGCCTAGTGAGCCAAGCCTCCCGAACTTACATATATGTATCACTTCAAAGGGGGTCAGCTATATCTCGCTATACATTGATGATTTACTTATCACTAGCTCAGACTCCACTGCCATAGTAGAAATTAAGGCCTCCAACTCTCCCATAGGTGACGCCAGAAAGTCTGTCGGAAAGCACCCGTGATGCTGTGCTCCACCTAATACCTACTACGCGACGGCACCCAGTCCATGTCCTCCTGCATCAGTACATGTCTGCCAATCCTGGCTGTCTACTCCAGGAACCTCGATGGCTTCTGGGCAACCACAATGGCCGGCCATAGCAACTCTCCGGGATCCCACTCCAGCTCATCGAGTGGCCTGCCCTCCCAAATCCATAGGCGCCACTCCCAAAGCTCCTCCCAGAAGACGTATGGGTCCAGCCACCATGTCTTCTCCTGAAGGCCAACCACTCAAATCCTCTTCCACGAAAGGACAGCCATCCTCTCATCCTACTGCCCTCTGTCCAGTGCCATACGTCCCCCGTCCTGCACGGTGAAGAAGGTCCCATGTGGGACGCCTCCCACTCTACCTGCCACCTATAGGGGGATACCTGTCAATGAAAACTTAGCGGCCCATACCTCCCCAGGCTCTACCGGCTCTCGTATCAGGGGCCCAAGCCACTCCTGAGGTATTGCTGCATCAATCTCCCTCCTCCTCAACTCAACTTGTCTCTAGCAGCCTGCTGCCTACTACAACAACTCTTCATCCGCCATCCTGTACACCTCCCTCCAGATCCTAATGGTGCGAGCCGGGCCGGCCTCCCAGCCAGCCCACTAGATGTGGGGGCGCTCACAACTGTACCCCCTCCTAATCTCTAACCTGGGGGTTTCAAATCACCGGCTGGCAGTCTATCTCCTCCTGGCAGCCTGGGGGGCTCTGAATTAGGGCCTTATGGAGGCCCTGCCTCCACACACAAAGTAAGCTACAAAGGAAGGGTGATCTAGGGGGCGTAATCTGGGCCGTCGTGAAGATCCATCTCAAGGACGGTCTCCAATCCCCGCCAAGCCTCGATGGACACTCCTAGAGACCTTCCTGCAGTAGGACCTTCCAGGTTTGCCCTCGTGGTGTGAGACTGCGGATCACTAGCTTGCCCAAAAGGGCCATACTCTGATACTCTGGGACACTGATCCCAACCCTTCCCGCTGACCAATGCCGAATGATGATCGCCCACGCCACCTTGGCCTGAGAGTCCCTCAAACCGTCTAACCCGGCCCTAAGGAAGTTCCGCACTAGGCAGCGAAGCTGAAACACATAGGACGAGGAGAAGCACCAACACGAGGCGATGTACCAAGCCGTCGCTAGGAGGACCTTGACCACCAAGGCTCGGCCCACTAAGGAAAGGCGAGCAGTACTCCAATAGATCAATTTCCTCTGAAAAGAGTCAAGGACTGGAAGAAACTGTTAGGCGGGAGTGATGTCGATTCCCACGTAGAACCCTAACTAACGGACAGTCTGCCCTCTGCACACCCATCCAAATCCCAAGTGGACTCCCCACTCTGTACTAGAGTCCAGGTCTGTAAGGAAACCAATCGACTTTCACCAGTTGATTTTCGCTCCCACTGTAGTGCAGAACACTTCGAGACCTAATCTCACTTTCTCCAGCATTAGCTCATCGTCCTCTATGTAAAGTGTTGTATCATCTACATATTCTCAATCTAACAGCTCCGTCTCCTCTCACCGAAAGTCAAAGGTCGCGTAACCCGCTCACACGTGATCTGAGGAAGTGGGACATCGCCTCTGCAAAGAGTAGGAACAGATACGAGGCCAGTGGGCAGCCCTGCCGTATCGATCTCTCCAACCAAAAATCCTCTCCTCACCTGCCACCAATGAGAACCCTACTGGTAGCCAATGTGTAAAGTGCGGAGACCCCACAGATCCATGCTTGGGGGAAGCCCAACCTCCCCATGGTGCCCTCCAAGAAGTCCCAATCCACCCTATCATAGGCTTTCTCGAAGTCCAGGAGTAGTACAACTAACCACTGTGCTAGGCCCACTCTGTCCCCTCAAAGAAGGTAAAAATATTGTCAAGGATACTCCTATCCTAGACAAAGCCTGTCTGTGTGTCATGAATGATGTTTGGAAGCACAAGGCAAAGTCGCCTACCAATCATCTTTGCCAGTACCTTATAGGCTACTGACAGCAAGGTGATCCGTCTCCACTGGGATAGCTCCAAACGGTCTCCCCCTTTGGGGAAGAGACTGATAAGACCTGTCGATAGACTCCGTGACATCTGTCCTAAGCTGAAAATCTCCTAGAAAGCCAGTAGTAAGGGGTCCTTCACTACCTCCCAGTAGGTGGTAAAGAAGGCCTTAGAGAGGCCATCCTCTCCCGCGCATTTCTGCCCATCCTATGTGTGGAAAGCCTTCTCTAATTTCTTCTCTATGAAGGGGGATAAGAGGGAACTTCCCATCTCCTCTGTGATGAGGGACGGGATGTGACCCGAGACCTACTCTCTACATCGCTGTCATTTGGATGAGGCTGTCTCCTACTCGAAAAGGCATCTGTAGTAGTCGGTGGCAATCTCCATCACCTCGGCTAGGCTAGAGCAAGTCCTCCCATGCTGATCCCGAAGGCTGCGTATCTGCTCTCCTGAGGTGTGGGGCTCATGTATCTAAAAAAACTCCCTACACATCGTGTAGCGCCCAGAAGGCTGCTAAGGTGTGGAACGAGAACCTTGAGTGCCTGTCCTCTAGGCCGATGATGGCTACTCATGCACGCACCTCCTATGCATGGAGGATGGGATCCCCTAGTGTCTCTTGTAGTAATCTCTGAGTGGCTGCTAAGTCCCGTCGGAGTGCTCTCTCCCCCTCCCAACTTTGCTGCCTGGCCTGTAGGGCTGCTTCCTGGCAGATACTACTCGACTTGGCTAGGACCTCTGCAACCTCCTCTACAATCCAATCCTTGTTGTTCCACTCCCTACTCCAAATCTATTCAATCTGTTTCTTCACCTCCTCCCTCCTGTAGATCAAGTCGGGGATCCGACAAGATCGTGTGTCTAGGGAAGATGGTGGGGGATCAAGTGTCAAGAGAACCGGGCAGTGATCGGACAAAGTGGTGCCAGCCAACTGCCCTATCTGGGCTCCTCGAGAGCAACCCCACTCTCCCACATAGAACCTATCCAACCGCTCCAACAAGACTCCACCTAGCCACCTATATCCCCACGAGAAGTCCAGCGACCTCTCCCTCCTGTGGAAAGCTGGGTCTCTCCAAGCGTCCCGTGCTCCTATTGCCAGTAGGAAGACCTCCCAAGCCTCGTGCTTCTCCCTAACCATGCCCTAGTAATTTATGCCTCTACCGTGCTGGTCCTCTAAGGCCTCCAAGTTGTTGAAGTCTCCTCCAACAATCCAGGAGTCCACCTCTGGGAGTCCTGTTGCAATCTCCACCTAGAACTTGTTGCATACCCTGACCTCCATAGGAGCATATACATTGAGGACTCCAAGGCAAGAGTCCCCAATATCCAATCTGATCCATAGAACCCTCCCTGCCACAATTGTCCCATGGTCGTGTACACAAGCGATGAGGCTCGGGCCAATCGAGGTGCACACACCTCCACTCCTATCGTGGACACCTATGGAGTGCTCCTAGTAAGTATGTGAACTGCCACTTTTGAGGCTTTTCAAATCTCTACATTACATGTAAGTGACTATCAAGCAAGCTCCTTGTGGAGAAACAAGCCCAAGCTCCCTACCATCGCGTCGCCTGCTACCCCCGCCTCCCGACTACTCCCTCATGCCTGCACTCGCCCTGCTCGTCGCCTTCGCTAGTGCCCCCCCCTTCCCCACTTGTGGCCCCCGCCCCGTCGCCCCACCCTACCTGTCACCGCACCCCACCCTGCCTGTCGCCGTGCCCCCTAGCCATCATCTCGCCTTTCCCCCCGCTTGTGGTCTCTGCCCCCGCCCCCTGATCCACATTTACCTGTGCCTCCGGCACCTGGCCATCATCCCCACTTGTGCCCATCCCCCCCCCCCCCCCCCCCGCTCCTTGCATGTCGCCTCCACCTAATTATTATTATTATTTTTTAAAAACACCCCCCCCCCCCGGCCATCGACACCCCCCCCTTCCAGTTGCTCCCTCCCCTTGCAGCAACTCCCCCCTCCAGTAGCACAGCAGCGTGATAGGTAGGTTCTCCCAGAAGGGACGCACAATGGGAACCTATGGTCAAACGCTAGCGCACTCAGCAATTGCCCCCCAGTCAAACACCTTGCGCGTAGTCCTCTCGAAGGAGCAGCTCTTAGCCATCCGAGCTAAGGTGCTGGAGCTAATGGAAACAACAATTTATGATTAGGTAGTAGGACATTCCCCAGTCAGGGCCCAGCTTCGGGACTGGCTTCACTCCATGCTGTGCATTGGCATAGTGCAAATCGTGGAGGTGGTCTTATTGGGCCAAGGGATCTTCATGGTCCCGCTCAGCTCGGCAAACACAGCTCGTGAGTTACTCGCCAGTTCACGATATGCGTCCACGAAGGGGGTCATATACATGGTCCCTTGGTACAGTGGCTTTATTGTGGAGGCGTTTGCACTCCACAACAAGTTTCTTCGGCACCCGATCACCATTCTTTTCCCCAGCCTGGAGATTGAGTATCGCCAATTGGTGGAAGACTTTGGACGGCTCTTCAGCACTATCCTTCCCGCGTCTTTTGCGGATGCAGTGACAGCAGTAGGAGTCCCAAAGGTACGGATGGCTGTGAAAGAGGTCAAGAATATCCCACAGTTCCTAGAGATTGAGGCAGGCGGGCACTCCATTAGGCAGCATGTCATTGTGACAAGGCAACCAGGGCAATGCCTATGTTGCCACGACTTTGGGCATCGGGCAGCAGTTTGTACGCTCACGGCTTCACATGGGTCCAGGGACGACAGAGAGGAAGACGGCAAGGGGGGGCACAGCGAGCTCCTTTGACCCAGCCTCATCAGCAGAGTGCAGGCAGACAAGAAACCCCCCCTTGGCAGAGCACTCCACAGCCCCCCCTATCCATCCCACCCGACAGGACCGCAGCCCCTCACACTCTCCACCCGTGCCATAGACTGCCTCACCTTAGTTCCCACAGTCCCCTCACCCACCCCCCGCCCCACATCCCATTACCCCCCCCCCCCCACTGACCTTGGCCCATAGCCCCCCTTTGCCAAGGCCATCACCCCCCCCCCCCAACACCCGCCATGCATCTCCATCCATCCCACCATCCCTCGATCCTCTTCCCCCCCACCCACCCACCCACCCCTACCGAGCACCCCCCCTGATCCGCACCCGGGTTAGGTGAGCCCCCCCAGACCCACCCCCCCTCCTCCCACAAGAGGTGATGAGCCACATACACCTACCTTCTCCACGCACTAGCAGTCTTACCCCTCCCACATAGCCACCAGCTCATCTACCCCTGCCACCCGCCACACCTTCCCGAGATAGGCACAGTTGTTGCCACAGGAGTTCTTCCGCAGTGGCCCATGGTCCTACCTACGAGTTGCAGAGCATCGAGAGTTCCCACTACCTCTAGAGGTGGGGATCTTCATGGTTCGTAAGTCAAGGAGGGGCAAGGTCCATCTACTAGCACCACCGAATGGACCAAACTACGCCTTTTTCCTTTAGTCCTCTTACTCAGGGGAGTGGACGACTACACAAATTGAGGAGTTGAAGAGTCAGGTGGCGGATCACATCTCCCAGTGGATGGGAGACTCAAGATTAGCACTGTTTGCACAACAATGGCCAAGTTGCATGATGGACATTAACTGATGGGCTGGTGCCGAGGTCCCACACTTGAGCATTATCTTTCGAGCCACTCCACAATGGAGAGCTCCGAGGGACATGATCGAGTGGCCCCCGGCACAAGAGGCCCGTTTCTACCAGTGTACAGAGTTGTGATTCTCAGCATGGCTGATGGATGCATTGATAGTACCACCTGGAGCATCTATCACCCCTATGGTCCAGCCGAGGGCCACCATGGGGGACTGGAGTTCACCATCCAAACTGGCGGCAAAGCGCACTTGCATGCCTCACAGTTTCTCTTCCTCATCAACAGCATCCACACCGAACAAATGCCTGTTCGATCAGTCACAGGTTTCCCCATGAGCTTACACCTTGCATCCTAGAATGTGAATAGTTTCCACTACAATGGGGCACGTGGTTCCAGAAAGTTGATTGTTCGGCAGGAGTTGCAGGCTGCCCTTGCCGGACGGATCAACATCTTGCTTCTGCAGGAGCACAGGCTCACCCCCACCCACGCCCAGCAGGTTGGGGAGGTACTTCCGGGCAGCTCACGCACTTACTGGGAGCACGCCATAGGGGCCCACGGTAGGAGTGGAGGCGTATGCACCTCTATTAGCCCGAGTCTCACCGCCTATGTACGAGGCCACGGGACAATAGTGGCAGGAAAGGTTCTATAGATCAGATTGGATATTCGAGACTCGTGTATTGGAGTCCTCAATGTCTATGGCCCTTGGGAGGTTAGGCGGTTCTAGGTGGAGATCGCAGATGGACTCCCAGAGGTGGACTCCTAGATTGTTGGAGGAGATTTCATCGACCTGGAGGCCTTGGAGGACCAACAGGGTAGAGGCAGAAACTAGCAAGGCATGGCTGGGGAGTAGCAGGAGGCATGGGAGGTCTTTTTGCTTGCAATCGGAGCACGTGATGCCTAGAAAGACCCTGCCTTCCATAGGAGGGAGAGGTCGTTGGACTTCTCTTGGGGATACAAGCGGCTAGGTGGAGTCCTAGTGGAGCGGTTGGACAAGTTCTATGTGGGAGAGGGAGGAGGCTCTCGTGAAGGCCAGATTGAGCACTTGCCACACACCACGTTGTCCGCCGGTTCTCCTAACACTAGACCCCCCAGCATCCACCCTAGACACACGATCCTATCGGATCCCTTACTCGATCTATAAGAGGGATCTATAAGAGGGAGGAGGTGACGGGACAGATAGAGCGGATTTGGACCAGAGAGTGGGACAGGAGGGACCGGATAGCAGAGGAGGTTGTAGAGGTCCTAGCCGAGTCGAGCAAAATCTGCCAAGACGCAGCCATACAGGCCATGCAGCGGTGTTGGGAGGAGGAGAGAGCACTCCGGCGAGACCTTGCAGCCACGTAGAGATTATTGCAGGAGGCACCACGGGATCCCACCCTCCACGCACAGAGTGTGCACACGCGAGCAGCCATTGCTGGCCTAGAGGATAGGTGCTCGAAGTTCTCTTTTCGTACCTCAGCAGCCTCGTGGGTGCGGAAGGGGGACACGATGTGCAAGGAGTTCTTCCAGGTGCACCAGCCCCGCACCGCAGGAGAGCAGATATGCAGCCTTCGGGATCAGTATGGGACGACCCGTTCTAGCCCAGATGAGGTGATGGAGATTGCCACCGACTATTACACGCGCCTTTTCCAGCAGGAGACCGCTTCAGCTAGCGGACAGAGATGTAGACAGCACGTAGGGGATCACATCCCGTCCCTCGTCATAGAGGAGATGGGATGCTCCCTCCTAACCCCCTTCACAGAGAAGGAACTAGAGGAGGCTTTTCATACACAGGATGGGCAAGAAAAATGCCAGGGGGAGGATGACCTCTCTAAGGCCTTCTTCACTACCTACTGGGAAGTGGTGAAGGACCCCCTACTGATGGCTTTCCAGGAGATTTTCGCTTTAGGACAGATCCTAGGGAGTCTCTCGGCAAGCCTTATCAGTCTTCTTCCCAAAGGGGGATACCGGTTGGAGCTCTCCCAGAGGAGACTGATCACCTTATTCTTAGTGGCCTACAAGGCACTGGCAAAGATGATTGGTAGGCGACTACGCCCGGTGCTTCCAAATTTCATTCATGACACATAGACAGGCTTTGTCCACGATAGGAGCATCCTAGACAATGTATTTACCTTCTTTGAGGCGACAAACTGGGCTCAGCATAGTGGACAGGGACTGGCAGTACTACTCTTGGATTTCGAGAAAGCTTATGACAGGGTGGATTGGGATTTTTCCTAGAGGGCACCATGGTGAGGTTGGGATTCCCGCAGGCTTGGATTCGTGGGGTCTCCGCCTTGTACAGATCGGCGACCAGCAAGGTTCTCATATAGGCAAAAGGCGAGGGGAGGAGTTTCGGCTGGAGAGATCGGTTCGACAAGGTTGCCCCTTGGCCCCATACTTGTTCCTACTCTTCACAGAGGCGATGTCTCACTTCATCAGGTCACGTGTGAGCGGATTACGCGGCCTTTCACTTCCAGTGAGAGAGGAGACTCAGTTGTTAGACTCAGAGTACGCAGATGATACAGCCCTCTACATAGAGGACAATGAGTTGATGCTAGAGAGAGTGAGGTTGGCTCTTGGCGTGTTCTGCTTTGCAACGGGAGTGAAAATCAACTGGTGAAAGTTGGTTGGTTTCCTCACAGACCCGGACTCCAGCACGGAGTGGGGCGTTCACCTGGGATTTAGATGGGTGAGCAGAGGGCAGACTGTCGGATACCTAGGGTTCCAGCTGGGACTCGACATCACTCCTGCCCAGTAGTTTTTTCCTGTCCTTGATTCTATTTGGAGGAAATTGACACACTGGAGCACAATTTGCCTCTCACTAGCCGGACGAGCCCTGGTGGTTAACCAAGTCCTTCTAGCGACGGCCTGGTACATCGCCTCGTGTTGGTGCTTCTCCTCATCATGAGTAGTGCAGCTTCGCCACCTAGTGCGGAATTTCCTTTGGTTAGGGTCTGATGGTTCCAGGGATTCCAAGGCCAAGGTGGCGTGGGCAACCATCATACAACATAGGTCAGAGAGAGGGCTTGGGATCATAGACCCAGAGTATCGGAGTATGGCCCTCTTGGGCAAGCTAGTTGTCCGCAGTCTCACACCAGGCAGACAGACCTGGAAGGTCTTATTGCAAGAGGGCCTTCAGGATTGTAGACCGAGGCTTGGCGATGAGTCGAGGCCATCCCTGAGATCGATCTTCACGTCAGCCCAGAACACCCCCCCAGATCACCTTTCCTTCGCAGCTTACTCCGCGTGTGGCAGGGCCTCCGTAAGGCCCTAATCCAAAGCTCCCCAGGCTGCCAAGACGAAATAGACTGTCAGCCGGTGATCTGGAACCCCCAGGTCAAAGATCAAGAAGAAGCACAGATAAGTGAGCGCCCCCACATCCAGTGGGCTGGGTGGGTGGGAGGCCGGCCCGGCTCTTACCATTAGGACATGGCCGGAGGTGTACGGGATGGCGGATGATGAGGTGTTGCAACAAGTATCAGGCTGCCAAAGAGCAGTGGAGTTGAGGAGAAGAGAGAGAGAGAGAGCAATACCTTTGGAGTGGCTTGCTCACGCGATACGAGAGCCGATAGAGCCCAGGGAGGTATGAGCAGCTAGGTTTTCACCAGCAGGCATCCCCCTTTAGGTGGCAGGTAGAGTGGGTGGCACCCCACAAGGGACTTTCTTCGCCGTTCAGGAGGGGGGATGTGTGGCCCTTGACAGAGGGCAACAGGATGAGGGAATTGCCACCCTTTTGTGGAGGATTCGGGTGGTGGGCCTTCAGGGGAAGACATGGCGGATGGATCCCTATGTTTTCTGGAAGGAGCTCACGGAGTGGCACCTTTGGATCTGGGAGGGCAGACCTCTTGATGAGCTAGAGTGGGATCCAAGAGAGTAGTTATGGCCGGCCTCTGCGGTCGCCAAGAAGCCACCTAGGTTCCTAGAGTACACTGCCAGGATTGGCAGACATGTACTGATGCAGGAGGATATGGACTGGGTGCCGTCACGCAGCAAGCACTAGGCGAAACACAGCATTATGGAGCCCTTCCGACGGACCTTCTGGCGCCGCCTATGGGATAGCTAGAGGCCGAGGAGGGTGTTGTACTTTTTATGGCTGGTGGCTAATGGAGGCTTGGCGGTGGGAAGTTGGCTTGCCCAAATGCAGAAGAAGGGAGGTTGTAAGCGCTACACACAACAGCCTTTGGAAACCCCAAAGCACTGCCTTTGGTCATGTGAGGAGGCGCAGCTCGTGTGGAGAGGAGCATGCCACATCCTTCGCCGTATAGCACCCAGCCTTGGGTGTATCTCATGGGGAGCTTTCTGTTGGTAGGCAGTCAGCTAGGGCCATCACCTTTTGTATGAGGCCGAGATGCAGGACACGATATTCATGATCGAGGCAGGGTCGTGCGCAATGGTCGGTCTGGAGGCTCTACCCATCCTCCAAGTACTGGAGCCTACAGCACACCGCTCGGAGGTATGGGAGATCATAGGGAGTCTTACTGGATGGCATATATGGAAGGCGCGGTGTCAGGAGGCTTTCAGCGGAGAGAGACTTTCAGCACATGTGACCTTAGCAGAGCTCTCGACCTCCATCATCCACTCCCTTCCCGGCCAATTGGATCAGGTGCAGGGCAAGTCCAGGGCTCGTCAGGAGCTCCGTGGTCACTTCATGCGTACTTGGGGCGGCCAGGGTCTGTTCTTCGTGATGCAGGCAGGCAGCCCCAGTTGGCGATATAGCCACCCCCCCATGGCTTTTTGCCCCCATCCCCCCCCCAGACCACCTTGAGATACTTGTATACATGATGTATTGGTGACTTTGCATCAGCTCCAGCTAGTCTGTTGAGCATGAGCACTCTGTTGTAATTAGTTTTTTGAGTAATATAATCAGCCACATTTTACTTGCCAAAAAAAAAAAGTATGTGAACTGCCTGAGAGTACCTTCCCTACCCGCTGGGCCTGGGTGGGGGTGAGCTTGTGCTCCTGTAAAAGTAAGATGTCAATCCGTCCGGCAAGGGCAGGCTGTAGCTCCTGCAGAACAATCAACTTCCTAGAACCACATGCTCCACTATAGTGGAGGTTTTTTCACATTCCAGGATGCAAGATGTAAGCTCATGGGGAAACCTGTGACTAATCAAACAGGCATCTGTTCGATGTGAAAGCTATTGACGAAGAGGAGTGACTATGAGGCATGCGAATACACTTCGCTGCCGGCTTGGACGGTGAGCTCCATTCCCCCGTGGTAGCCCTTGGACGGACCATGGGGGTGATGGATGCGCCTGGTGGTACCACCAAGGCATTTATTAGCCAAGCTGAGAGACAAGACTCTATGCACTAATAGAAACGGGCCGCCTATGCCAACGGCCACTCCATCACATCCATCGGAGCTCTCCACTACGGGGGGGGCTCAAAAGATAATGCTCATATGTGGGACCTCGGCCCAAGCCCACCAATTGATGTCCATCATGCAACCTTGCCATTGCTAGGAGAAAAGTGTTAGTCGACCTTCTCCCATCCACTAGGAAATGTGGTCTGCCACTTGGCTCTTCACCTCCTCCTCTATCTGAGCCATCGTCCAATCTCCTGTGTGAGAGGTCTGAAGGAAAAAGGCATAGTCTAGTCCATCCAGTGGTGCTAGTAGATGGACCTTGCCACTCCTTGACTTGCATACCACAAAGATTCCCACTTCCAGGGGTAGTGGGAACTCTCCGCACTCCGCAACTCTCAAGAAAAGACCACGGCCGACTGCGAAAAAACTCGTGGTAGTAGTTGCGCCTGTCTTGAGAAGATGTGATGCGCGGCATGGACAGATGAACTAGTGTCTGTGTGTGTGTTTGGGGGGGGGGGGGGGGGGGGGGCGACGCTCGCCCTCTTGCACCTTGCTGTCGTGGTTGTGTCTAAGGGGATGACTGCGGCCCCCTCTACTGTCTCCCTCTCTGTCATCTCTAGACCCTTGTAAAGCCATCCATATCCACCTATGGGTCTGTCGGCGAAGCCGCCTTGGCTCCGAAGCGCGTGCACTCTGCTGCCTAATGCCCAAAATCATGGCAATGCATGCACTGCCCAGTCACAATAACCTGTTGCTTTAAAGAGTGTCCACCTGCCTTGATCTCTAGAAACTTTGGCATATTCTTTGTATCTTTCACTACCACCTGTACCTTTGAGACTCCTGCGGCTGTCACTACGTCCGCAAAAGAGATGGGGAGGACAATGCCGAAGAGCCGTCCAAAGTCTTCCACTAACTGCTGATACTCTATCGCAAGTCCAGGGAAGAATAGGGTGGCCGGGTGTCTAAGGAACCTATTGTGAAGCATGAATGCTTCCACTGTGAAGCCACCATACCAGGAAACCATGTAGATAACCCCCTTCGTGGAGGCATAGGGTTAGCTGGCCAGTAGCTCTCGGGCTGCATCTGCCGAGGTGAGTCGTACCATGAAGATCCCTTGGTCCATTAGAACCGCCTCCACGATCTGTGTTGTGCCGATGCTCAGCATGGAGTGAAGCCAGTCCCGAAGCTGGGCCCTGGATGGTGAGTGTCCTACTACCTAGCCAAAGATTGTTGTTTCCTTTAGCTCTAGCTCTGTGGCATGGACGGCTAAGAGTTGTTCCTTAGAGAGAACGACGCGCAAAGTGTCTAACTAGGGGGCACTCGCAGAATGCACCGAGGTTTCCATTGTGCGTCCTTATTGAGAACCTGCCAATCATGTTGCTTTGCTCCCAGTGGGCGGGGAAGTTGCTGCAAAGGGACGGAGCAACTTGTGGGGGGGGGGGGGGGATGTGTGGTGGAGTGGAAGGGATAAGCCGCAGGAGATGGTGACAATGCCACTGGCAAGAGGCATAGGTAGGGATGAAGGAGCGGGGGTCGATGGGCTGTATGCGGGGGAGAGAGGTGGACTGTGAGAGGAGGTCACCGTGGTTTGGGGGGGGGGGGGGGGGGGGGGCAGGGGGGCATCGTTACTTGGAGTTTCGGAAACGGCAAAATGGAAACAGTGGGGAAACGGTAGAAACGGAGTTTCGTCTCCAGGAAGAAACGGGGATACAAGGAAATATGTAACCCCGATTTAATATATAATATAGATAATAGATGACAATAAGCCACACTTGTCACTTGATCCAGAAATACTTGACATACATGATTAACATACAATTAATTATTGACATTGAAATTTGATACTATCATACTAGGTCGGAGGTCCTAAATCCTAACTTCTATAACCTATTACCTATAGCCTACACCAATTTCCAAAATTGAAAGATACATTAGGATTCATACAATATACTTAATCTTTGAATTGGCAAGTGCCAAGCACACTCTAAAGATATTCATAGATCACACTTTAAAGATTAGATCATTACATTTTACATGTAACATGATAATAGATATACATGAATCACAAAAACACCTGGACGCTGGATCATATTCATGAATCATGAAAAAAAGATACAAGAGTATAAAAGATAAGTTGATAACTAATGATCCATAAAACACCACGGGTGACGGTCCACTAAGTCCTCAGTCAATGACCATAAACATAAATGATAAGACACAGTCACAAAAGAGAGCATCATGTTGCAGCGTGAGATGGTCACAGCTTCACAAATTAGAATCACGATTCAAAGGCTACAACCTACAACCACACAGAAATTTGAGATAGAAGATGAGAGAGAGAGAGAGAGAGAGAGAGAGAATGTGTGCGCGTGAGAGAGAGAGAGAGAGAATACGTCGCCTCTGCCCCGTCGCCATCGCCTGCAGCCCTGTCGCCTATGCCCCGTCGTCGTCGTCTGCAGCCCCGTCGCCGTCGCCAGCATCTGGAGGCCCATTGGCTGCGTGCCCCACCCTGTCGTCGCCCGTCTGACCTGCGGACTCTGCTCCTGGTCAACGCACGTCTGCCCTGCGTGTCCGAGGTCCTACCGTCGCCATCGGACCTGGGCCCTCCGGACTGTCGCCTGATCCTTGCTCTGCAGCGCTTCTGTTGCTGACGGTTCAGCCCTGCCGTCGCCTGCCAGCCTTCCTCCTCAGCGTTCTGGCCTTTGTCACTGCCCGTTGGCCCTGCGTTTCGCCCTCTTGAATCTGCTCCGTTAGGGTTGCGCCCTGACCCACGCGTTATCTACACCCCCTCGGGATAGGCCACGGCTAAGGCCGACAGGTCTGCGGGACTTGCACACAGAGAGAGAGAGAGGGGCAGAGAGAGAGAGAGTCTGCGTGCCCCGTCGCGCCGTCTGACTGCCCGACGCATGACTGCCCGTCGCGCCCTGTCGCCTGACTGCCCGTCGCGCCCTGTCGCCTGATTGCCCGTCGCGCCCCGTCGTCGTCTGACTGCCCGTCACGTCCTGTCGTCTGCGCGCCCTGTCGCCTGAGCGGCCCGTTCTCTGCGCGCCCAGTCGCCTGACTGCCCCGACGCCTGCGCGTCGTCCACGAGCCAGGGTGCCCCGTCCCACGTCGCCCAGTCCTGTCCCTGCCCTCGCCTGACCTGCGCACTCTGACAGTGAGCACCGTTGACGCCTGGAGCTTGTCCGCCTGTCCCGTCCCTGTTTGCCTGTGCCTGTCGGACCCGGCTTGCCTGACGACCGCCCACCTGCGCTGCCTGTGCTCGTTTCCTCTGCGTTAGTGTGGTTGTGGCCCCGTTGACGCCTGCGAGACGCTGCCCTCGCCAGTCAGCCACCGTGGTGGTCGCCCCAGACTTTTAACGCCTGCGACCTGTTCGTGCGACGTCCTGAGGGTCGTCTTCCGCCGTCTGCAAACCCAGCTTACAGGGGTACCGATTTCCAACTCAGCCGATAGTGATCTGCACTGTGCGTCAGTCCTCCTTCGAGATCAGCTCGTCATACACGATGGCTGGTTTGGATCTGGATTTCATAGACCAAACGGTGGCAGCGCTTGGCCCGGATTCTGATGCTGAGGAACCGGAGGATATGGTTCCATGCCCTAAAGAGCTGCCCCCGGGTCCTGACATCCAGCCTGCAGGTAAACGTACCAAGCATACCTCGGAAGAGATAGGTGTTATTCAGGATCGTTCCTATGCGCAGGTTGCTTCGGATTCTGTGGACTCTCAAGAGGTGGACTGGGAGCATCTGTTGGAATTTGCCAACACTCTGCTTGGCGAATATGTTCAACATAATCAGGAAGCCTTCTCTGACTCTGCACCTGAAGATGTTCTGGAAGCTACCGTCGACCCCAAAACTGTCCTACGCTCCTTTTCGGTGTTCTATGATCGAGCTGTAATACTCTTCTTCACTGGTCGAATCCCGTTGCTTTCCCGTATTCGCCAATGGCTGCAGAGTCTGCAACAAGGGGAATGTGTTGAAGAGATTTTTGTTGGGTCCCGAGGTTTTTTTGGGGTCCTCTTGAAAACGGAGACGCACCGTGCTGCTCTCCTGTCTAAACTGCCTTTGTTTTTTTATCGTCGGTTGGTTCATGTGGTTCCATGGCGCCCGATGGGCGATTTTCAGCGCCTCCTGCAACGTGAATGCCCTGTGTGGGTAGAAGTGGAAAATTGTCCGGCTGTTTATTGGCCGCTATTGAAGGATGCTATGGCCGTTGTGGGCACGGTTCTGGTCCCTCCCAGTCTCAGGGCTGTTAATCGCAACCGCTTTTGCATGTTATGGGATACTGCAAGGAAACGCCTTGCTTGGTTACGCCTCAATTGCTCTGGCATGCATCCGTTACACTTTCGTTTGAAATGGGGCAATTTTGCAGGCCATTGCTTTTCCTGTGGACAGTTGGCGCACTTTATGGCCGAATGCCCAGAGCAGCAACACATTTCAGATGCGGGCCATGTTGCTCCGCCCACGGAAGATATGGTGTGTGATGCTCCGTCGCTCGATACTATCCACCCGCCCCAAGTTCTGGCCAAAGGTAAACAACAGGTTTCGAGTCTGGATTCCCGTGCCACTGATTGGGTTGAAGTCCGTGCAAAAAAAGGCAACAGGATTGTTGCTAGCATGGAGCGTACTGTGCCTACTACCTCCCAAGATTCCATGCGTACATATATGCGCAGGAAGGAAATGATGTCTCCCGAGCGCTCTGCTCCTGCTATGGTTTCCTCAGCCCCCCGTCCTCAGCCCACCAAGAAAATGTATTCGGATCGTCTAAAGGGTCCACCTGCAAAGCTGGCTTTTGATACCAGAGGCAACGTCATTACCCCGTGGGACCGTCGTTATCCCCGTTTCAACCCCAAGCAAGCAGATATGCCGTCTACTTCCAAATCTGGTCCTCAGAACTCTTTTGCGGTGTTGGCGGATTTCTTGGATGAGGGAGTCCTGGACATTCTCGCCGACAAAGTCAAATCGAGGCAAGCTGTGCCTCGTACCTGATTGTGTTTTGCATACACATGAAAATAGCCGCGTGGAATGTGCGAGGAATTTGTTCTCGACACAAGCAACATGCCATGTGGACTGCATTGTATGAGAATCAGTGGGATGTCCTGTGCGCTGTGGAGCACAAGAGTCACAGTGACGCCGGAAAAGTTGTGGATTGCCATGGCTTTCGTTTGTTCTATGCAGGAACACAGGCCATGCATTATTCGGGTGTGCTCATGATTGTACATGCCAAATATCAGCCTGTTCTTATTAAAAATGATGTTCATGGCCGCTTTTTGGTGCTTGAAATTTTACTCGAAGGGGAAATCTTATGGTTACTTGGCCTCTATGCTCCGAATGATTCGTTATCTCGCCGGGAGCTTTGGCAGACTTTGCAGACTTCCTTGTCACTTGGCAGACGGGGCTTCTTCATGGGGGATTTCAATATGTGTGTTGATTCTTCCCAGTCCACATCGGAGCACTCGGTAATGGATGCGCCGGAAAGTCGTAGGTGGCATGAGTTGGCTCTTGTTGTTCTTAAGCAAGATCTCTGGTCCTGGCTACACCCGTCTTCTACAGGCTTTACTTTCCATTCGGCCCAGTATGCAACAACATGGTCGCGGTTGGACCGTATATATATCATGCAGAATGATGATTTTCTGCCTGAGATGCTTGAAATAAAAGTGCTGCAGCAATATGCCTTGTCGGACCATTTTCCTCTGCAGTTCGAGTTGCTTGCACAACCCATTGCACCTTTCAAGCAATTTCTGGAGAGACTCCCTTTGCGTTTCAACTCGTCCTACTTGAAGCATGCAATTTTTCAGGACTATATGCAGCAATTGCTTGACAGATTCTTCTTGGACTTTTCCTCTCAGGGCACTGCGGCATTTGAAAGATTGCTCTCTAATGTGCAGCGGGTTGCTCGGCAGTATGGGATCTATCATGCCTCTCTTTGTCGGCGCCGTCGACAGGCCGTGGAGGACCTGCTGGTCTTGGTTCGCTCCCTGCTGGTGGACACTCCGGATGATGCATTTCTGCTTGCACTGGCCATGCGGGTGGCCGATCTTATTAAAGACTTTCAGTTAAAATCGTATCAGCAGGCCAAATTGCAACATCTGACAGAGACTTTGCAAGATAGTGCATGTCAGACCCATAAGTTCTTTCAAGCTCTCCATGCCTCTCCTGCTCGAGAGAATATGACCAGACTCGAGGATGCAGAAGGCCACCTTATCCTGGATCCACAGACTATTGTGCATATGTGCAAGAATTATTTCCGTGACCTTCTCGGTTCCGCTTCTCCACCTTCAGCCCAATCTACTCAGGCCCGTTCGGTTTTTTATGACTTGGTCCGCAATCAGCTTCCGCAGGACATGCAAGCTACTATGGAGTCAGATATTGGTGAGGCAGGGGTTATGGACGTCTTGTTACACTTGCCCAAAGATAAAAGTCCGGGTTGGGATGGTCTTACCAATGAGTTCTTTGAAGCTTTCGCTACCCAACTGGCGAAACCGTTATAGGCTTTGTTTCAGCAGGTGTGGGAAACGGGGATCATGCCTCCCTCATGGAAACAAGGACTTATTAAACTGCTCCCAAAAGTTCCTTCGCCATCTAAGTTGACACAGTGGCGCCCAATTTCTTTGATGGGTTCCATGTACAAAATCTTTTCCAAAGTAATGGCGAATCGGCTCCATAAGCATCTCCCTGCCCTTGTGCACCCTCTCCAGTATGGTTTCATTAAGGGCCGAAATATTCTACACAATGTTTTGAATGCCCAATTGGCCATTGATTATGCCAGGCATTCTAATCAGGAGGTAGTACTGATTCAACTAGACCTGGAAAAGGCTTTTGATTCCTACAGGACAGCACTTCATTAGCCAATCCCTGGCGGATGATACCTTTATGATTTTGCGTGCAGACAAGGATAACCTTCGAAAAGCATTGGATGTTTGGGGTCTCTTTGGTCAGGCGTCAGGCCTTCGTATCAATGCGCTCAAATCAGCCATTCTAAGCTGCACGGAGTCGGATTTGCAGTCCTTGGACTGGCAGGGTCTGGTTGTTCCTCGTGGCTCCATTGTCCCGCATCTTGGCTACCCTTTGGGTGTTGATGTTCCTCCAAAGCAGCTTCTGCAGTGGGTTTCTCAGAAAATGGTGGCTAAGTTTATGTATTGGAAGTCTCTGACCTGGCCCTTCCATGTTCGCCTCAAAGTAGCCCAGATAATTATGTTGCCCATACTCACCTATTTCTTGCCATTGTTGCCCTGGACTACTACGACTCTGAATGCTCTTACTCAGTCTATTCGCTTCATGCTATGGAAGAAGGACTCATTGCATGCAGGTATTTCCTGGATCTCGTGGTCGCATGCGTGTACCCCCAAACGCATGGGTGGCGGAGCTATTTTAGATGCCCAAACTCACATGCAGGCACTTCGTTGGTCTCTTTTCCGCGCCATGTGCTCGGATCATCATCCGTGGGTCGCTATAGCCCGTTATTTCCTTGAGGGCCATGGGCTTCTGCATGGCAATACCCAAATCCGGAGTTCTTGGTGGCATGTTCTTAATGCTGATTCGCGGTTCTCCAGTTCTTCTTCATCGCTGCTTACTCATTTGGTATGTTCCTGGAAACACGTCCTTCAAAAGGCTCAGTGGCATCCCACGGAGGATCGCTTGGCTACTAACTCTTTTCAATTGGAATTACTGGCAGTCTCGAGTTTACTTTCGTGGGAAGGTGTAAGCTTAGACCACAATTCAAACGGATGGCACGTTTGGGCTTGTCTTCGGTTGCGGATGCCACCCTTGCCAGTCGCAATGTGCTTATATCGTTTCGTACAGCTAGGAGGCTTTTCAGGATCCCTCGTGGATATAGGCCTTTATGGGAACAGCTTTTGACGGTGCTCCAGAGCAGACAACCCTTTCCTGCTCTTGCTTCGGATCATCCCTGGCAGGATTGGGACCTACAAGGCCGGCTGAATTTGAGCAAAGCTTCTGCTAACCAAGTGTATCACCTTCTGATTAAAGATCATCAATGGCTAGTTACTAAAGCGAATACTTTATGGGGATTGCGTAAATCCCGGTCATGGAGGAGGGCAACTGTGATGGAGGGCTGGTTGAACAAGACACCCTTTAAATATAAAGTCTTTCTTTGGCGAGTGATGATTGGGGGTCTTCCGCTTGCTTCGGCTCTTTCCAAGCGACGAATCACCAATGGCACCTGTTTCTTTTGAACCACTACTATGGAATCCGCCCGCCACCGATTTATTTCTTGCCCCGTCGATAAGAAAGTCTGGTTATTTTTGTCAGCTGTTTGGCGAGGGGTGGTTGGTATCACCCTGTGCCCCTTTGATTGGGTTTTTGGCCAGCCCAAATACCCTACTCCCGCACACCCACATATGAAGCTCATGTATCACTTTCTTCGATACTGGGGCTATTGGCATAACTGGGCTATTCGGAATGCTTTTCTGTTTGACTCCGCCTCTAATGTTCAGCGGCATATTGTGAGGCTCAAGTGCCTCTTGTATTGGCAGTTAGCTCTTCTCCATCGTTCTGATTTGCTCTCTACGGAGGACTTCCGTCCCTGGCATATGGCAATTTCCTCCGCATCCTTGCCATGAAATTGTAACTTGTAGTTCTTAGAACCTCTTCACATGATGGCTTGGATTGTCGTCATGTATCTTGTAATCAAGTAATCTTGTATTTTTTTCGTAATTAATATAATTACCTTTTACGAAAAGAGAGAGAGAGAGAGAGAGAGAGAGAGCGCGACCGCGAAGACAGCAGTATGGCTGGCCTGGATATGGATTTTCTCGACCGGACGGTGGCAGCCCTTGGCCCTGATTCCGATGCAGAGGAGCCGGAGGATATGGTGCCATGCACGGAGGAGCTGCCTCCGGGTTCTGAACTGCCGCGTGCTGGCAAACGCTCCAAGCATACTTCTGATGAGCCAATGGGTCCTCAGGAACATTCCTATGCGCAAGTGGCCTCTGATCCTGTGGATTCGCACGAAATTGACTGGGAGCATTTGCTGGACTTTGCCAATACTCTGCTTGGCGATTATGTCCAGCATAATAATGAATCTTTTTCTGATGCGGGAACGGATGATGTGCTAGAAGCCACGGTGGACCCCAAATCAGTCTTGCGATCCTTCTCGATGTTTTATGACCGTGCAGTTATACTTTTCTTCACTGGCAGGATCCCAGTGCTTTCGCATATTCGCCAGTGGATGCACCATTTATTGCAAGGGGAGTGTGTTGAGAAGATCTTCCTTGGACCTCGCGGCTTTTATGAGGTGCTGTTGAAATCGGAAACGCATCGAGCAGAGCTCCTGTCCAAGTTGCCACTATTCTTTGATCGCCGCTTGGTCCATGTTGTGCCATGGCGCCCCATGGCCGACTTCCAGCGTCTGCTTCAACGAGAATGCCCGGTGTGGGTGGAGGTGGAAAATTGTCCGGCGGTCTATTGGCCCATGTTGAAGGATGCGATGGCGGTTGTGGGAACAGTGCTGGTTCCCGCAAGCCTCAGGGCGATGAACCGAAACCGTTTATGCATGTTATGGGACACGGCCAGGAAAAGGCCCGCGTGGCTTCACCTCAATTGTTCAGGCATGCATCCTTTGCATTTTCGCTTGAAATGGGGCAACTTTGCGGGACACTGCTTTTCATGTGGTAAATTGGGGCATTTTATGGCCGAATGCCCTGAAAGGCAACCGTCTTCGGAGGATGCGCAGGTTGTGCTGCCCAAGGATGACATGGTGCTTGATGCCCCGCCCCAGGAAGCCCTTCAGTCTCCTCATGTCATGGATAAAGGCAAGCAACAGGTCCTGAGTGTGGATTCCCGTCGCACTATTTGGATTGAGGCACGTCCCAAAAAAGGTAAAAAGTTGGATGCAGGCCTGGCGGATCTTGGGCCTACTACTTCCCAGGATTCCGTGCGCACGTATACGCGCAGGAAAGAAACGGTCACTTCATAGCAGGCTGCGCGTCCTACGGCCCCGTCTGCCCCCCGTAATCAGTCTCCAAGGAAAGTCTATACCGACGGCCCCAAAGGCCCACCTGCTAAGCTGGCATTTGATACCAAAGGTAATGTTATTACACCCTGGGATCGGCGTTATCCCCGCCCCTCTCCCAAGGCAGTGGATTTCCCTTCTACCTCTAAAGCAGGTCGCCAGAATTCGTTTGCAGTATTGGCTGATTTTCTGGATGAGGGTGTCCTGGATGCTCTCGCGAAAAAGGTGAAATCGAGGCAACAGGCGCCTCGTTCCTGACTTCCTTTTTTGAAGATACATGAAGATAGCCACGTGGAATGTGCGAGGCATTTGCTCTCGCCATAAGTAACATGCCATGTGGACCGTCTTGCATGAGAACCAGTGGGATGTATTGTGTGTAGTTGAGCACAAAAGTCACGGTGAAGCAGGAAAAGTTGTGGATTCTCATGGATTCCGTCTGTTTTATGCAGGGACCCATGCTACGCACTATTCGGGCGTGCTGATGATTGTCCATGAGAAATACCAGCCTATCCTTGTTAAAAATGATGTGAAGGGCCGCTTTCTGGTAATCGAAGTCTTATTTGAAGAAGAGATTTTATGGTTGTTGGGCCTCTATGCTCCGAATGATCCCGCATCCCGACGGGATCTTTGGTCCACTTTGCAGGGCTCCATGTCACTCGGCCGAAGGGGGCTTTTGATGGGAGATTTCAATATGTGTGTTGACTCTTCTCAGTCTACTACAGGGCATTCGGTAATGGATACGCCGGAAAGCCGGGTGTGGAATTCCTTTGCTTTGCACGTACTCAAGCAAGATCTTTGGTCGTGGCTTCACCCTTCTTTTTCAGGGTTTACTTTTCATTCCGCTCAATATGCAACTACCTGGTCGCGGCTGGACAAAATGTATATCATGCAGGGGGATGATTTTCTTCCCGAGATGCTGGAAATGAAGGTCTTGCAGCAATATGCGTTGTCGGACCATTTCCCCCTCCAGCTTGAGATGCGGGCACAATCTATTGCACCTTTTATGCAGTTGCTGGATAGGCTCCCTTTACGTTTCAACTCCTCTTATTTGAAGCATTCAATTTTCCAGGGCTATATGCAGCAATTGATTGAGAGGTTCTTATTGGACTTCGCCTTTGAGGGCTTGCCTTCATTTGCACGGCTGCTCTCTAATATGCAGCGGGTTGCTCGGCAGTATGGGATCCATCATGCCTCGCTTTGTCGCCGACGTCGACATGCAGCAGAGGACTTACTGGCTTTGGTCCGTTCCTTGCTCTTGGATTCCCCAAATGATGATTTTCTGCTGTCACTGGAGAGGCGTTTGGCCCATCTTATTCAAGTGTTTCAGTTGAAATCTTATCAGCAGGCCAAGCTGCATAACTTGACTGACACATTGCAAGATAGTGCCTGCCAGTCTCATAAGTTCTTTCGCGCCTTGCATGCGTCTCCGGCTCGCGAAAATATGACCAGACTCCAGGATTCGGAAGGTCGCATGGTCACTGATCCGCAGACCATTGTCACTATGTGCAGAAATTATTTTATGGAACTTCTTGGTTCTTCTCCCTCGCCTTCTAGCCAGGTTACGCATGCCCGCTCGGTCTTCTATCATCTGGTCCCCCAGCAGGTTCCATTTGATATGCAAGCCACTTTGGAGGCGGATATTTACGAGGAGGAGGTTATGGATGTTTTGTTGCACCTGCCTAAGGATAAAAGTCCTGGCTGGGATGGTCTCACTAATGAATTCTTTCAGAACTCGGCCACGCAGTTGGTGAAGCCATTGGTGGTCATGTTTCAGCAGGTTTGGGAAACAGGGGTCATGCCCTCCTCATGGAAAGAAGGCCTTATCAAAACCGATTCCAAAGGTCCCTTCGCCGTCAAAGCTGCAACACTGGAGACCAATCTCTTTGATGGGCTCCATGTATAAAATCTACTCCAAAGTGCTGGCGAATCGGCTTCACAAGCACCTTCTAGCTATTGTGCATCCTCTCCAATATGGTTTCATTAAGGGCCGCAACATTGTGCATAATATCTTAAATGTGCAAATGGCTATTGACTATGCGCGGCACTCCGGTCAAGAAGTGGTATTGATTCAATTGGACTTGGAAAAGGCGTTTGATTATGTGGACTGGTCTTTCATTGCAGATCTCATGTCTGCTATGGGCTTTGGTACCCGGATGTCCCGATTGATCTACACCATTAGTGCTGTGGCTTCCTCCAGAGTTATGCTCAATGGTGGGGTTACAGAGCCATTTGTCCTTGCACACTCGGTCAGACAGGGTTGTCCTTTGAGTCCTCTCTTCTTTGCCCTGGCGACTCACCCGGTCCTTTCAATGTTATCCTCCATGGCAGCTTCTGCTCAGCTGGCAGGGTTGTCTCTTCCTTTGGGCCAGCACTTCGTTAGCCAATCTTTGGCTGATGACACCTTTATGATTTTGCAGGCGGACAGGGACAACATTCGAAAGGCATTAGATGTTTGGACGCTCTTTGGTCAGGCCTCTGGGCTTCGCATCAATGCCTTTAAGTCAGCCATTCTCAGTTGCACGGAGCCTGATTTACAGTCATTAGGCTGGCAAGGCCAGGTGGTTTCCCGTGGCTCCATTGTCAGGCATCTTGGATACCCATTGGGGGTGGATGTACGGCCAAAGGACCTGCTGGAGTGGATTTCACAAAAACTGGCAGCGAAGTTTATGTATTGGAAGTCGCAAGCGTGGCCATTCCATGTCCGCCTCAAAGTGGCTCAGACAATCATGCTACCAATGCTAACGTATTTCCTGCCATTGTTGCCATGGACGCCTACTACTTTGAAGGCTCTCACTCATCCCATCCGTTTCATGCTATGGAAGAAGGATTTACTGCAGGCAGGCATTTCGTGGATTTCATGGTCACATACATGTACCCCTAAGCGCATGGGTGGTGGAGCTATTTTGGATGCAGAAACTCATATGCTAGCTCTCCGTTGGTCCCTTTCTCGTGCCATGTGTGTGGATCATCACCCGTGGACCATCATAGCCCGTTATTTTCTTGAGGACAGCGAGCTCCGCCATGGTAACACACGGCTTCGGGCCTCCTGGTGGCATGTCCTTAATGCTGACTCTCGTTTTTCCAGTTCCTCTTCCTCTTTGTTACTGCACTTGGTCGGCTCTTGGAAAGTGGTGCTCCAAAAGGCCCGTTGGCACCCACTAGGGGACCGCTTGCAGACTAACTCCTTTCAGCTGGAATTGTTGGCAGTATCGAGACTCCTTTCATGGGAAGATAAACATCAGCTCAGACCAAGATTTAACCGCATGGCCCGTTTAGGTGTGACGTCGGTTGCGGATGCTACCCTTGCCACTCGCAATGTCCTCGTATCGTTTCGGACTGCTAGGCGACTTTTCAAGATCCCGCGCGGATACCGTGATTTATGGGAAAAGCTTTCGTCGGAGCTTCAGGGTAGGCAACCCTTTCCTGCCCTGGCTGTGGATCGCCCTTGGCAGGACTGGGACCTTGCAGGCCGGTTGAGTCTGGAAAAGGCCTCTACTAATCAGGTGTATCATCTTCTCATTCAAGATCACCAATGGCTGGGTGAGAAAGCTAATACTGTTTGGGGACTGCGGAAATCGCTGTCATGGTGGCAGACAACGCTAATGGAGGGCTGGCTGAATAAGGCACCTTTCAAATGCAAGGTCTTTCTTTGGCGGGTGATGATTGGTGGTCTTCCTCTTGCCTCGGCCATTGCCAAGCGTCGCATCTCGAATGGCAATTGTTTCTTCTGTACCACACCGGCGGAATCGGCCCGACATCGATTTCTTTCTTGCCCGCTCGCCAAGAATATCTGGTCACTCTTGTCGCACATTTGGCACGCAGTGGTGGGGTCCTCACTAACTCCTTTCGACTGGGTTTTTGTGCGCCCGAAGTATCCCACACCGCCACAGTTGCATATGAAGATCTTATTTCACTTTTTCAGATACTGGGGATGCTGGCACATTTGGACCACGTGCAATGCTTTTCTCTTTGATTCGGCCTCTAATGTACCGCGACATATTGCCAGGCTTAAAGGGCTCTTGCATTGGCAGCTAGATCTCATCCGACACTCGGACTTGCTCCCTCGGGAGGATTTGCATCCTTGGCATATGGCAATTGCCTCTGGGTCGTTGCCATGATTGGTGTAACCTTTTTAGTGAATTACTACGGGGATTCCCCACACGTTGGCCTAGGGCCCTCGTGTCTCTTGTAATCAGAAAAAAGAGAGAGAGAAAGAGAGAGAGAACCTCTTCACATGATGGCTTAGTGTCATCATGTATCTTGTAATCAAGTAATCTTGTATTTTTTTCGTAATTAATACAATTACCTTTTACGAAAAAAAAAAGAATGTGTGCGCATGTGTGCGTGGCTCTGGAGTCCTCAGTCGACAAAGGAGCAGGCCCGACAGAGTGGAGAGAAGAAACGTAGGCAGGTGAAAAGTCAACTGGAATGTGGAGTCCGAGGGTGCTCACGTTTGGGCCAAAGTTTTGCCCCAAATTGCAGTCTGCAAAAACGCCATTTCTTGGGCGTTTCCGTTTCTAGAAACGTTGTAGCATTTCTAAAATGCCAAAAACGGCGTTTCGTGTAACTATGGGTGGGGGGGGGGGGGGGGCTACAGCCACAGGCTGAAACGCAAGCAAGGCGAGACAGGATGGGACGGGCTGTATGCGGGTGGACAAGTGGGCTGTGGACAAGGGTGACAACGGCAGGCGGGGGGAGGCACCGCATGTTAGGGCGTAGATGGGGGTGGCAGCCACAAGCAGGGGGGGCGACGGGCACACGCTACAGCCACAGGCAGGACGGGACGGCCACAGTCGCAACGGCAACGGTTGCTATCAACGGCATGTCTGTGAGGGGATCAATCGGGGGCAGGAGAGCAGGCGTGCGTGACGGCAGGGAGCTAGGCGGACAAATATCACTCTTTTTGTGCTTTACCTATAATGTGAGTTATGGCCGCTCCTCTTGATCTCACTATCCATCTTTCTAAGGATACCTTTGATCAACCCTTCAACAAGCACACCTATAGATCTGTGGTAGGAAAACTCCTTTGATTCATTCACACTAGGCTAGATGTAGCTTACTCAGTTACTTTTCTTAGTCAATATTTCATTGCACCTAGGATGTCCCATTGGATTGCATATCTTCGTGTTTTGAGATATTTGTGGTGTACCTATTCTTATGGCCTAACTTATGGTTCTGGTTTACGTATGTAGAACTATATTAATTTAGATTGGGTAAGAGATCCCGACATCACTCTTCCCATTTCCTTCTGGATTATATGCTGAAGTCGAAGACAGTATAATGCCATGCCTAGAGAAAATTTCTCTAGGCATTCCCACGGTTGCTACCTCTTTTCCTTGGGCACGGCTCCCATCTTTTAGCCAATCCGTACATAGGAGACGGTGGTAGCTTTCACGGTTGAGGCTGAGTGTGGAGCATTGTTCGATGGTACCACTAAGGCCATCTACCCAAGGAGTATATTGGCAGCGCTTCATATCCCATGCGACTCTCCTACCGTTGTCTACTATGACAAACAAAGTACTACTGCCCTTGTGGGCAATCCGATTATCACACCACAGACACTGCATATGGGAGACCACTTCCACTTCACAAGAGAGTAGGTTGGGCTAGGCAATACATGCCTAGAGTTTGTACCATCATCCCACAAGTTTGTGATATCCATCAAAAGATGAAAGACGTCATATAGACATTGATGTGACACCGCACTCCCACCTTCTCCACATGCCATCACCATCCCCGTGTATGCATACACTTTCCTTGTATATTTTCCTCTTCTTGCCTGCACACTGCTCACAACAGGTGTCATGCACTTCTAATCAACCATCGCTATACTACTTGTCTTTCACCCATATTGTCATGTCGCCTCTGTGACTAGTTAGGGCTATTATCAATATATGTGACAAGTTTTCTATTGTATGCTTCCCCAGGCATGTTTTTCACAATTCTAGAGCAAGGGCTAGGCAAAGAGTTCCATGGCCAGCATATAGAGCAGTTCCACAAAGACTCTCGGGCATCATACGAGCTTCAACAACTATTCATTCACACGGCCAACCATAGCCTGTTTTCAGACTATATGATAATAACCTCCATGCTATTGTACTCCCGCCATGGCTTGTTTCCTCCATTTCATGTAGACCGCCCTAAGCAGCTTTATATTTATGAAAGAAGGCTTTTCTACTCCTGCCATGCAGACTGAACTCCTGTATTTCTTTGGTTTTCTTTAGATAATATCATTAGCCACATTTTATTTTGAACGAGGAACGCTAACATTGACAAAGTCAAAGACATGAAACAATTTCAATCAAAGGAGTACACACTACTCTGATTCATAAATCTTTTAGCAGAGCAATCAAATCAATAGGCAAAAATTATTGACACATTTTTACACAACCTACAATCAACTCAAGATTTAGAATAAAGAAATAATTCCCCGAAATGTAACAAATGAGCTCTATAGAACAGTAACAAACATTGATAGGCTTACAAAAGCAAAACTCTGAGATGTAAAGTCTCTAAGGGTAGGCTTTTGACCCCACTAAGTGATAATCCTTCCACTGTATAGGCCTTAACAATCTTGTGGCATCATGTTTATTCAATATGTCTAGAAGTCTCAATTCTGATACACCTTATCTTAATTTCCTACCTTCTTTAGTATACAGTCAAAGAGCCCTCGATTCCTCACTGAACATGCCCAACATCGCAGAAGAAATTTAAAAGAAATATATTCACCATGAAACAACCACAAACTGAATCAAACATAATATATTACCTTGCAACAAAATACCTAAAAGGAAAAGTTTCAGTGACCGTGTAAAAACCTTTTGAAGCGACTCCAAGTTCTGTGAAGCATTCTGCACAAATTACAACATATATTGGCATCCTATTATGGAATATAGTTGCTTTCACCAACAGTATCTCACTCCTCTATCCATCTCCCTAAATATAGTTCATTTCACCAACCAGCAAACCCCCCCCCCCCCAATTAATCCCCATCCCCCTCCCTCCCCCCTCCATCCATCTCCCCAAATATAGTTGATTTCACCCCTCGGGAAACCCCATCCCCCTCCCTTCCCCCCTTCTCCTTCTCTTTTTCTTTTTTTCATAACTCCCCCCGGGAATCAAAGCTGAACGAGGTGATCAAAGCTGATATCTTCAAGATTGAGACAGCAAGGACATGGATCCACCCACCACTCCCTCTAGGATCAAGGATGGAGTTCTACAGGAGTCATCTCTTCTCTCTCTCTGATGATGGTTTCACTATTCGACCAGCAGATATGGACACCCATCTCTCCCATAACATACGGGCTGCTACCGGACAGATTCACACCTCCTCACATAGGCTTCAGATGGAGACAAGCAGATGGACAGATACCCTAGCAGAGAATAGGACTCGTCAGCTCTGTGGTCGAGAGCCTGAGACAGAGGAGCACTACATATGCAAATATACAGTGTACTATGACATACAAGGACGGTACCAGTGCCTCTTCCATGATGGTTTTGTCCCCTTTCGTCGCATCATCAAGTACAAGGACCAAAGATACCCAAGCCTTTTCCTCCTGGAGCTCCAAAGGCACCGCACAACACTATTGTGACATAGGAGGCCAGCTCATCCAGAGGAACCCACACAGAAAGAAGTGATAGACTTTTTCTGCACACGCGACTTTACTGACACTACTAGCCTAGCAGAGACAGAGCCATCCCACCAAACACCTTACATGCCACACCATGGAGTCACATTGGATAGAGCCATTTCCCTTCGTCGAGCACAATGACCCCGTCTACCACAACCACATCCAAGGAGGCCGCACCACAGTCAAATCAGAGCCATTATCACAAGACACCAAAGACTCACCACCATGCATATCAGTGAAGCAGCTAGAGAGGCATCATAGCTGAGATCATGTGCAGATGTTGAGATCAGCTACAGCCTATAGGCTCCACCACATTTTTGTACATGGTTCTATCAGATTTGGTTCTCCTTTTCATTTCTTTTCTTTTCTACCAATGGGACAACACTACAAACGGGTTCAACCCTAGTATAGTCCCATTGTATAATTATTCTCAGCATGGTTTCATAGGCTACCCACTTATTTGTAATGTTATCTTTACCTTACTAATGAGATGGCATTAGACATGGATGTACTCTAGATTTTGTCTCAGAGGCCACACTGGCCTTATGTAGAAGTTAATATATCTTTCTTTCTTTCTTTTCTTCTCTCTCTCTCTCTTTTAGCAGAGCCATTATCACGAGACACCGAAGACTCACCACCAGGCATATCAGTGAAGCAGCTAGGGACCGCATCATAGCTGAGATCATGTGCAGATCTTGAGATCAACTACAGCCCATAGTCTCCACCGCACTTTTTGTACATGGCTCTATCAGATCTGGTTCTCCTTTCCTTTCCTTTTCTTTTCTATCGATGGAACAACACTACACATGATTCAACCATAGTATTGTCTCACCGTATAGTTATTTTCAGTATTGTTTCATAGGCCACCCACTTATTTGTAATGTTATCTTTACCTTACTGATGAGATGACATTAGACATGGATGTACTTTGGATTTTGTCTCATAGGCCACATTGGCCTTATGTAGACGTTAATATATCTTTTTTTTCGTGAAGATAATTAAATTAAGTAGTCAATATTTACATCAAACCATCAGGTCAGCATTCTCTCTGTGTATCTCTTACTTTCTGTTACATCAGACCATCAGGTCATCCGAGAAACTCTCACTCACACACACACACACACTCTCACTCTCTCAGAACAACCTATTACATGAACAGTACTATCAGATCACACAGAAGTAGTTGGAGTGGAGCGAACAATCACCATCCAGGGAGCAGTAATATCTGGAAGAACCAGGTCCGCTGACACCATAGAGGAGATTTGCCATAAGACTATTCCTCGGACACGGACCACATGCCCATGGATGCCCGATGCTGAATCAAAAATAAAGGCATTGCGAGTACGCCATATATGCCACAGGGCTGTCCATCTGAGGAAATGAAATAGGCAGAAACAATCTGAACTTAAAGAGGGCATAGAGGACATATCTCCCATAATCCATGAACGAACTGATAGGTGGTGCTGAGTCAGTGAAAACCATACACGGGAAATGAAATTCCAGATCTATCGCGTAACAGGGCAGGAGACAAAGAGGTGAAGCAATGTCTCATCACATGTAGTGCAGAAAACACAACGCCTAGTAGAGATCTTTCGGGCGCGGAGCACTTCACCCGTTGGAAGCCCCCCAATGAGCAACCACCACATGAACACTTTTCCCTGATACGGAACCTTAGACTTCCAAAGCTGGATAAATCTTTCCCGCCACTTCTTATTACTGTCCTTAAAATGCCATAAAATATTCACTTTCCCCATGACCCATTTCTTGGCTTCCACCATCTGATGATATATTTGATTAGCTGACCTTTTCCCAAAATCATCAGGAAGCACAAACATCCAGTCACGCTAAGGATCCAATGGTTGTAATACAGGCAAAGGAAAACACCTCTGAAGATTGTCCTGTATAGACGACCAAATGTCCCCGTATCCACGCGGCACCCGAAAGTACTGACGAATACGCCTAAAGGAATAAAGACGGGCTTGCCCAGGAATAACACCATCCCTGACTGTCTTCAACCCCAACCTAGCCATCCGATTGAGCTTGTCACACTGCAAATCTTTTTGTGGCCAATCCAATAACCTTGAGCAAGCCAGTATTTCTCCTTGTAGCGAATTTTCATCTTTACGAATATCCGGGGGACGCCAAAGTGCAAAACGAAGCATCTCCTGCCAAGAAGCTATCAAATGAGAAAGAAAAAAAGACTAGGAGATGTTTAAAGGCCTCATAGAGTTAAGAACATGCCACCAGGAAGCATGAATAACCGTGCTACCATGAGAGATGCCCGTTTTTTCTATGAAGAATTTAGCAATGTCTAACCAAGGATGACACTGAGTACATAGACTCTGTAACAAGGAAAGCCTCAAAACAGCCATATGCAAATTGACATCCAACAAAGCTGCACCCCCCATCCTTTTCGGAGTGGTCACATGTTGCCAAGAGATCCATATTTGTCCCAAACGATTGCCTTTCTTTTTCCAGAGCATAAATCTGATAGGCTGAACCATATCCAAAATAAACTTCTTTGTCCAAGGAAGTAGTGGCAAAAAGAATGAGATCATACTGATCATTATACATTGAGCCACTTTTAGTCTAACATGTAGTGGCCAACTCTGGGATTTCCAGTACATGAACCTGTCATGAATTCGGAAGGCCATCCAATCTAGCAAGGCTCGAGGAGCAACCTCCACACCAATAGGGTATCCCAAGTGTCTGGTTATATTGCCCCTTGTGATCGTAATTCCATTTCAGCCCAAGGCTTGCAGATCATTCTCCATACAGGAGAGAAGGATAGATTTCTGAGTATTAAAATGAAAACCCGATGCCAAAGCAAAAAAATTCCAGGCCACCATTGCCCGATTAACATTAATTCCATCCGCCCTTAAGGAACATAAAAGAATCATCCGCCAAAGATTGACCCACAAGCTGGTCACTGCTAGGAAGAGTTAAGCCAACTATCTCACCTTGAGCTGCCAACTTATCCAGTAATGAGAGCATGGGGTCAGTAACCAAAGCAAACAGCAAAGGGCTAAAAGGACAGCCTTGCCAAAGAGACTAGGATAAGGCAATTCCCTCAGTAATCCCTCCATTAAGAGCAATATGGGCCACAACACCCTGACTGATAGTATCAACTAGAGAAATCATACGGGGCCCAAAACCCATTGTAGACATTAATTGCCGCAAGAAAGACCACCTGACATGATCAAAAGCCTTCTCAATATCCAGCTGAAGCATAACAACCTGCTATCTAGATGCTTTGGCATAGTCAATTCCGAGCTGAACATTCAAAATGTTGTGCATAATATTCTGACCTTTAATAAAACCGTATTGCCGTGGATGAATGAGGAGCGGAAAAACTTTTTGCAATCTGTTGGCAATAATTTTAGAGAAGATTTTATATAACAATCCCATAACAGAAATGGGTCTCCATTATTTCAAAGAGGTCGGAGAGGGAACCTTGGGCAACAACCTGATGACAGCTTTCTTCCAATCCATAGGCATCATACCAGAGTTCCACACCTGCTGACACAAGCATGTTAATGGGTCCTTAAGCTATTGCACATGGGTTGAAAACGGCTCATTAGGAAGCCCATCCCAACCTGGACTTTTCCTTCTAGGCAAGTGACACAACACCTCTTCCACTTCATGTTTAGAAATATCAGCCTCCATTAGATTCACCCATTTTGGTTTGACCTGATTACTAACAAGGTCACAAATATATGTTCAAGCCGAGAGAACAGCATCAGAAAGAATCTCTTGCGGACCCAACAAGGCCCTGTAAAAGTCAACAATCATCTGAATAATGGAGGCAGGATCAGTCACCATATCACCCTGACCATCTTTTAAGCACACAATATTTTCCTAGGCATATTTTTTATGCAGACGAGCAAAAATTGATAAGTTTGACAATTGTTGTCATGTAAAGCTTCAGCTCTGGCCAATAGTTTATATTTTGCATATTCCTCTTCCTGAAGAAAGACGTCTCTCTGCCTGGCATGTGTCCCTGCATAGAACAAACGAAAACCATGGCAATCCACAACTTTACCCGCTTCACTATGACTCTTGTGTTCAATAGCACACAAGACATCCCACTGATTCTCATGCAATATTGTCCACATGGCATGTTGCTTGTGGCGAGAACAAATTCCTCGCACATTCCACGTAGCTATCTTCATGTGGATGCAAAAGAGGATCAGGTACGAGGCACAGCTTGCCTCGATGAGACCTTTTCGGCGAGAATGTCCACCCTCATCCAAGAAATCAGCTAACATGGCAAAAGAGTTCTGACAACCAGATTTGGAAGTGGATGGCATATCCGCTGACATGGGGATGGAGCGGGGATAACGACGATCCCATGGGGTAATGACATTACCTCGAGTATCAAAAGCCAGCTTAGCGGGTGGACCCTTAGGACCATCTGAAGACACTCTCCTAGCTGTCTGTTGACGGGGAGCAAAGGAAACCATAGCAGGAGCAGAGTGCTCTGAAGACATCATTTCCCTCCTGCGCATATACGTACGCATGGAATCTGGTGAGGCAACAGGCACAGTATCCATCATGCCAACAGCATGCTTGTTGCCTTTTTTCGCGCGTACATCTACCCAGTCATTGCCACCAGAATCCAAACCCGAGACATGTTGTTTACCTTCATTCAAAACTTTAGGTGGTTGGGTGGCATCTTGCGATGGCACATCACATATCATATCTTCCATGGGCTGCGCGACATGCTCGGCATCTGAAGTGTGGTGCTTCTTTGGGCATTCAGCCATAAAATGCCCCAATTGTCCACATGAAAAGCAATGTCCTGCAAAGTTGCCCCATTTCAAACGAAAATGTAAAGGATACATGCCAGAGCAGTTAATGCGTAACCAAGCAGGCCTTTTTCGAGCAGTGTCCCATAACATACACAGGCGGTTGCGATTCATGGCCCTTAGGCTTGGGGGGACCAGAACATTGCCCACAGCAGCCATGGCATCTTTTAGCAGTGGCCAATAAACAGCCGGAAAGTTTTCCACTTCAACCCACACAGGGCATTCACGTTGCAGCAGACGCTAAAAATCTGCCATGGGGCACCATGGCACCACATGGACCAGATGGCGATCAACAAACAATGGCAGTTTAGACAGAAGAGCAGCACGGTGTGTCTCTGATTTCAACAGCACCTCAAAAAAACCCCAGGGGCCAACAAAAATCTCTTCAACACATTCCTCTTGTAGCAAACTGTGCAGCCACTGGCGAATACGGGAAAGCAGCGGGATCCTACCAGTGAAAAAAAGTATCACAGCACGCGTCCAGAACATCTTCCCTTGCAGAGTCCGAAAAGACTTCCTGATTATGTTGAACATAATCGCCAAGCCAAGTGTTATCAAACTCCAACACGTGCTCCCAATCAACCTCCTGGGAGTCCACACAATCAGAAGCAACCTGAGCATACGAACGATCCTGATGATCCATTATCCCTGCCGAAGTATGCTTGGTGCATTTGCCCACTGGCTGGAGGTCAGGAGCAGGGGGCATCTCCTCTGTGCATAGAACCATGTCCTCTGGTTCCTCGTTGTCAAAATCCAGACCAAGAGCTGCCACCGTTTGGTCTATGAAAGCCAGATCCAGGTCAGCCATATTGTATCAGCACGTATGTCGGACAGAAGCCGAGTGAAAAAATCGCGGGGGGCAGAGACACACAGGCCGCAACTGGGCGCCGGTACAGAAGCGGACGGACTGTTCAGAAGCAAGCAGAGCCACCTGCCCGGATTAGGGCAGGTCGTCACACCCTCTTGGAAGTCTCGACTCCTTGAGCTCCCAAGACTGGCATTGGCAAGACCTCTCTCTCTCTCTCTCTCTCTCTCTCTCTCTCTCTCTCTCTCTCTCTCTCTCTCTCTCTCTCTCTCTCTCTCTCTCTCTCTCTCTCTCTCTCTCTCTCTCTCTCTCTCTCTCTCTCTCTCTCTCTCTCTCTCTCTCTCTCTCTCTCTCTCTCTCTCTCTCTCTCTCTCTCTCTCTCTCTCTCTCTCTCTCTCTCTCTCTCTCTCTCTCTCTCTCTCTCTTTTTTCGTAAAAGGTAATTGTATTAATTACGAAAAAAAGTACAAGATGACTTGATTACAAGATACATGACGACAATCTAAGCCATCATGTGAAGAGGTTCTAAGTACTACAAGTTACAACGTTATGGCAAAGATGCAGATGAAATTGCCATATGCCAGGGACGTAAGTCCTCCCTAGAGAGCAAATCAGAATGCTGGAGAAGATCCAACTGCCAATACAAGAGGCCCTTAAGCCTCGCAATATGCCGCTAAACATTATAGGCGGAGTCAAAAAGAAAAGCATTCCGAATGGTCCAGTTATGCCAACAGCCCCAATATCGAAGAAAATGATACATGAGCTTCATATGTGGCTGTGCAGGAGTGGGGTATTTGGGCTGCCCGAAAACCCAATCAAAGGGGCGCAGGGTGAATCCAACCACTCCTTGCCAAACAGCCGACAAAAATAACCAGACTTTCTTAGCGACAAGGCAAGAAATAAATCGGTGACGAGCGGATTCCATAGTAGTAGTGCAAAAGAAACAGGTGCCATTGGAGATTCGTCGCTTGGAAAGAGCCGAAGCAAGCGGAAGACCCCCAATCATCACTCTCCAAAGAAAGACTTTATATTTAAAGGGTGTCTTGTTCAACCAGCCCTCCATCACAGTTGCCCTCCACCATGACCGGGATTTACGTAATCCCCATAAAGCATTCGCTTTGGTAACTAGCCATTGATGATCTTTAATCAGAATATGATAAACTTGGTTAGCAGAAGCTTTGCTTAAAGTCAGCCGGCCTTGTAGGTCCCAATCCTGCGAGGGATGATCTGAAGCAAGGGCAGGAAAGGGTTGTCTCCTCTGGAGCATCCGCAGAAGCTGTTCCCATAAAGGCCTATATCCCCGAGGTATCCTGAAAAGCCTCCTAGCTGTACGAAAAGATATAAGCACATTGCGACTGGCAAGGGTGGCATCCGCAACTGAAGACAAGCCCAAACGGGCCATCCAGTTGAATTGTGGTCTAAGCTCATGTTTACCTTCCCATGCAAGTAAACGCGAGACTGCCAGCAATTCCAATTGAAAAGAGTTAGTAGCCAAGCGATCCTCCGCTGGATGCCACTGAGCCTTCTGGAGGACCTGTTTCTAGGAACATACCAAATGAGTAAGCAGCGACGAAGAAGAACTGGAGAACCGCGAATCAGCATTAAGAACATGCCACCAAGAACTCCGGATTTGGGTATTGCCATGTAGAAGCCCATGGCTCTCAAGGAAATAACGGGCTATATCGACCCATGGATGATGATCCGAGCACATCGTGCGGAAAAGAGACCAACGGAGTGCCTGCATGTGAGTTTGGGCATCTAAAATAGCTCCGCCACCCATGCGTTTGGGGGTGCACGCATGCGACCAAGAGATCCAGGAAATACCTGCATGCAATGAGTCCTTCTTCCATAGCATGAAGCGAATAGACTGAGTAAGAGCATTCAAAGTCGTAGTAGTCCAGGGCAACAATGGCAAGAAATAGGTGAGCATTGGCAATATAATTATCTGGGCTACTTTGAGGCGAACATGGAAGGGCCAGGTCAGAGACTTCCAATACATAAACTTAGCCACCATTTTCTGAGAAATCCACTGCAGAAGCTGCTTTGGGGGAACATCAACACCCAAAAGGTATCCAAGATGCCTGACAATGGAGCCACGAGGAACAACCAGACCCTGCCAGTCCAAGGACTGCAAATCCGACTCCGTGCAGCTTAGAATGGCTGATTTGAGCGCATTGATACGAAGGCCTGACGCCTGACCAAAGAGACCCCAAACATCCAATGCTTTTCGAAGGTTATCCTTGTCCGCACGCAAAATCATAAAGGTATCATCCGCCAGGGATTGGCTAATGAAGTGCTGTCCTGTAGGAAGTGACAGTCCGGCCAACTGAGAAGAGGCTGCCATATGAGATAACATGGAAAGAACTGGATGTGTCGCAAGGGCAAAGAATAGAGGGCTCAAAGGGCACCCCTGTCTGACAGAATGGGCAAGGACAAATGGCTCAGTAACACCTCCGTTCAGCATGACTCGCGAAGACGCCGCAGCACTAATGGTGTAGATGAGACGAGACATCCGAGCACCAAAGCCCTTAGCAGACATAAGTTCAGCAACGAAAGACCAGTCCAGATAGTCAAAAGCCTTTTCCAGGTCCAGTTGAATCAGTACTACCTCCTTATTAGAATGCCTGGCATAATCAATAGCCAGTTGAGCATTCAATACATTGTGCAGAATATTTCGGCCCTTAATGAAACCATACTGTAGAGGGTGCACAATGGCCGGGAGATGCTTATGGAGCCGATTCGCCATTACTTTGGAAAAGATTTTGTACATTGAGCCCATCAAAGAAATGGGGCGCCACTGTGTCAACTTAGATGGCGAAGGAACTTTTGGAAGTAGTTTAATAAGGCCTTCTTTCCATGAGGAAGGCATGATCCCCGTTTTCCACACCTGCTGAAACAAAGCCTGCAATGGTTTCGCCAGTTGGGTAGCAAAAGCTTCAAAGAACTCATTGGTGAGACCATCCCAACCTGGACTTTTATCCTTGGGCAAGTGTAACATGACGTCCATAACCTCTGGCTCACAAATATCGGACTCCATAGTAGCTTGCATGTCCTACGGAAGCTGATTGCGGACCAGGTCATAAAAACCCGAACGGGCCTGAGTGATTTGGTCTGAAGGTGGAGAAGTGGAACCGAGAAGGTCACGGAAATAATTCCTGCACATATGCACAATAGTCTGCGGATCCAGGATAAGGTGGCCTTCTGCATCCTCGAGTCTGGTCATATTCTCCCTAGCAGGAGAGGCATGGAGAGCTCGAAAGAACTTATGGGTCTGACATGCACTATCTTGCAAAGTCTCTGTCAGATGTTGCAGTTTGGCCTGCTGATATGATTTCAAGTGGAATTCTTTAATAAGATCAGCCACTCGCATGGCCAGTGCGAGCAGAAATGCATCATCCGGAGTGTCCACCAGCAGAGAACAAACCAAAGCCAGCATGTCCTCGGCTGCCTTGCGACGCTGCCGACAAAGAGAGGCATGATAGATCCCATACTGCCGAGCAACCCGCTGCACATTAGAGAGCAATCTTTCAAATGACGCAGTGCCATGAGAAGTGAAGTCCAAGAGGAATCTGTCAATCAATTGCTGCATATAGCCCTGAAAGATTGCATGCTGCAGGTAAGACGAATTGAAACGCAAAGGGAGTCTCTCCAGAAATTGCTTGAAAGGTGCAATGGGTTGTGCAAGCAGCTCAAGCTACAGAGGGAAATGGTCCGACAAGGCATATTGCTGCAGCACTTTTATTTCCAGCATCTCGGGAAGAAAATCATCATTCTGCATGATATATATACGGTCCAATCGCGACCATGTTGTTGCATACTGGGCAGAATGAAAAGTAAACCCTGTAGAAGACGGGTGTAGCCAGGACCATAGATCTTGCTTAAGAACAGCAAGAGCCAACGCATGCCACATACGACTTTCCGGCGCGTCCATTATCGAATGCTCCGATGTGGACTGGGAAGAATCAACACACATATTGAAATCCCCCATGAAGAAGCCCCGTCTGCCAAGTGACAAGGAGGTCTGCAAAGTCTGCCAAAGCGCCCGACGAGATAAGGAATCATTCGGAGCATAGAGGCCAAGTAGCCATAAGATTTCCCCTTCGAATAAAATTTCAATCACCAAAAAACGGCCATGAACATCATTTTTAATAAGAACAGGCTGATATTTGTCATGTACAATCATGAGCACACCCGAATAATGCATGGCCTGTGTCCCTGCATAAAACAATCGAAAGCCATGGCAATCTACCACTTTTCCGGCTTCACCGTGACTCTTGTGCTCAACAGCGCACAGGACATCCCACTGATTTTCATGCAATACAGTCCACATGGCATGTTGCTTGTGTCGAGAACAAATTCCTCGCACATTCCACGTGGCTATTTTCATGTGTATTCAAAACAAAATCAGGTACGAGGCACAGCTTGCCTCGATTTGACTTTGTCAGCGAGAATGTCCAGGACTCCCTCGTCCAAGAAATCCGCCAACACCGCAAAAGAGTTCTGAGGATCAGATTTGGTAGTAGACGGCATATCTGCTGGCTTGTGGGTGGAACGGGGATAACGACGGTCCCACGGGGTAATGACATTACCTCTGGTATCAAATTCCAGCTTAGCAGGGGGACCCTTTGGACGATCCGAATACATTTTCCTGGCGGGCTGATGAAGGGGGGGAGAGGAAACCATAGCAGGAGCAGAGCGCTCGGAAGACAACATTTCCTTCCTGCGCATATATGTACGCATGGAATCTTGTGAGGTAGTAGGCACAGTGTTCTCCATGCCAGCAACAACCCTGTTGCCTTTTTTTGCACGTACTTCAACCCAATTAGTGGCACGGGAATCCAGACCCGAAGCCTGTTGTTTACCTTTGGCCAGAGCTTGGGGCTGATGGGTAGTATCCAGCGACGGGGCATCACACACCATATCTTCTATGGGCGGCGCAGCATGGCCAACATCGGAAGTGTGTTGCTGTTCCGGGCATTCGGCCATAAAATGCCCCAACTGTCCACAAGAAAAGCAATGCCCTGCAAAATTGCCCCATTTCAAACGAAAGTGTAACGGGTGCATGCCAGAGCAATTGAGGCGTAACCAGGCAGGCCTTTTTCTTGCAATGTCCCATAGCATACACAAGCAGTTGCGATTCACAGCCATGAGACTGGGAGGGACCAGAACAGTGCCCACAGCGGCCATAGCATCCTTCAATAGTGGCCAATAAACAGCCGGACAATTTTCCACCTCTACCCACACAGGGCATTCACGTTGCAGCAAACGCTGAAAATCTGCCATTGGGCGCCATGGAACCACATGAACCAACCGGCGTTCAAAAAACAAAGGCAGTTTAGACAGGAGAGCAGCACGGTGCGTCTCCGATTTCAACAGGACCTCAAAAAAACCTCGGGAGCCAACAAAAATCTCTTCAACACATTCCCCTTGTAGCAGACTGTGCAACCACTGGCAAATACGGGAAAGCAACGGGATTCGACCAGTGAAGAAGAGTATCACAGCGCGATCATAAAATACCGAAAAGGAGCGTAGGATAGTTTTTGGGTCCATGGTGGCGTCCAGAACATCGTCAGGTGCAAAGTCAGAAAAGACTTCCTAATTATGTTGAACATAATCGCCAAGCAAAGTGTTGGCAAATTCCAGCAAATGCTCCCAGTCCACATCCTGAGAGTCCACAGAATCCGAAGCAACCTGAGCATAGGAACGATCCTGAGGAACACCTATCTCTTCCGAAGTATGCTTGGTAGGTTTACCCGCAGGCTAGATGTCGGGACCAGGGGGCATCTCTTCGTTGCACGGAACCATATCCTCAGGTTCCTCAGCATCAGAATCCGGGCCAAGTGCTGCCACTGTTTGATCTATGAAATCCAGATCCAAACCAGCCATCGTGTATGATGATTTGATCTCGAAGGAGGACTGACCCTCTCTCTCGCCCACTCTCTCGCTCTCCCTCTTTTCTGTACAGAGGCGCTGTCCAGGGGTGTACTCTGCAAGGACAGCTAATGAAAACGGAGCTTTACCTGTCACCGTGCAGGGGCAGAAGGGCGAAACAAAGGCCTGGCGGTCTCCACGGCAGGACGGGACAGGCTGGGGTGCCGGGCAGGGATCCGTCAGCAGCGTCCGGGGACAGGGCGTCAGTGGTAGGCGACCGTGGACAGGGCGTCGGGCCGTGGACAGGGCGCCAGGAGCAGGACGCGCTGACGGCTCCAGGAGCAGGGCGTCTGCTCCTAACGGCTCCAAGAGCAGGGCGTCACGAACAAGGCGCTAGGGTTTCCGCTGGCGGCGCAGGGACCAGACGCGAATGGCAAAAACAGGCGGAGGTGCAGGCGTCGACGAGGTTGACAAGACGCGAACGACAGACGAGCAAAGGCGACGACGGTACTGACGCGAACGGGGGGTGACGACAGGCAGGTCTTCAGGCTGCGACAACGCAGGTCGAGGCGACAGCAGGGCGTGCCGAACCAGGCGATGGCAGGGCGGCACGAAGCAGGGGCACCATCGCTACGCGTCTCTCTCTCTCTCTCTCTCTCTCTCTCTCTCTCTCTCTCTCTCTCTCTCTCTCTCTCTCTCTCTCTCTCTCTCTCTCTCTCTCTCTCTCTCTCTCTCTCTCTCTCTCTCTCTCTCTCTCTCTCTCTCTCTCTCTCTCTCTCTCTCTCTCTCTCTCTCTCTCTCTCTCTCTCTCTCTCTCTCTCTCTCTCTCTCTCTCTCTCTCTCTCTCTCTCTGTAAAAGGTAATTGTATTAATTACGAAAAAAAGTACAAGATGACTTGATTACAAGATACATGACGCCAATCTAGGCCATCATGTGAAAAGGGGCTAAGTGCTACAAGTTACAAAGTTATGGCAAGGGGGCAGATGAAATTGCCATAAGCCAGGGACGTAAGTCCTCCCTAGAGAGGAAATCAGAATGCCGGAGAAGATCCAACTGCCAATACAAAAGGCCCTTAAGCCTTGCAATATGTCGCTGAACATTATAGGCGGAGTCAAAAAGAAAAGCATTCCTGATGGTCCAGTTATGCCAACAGCCCCAATATCGAAGAAAATGATACATGAGTTTCATATGTGGCTGTGCAGGAGTGGGGTATTTGGGCTGCCCGAAAACCCAATCAAAGGGGCGCAGAGTGAATCCAACCGCTCCTTGCCAAATAGCCGACAAAAAGAACCAGACTTTTTTTGCGACGGGGCAAGAAATAAATCTGTGGCGGGCTGATTCCACAGCAGTGGTGCAAAAGAAACAGTTGCCATTGGAGATTCGTCGCTTGGAAAGAGCCGACGCAAGCGGAAGACCACCAATCATCACTCTCCAAAGAAAGACTTTACATTTGAAGGGGGTCTTGTTCAACCAGCCCTCCATCACACTTGCCCTCCACCATGACCGGGATTTTCGTAAGCCCCATAAAGCATTGGCTTTGGTAACTAACCATTGTTGATCTTTGATCAGAATATGATAAACTTGATTAGCAGAAGCTTTGCTTAAAGTCAGCCGGCCTTGTAGGTCCCAATCCTGCCAGGGATGATCTGAAGCAAGGGCAGGAAAGGGTTGTCTGCTCTGGAGTATCCGCAAAAGCTGTTCCCATAAAGGCCTATATCCTCCCGGGATCCTGTAAAGCCTCCTGGCTGTACGAAAAGATATACGCACATTGCGACTAGCAAGGGTGGCATCCGCGACCGAAGACAAGCCCAAACGAGCCATCCGGTTGAATTGTGGTCTAAGCTCATTTTTGCCTTCCCATGCAAGTAAACGCAAGACTGCCAATAATTCCAATTGAAAAGAATTCGTCGCCAAGCGATCCTCCGCTGGATGCCACTGAGCCTTTAGAAGGACCCGTTTCCAAGAACATACCAAATGATTAAGCAGCGACGAAGAAGAACTGGAGAACCTCGAATCAGCATTAAGAACATGCCACCAAGAAGTCCGGATTTGGGTATTGCCATGTAGAAGCCCATGGCTCTCAAGGAAATAACGGGCTATATCGACCCATGGATGATGATCCGAGCACATGGCGCGGAAGAGAGACCAACGGAGTGCCTGCATGTGAGTTTGGGCATCTAAAATAGCTCCGCCACCCATGCGTTTGGGGGTGCAGGCATGCGACCAAGAAATCCAGGAAATACCTGCATGCAATGAGTCCTTCCATAGCATGAAGCGAATAGACTGAGTAAGAGCATTGAGAGTTGTAGTAGTCCAGGGCAACAATGGCAAAAAATATGTCAGCATTGGCAACATAATTGTCTGGGCCACTTTGAGACGAATATGGAAGGGCCAGGCTTGAGATTTCCAATACATAAACTTAGCCACCATTTTCTGAGAAATCCACTGCAGAAGCTGCTTTGGTGGAACGTCGACACCCAAAGGGTACCCAAGGTGCCTGACAATGGAGCCACGAGGAACAACCAGACCCTGCCAGTCCAAGGACTGCAAATCCGACTCCATGCAGCTGAGAATGGCTGACTTGAGCGCATTGATGCGAAGGCCGGAGGCTCGACCAAAGATGCCCCAAACATCCAATGCGCGCTTGAGGTTGTCCTTGTCCGCACGCAAAATCATAAAAGTATCATCTGCCAGGGATTGGCTAATGAAGTGCTGTCCTGAAGGAAGCGACAAACTGGCCAACTGAGAAGAGGCTACCATATGGGATAACATGGAAAGAACTGGATGTGTCGCGAGGGCAAAGAATAGCGGGCTCAAAGGGCATCCTTGTCTGACAGAGCGGGCAAGTACAAATGGCTCCGTAGCACCTCCGTTCAGCATGACTCGCGAAGACGCTGCAGCGCTAATGGTGTAGATTAGACGAGACATCTGGGGACCAAAGCCCATAGCCGACATGAGTTCAGCAACGAAAGACCAATCCAGATAGTCAAAAGCCTTTTCCAGGTCCAGGTGAATCAGTACTACCTCCTGGTTAGAATGCCTTGCATAATCAATAGCTAGTTGAGCATTCAATACATTGTGCAGAATATTTCGGCCCTTAATGAAACCATACTGTAGAGGATGCACAATGGCCGGGAGTTGCTTATGAAGCCGATTCGCCATTATTTTGGAAAAGATTTTGTACATTGAACCCATCAAGGAAATGGGGCGCCACTGTTCAACCTAGATGGCGAAGGAACTTTTGGAAGCAGTTTAATAAGGCCTTCTTTCCATGAGCAAGGCATGATCCCGGTTTGCCACACCTGCTGAAACAAAGCCTGCAATGGTTTCGCCAGTTGGGTAGCAAAAGCTTCAAAGAACTCATTGGTGAGACCATCCCAACCCGGGCTTTTATCCTTGGGCAAATGTAACAAGACGTCCATAACCTCTGCCTCACAAATATCAGACTCCATAATAGCTTGCATGTCCTGCGGTAGCTGATTGCGGACTAGGTCATAAAAACCCGAACGGGCCTGAGTGATTTGATCTGAAGGTGGAGAAGTGGTGCCGAGAAGGTCACGGAAATAATTCCTGCACATATGCACAATAGTCTGCGGATCCATGATAAGGTGACCTTCTGCATCCTCGAGTCTGGTCATATTCTCCCTAGCAGGAGAGGCGTGGAGAGCTCGAAAGAACTTATGGGTTTGACATGCATTATCTTGCAACGTCTCTGTCAGATGTTGCAGTTTGGCCTGCTGATATGATTTCAATTGGAATTCTTTAATAAGATCCGCCACTCGCATGGCCAGTGCGAGCAGAAATGCATCATCCGGAGTGTCCACCAGCAGAGAACGAACCAAAGCCAGCATGTCCTCGGCGGCCTTGCGACGCTGCCGACAAAGAGAGGCATGGTGGATCCCATACTGCCGAGCAACCCGCTGCACATTAGAGAGCAATCGTTCAAATGACGCAGTGCCTTGAGAAGAGAAGTCGAAGAGAAATCTGTCAATCAATTGCTGCATATAGCCCTGAAAGATTGCATGCTTCAGGTAAGACGAATTGAAACGCAAAGGGAGTCTCTCCAGAAATTGCTTGAATGGGGCAATGGGTTGTGCAAGCAGCTCAAGCTGCAGAGGGAAATGGTCCGACAAGGCATATTGCTGCAACACTTTTATTTCGAGCAGGTCAGGAAGAAAATCATCATTCTGCATGATATATATACGAACCAATCTCGACCATGTTGTTGCATACTGGGCAGAATGGAAAGTAAACCCTGTAGAAGACGGGTGTAGCCAGGACCAGAGGTCTTGCTTAAGAACGGCAAGAGCCAACGCCTGCCACATACGACTTTCCGGCGTATCCATCACCGAATGCTCCGATGTGGACTGGGAGGAATCCACGCACATATTGAAATCCCCCATGAAGAAGCCCCGTCTGCCAAGTGACAAGGAGGTCTGCAAAGTCTGCCAAAGCGCCTGACGAGATAAGGAATCATTCGGAGCATAGAGGCCAAGTAGCCATAAGATTTCCCCTTCGAATAAAATTTCAATCACCAAAAAACGGCCATGAACATCATTTTTAATTAGAACAGGCTGATATTTGTCATGGACAATCATGAGCACACCCGAATAATGCATGGCCTGTGACCCCGCATAAAACAATCTAAAGCCATGGCAATCTACCACTTTTCCGGCTTCATCGTGACTCTTGTGCTCAACAGCGCACAGGACATCCCACTGATTTTCATGCAATACAGTCCACATAGCATGTTGCTTGTGCCGAGAACAAACTCCACGCACATTCCACGTGGCAATTTTCATGTATATTCAAGACAAAATCAGGTACGAGGCACTGCTTGCCTCGATTTGACTTTGTCAGCGAGAATGTCCAGGACTCCCTCGTCCAAGAAATCCGCCAACACTGCAAAAGAGTTCTACGGACCAGATTTGGAAGTAGACGGCATATCTGCTGGCTTTGGGATGGAACGGGGATAACGACGGTCCCACGGGGTAATAACATTACCTCTGGTATCAAATGCCAGCTTAGCAGAGGGACCCTTCGAACGATCCGAAGACATTTTCCTGGCGGGCTGATGAAGGGGGGCAGAGGAAACCATAGCAGGAGCCGAGCGCTCAGAAGACTGCATTTCCTTCCTGCGCATGTATGTACGCATGGAATCTTGTGAGGTAGTAGGCACATTGTTCTCCATGGCCGCAACAACCCTGTTGCCTTTTTTTGCACGTACTTCCACCCAATTAGTGGCGCTGGAATCCAGACCCGCAACCTGTTGTTTACCTTTGGCCAAAGCTTGGGGCTGATGGGTAGCATCCAGCGATGGGGCATCACACACCATATCTTCCATGGGCGGCACAGCATGGCCATCATGGGAAGTGTGTTGCTGTTCCGGGCATTCGGCCATAAAGTGCCCCAACTGTCCACAGGAAAAGCAATGCCCTGCAAAATTGCCCCATTTCAAACGAAAGTGTAATGGGTGCATGCCAGAGCAATTGAGGCGTAACCAGGCAGGCCTTTTTCTTGCAGTGTCCCATAGCATACATAAGCGGTTGCGATTCACAGCCCGGAGACTGGGAGGGACCAGAACAGTGCCCACACCGGCCATAGCATCCTTCAATAGTGGCCAATAAACAGCCGGACAGTTTTCCACCTCGACCCAGACCGGGCATTCACGTTGCAGCAGACGCTGAAAATCTGCCATTGGACGCCATGGAACCACATGAACCAACCGGCGTTCAAAAAACAAAGGCAGTTTAGACAGGAGAGCAGCACGGTGCGTCTCTGATTTCAACAGGACCTCAAAAAAACCCCGGGAGCCAACAAAAATCTCTTCAACACATTCCCCTTGTAGCAGATGTTGCAACCACTGGCGAATACGGGAAAGCAACGGGATTCGACCAATGAAGAAAAGTATCACAGCGCGATCATAAAATACCGAAAAGGAGCGTAGGACAGTTTTTGGGTCCGCGGTGGCGTCCAGCACATCGTCAGGTGCAGAGTCAGAAAAGACTTCCTGATTATGTTGAACATAATCGCCAAGCAAAGTGTTTGCAAATTCCAGCAAATGTTCCCAGTCCACTTCCTGAGAGTCCACCGAATCCGAAGCAACCTGAGCATAGGACCGATCCTGAGAAACGCCTATCTCTTCCGAAGCATGCTTGGTACGTTTACCCGCAGGCTGGATGTCGGGACCAGGGGGCATCTCTTCGTTGCACGGAACCATATCCTCAGGTTCCTCCGCATCAGAATCCGGGCCCAGTGCTGCCACTGTTTGATCTATGAAATCCAGATCCAAACCAGCCATCGTATATGATGATTTGATCTCGAAGGAGGACTGACCCTCTCTTTTGCCGGCTCTCTTGCTTTCCCTTTTTTCTGTACAGAGGCGCTGTCCAGGGGTGTACTCTGCAAGGAGAGGTAATGAAAATTGAGGTTTACCTGTCACCGTGCAGGGGCAGACAGGCGAAACACAGGCCGGGCGGTCTCCACAGCAGGACGGGACAGGCTGGGGTGCCGGGCAGGGGTCCATCAGCAGTGTCCGGGAACAGGGCGTCAGGGGTATGCTACCAGGGATAGGGCGTCAGTGACAGGGCGTCTGGGCGTGGACAGGGCGGCCGGAACAGAAGACGCTGGCGGCTCCAGGAGCAGGGCGACTGCTCCTGACGGCTCCAGGAGCAGGACGACCGGAAGACGACACCAGGGATGCCGCTGGCAGCGCAGGGCGCAGACGCGACTGGCAGAAGTAGGCAGAGATGCAGCCCTCGATTGTGGTGACGACACGCAAACGCCTGGCGAACAGAAACGACGACGAGGCTAAGGCGAACGGGGGGTGCCGACAGGTAGGGCTTCAGGCGGCGGCGGCGCAGGTAAACGCAGCCGCAGGACGTGCCAGACCTAGCGATGGCAGGGCGGCACGGAGCGGGAGCAGCATCGCTCTCTCTCTCTCTCTCTCTCTCTCTCTCTCTCTCTCTCTCTCTCTCTCTCTCTCTCTCTCTCTCTCTCTCTCTCTCTCTCTCTCTCTCTCTCTCTTTTTTTCGTAAAAGGTAATTGTATTAATTACGAAAAAAAGTACAAGATAACTTGATTACAAGAAACATGACGCCAATTCCAGGCCATCATGTGAAAAGGGGCTAATTGCTACGAGTTACAAAGTTATGGCAAGGGGGCAGATGAAATTGCCATAAGCCAGGTACGGAAGTCCTCCCTAGAGAGCAAATCAGAATGTCGGAGAAGATCCAACTGCCAATACAAAAGGCCCTTAAGCCTTGCAATATGTCGCTGAACATTATAGGCGGAGTCAAAGAGAAAAGCATTCCTAATGGTCCAGTTATGCCAACAGCCCCAATATCGGAGAAAATGATACATGAGTTTCATATGTGGCTGTGCAGGAGTGGGGTATTTGGGCTGTCCGAAAACCCAATCAAATGGGCGCAGGGTAAATCCAACCGCTCCTTGCCAAATAGCCGACAAAAAGGACCAGACTTTTTTTGCGACGGGGCAAGAAATAAATCTGTGGCGGGCTGATTCCACAGCAGTGGTGCAAAAGAAGCAGTTGCCATTGGAGATTCGACGCTTGGAAAGAGCTGACGCAAGCGGAAGACCACCAATCATCACTCTCCAAAGAAAGACTTTACATTTGAAGGGGGTCTTGTTCAACCAGCCTTCCATCACAGTTGCCCTCCACCAAGACCGGGGCTTTCGCAAACCCCATAAAGCATTGGCTTTGTTAACTAACCATTGTTGATCTTTGATCAGAATATGATAAACTTGATTAGCAGAAGCTTTGCTTAAAGTCAGCCGGCCTTGTAGGTCCCAATCCTGCCAGGGATGATCTAAAGCAAGGTCAGGAAAGGGTTGTCTGCTCTGGAGCATCCGCAAAAGCTGTTCCCATAACGGCCTATATCCCCGCGGGATCCTGTAAAGCCTCCTAGCTGTACGAAAAGATATAAGTACATTGCGACTAGCAAGGGTGGCATCCGCAACCGAAGACAATCCCAAACGAGCCATCCGGTTGAATTGTGGTCTAAGCTCATTTTTGCCTTCCCATACAAGTAAACGCGAGACTGCCAATAATTCCAATTGAAAAGAATTCATAGCCACGCGATCCTCCGCTGGATGCCATTGAGCCTTTATAAGGACCCGTTTCCAGTAACATACCAAATGATTAAGCAGCGATGAAGAAGAACTGGAGAACCTCGAATCAGCATTAAGAACATGCCACCAAGAAGTCTGGATTTGGGTATTGCCATGTAGAAGCCCATGGCTCTCAAGAAAATAACGGGCTATATCGACCCATGGATGAAGATCCAAACACATGGCGCGGAAGAGAGACCAGCGGAGTGCCTGCATGTGAGTTTGGGCGTCTAAGATAGCTCCGCCACCCATGCGTTTGGGGGTGCAGGCATGCGACCAAGAAATCCAGGAAATACCTGCATGCAATGAGTCCTTCTTCCATAGCATGAAGCGAATAGACTGAGTAAGCGCATTGAGAGTCATAGTAGTCCAGGGCAATAGTGGCAGAAAATATGTCAACATTGGCAACATAATTGTCTGGGCCACTTTGAGACGAATATGGAAGGGCCAGGCTTGAGATTTCCAATACATAAACTTAGCCTCCATTTTCTGAGAGATCCACTGCAGAAGCTGCTTTGGTGGAACGTCAACACCCAAAGGGTACCCAAGGTGCCTGACAATGGAGCCACGAGGAATAACCCGACCCTGCCAGTCCAAGGACTGCAAATCCGACTCCGTGCAGCTAAGAATGGCTGATTTGAGCGCATTGATGCGAAGGCCGGAGGCTTGACCAAAGATGCCCCAAACATCCAATGCGCGCTTGAGGTTGTCCTTGTCCGCACGCAAAATCATAAAAGTATCATCCGCCAGGGATTGGCTAATGAAGTGCTGTCCTGAAGGAAGCGACAGACCGGCCAACTGAGAAGAGGCTACCATATGGGATAACATGGAAAGAACTGGATGTGTCGCGAGGGCAAAGAATAGCGGGCTCAAAGGGCATCCTTGTCTGACAGAACGGGCAAGTACAAATGGCTCGGTAACACCTCCGTTCAGCATGACTCGCGAAGACGCTGCCGCGCTAATGGTGTAGATAAGACGAGACATCCGGGGACCAAAGCCCATAGCCGACATAAGTTCAGCAACGAAAGACCAATCCAGATAGTCAAAAGCCTTTTCCAGGTCCAGTTGAATCAGTACTACCTCCTGGTTCGAATGCCGTGCATAATCAATAGCTAGTTGAGCATTCAATACATTGTGCAGAATATTTCGGCCCTTAATGAAACCATACTGTAAAGGATGCACAATGGCCGGGAGATGCTTGTGAAGTCGATTCGCCATTATTTTGGAAAAGATTTTGTACATTGAGCCCATCAAGGAAATGGGCCGCCACTGTGTCAACCTAGATGGCGAGGGGACTTTTGGAAGTAGTTTAATAAGGCCTTCTTTCCATGAGGCAGGCATGATCCCGGTTTGCCACACCTGCTGAAACAAAGCCTGCAATGGTTTCGCCAGTTGGGTAGCAAAAGCTTCAAAGAACTCATTGGTGAGGCCATCCCAACCCGGGCTTTTATCCTTGGGCAAATGTAACAAGACATCCATAACCTCTGCCTCACAAATATCGGACTCCATAATAGCTTGCACGTCCTGCGGTAGCTGATTGCGGACCAGGTCATAAAAACCCGAACGGGCCTGGGCGATTTGATCTGAAGGTGGCGAAGTGGTGCCGAGAAGGTCACGGAAATAATTCCTGCACATATGCACAATAGTCTGCGGGTCCATGATAAGGTGACCCTCTGCATCCTCGAGTCTGGTCATATTCTCCCTAGCAGGAGAGGCGTGAAGAGCTCGGAAGAACTTATGGGTTTGACATGCATTATCGTGCAACGTATCTGTCAGATGTCGCAGTTTGGCCTGCTGATATGATTGCAATTGAAATTCTTTAAGAAGATCCGCCACCCGCATGGCCAGCGCTAGCAGAAACGCATCATCCGGAGAGTCCACCAGCAGGGAACGAACCAAAGCCAGTATGTCCTCGGCTGCCTTGCGACGCTGCCGAGAAAGCGACGCATGGTGGATCCCATACTGCCAAGCAACCCGCTGCACATTAGAAAGCAATCGTTTAAATGCCGCAGTGCCCTGAGAAGCGAAGTCGAAGAGAAATCTGTCAATCAATTGCTGCATATAGCCCTGAAAGATTGCATGCTTCAGGTAAGACGAATTGAAACGCAAAGGGGTTCTCCCTAGAAATTGCTTGAACGGGGCAATGGGTTGTGCAAGCAGCTCCAGCTGCAGCGGGAAATGGTCGGACAAGGCATATTGCTGCAACACCTTGATTTCGAGCATCTCAGGAAGAAAATCATCATTCTGCATGATATATATACGATCCAATCTCGACCATGTTGTTGCATACTGGGCAGAATGGAAAGTAAACCCTGTAGCAGACGGGTGTAGCCAGGACCAAAGGTCTTGCTTAAGAACGTGAAGAGCCAACGACTGCCACATACGACTTTCCGGCGTATCCATCACCGAATGTTGCGACGTGGACTGGGAAGAATCCACACACATATTGAAATCCCCCATGAAGAAGCCCCGTCTGCCAAGTGACAAAGAGGTCTGCAAAGTCTGCCAAAGCGCCCGACGAGAGACGGAATCATTAGGAGCATAGAGGCCAAGTAGCCATAAGATTTCCCCTTCGAATATAATTTCAATCACCAAAAAACGGCCATGAACATCATTTTTAATTAGAACAGGCTGATATTTGTCATGGACAATCATGAGCACGCCCGAATAATGCATGGGCTGTGACCCAGCATAAAATAATCTAAAACCATGGCAATCTACCACTTTTCCGGCTTCATCGTGACTCTTGTGCTCAACAGCGCACAGGACATCCCACTGATTTTCATGCAATACAGTCCACATAGCATGTTGCTTGTGCCGAGAACAAATTCCCCGCACATTCCACGTGGCGATTTTCATGTATACTCAAAACAAAATCAGGTACGAGGCACTGCTTGCCTCGCCTTGACCTTGTCAGCGAGAATGTCCAGAACTCCCTCGTCCAAGAAGTCCGCCAACACTGCAAAAGAGTTCTGCGGACCAGATTTGGAAGTAGACGGGATATCTGCTGGCTTTGAGATGGAACGGGGATAGCGACGGTCCCAGGGGGTAATGACATTACCTCTGGTATCAAATGCCAGCTTAGCAGAGGGCCCCTTTGAACGATCCGAATACATTTTCCTGGCGGGCTGATGAAGGGGGGCAGAGGAAATCATAGCAGGGGCCGAGCGCTCAGAAGACTGCATTTCCTTCCTGCGCATGTATGTACGCATGGAATCTTGTGATGTAGTAGACGCATTGTTCTCCATGGCCGCAGCAACCCTGTTGCCTTTTTTTGCACGTACTTCCACCCAATTAGTGGCGCTGGAATCCAGACCCGCAACTTGTTGTTTACCTTTGGCCAAAGCTTGGGGCTGATGGGTAGCATTCAGCGATGGGGCATCACACACCATATCTTCCATGGGCGGCACAGCATGGCCATCCTGGGAAGTGTGTTGCTGTTCCGGGCATTCGGCCATAAAGTGCCCCAACTGTCCACAGGAGAAGCAGTGCCCTGCAAAATTGCCCCATTTCAAGCGAAAGTGTAATGGGTGCATGCCAGAGCAATTGAGGCGTAACCAGGCAGGCCTTTTTCGTGCAGTGTCCCAGAGCATACACAAGCGGTTGCGATTGACAGCCCGGAGACTGGGAGGGACCAGAACAGTGCCCACAGCGGCCATAGCATCCTTCAATAATGGCCAATAAACAGCCGGACAGTTTTCCACCTCGACCCAGACCGGGCATTCACGTTGCAGCAGACGCTGGAAATCTGCCATTGGACGCCATGGAACCACATGAACCAACCGGCGATCAAAAAACAAAGGCAGTTTAGACAGAAGAGCAGCACGGTGCGTTTCTGATTTCAGCAGGACCTCAAAAAAACCCCGGGAGCCAACAAAAATCTCTTCAACACATTCCCCTTGTAACAGATGTTGCAACCACTGGCGGATACGGGAAATCAACGGGATTCGCCCAGTGAAGAAGAGTATGACAGCGCGATCATAGAATACCGAAAAGGAGCGTAAGACAGTTTTTGGGTCCACTGTGGCATCCAGCACATCATCAGGTGCAGAGTCAGCGAAGGCTTCCTGATTATGTTGAACATAATCGCCAAGCAAGGTGTTTGCAAATTCCAGCAAATGTTCCCAGTCCACTTCCTGAGAGTCCACCGAATCCGAGGCAACCTGAGCATAGGACCGATCCTGAGGAATGCCTATCTCTTCCGAAGCATGCTTGGTACGTTTACCCGCCGGCTGGATGTCGGGACCAGGGGGCAGCTCTTCGTTGCACGGAACCATATCCTCAGGTTCCTCCGCATCAGAATCCGGGCCCAGTGCGGCCACTGTTTGATCTATGAAATCAAGATCCAAACCAGCCATCGTATCTGATGAGTTGATCTCGAGGGAGGACTGACCCTCTCTTTTGCCTGCTCTCTCGCTTTTCCTTTTTTTCTGTACAGAGGTGCTGTCCCGGGGTGTGCTTGGCAAGGAGAGCTAATGAAAACTGAGATTTACCTGTCACCGTGTAGGAGCAGACAGGCTGGGGTGCGGGGCACGCAGGCCACGGGCGCCAGATGCTGGCGACGGCAGGACAGGTGGCCAGATGCTGGCGACGGCAGGGCGGGGCACTCAGGCAACGGGCGCCAGGCAGGCAGCGGCAGGGCGGGGCCCGCAGGCAACAGGCGCCAGATGCTGGTGACGGCGGCGGGGCCTGCAGGCGATGGCGGCGGGGGCTGTAAGCGAGGGCGACAGGGCATAGGCGACGAGGGCTGCAGGCGAGGGGGCACAGGCGACTGTGGCACAGGCGACTGTGGCACAGGCGACTGTGGCACAGGCGACGGGGGCAGTAGTGACCGGGGCTGCAGGCGAGGGCAACGGGGCGTGGCGGACAGGGCGGCGACGAACAGGTCCCGCAGGCGATGTCGATGGCTGCAGGAGACGACGGGCTGGCCGGGACGAGCAGGCGAAGTAGTCGCGGCCGCAGTCAGGTCGCAGACGGGGTCGCCATCTTTTCCTGCCTCTCTCTCTCTCTCTCTCTCTCTCTCTCTCTCTCTCTCTCTCTCTCTCTCTCTCTCTCTCTCTCTCTCTCTCTCTCTCTCTCTCTCTCTCTCTCTCTCTCTCTCTCTCTCTCTCTCTCTCTCTCTCTCTCTCTCTCTCTCTCTCTCTCTCTCTCGTAATCTCTCTCTCTCTCTCTCTCTCTCTCTCTCTCTCTCTCTATATATATATATATATATATATATATATATATATATATATATATATATATTGGAGCCTGCAAGAAATGAACCCCCACGCATCCCTGGAGGAGGTCACAGCACAGTTGGCGGGCACACTACACACCTCAGCTTCCTAATACTTCCCCCACACATCCCCCTCCCCCCACCCCACCCCTCCGAATAAGAATGTCCCACAGAATAGCTGGTACGACGCAGAGTGCAAGGAAACCCCGCTTCGTCTTCAACAGGACGAAGCACGGGGAGTACACACGCATAAACAGGCACGCTTGATCTTCCGTCGCCTAGTGCGACGGAAGAAACGAGCCTACCTCTCCAAAGTGGAACACGAATTCTACCAGCTATTCTTAGGACAGGACAGCAAAGAAGCATGGAAGGCGTTTCAGGAACCCCGAGCCCAGACGCCCATCACCTCCCCGGACACTTGGGACGCATATGCAACCTCACTATACCAAGTATCCAAGCAGCCCCAGCTACCCCGACCCCAAGGAGCAGACCCGGATCATCCACATTCTTCAGCACGGGGCGGGTTCGGGACGCCATTGACAGACTCCAAAATGGCCGTGCCCAAGACCACGAAGGCTTGGTAGCAGAGCATTTGACCCATGCTAGAGACATACTGGCACCTCTCCTAGCACACATGTTCAACAGAGCCCTATGCGAAGGCTTCCCAGCCAGTTGGTCAGCCAACACCATAATACCTATCCTGAAGGCCGGAGACCCCATGGTTCCCACGAACTACCGAACAGTCATGGTTGGCCATGTACTAGCCAAGCTCTATGGATCCATACTGGAACACGAGCTGAGCAAGTGGGCAAAGCAACACCAACACCGAGCAGCAGGACAAGAAGGGTTTAGGAGGGGGTTATGCACCCTTGACCATATCCTCACACTGAGAGCCATCATAGAGGAGGGCAAAGCGCATGGAAGACGGGTGTACTGCTGCTTCGTGGACTTCCGCAAGGCCTTTGACACAGTCCCACGAGCGAGGCTCACGCAGAGACTACAGGAACTGGAGGTACCAACCGAAATATGATGGGGGATACTGGCACTATACGAATCGGTAACGGGCCGAGTTCCGGCACCGGGAGGGCTGTCAAAGGAGATCACCAGCACCATCGGAGTCAAGCAGGGATGCCCACTCTCGCCCACCCTATTTGGCCTCTACATTGATGAGATCTCAGAGTACATAGATAAATTGGGTGAGGTGGGATCGAGCCTGGGAGGGACACTGATACCTATCTTACTATATGCCGACGACATAGTCCTCATCGCCGCCAGAACACTCGAAGGGCTGCAGCGCCAACTGGACGCACTACAGGCCTTCTGCCAAGACAAAGACCTAACTGTGAACCTGGGGAAAACCAAGGTCATGGTGTTCAACACGTCAACCCAATGGCTCCGTCGGTCGGTACCCCCCTTCACATACGGTGGAGAAACCGTGGACGTGGTCCAAAGATACGTCTATCTGGGGATTACATTCTCTGGACCGAGATTTACCCTGAGAAAAGCCGCGGAAGATAGACTAACCCGAGGTTATGCAGCCCTCGGGTCAATGGAGAACCAATGTGCCCGCATACAGTTCCAGGAACCCCGGACAAAACTCTGGCTTTTTAACACCTTGGTCACACCAACCCTCCTGTACGGGGCTCCCATATGGGGGTCCAATCTCTCACACGCGGAGGGCCCCACAGGATCAGCCACTGCCTGAGGAGGAGGCCACCTATGAGGGATGGGACCAGATGGAGAGACCCCTAGTACTTATGATCTCACGGATGATCCGAAGTAAGCCCTCCGTACCACACGAGATCATCCGCGCAGAGCTGGGGGCACCGCCCCTCGTGGCTGAGGCCCTCTTCCAGACCGTGACCTTCTTGCGCCGAATATGGGACCTGCCCCAGCACCAGTACCCCAAACTCGCCCTGAAGTCATCGAAACAGCTAGCAACACAAGGGGACACTGAGTGCTGGTACGCCCGAACAGAGACCTAGCTACGGCTCCATGGACTGCACATGGACCACCTCCCCCCACTACAATACAGCCTAGACTGCCCACACCTGGAGCTCAGCTGAGAGAAGGTAAATCGCATCACAGAATGGATATCATCCAGACAGACACCGCCACGACATGGGTGACCCCCACATCGGAACTAGGAACCAAGAAGGCTTTCTACCGAGAACACTTCCTGCATATCTCCCCGGACGGCTTCATCACCCGCCCAAGCTACATGGACACACACTTGTCTCACAGGGTCAGAAGTGCCATCCGACAGATCCGCACGCCCTCACACCAACTACGGGTCGAAACGGGCAGATACAGGGCCAACCCCCTCCCCCCAGAAGACTGAATCTGTCAGCTCTGCCATCTCGAGCCAGAGACAGAGAAACACTATATCTGTAGATGCCCAGTGTACTACAAAATCCGGGGACGCTTCCACTGTCTATTCAGCGAAGGATTCGGACCACTCTCCAAGGTGATGGAATTCAAAGACCAGAGATGCCTGGGGTTCTTTCTACTGGAAATACGACGCCACAGAGACGACCTCCTACGAACCACGGAGCAAAGACAAGGAGCCACCAGCCAACGCACACTCAACGACTTCCACCAAAGACCAGCTACCCTGCCCCACCAGCCCAACCGGCCTCCCGGCCCCCGGGGACCACCTTAGAAATAGCCACGACGAGAGGTAAAGCCCGACGACCACACTCCGCCGGCCCCCGCCCCGCAGGAGACACTGCTCGAAGATACAAGGGATACTACGCCGCCATCGGAGGGCCCTCCCCCGCCGCTTTAGCCTCTCCATGCTAGACCGACCCATGCGGGACATCTTAGGATGAACACCCCAGGAGCAGTTCCACACCGCACTGGGAGTACCTCTAGATTGTATCTAGTCCAAATATCATTTTGTACCTACTCAATTTAGTTCAACATAGCATAAATGTTAGCTTCACTAGGACTTTTGAAATCTCCCAGACATTTGTATGCAACATTTTGGTCTCATAGGCCAACTTGGCCTGTTGTAGACGTTAATATAACTCTCTCTCTCTTTTTTTTTTTCGTAAAAGGTAATTGTATTAATTACGAAAAAAAGTACAAGATAACTTGATTACAAGATACATGACGCCAATCCAGGCCATCATGTGAAGAGGGGCTAAGTGCTACAAGTTACAAAGTTATGACAAGGGGGCAGATGAAATTGCCATAAGCCAGGGACGGAAGTCCTCCCTAGAGAGCAAATCAGAATGCCGGAGAAGATCCAACTGCCAATACAAAATGCCGGAGAAGATCCAACATTATAACTCTCTCTCTCTCTCTCTCTCTTTTTTTTTTCCTAAAAGGTAATTGTATTAATTACGAAGAAAGTACAAGATTACATGATTACACGAGTACAAGAGGCACGAGGGCCATAGGCCAACGTGTGGGAAATCCCCGGACTAGGGTACTAAAAAGTTACACCAATCATGGCAAGGACCCAGAGGCAATTGCCAAATGCCAGGAATACAAATCCTCCCGAGGGAGCAAGTCAGAGTGCCTGATGAGATCTAGCTGCCAATGCAAGAGCCCTTTAAGCCTTGCAATATGTCGCGGTACATTAGAAGCCGAATCAAAGAGAAAAGCATTTCGGGTGGTCCAAATGTGCCAGCATCCCCAGTATCTGAAAAAATGGAATAAGATCTTCATATGTAACGGTGGTGGTGTGGGATACTTCGGGCGCACAAAAACCCAATCGAAGGGAGTCAGTGAAGACCCCACCACCGCGTGCCAGATTCGTGACAAGAGTGACCAGATATTCTTGGCGAGCGGGCAAGAAAGAAAACGATGTCGGGCCGATTCCGCCGAAGTGGTGCAGAAGAAGCAAGTGCCATTCGAGATTCGACGCTTGGAAAGGGCCGAGGCAAGAGGAAGACCACCAATCATTACCCGCCACAGAAAGACCTTGCATTTGAAAGGTGTCTTGTTCTGCCATCCCTCCATCAGCGTTGCCTGCCACCATGACAGTGATTTCCGCAGGCCCCAAACAGCATTAACTTTCACGCCCAACCATTGGTGATCTTTAATGAGAAGATGATACACCTGATTAGTAGAGGCCTTTTCCAGACTCAACCGGCCTGCAAGGTCCCAGTCCTGCCAAGGGCGATCCATAGCCAGGGCAGGAAAGGGTTGCCTACCCTGAAGTTCCGAGGAAAGCTTCCCCCATAAATCACGGTATCCGCGCGGGATCCTGAAAAGTCTCCTAGCAGTCCGAAATGATGCAAGGACATTGCGAGTGGCAAGGGTAGCATCCGCAATCGAAGTCACACCCAAACGGGCCATGCGGTTAAATCTTGGTCTGAGCTGATGTTTATCTTCCCATGAAAGTAATGTGGATACCGCCAACAATTCCAGCTGAAAAGAATTTGTCTGCACGCGGTCCCCTACAGGATGCCAACGGGCCTTTTGGAGCACCACTTTCCAAGAGCCGACCAAATGCACTAACAAAGAGGAAGAGGGACTGGAGAAACGAGCGTCAGCATTAAGGACATGCCACCATGAGGCTCGAAGCCGTGTGTTACCCTGGTGGAGGCCGCTGTCCTCAAGAAAATAACGGGCTATGATGGTCCACGGGTGATGATCCACACACATGGCACGAAACAGAGACCAACGAAGAGCCAGCATATGAGTTTCTGCATCCAAAATAGCTCCACCACCCATGCGCTTAGGGGTACATGCATGTGACCATGAAATCCAGGAAATGCCTGCCTGCAGTGAATCTTTCTTCCATAGCATGAAACGAATGGGATGAGTAAGAGCCTTCAAAGTACTGGGCGTCCATGGCAGTAATGGCAGGAAATACGTCAGCATTGGTAGCATAATTGTCTGAGCCACTTTGAGGCGGACATGGAACGGCCAGGCTTGCGACTTCCAATACATAAACTTCACGGCCAGTTTGTGTGAAATCCACTCCAGCAGGGCCTTTGGCCGTACATCCACCCCCAATGGGTATCCAAGATGCCTGACAATCGCGCCACGAGAAACCACCTGGCCCTGCCAGCCTAATGACTCTAAATCAGGCTCCGTGCAACTGAGAATGGCTGACTTGAAGGCATTGATGCGAAGACCAGAAGCTTGACCAAAGAGCGTCCAAACATCTAATGCCTTGCGAATGTTATCCTTGTCCGCCTGCAAAATCATAAAGGAGTCATCAGCCAAAGATTGGCTAATGAAGTGCTGCCCCAAAGGAAGAGATAACCCTGCCAGCTGGGCAGAAGCCGCCATGGAGGATAACATTGAAAGGACCGGGTGAGTCGCCAAGGCAAAGAAGAGAGGACTCAAAGGGCAGCCTTGTCTGAGCGAGCGTGCAAGGAGAAATGGCTCTGTGACCCCACCATTAAGCATAACTCTTGAAGAAGCCTCAGTACTAATGGTGTAGATCAATCGGGACATGCGGATCCCAAAGCCCATAGCAGACATAAGCTCTGCAAGGAAAGACCAGTCCACACAGTCAAACGCCTTTTCCAGGTCCAGTTGAATCAAGACCACTTGCTGATTGGAGTGCCTCGCATAATCAATAGCCATTTGCACATTCAAGATATTGTGCAAAATGTTGCGTCCCTTAATGAAACCATATTGGAGGGGGTGCACAAGAGCTGGAAGGTGCTTGTGAAGCCGATTTGCCAGCACTTTGGAAAAGATTTTATACATCACGCCCATCAACGAAATTGGTCTCCAGTGTTGCAGCTTTGACGGCGAAGGGACCTTGGGGATCAATTTGATGAGGCCTTCTTTCCATGAAGAAGGCATGACCCATGTTTCCCAAACCTGCTGGAACATGACCACTAAAGGCTTTACCAACTGCGTGGCTGAGTGCTCAAAAAATTCATTAGTGAGACCATCCCAACCAGGACTTTTATCCTTAGGCAGGTGCAACAACACATCCATAACCTCCTCTTCGCAAATATCCGCCTCCAAAGAGGCTTGCATATCAAACGGAACCTGCTGGTGGACCAGCTGATAGAAGACCGAGCGGGCATGCGTAACATGGCTAGACGGCAAGGATGAAGAACCAAAAAGATCCATAAAATAATTTCTGCACATATTGATAATGGTCTGCGGATCAGTGACCATGCGACCTTCCGAGTCCTGAAGTCGAGTCATATTTTCGCGAGCCGGAGAAGCATGCAAGGCGCGAAAGAACTTATGAGACTGGCAGGCATTATCTTGCAATGTGTCAGTCAAGTTATGCAGCTTGGCCTGCTGATAAGATTTCAAGCTAAAGACTTGAATAAGATGGGCCAAACGCCGCTCCAGAGACAGCAGAAAATCATCATCTGGGGAATCCGGGAGCAAGGAACGGACCAAGGCCAATAAGTCCTCTGCTGCAAGTCGACGGCGGCGACAAAGAGAGGCAGTGTGAATCCCATACTGCCGAGCAACCCGCTGCACATTAGAGAGCAGGCGTGCAAACGAAGCCAAGCCCTCAGAGGCGAAGTCCAATAAGAACCTCTCAATCAGTTGCTGCATATAATCCTGAAAAATTGGATGCTTCAAATAAGAGGAGTTGAAGCGTAAAGGGAGCTTATCCAGGAACTGCATAAAAGGTGCAACAGATTGTGCCCGCATCTCAAGCTGGAGGGGAAAATGATCCGACAACGCATATTGCTGCAAGACCTTCATCTCCAGCATCTCGGGAAGAAAATCATCCCCCTGCATGATATACATTCTGTCCAATCGCGACCAAGTGGTTGCATATTGCGCAGAATGAAAAGTAAAACCTGAAACAGAAGGGTGAAGCCACGACCAAAGATCTTGCTTAAGTATGTGCAAAGCAAAGGAGTTCCACACCCGGCTTTCTGGCGTATCCATTACCGAATGCCCTGAGGTGGACTGCGAAGAGTCAACACACATATTGAAATCTCCCATCAAAAACCCTCTGCGGCCAAGGGCCATGGAGCCCTGCAAAGTCAACCATAGATCCCGTCGGGATGTGGGATCATTGGGAGCATAAAGTCCCAGCAGCCATAAAATCTCGCCTTCAAATAGGACTTCGATTACCAGAAAGCGGCCGTGCACATCATTTTTAACAAGAACAGGCTGGTATTTCTCATGAACAATCATCAGCACGCCCGAATAATGCTTAGCATGTGTCCCTGCATAAAACAGACGAAATCCACGACAATCCACAACCTTTCCTGCCTCACCATGACTTTTGTGCTCCACTGCACATAATACATCCCACTGATTTTCATGCAAGACAGACCACATGGTATGCTGCTTATGGCGAGAGCAAATGCCTCACACGTTCCACGTGGCAATCTTCATATATTTTCAAACAAAGGAAGTCAGGAACGAGGCGCCTGTTGCCTCGATTGCATCTTTTCCGCGAGGGCATCCAGGACACCCTCATCCAGAAAATCAGCCAATACTGCAAATGAATTCGGGCGACCTGCTTTAGAGGTAGAAGGGAAATCCACTACCTTGGGAGCAGGGCGGGGATAACGCCTATCCCAAGGAGTAATCACATTGCTTTTCGCATCAAACGCCAGCTTAGCAGGTGGGCCCTTGGGGCCCTCGGAATAGACTTTCCTTGAAGACGGATTGCGGGGGGCTGACGGGGCCATGGTACGCACAACCTGCTGTGGGGTGACCATGTCTTTCCTGCGCGTGTACGTGCGCACGGAATCCGGGGAAACATGAGGCCCAGGATCTGCCAGGCCTGCGTCCAACTTTTTACCCTTTTTTTGTCGTGCCTCAATCCAATCAGAGCTAGGAGAATCCAAAGCTCGGACCTGTTGTTTACCTTTTTCCATGACAGTAGGGGGCTGAAGGGTCTCCTGTGTCTGGGCATCAAGCACCATGTCATCCTTGGGCTGCACAACCTGCGCCTCCTCAGAAGACAGTTGCCGTTCCGGGCATTCAGCTACAAAATGCCCTAATTTACCACATGAAAAGCAGTGTCCGGAAAAATTGCCCCATTTCAGGCGAAAATGCAAAGGATGCATGCCAGCGCAATTGAGGCGAAGCCACGCAGGCCTTTTCCTGGCCGTATCCCATAACATGCATAGACGGTTTCGGTTCATAGCCCTGAGGCTGGGGGGAACCAGCACTGTGCCCACAACCGCCATCGCGTCTTTCAACAATGGCCAATATACCGCTGGACAATTTTCCACTTCCACCCACACCGGGCATTCGCGTTGAAGCAGACGCTGGAAGTCAGCCATAGGGCGCCATGGTACCACATGGACCAAGCGGCGGTCAAAGAATAGTGGCAACTTGGACAGTAGCTCAGCTCGATGCAATTCGGATTTCAACAGCACCTCATAAAAGCCGCGAGGTCCAAGGAAGATCTCCTCAACATACTCCCCTTGCAATAAGTGGTGCATCCACTGGCGAATATGTGAGAGCACTGGGATCCTGCCCGTGAAAAAAAGTATAACTGCACAGTCATAGAACACCGAGAAGGACCGCAAGACTGATTTTGGGTCCACTGTCACTTCCAGCACATCATCCGCAGCCGCAGCAGAGAAAGTTTCATTATTATGTTGGAAATAATCGCCACGCAGAGTATTGGCAAAGTCCAGCAAATGCTCCCAGTCTATTTCCTGCGAATCCACAGGTTCGGAGGCAACGTGCGCATAGGAACGGTCCTGAGGACCCATTGGCTCGTCTGAAGTGTGCTTAGAGCGTTTGCCTGCCGGCGGCAGTTCAGAACCCGGAGGCGGCTCCTCCGTGCATGGCACCATATCCTCCGGCTCCTCGGTATCGGAATCAGGGCCAAGGGCTGCCACCGTCCGGTCGAGAAAATCCATATCCAGGCCAGCCATACCGCTGTCTTCTCTCTTTTGCTCGCTCCCTCACTGTAGCAGCAGGATGCACTGTCTACAGTCTCTGCTCTTCAATAATCTGCTGCCTCCTCGGCACAGATCTGTCCTTGTAAAATGTCTATCTGCCTGTCCCTAAACTGTCGTGTCCCGGGCTGTGCAGGTACGTATTCCGCAAGCACAAACCAGGCGACGACTGCGACGAGGCCTGCAGGTCAGGCGGCCGGCAGCAGGGCGGGACGCTCGCGCGGCCAGTTCCCTCTCTCTCTCTCTCTCTCTCTCTCTCTCTCTCTCTTTGAAGGTCCCGCAAACCTGCCAAACCAAGAAACCGCCGGGCTGCAGGAACAGGACTGCAACAGGGCACCTGTGCAGAACCGGACGGGCACGAGCAGGTGAACCCTTGATCAAGGGTGCGTCTGAAAGCAGTGAGCGGCCGCAGCGCTGCTTAGCCAGCGATTATCTGAAGGCGCAGATCCAGGCGACTGTCAGGCGAGCAACGGTACGTATCCGTCAATAGGCGTAGCAGGCGGAAGGTCCAGGCGACGGCGGGACAGAGACGTCAGGGCTCACGACCTCCATGCAGGTCCGCGGGAAGATCGCCCAAGCGCACAGGGGGTTCGTTGTTAGGTCACGGGGGAGGCAGATCCGCCATCGCGTCGTTCTCTCTCTCTCTCTCTCTCCACCTCTCTCTCTCTCTCTCTCTGTCTCTCTCTCTCTCTCCACCTCTCTCTCTCTCTCTCTCTCTCTCTCTCTCTCTCTCTCTCTCTCTCTCTCTCTCTCTCTCTCTCTCTCTCTCTCTCTCTCTCTCTCTCTCTCTCTCTCTCTCTCTCTCTCTCTCTCTCTCTCTCTCTCTCTCTCTCTCTCTCTCGTAAAAGGTAATTGTATTAATTACGAAAAAAATACAATATTACTTGATTACAAGATACATGACGACAATCCAAGCCATCATGTGAAGAGGTTCTAAGTACTACAAGTTACAATGTCATGGCAAGGATGCGGAGGAAATTGCCATATGCCAGGGACGGAAGTCCTCCGTAGAGAGCAAATCAGAACGATGGAGAAGAGCTAACTGCCAATACAAGAGGCCCTTAAGCCTCACAATATGCCGCTGAACATTATAGGCGGAGTCAAACAGAAAAGCATTCCGAATGGTCCAGTTATGCCAACAGCCCCAGTATCGAAGAAAGTGATACATGAGCTTCATATGTGGCTGTGCGGGAATAGGGTATTTGGGCTGGCCAAACACCCAATCAAAGGGGCGCAGGGTGATACCAACCACCCCTCGCCAAACAGCCGACAAAAATAACCAGACTTTCTTAGCGACAGGGCAAGAAATAAATCGGTGACGGGTGGATTCCATAGTAGTGGTGCAAAAGAAACAGGTGCCATTGGAGATTCGTCGCTTGGAAAGAGCCGAAGCAAGCGGAAGACCCCCAATCATCACTCTCCAAAGAAAGACTTTATATTTAAAGGGTGTCTTGTTCAACCAGCCCTCCATCACAGTTGCCCTCCACCATGACCGGGATTTACGCAATCCCCATAAAGCATTCGCTTTAGGAACTAGCCATTGATGATCTTTAATCAGAAGATGATACACTTGGTTAGCAGAAGCTTTGCTCAAATTCAGCCGGCCTTGTAGGTCCCAATCCTGCCAAGGATGATCCGAAGCAAGGGCAGGAAAGGGTTGTCTGCTCTGGAGCACCGTCAAAAGCTATTCCCATAAAGGCCTATATCCACGAGGGATCCTGAAAAGCCTCCTAGCTATACGAAACGATATAAGCACATTGCGACTGGCAAGGATGGCATCCGCAACCGAAGACAAGCCCAAGCGTGCCATCCGGTTGAATTGTGGTCTAAGCTTATGTTTACCTTCCCACGAAAGTAAACGTGAGACTGCCAGTAATTCCAATTGAAAAGAGTTAGTAGCCAAGCGATCGTCCGTTGGATGCCACTGAGCCTTTTGAAGGACGTGTTTCCAGGAACATACCAAATGAGTAAGCAGTGATGAAGAAGAACTGGAGAACCGCGAATCAGCATTAAGAACATGCCACCAAGAACTCCGGATTTGGGTATTGCCATGCAGAAGCCCATGGCTCTCAAGGAAATAACGGGCTATAGCGACCCACCGATGATGATCCGAGCACATGGCGCGGAAAAGAGACCAATGGAGTGCCTGCATGTGAGTTTGGGCATCTAAAATAGCTCCGCCACCCATGCTGGCGACGGCAGGACAGGTGGCCAGATGCTGGCGACGGCAGGGCGGGGCACTCAGGCAACAGGCGCCAGGCAGGCAGCGGCAGGGCGGGGCACGCAGGCAACGGGCGCCAGATGCTGGCGACAGCGGCGGGGCCTGCAGGCGATGGCGGCGGGGGCTGTAAGCGAGGGCGACAGGGCATAGGCGACGAGGGCTGCAGGCGAGGGGGCACAGGCGACTGTGGCACAGGCGACGGGGGCACTAGCGACAGGGGCTGCAGGCGAGGGCGACGGGGCGTGGCGGACAGGGCGGCGACGAGCAGGTCCCGCAGGCGATGTCGATGGCTGCAGGAGACGACGGGCTGGCCGGGACGAGCAGGCGAAGCAGTCGCGGCCGCAGTCAGGTCGCAGACGGGGTCGCCATCACTCCTCTCTCTCTCTCTCTCTCTCTCTCTCTCTCTCTCTCTCTCTCTCTCTCTCTCTCTCTCTCTCTCTCTCTCTCTCTCTCTCTCTCTCTCTCTCTCTCTCTCTCTCTCTCTCTCTCTCTCTCTCTCTCTCTCTCTCTCTCTCTCTCTCTCTCTCTCTCTCTCTCTCTCTCTCTCTCTCTCTCTCTCTCTCTCTCCGTAAAAGGTAATTGTATTAATTACGAAAAAGGTACAAGATTACATGATGACATGAATACAAGAGACACGAGGGCCCTAGCCCAACGTGTGGGAAATCCCCGTACTAATGTACTACAAAGGTTACACCAATCATGGCAACGACCCAGAGGCAATTGCCATATGCCAGGGATACAAATCCTCCCGAGGGAGCAAATCGGAGTGTCGAATGAGATCTAGCTGCCAATGTAAGAGCCCTTTAAGCCTGGCAATATGTCTCGGTACATTAGAGGCCAAATCAAAAAGAAAAGCATTGCGCATGGTCCAAATGTGCCAGCATCCCCAGTATCTGAAAAAGGGAAATAAGATCTTCATATGTAATTGTGGCGGTGTGGGGTACTTTGGGCACACAAAAACCCAATCGAAAGGAGTTAGTGAGGACCCCACCACCACTTGCCAGATTTGCGACAAGAGAAACCAGATATTCTTGGCGAGCGGGCAAGAAAGAAAACGATGTCTGGCCGATTCCACGGTAGTGGTACAGAAGAAACAATTGCCATTCGAGATTCGACGCTTGGAAAGGGCCGAGGCAAGAGGAAGACCACCAATCATTACCCGCCAAAGGAAGACCTTGCATTTGAAAGGTGCCTTATTCAGCCAGCCCTCCATCAGCGTTGCCTGCCACCATGTCCGCGATTTCCGCAGTCCCCAAACAGTATTAGCTTTCACACCCAGCCAGTGGTGATCTCGAATGAGAAGATGATACACCTGATTGGTAGAGGCCTTTTCCAGACTCAACCTGCCTGCAAGGTCCCAGTCCTGCCAAGGACGATCCACAGCCAGAGCAGGAAAGGGTTGCCGACCCTGAAGCTCCAATAAAAGCTTGTCCCATAAACCACGGTGTCCGCGCGGGATCCTGAAAAGTCTCCGAGCAGTCCGAAACGATGCGAGGACATTGCGAGTGGCAAGGGTAGCATCCGCAATCGACGTCAGACCTAAACGGGCCATGCGGTTAAGTCTCGGTCTAAGCTGATGTTTGTCTTCCCATGAAAGTAATCTGGAAACTGCCAGCAATTCCAGCTGAAAGGAGTTAGACTGCACGCGGTCCCCTACTGGATGCCAACGGGCCTTTTGGAGCACCACTTTCCAAGAGCCGACCAAGTGCAGTAACAAAGAGGAAGAGGGACTGGAAAAGCGAGAGTCAGAATTAAGGACATGCCACCAGGAGGCCCGAAGCCGTGTGTTACCATGTCGTAGCCCGCTGTCCTCAAGAAAATAACGGGCTATGATGGTCCACGGGTGATGATCCACACACATGGCACGAAAAAGAGACCAACGAAGAGCCACCATATGAGTTTCTGCATCCAAAATAGCGCCACCACCCATGCGTTTAGGGGTACATGTATGCGACCATGAAATCCATGAAATGTCTGACTGCAGGGAGTCCTTCTTCCATAGCATGAAACGAATAGGATGAGTAAGAGCCTTCAAAGTAGTAGGCGTCCATGGCAGCAATGGCAGGAAATACGTTAGCATGGGTAGCATAATGGTCTGAGCCAATTTGAGGCGCACATGGAATGGCCACGCTTGCGACTTCCAATACATAAACTTCGTCGCCAGTTTTTGTGAAATCCACTCCAGTAGGTCCTTTGGCCGTACATCCACTCCCAACGGGTATCCAAGATGCCTGACAATGGATCCACGGGAAACCACCTGACCCTGCCAGCCTAATGACTGTAAATCAGGCTCTGTGCAACTGAGAATGGCCGACTTAAAGGCATTGATGCGAAGACCAGAGGCCTGACCAAAGAGCGTCCAAACATCTAATGCCTTTCGAATGTTGTCCCTGTCTGCCCGCAAAATCATAAAAGTATCATCAGGCAAAGATTGGCTAATGAAGTGTTGCCCCAAAGAAAGAGACAATCCGGCCAGCTGAGCCGAAGCCGCCATTGAGGATAACATTGAAAGGACCGGGTGAGTCGCCAGGGTAAAGAAGAGAGGACTCAAAGGGCAACCCTGTCGGACCAAGCGAGCAAGGACAAATGGCTCTGTAACCCCACCATTGAGCATAACTCTTGAAGAAGCCGCAGCACTAATGGTGTAGATCAATCGGGACATCCGTGTACCAAAGCCCATAGTAGACATGAGATCTGCAATGAAAGACCAGTCCACATAGTCAAAGGCCTTTTCCAAGTCCAGTTGAATGAAGACCACTTCCTGACTGGAATGCCGCACATAGTCAATAGCCATTTGCACATTCAAGATATTATGGAGAATGTTGCGGCCCTTGATGAAACCATATTGGAGGGGATGCACAATAGCTAGAAGGTGCTTGTGAAGCCGATTCGCCAGCACTTTGGAGAAGATTTTGTACATCGAGCCCATCAAAGAAATTGGTCTCCAGTGTTGCAGCTTTGACGGCGAAGGGACCTTGGGAATCAGTTTGATAACGCCTTCTTTCCATGAGGAAGGCATGACCCCTGTTTCCCAAACCTGCTGACACATGACCGCCAATGGCTTCACCAACTGCGCGGCCGAGTGCTCAAAGAATTCATTAGTGAGACCATCCCAACCAGGACTTTTATCCTTAGGCAGGTGCAACAAAACATCCATAACCTCCTCCTCGCAAATATCCACCTCCAAAGTGGCTTGCATGTGAAGTGGAACCTGTTGACGGACCAGATGATAGAAGGCCGAGCGGGCATGCGTAACCTGGCTAGAAGGCGAGGGAGAAGAGCCAAGAAGTTCCATAAAATAATTTCTGCACATGGTGACAATGGTTTGCGGATCAGTGACCATGCGACCTTCCGAATCCTGGAGCCTAGTCATATTTTCGCGAGCCGAAGAAGCATGCAAGGCGCGAAAGAACTTATGAGACTGGCAGGCACTATCTTGCAATGTGTCAGTCAAGTTATGCAGCTTGGCCTGCTGATAAGATTTCAACTGAAAAACTTGAATAAGATGGGCCAAACGCCTTTCCAGTGACAGCAGAAAATCATCATCTGGGGAATCCACGAGCAAGGAACGGACCAAAGCCAGTAAGTCCTGTGCTGCATGTCGACGTCGCCGACAAAGAGAGGCATGATGAATCCCATACTGCCAAGCAATCCGCTGCACATTAGAAAGCAGCCGCGCAAATGCTGCCAGGCCGGCAGAGGCGAAGTCCAATAAGAATCTCTCAATCAATTGCTTCATATAGCCCTGAAAAATTGGATGCGTCAAATAAGAGGAGTTGAAACGTAAAGGGAGCCTATCCAGCAACTGCGTAAAAGGTGCAATAGAGTGTGCCCGCATCTCAAACTGGAGGGGGACATGGTCCGACAACGCATATTGCTGCAAGACCTTCATTTCCAGCATTTCGGGAAGAAAATCATCCCCTTGCATGATATACATTCGGTCCAACCGCGACCAAGTAGTGGCATATTGTGCGGAATGAAAAGTAAAGCCTGAAAAAGAAGGGTGAAGCCACGACCAAAGATCTTGCTTAAGCACGCGCAAAGCAAAGGAATTCCACACCCGGCTTTCCGGCGTATCCATTACCGAATGCCCCAAAGTGGACTGAGAAGAGCCATTGGTGATCTTGAACAAGAAGATGATACACCTGATTAGTAGCGGCCTTTTCCAGACTCAGGCGGCCTGCAAGGTCCCAGTCCTGCCAAGGGCGATCCACAGTCAAGGCAGGAAAGGGTTGCCGACCCTGAAGCTTCGACGAAAGCTGCTCCCACAAATCACGGTATCCACGCGGGATCTTAAAGAGTCACCGAGCAGTCCGAAATGATACGAGGACATTGCGAGTGGCAAGGGTAGCATCCGCAACCGACGTCACACCTAAACGGGCCATGCGATTAAATCTTGGTCTGAGTTGATGTTTATCTTCCCATGAAAGGAGTCTCGATACTGCCAACAATTCCAGCCGAAAGGAGTTAGTCTGCAAGCGGTCCCCTACTGGGTGCCAACGGGCCTTTTGGAGCACCACTTTCCAAGAGCCGACCAAGTGCAGTAACAAAGAGGAAGAGGGACTAGAAACACGAGAGTCAGCATTAAGGACATGCCACCAGGAGGCCCGAAGCCGTGTGTTGCCATGGCGGAGCCCGCTGTCCTCAAGAAAATAACGGGCTATGATGGTCCATGGGTGATGATCCACACACATGGCACGAAAAAGGGACCAACGGAGAGCTAACATATGAGTGTGTGCATCCAAAATAGCTCCTCCACCCATGCGCTTAGGGGTACATGCGTGGGACCATGAAATCCAAGAAATGCCGGCCTGCAGTGAATCCTTCTTCCATAGCATGAAACGGATGGGATGGGTGAGGGCCTTCAAAGTAGTAGGCGTCCATGGCAACAAAGGCAGGAAATACGTTAGCATTGGAAGCATGATTGTCTGGGCCACTTTGAGGCGGACATGGAATGGCCACGCTTGCGACTTCCAATACATAAACTTCGCCGCCAATTTTTGTGAAATCCACTCCAGCAGGGCTTTTGGCCTTACATCCACCCCCAATGGGTATCCAAGATGCCTGACAATGGAGCCACGGGAAACCACCTGGCCTTGCCAGCCTAAGGACTGCAAATCAGGCTCCGTACAACTGAGAATGGCTGACTTAAGGGCATTGATGCGAAGCCCAGAGGCCTGACCAAAGAGTGTCCAAACATCTAATGCCCTTCGAATGTTGTCCCTGTCCGCCTGCAAAATCATAAAGGTGTCATCAGCCAAAGATTGGCTAACGAAGTGCTGACCCAACGGAAGAGACAGCCCGGCCAGCTGAGCAGAGGCTGCCATGGAGGATAACATTGAAAGGACCGGGTGAGTCGCCAGGGCAAAGAAGAGAGGGCTCAAAGGACAACCCTGTCTGACCGAGCGTGCAAGGACAAATGGCTCTGTAACTCCACCATTAAGCATAACTCTGGAGGAAGCCTCAGCACTAATGGTGTAGATCAATCGGGACATTCGGGTACCAAAGCCCATAGCCGACATGAGGTCTGCAATGAAAGACCAGTCCACATAATCAAACGCCTTTTCCAAGTCCAATTGGATCAATACCACTTCCTGACCGGAGTGCCGTGCATAGTCAATAGCCATTTGCACATTTAAGATATTATGCAGAATGTTGCGGCCCTTAATGAAACCATATTGGAGAGGATGCACAATAGCTGGAAGGTGCTTGTGGAGCCGATTCGCCAGCACTTTGGAGTAGATTTTATACATGGAGCCCATCAAAGAGATTGGTCTCCAGTGTTGCAACTTTGACGGCGAAGGGACCTTTGGAATTAGTTTGATAAGGCCTTCTTTCCATGAGGAGGGCATGACCCCCGTTTCCCATACCTGCTGAAACATGGCCACCAATGGCTTCACCAACTGCGTGGCCGAGGTCTGAAAGAATTCATTAGTGAGACCATCCCAGCCAGGACTTTTATCATTCGGCAGGTGCAACAAAACGTCCATAACCTCTTCCTCGCAAATATCCGTCTCCAAAGCGGCTTGCATATCAACTGGAACCTACTGGCGGACCAGATGATAGAAGACCGAGCGGGCATGCGTAACCTGGCTAGAAGGCGAGGAAGAGGAACCAAGAAGTTCCATAAAATAGTTTGTGCACATATTGACAATGGTCTGCGGATCCGTGACCATGCGACCTTCCGAATCCTGGAGTCTGGTCATATTTTCGCGAGCCGAAGACGCATGCAAGGCGCGAAAGAACTTATGAGACTGGCAGGCGCTATCTTGCATTGTGTCCATCAAGTTGTGCAGCTTGGCCTGTTGATAAGATTTCAACTGAAACACTTGAATAAGATGGGCTAACCGCCTCTCCAGAGACAGCAGAAAATCATCATCAGGGGAATCCAGGAGCAAGGAACGGACCAAAGCCAGTAAGTCTTCTGCTGCATGTCGACGTCGGCGGCAAAGCGAGGCATGATGGATCCCATACTGGCGAGCAACCTGCTGCACATTAGAGAGCAGCCGTGCAAATGAAGGCCAGCCCTCAGAGGCGAAGTCCAATAAGAACCTCTCAATCAGCTGCTGCATATAGCCCTGGAAAATTGAATGCTTCAAATAAGAGGAGTTGAAACGTAAAGGGAGCCTATCCAGGAATTGCACAAAAGGTGCAATAGAGTGTGCCCGCATCTCAAGCTGGAGGGGGAAATGGTCCTACAACGCATATTGCCGCAAGACCTTCATTTCAAGCATCTCGGGAAGAAAATCATCGCCCTGCATGATATACATTCTGTCCAGTCGCGACCAGGTAGTTGCATATTGTGCGGAATGAAAAGTAAACCCTGAAAAAGAAGGGTGAAGCCACGACCAAAGATCTTGCTTGAGCACGTGCAAAGCAAAGGAACTCCACACCCGGCTTTCCGGCGTATCCATTACCGAATGCCCTGAAGTGGACTGAGAAGAGTCAACACACATATTGAAATCTCCCATCAAGAACCCCCTTCGGCCGAGTGACATGGAACCCTGCAAAGTGGACCAAAGATCCCGTCGGGATGCGGGATCATTCGGAGCATAGAGGCCCAGCAGCCATAAAATCTCTCCTTCAAATAAGACTTCGATCACCAGAAAGCGGCCCTGCACATCATTTTTAACAAGGACAGGCTGATATTTCTCATGGACAATCATCAGCACGCCCGAATAGTGCGTAGCATGGGTCCCTGCATAAAACAGACGGAATCCATGACAATCCATCACTTTTCCTGCTTCACCGTGACTTTTGTGCTCAACTGCACACAATACATCCCACTGGTTCTCGTGCAAGACGGTCCACATGGCATGTTGCTTATGGCGAGAGCAAATGCCTCGCACATTCCACGTGGCTATCTTCATGTATCCTCAAAGAAGGAAGTCAGGAACGAGGCACCTGCTGCCTCGATTTCACCTTTTCCGCGAGAGCATCCAGGACACCCTCATCCAGAAAATCAGCCAATACTGCAAAAGAATTCTGGCGACCTGCTTTCGAGGTAGAAGGGAAATCCACTGCCTTGGGAGAGTCGCAAGGGCAAAGAAGAGAGGGTTCAAAGGGCACCCCTGTCTGACAGAGTGGGCAAGGACAAATGGCTCGGTAACGCCTCCATTCAGCATGACTCGCGAAGACGCCGCTACACTAATGATGTAGATTAGACGAGACATCCAAGCACCAAAGCCCATAGCAGACATAAGCTCTGCAACAAAAGACCAGTCCAGATAGTCGAAAGCCTTTTCCAGGTCCAATTGAATCAGTACGACCTCCTGATTAGAATGCCTTGCATAATCAATCGCTAGTTGCGCATTTAATACATTGTGCAGAATGTTTCAGTCCTTAATGAAACCATATTCAAGAGGATGCACAATGGCAGGGAGATGCTTGTGGAGCCGATTCGCCATTACTTTAGAAAAGATTTTATACATAGAACCCATCAAAGAAATTGGGCGATAATGTTTCAACATAGACGGCGAAGGAACCTTTGGAAGCAATTTAATAAGTCCTTTCCATGAGAAAGGCATGATCCCCGTTTCCCACACCTGCTGAAACAAAGCCGTCAATGGTTTCGCCAGTTAGGTAGCAAAAACCTCAAAGAACTCATTGGTGAGACCATCCCAGCCAGGACTTTTATCCTTGGGCAAGTGTAACAAAACATCCATAACCTCCGCCTCACAAATATCTGACTCCATAGTAGCTTGCATGTCCTGCGGAACCTGATTGCGGACCAGGTCATAAAAAACTGAACGGGCCTGTAGTTTGGGCTGAAGGTGGAGAAGTGGAACCAAGAAGGTCGAGGAAATAATTCCTACACATATGCACAATAGTATGCGGATCAAGGACCAGGTGGCCTTCTGCATCCAGGAGTCTAGTCATATTCTCTCGAGCAGGAGAGGCATGGAGAGCTCGAAAGAACTTATGAGTCTGACAGGCATTATCTTGCAAAGTCTCCATCAGATGCTGCAATTTGGCCTACTTATACGATTTCAACTGAAACTCTTTAATAAGATCAGCCACACGCATTGCCAGTGCTAGTAGAAATGCATCATCTGGAGTGTCCACCAGCAGAGAACGGACCAAGGCCAGCAGGTCCTCCGCTGCTTGCCGACGCTCCCGACAAAGAGAGGCATGATGGATCCCATACAGCCGAGCAACCCGCTGCACATTAGAGAGCAATCGTTCAAACGAAGCAGTGCCCTGAGAGGAGAAGTCCAATAAGAATCTATCAATCAATTGCTGCATATAGCCCTGAAAGATTGCATGCTTCGAATAAGACGAGTTAAAACGCAAAGGGAGTCTCTCTAGAAATTGCTTAAAAGGTGCAATGGGTTGTGCGAGCAGCTCAAGCTGCAGAGGGAAATAGTCCGACAAGGCATATTGCGGCAACACTTTCATTTCGAGCATCTCAGGAAGGAAATCATCATTCTGCATGATGTATATGCGGTCCAGCCGCGACCATGTTGTTGCATACTGAGCGGAATGGAAAGTAAACCCTGTAGAAGACGGGTGTAGCCAGGACCAGAGATCTTGCTTAAGAACAGCAAGAGCCAACTCATGCCACACACCACTTTCCGGCGCATCCATTACCGAATGCTCCGATGTGGACTACGAAGAATCAACACACATATTGAAATCCCCCATCAAGAAGCCCCGTCTGCCAAGTGACAAGGAAGTCTGCAAAGTATGCCAAAGCTCCCAACGAGATAAAGGATCATTCGGAGCATAGAGGCCAAGTAACCATAAGATCTCTCCTTCGAATAAAATTTCAATCACCACAAAGCGGCCATGTACATCATTTTTAATAAGAAGTGGCTGATATTTTTCATGTACAATCATGAACACACCAAAATAATGCATGGCTTGTGTCCCTGCATAGAACAAACGAAAGCCATGGCAATCCACAACTTTTCTGGCTTCACCGTGACTCTTGTGTTCAACAGCACACAAGACATCCCACTGATTCTCATGCAATACAGTCCACATGGCATGTTGCTTGTGGCAAGAACAAATTCCTCGCACATTCCACGTGGCTATTTTCATGTGTATTCAAAAGAAAATCAGGTACGAGGCACAGCTTGCCTCGATTTGACCTTTTCTGCGAGAATGTCCAGGACTCCCTCATCCAAGAAATCAACCAACACGGCAAAAGAGTTCTAAGAACCAAATTTGGAGGTAGACGGCATATCTGCTGGCTTGGGGATGGAACGGGGATAACGACGATCCCACGGGGTAATGACGTTGCCTCAGGTATAAAAAACCAGCTTAGCAGGTGGACCCTTTGGACGATCCGAATACACTCTCCTAGTGGGCTGAGGACGGGGGGTAGAGGAAACCATAGCAGGAGCAGAGTGCTCTGAAGGCAACATTTCTTTCCTGCGCATATAAGTACGCATGGAATCTTTTGATGCAGAAGGCACAGAATTCTCCATGCCAGCAGCCACCCTGGTGCCCTTTTTTGTGCGTACTTCAACCCAGTCTGTGCCACGAGAATCCAAACCCGAAACTTATTGTTTACCTTTATCCAGAACTTTAGGTGGGTGAATAGCATCCTGCGACGGAGCATCACATACCATATCTTCCATGGGCAGCGCAACATGCCCAGCATCTGAAGTGTGTTGCTGCTCTAGGCATTCGGCCATGAAATGCCCCAATTTTCCACAAGAAAGCAATGTCCTGAAAAATTGCCCCATTTCAAACGAAAGTGTAAAGGGTGCATGCCAGAGCAATTGAGACGTAACCACGCAGGCCTTTTCCTAGTAGTGTCCCATAACATACACAACCGGTTACGATTCACGGCCCTTAGACTTGGAGGGACCAGAACAGTGCCCACAGTGGCCATGGAGTCCTTCAATAGTGGCCAATAGACAGCCGGACAATTTTCCACTTCAACCCACACAGGGCATTCACGTTGCAGCAGGCGCTGAAAATCTGCCATTGGGCGCCATGGTACAACATGGACCAAACGGCGATCAAAAAACAAAGGCAGTTTAGACAGGAGAGCAGCACGGTGTGTCTCAGATTTCAACAGCACCTCAAAAAAACCTTGGGGCCCAACCAAAATCTCTTCAACACATTCCCCTTGTAGCAGACTGTGCAGCCACTGGCAAATACAGGAAAGCTGGGGGATTCTACCAGTGAAGAAGAGTATCACAGCGCGATCATAAAATACTGAAAAGGAGCGCAAGACAGATTTTGGGTCCACAGTGGCTTCCAGAACATCTTCCGGTGCAGAGTCAGAAAAGACTTCCTGATTATGTTGAACATAATCGCCAAGCAGAGTGTTGGCAAACTCCAGCAATAGCTGGAAGGTGCTTGTGAAATTGGTCTCCAGTGTTGCAGCATTAACAACGAAGGGACCTTTGGAAGCAGTTTGATAAGGCCTTCTTTCCATGAGGAAGGCATGACCTCTCTCTCTCTCTCTCTCTCTCTCTCTCTCTCTCTCTCTCTCTCTCTCTCTCTTTTTTTTTTCGTAAAGGGTAATTGTATTAATTACGAAAAAAATACAAGATTACTGGATTACAAGATACATGACGACAATACAAGTCATCATGTGAAGAGGTGCTAAGTACTACAAGTTACGATTTCATGGCAAGGATGCGGAGGAAATTGCCATATGCCAAGGACGGAAATCCTCTGTAGAGAGCAAATCAGAACGATGGAGAAGATCTAACTGCCAATACAAGAGGCCCTTAAGCCTCACAATATGCCGCTAAACATTATGGGCGGAGTCAAACAGAAAAGCATTCCGAATCGTCCAGTTATGCCAACAGCCCCAGTATCGAAGAAAGTGATACATGAGCTTCATATGTGGCTGTGCGGGAGTAGGGTATTTGGGCCGGCCCAAAACCCAATCAAAGGGGCGCAGTGTGATGCCAACCACCCCTCGCCAAACGGCCGACAAAAGTAACCAGACTTTCTTAGCGACGGGGCAGGAAATAAATCGGTGGCGGGCGGATTCCATAGCAGTGGTGCAAAAGAAACAGGTGCCATTGGAGATTCGGCGCTTGGAAAGAGCCGAAGCAAGCGGAAGACCCCCAATTATCACTCGCCAAAGAAAGACTTTGTATTTAAAGGGTGTCTTGTTGACCCAGCCCTCCATCACAGTGACCCTCCACCACGAGCGGGATTTACGCAATCCCCATAAAGCATTCGCTTTAGTAACTAGCCATTGATTATCTTTAATCAGGAGATGATATACTTGATTAGCAGAAGCTTTGCTCAAAGGCAGCCGGCCTTGTAGGTCCCAATCTTGCCAGGGATGATCCAAAGCAAGAGCAGGAAAGGGTTGTCTGCTCTGGAGCACCGTCACGAGCTGTTCCCATAAAGGCCTATATCCACGAGGGATCCGGAAAATCCTCCTAGCAGTACGAAACGAGATAAGCACATTGCGCCTCGCAAGGGTGGCATCCGCAACTGAAGACAAGCCCAAACGTGCCATCCGGTTGAATTGCGGTCTAAGCTCGTGTTTACCTTCCCACGAAAGTAGACGTGAGACTGCCAGTAATTCCAATTGAAAAGAGTTAGTAGCCAGACGATCCTCCGTTGGGTGCCACTGAGCCTTTCGAAGGACGTGTTTCCAGGAACACACCAAATGAGTAAGCAGCGATGAAGAAGAACTGGAAAACCGTGAATCCGCGTTAAGAACGTGCCACCAAGAACACCGGAGCCGGGTATTGCCATGCCGAAGCCCATGACCCTCAAGGAAAGAACGGGCAATAGCGACCCACGGATGATGATCATCCGAGCACATGGCGCGGAAAAGGGACCAACGGAGTGCCTGCATGTGAGTTTGGGCATCTAAAATAGCTCCGCCACCCATGCTTTTGGGGGTGCACGCATGTGACCACGAGATCCAGGAAATGCCTGCATGCAATGAGTCCTTCTTCCAGAGCATGAAGCGAATAGACTGAGTGAGAGCATTCAGAGTCGTAGGAGTCCAGGGCAACAATGGCAAGAAATATGTGATCATTGGCAACATAATTATCTGTGCTACTTTGAGGCGAACATGAAAAGGCCAGGCCTGAGACTTCCAGTACATAAACTTGGCCACCATCTTCTGCAGAAGCTGCTTTGGGGGAATATCAACACCCAATGGGTATCCAAGATGCCTGACAATGGAACCTCGAGGAACAACCAGACCCTGCCAGTCCAAGGACTGCAAATCCGACTCCGTGCAGCTTAGAATGGCTGATTTGAGCGGATTGATACGAAGGCCTGACGCCTGGCCAAAGAGACCCCAAACATCCAATGCTTTTCGAAGGTTATCCTTGTCCACACGCAAAATCATAAAAGTATCATCCGCCAGGGATTGGCTAATGAAATGGTGTCCTGTAGGAAGCGACAGTCCGGCCAACTGGGAAGAGGCGGCCATATGTGATAACATGGAAAGAACTGGATGTGTCGCAAGGGCAAAGAATAAAGGGCTCAAAGGACACCCCTGTCTGACAGAACGGGCAAGGACAAATTGCTCAGTAACACCTCCGTTCAGCATGACTCGCGAAGACGCCGCAGCACTAATGGTGTAGATCAAACGAGACATCCGAGCACCAAAGCCCATAGCGGACATAAGGTCAGCAACAAACGACCAGTCCAGATAGTCAAAAGCCTTTTCCAGGTCCAGTTGAATCAACACCACCTCCTCATTAGAATGCCGGGCATAATCAATGGCCAATTGGGCATTCAAAACATTGTGTAAGATATTTCGGCCCTTGATGAAACCGTACTGGAGAGGGTGTACAAGGGCAGGGAGATGCTTATGGAGCCGATTCGCCATTACTTTGGAAAAGATTTTGTAGATGGAACCCATCAAAGAAATGGGGCGCCAGTGTGTCAACTTAGATGGCGAAGGAACTTTTGGAAGCAGTTTAATAAGTCCTTGTTTCCATGAGGGAGGCATGATCCATGTTTCCCACACCTGCTGAAACAGAGCCTGCAAAGGTTTTGCCAGTTGGGTAGCAAAAGCTTCAAAGAACTCATTGGTGAGACCATCCCAACCGGGACTTTTATCTTTCGGCAATTGTAACAAGACATCCATAACCTCTGCTTCACCAATATCTGACTCCAGAGTAGCTTGCATGTCCTGCGGTAGCTGATTGCGGACCAGGTCATAGAAGACCGAACGGGCCTGAGTGATTTGGGCTGAAGGAAGAGAAGCGGAACCGAGAAGGTCACGAAAATAATTGCTGCACATATGCACAATAGTCTGTGGATCCAGGATAAGGTGGCCTTGTGCATCCTCGAGTCTGGTCAAATTCTCTCGAGCAGGAGAGGCATGGAGAGCTCGAAAGAACTTATGGGTCTGACATGCACTATCTTGCAAAGTCTCTGTTAGATGTTGCAATTTGGCCTGCTGATATGATTTTAATTGGAATTCTTTAAGAAGATCGGCCACCCGCAGGGCCAGTGTAAGCAGAAATGCATCATCCGGAGTGTCCATCAGCAAGGAGCGAACCAAAAGCAGCAGGTCCTCTGCTGCCTGTCTACGGCGCCGACAAAGAGAGGCATGATAGATCCCATATTGCCGAGCAACCCGCTGCACATTAGAGAGCAATCGGTCAAATGACGCAGTGCCCTGAGAGGAAAAGTCCAAGGAGAATCTGTCAAGCAATTGCTGCATATAGCCCTGAAAAATTGTATGCTTTAAGTAAGAGGAGTTGAAACGCAAAGGGAGTCTCTCCAGAAATTGCTTGAAGGGGGCAATGGGTTGTGCAAGCAACTCGAACTGCAGAGGGAAATGGTCCGACAAGACATATTGCGGCAACACTTTTATTTCGAGCATCTCAGGCAGAAAATCATCATTATGCATGATATATATGCGGTCCAACCGCGACCATGTTGTGGCATACTGGGCCGAATGGAAAGTAAAGCCTGGAGAAGACGGGTGTAGCCAGGACCAAAGATCTTGCTTAAGAACAGCAAGAGCCAAGTCGTGCCACATACGACTTTCCAGTGCATCCATGACCGAGTGCTCCGATGTAGACTGGGAAGAATCAACACACATATTGAAATCCCCCATGAAGAAGCCGCATCTGCCAAGTGACAAGGAGGTCTGCAAAGTCTGCCAAAGCTCCCGGCGAGATAGCGAATCATTCGGAGCATAGAGGCCAAGTAACCATAGGATTTCCCCTTCGAATAAAATTTCAATCACCAAAAAGCGGCCATGAACATCATTTTTAATAAGAACAGGCTGATATTTGGCATGTACAATCATGAGCACACCCGAATAATGCCTGGCCTGTGTTCCTGCATAGAACAAACGAAAGCCATGGCAATCCACCACTTTACCGGCGTCACTGTGACTCTTGTGCTCAACAGCACACAGGACATCCCACTGATTCTCATACAATGCCGTCCACATGGCATGTTGCTTGTGACGAGAACAAATTCCTCGCACGTTCCACGTGGCTATTTTCATGTGTATACAAAACACACTTAGGTACGAGGCACAGCTTGCCTCGATTTGACTTTGTCGGCGAGAATGTCGAGGACTCCCTCGTCCAAGAAATCTGCCAACACCGCAAAAGAGTTCTGAGGGCCAGATTTGGAAGTTGACGGCATATCTGCTTGCTTGGGGTTGGAACGTGGGTAACGACGGTCCCACGGAGTAATGACGTTGCCTCTGGTATCAAAAGCCAGCTGTGCAGGTGGACCCTTGAGACGATCCGAATACATTTTTCTGGCGGGCTGATGACGGGGAACTGAAGAAACCATAGCAGGAGCAGAACGCTCGGACGACATCATGTCCTTCCTGCGCATATATGTTCGCATGCAATCGTGTGAAGTAGTAGGCCCAGTACTGTCCATGCCTGCACCAATCCTGTTGCCTTTTTTGGCACGGACTTCAACCCAATCAGTAGCACGGGAATCCTGTCCCGAAACCTGTTGTTTACCTTTGGCCAGAACTTGGGGCGGGTGGGTAGGATCCAGCGACTGGGCATCGCACACCATATCTTCCATGGGCGGAGCAACATGAGCTGCATCCGAAACGTGTTGTTGCTCGGGGCATTCAGCCATAAAGTGCCCCAACTGTCCACAGGAAAAACAATGGCCAGCAAAATTGCCCCATTTCAAACGAAAGTGTAACGGATGCATTCCAGAGCAATTGAGGCGTAACCATGCAGGTCGTTTCCGTGCGGTATCCCATAACATGCACAAGCGGTTGCGATTCACCGCCCTGAGACTGGGAGGGACCAGAACCGTGCCCACAGCGGCCATAGCGGCCAATAAACAGTCGGACAATTTTCCACTTCTACCCACACAGGGCATTCACGTTGCAGGAGGCGCTGGAAGTCTGCCATCGGGCGCCATGGAACCACATGTACCAACCGACGATCAAAAAACAAAGGCAGTTTAGACAGAAGCGCAGCACGGTGCATCTCTGTTTTCAAAAGGACCTCAAAAAAACCCCGGGATCCAACAAAAATCTCTTCAACACATTCCCCTTGTAGCAGACTCTGCAGCCATTGGCGAATACGGGAAAGCAGCGGGATGCGACCAGTGAAGAAGAGTATCACCGCGCGATCATAAAATACCGAAAAGGAGCGTAGGACAGTTTTTGGCTCGACGGTAGCTTCCAGAACATCGTCTGGAGCAGAGGCAGAGAAGGCTTCCTGGTTATGTTGAACATATTCACCAAGCAGAGTGTTGGCAAATTCCAACAGATACTCCCAGTCCACCTCCTGAGAGTCCACCGGATCCGAAGCGACCTGCGCATAGGAACGATCCGGAGAAACGCCTATCTCTTCCGGGGTGTGCTTGGTACGTTTGCCCGCAGGCTGGATGTCAGGACCCGGGGGCAATTCTTCAGTACATGGAACCATATCCTCGGGTTCCTCAGCATCCGAGTCCGGGCCAAGTGCTGCCACCGTTTGATCTAGGAAATCCAGATCCAAACCAGCCATCGTGTATGACGAACTGATCTCACAGAAGGCCTGACCGGCACTCTCTCCCTCGCTGTCTCTTTCTGAGTACAGAGCAGAGGGCACGCGATCCCGGACGCTGCCTAACTGACGAAGGTCAGGTTTAGGGTTTTCGCAGGAGCTGGGCGCCTGGCGTCAGGGTTAGGCTACTGTGGATAGGGCGGCAGACCTGAGGATGGAACACAGGTCTGGCAGTCGTCGGCAGGGCGGGATGATCGAGGGCGCAGGGTAGAGGCCTCGCCAGCAGAAGCCCTAAACGCAGAGGGCAGACGAGCAAGGCGCTGGTGAAGAGCCCGCCACTCAGGCGGGCGACAGCAAGGCGGGGGCCGCTGACGAAGGGCCGACCAGCAGCCGGGCGGGGGACTTAGTCACGTCCGACGGGGCGTGGAAGATACGCGACTGGGCGCCAGGGAGCTGCGGCCGACGGATCGTCAGGGGCGGGCGACAGGCGACAGGCCTGCGGGCGGCGGGCAACGGACGACGACGCGGACGAAGGCGAGGCGACGCCTACAGGCGACGACGTGGAACCGACAGGCTATGGCGGCGCGACAGGCGACGCGACCTCCCCACAGCCATCGTTCGTCTCTCTCTCTCCTTCGACTCTCTCTCTCTCTCTCTCTCTCTCTCTCTCTTTTTTTCGTAAAAGGTAATTATATTAATTACGAAAAAAAATACAAGATTACTGGATTACAAGATACATGATGACACAAAGCCATCATGTGAAGAGGTTTTCTCTTTCTCTCTCTCTCTGTTTTTTCTGATTACAAGATACACGAGGGCCGTAGGCCAACGTCTGGGGAAGCCCCGTAGTAATGTACTGAAAAGGTTACACCAATCATGGCAACGACCCAGAGGCAATTGCCATATGCCACGGATGCAAATCCTCCCGAGGGAGCAAGTCGGAGTGTCGGATGATATCTAGCTGCCAATGCAAGAGCCCTTTAAGCCTGGCAATATGTCGGGGTACATTAGAGGCCGAATCAAAGAGAAAAGCATTGCGCGTGGTCCAAATGTGCTAGCATCCCCAATATCTGAAAAAGTGAAATAAGATCTTCTCATGCAACTGTGGCGGTGCGGGATACTTCGGGCGCACAAAAACCCAGTCGAAAGGAGATAGCGAGGATCCCACCACCGCGCGCCAAATGTGCAACAAGAGTGACCAGATATTCTTGGCGAGCGGGCAAGAGAGAAAACGATGTCGGGCCGATTCCGCCGGTGTGGTACAGAAGAAACAATTGCCATTCGAGATGCGACGCTTGGCAAGGGCCGAGGCCAGAGGAAGACCACCAATCATCACCCGCCAAAGAAAAACCTTGCATTTGAAAGGTGTCTTATTTAGCCAGCCCTCCATCAGCGTTTTCTGCCACCATGACAGCAATTTCCGCAGGTCCCAAACAGTGTTAGCTTTCTCTCCCAGCCATTGGTGATCTTGAACAAGAAGATGATACACCTGATTAGTAGAGGCCTTTTCCAGACTCAGGCGGCCTGCAAGGTCCCAGTCCTGCCACGGGCGATCCACAGTCAAGGCAGGAAAGGGTTCCCGACCCTGAAGCTTCGACGAAAGCTGCTCCCATAAATCACGGTATCCACGCGGGATCTTAAAGAGTCGCCGAGCAGTCCGAAATGATACGAGGACATTGCGAGTGGCAAGGGTAGCATCCGCAACCGACGTCACACCTAACCGGGCCATGCGATTAAATCTTGGTCTGAGTTTATGTTTATCTTCCCATGAAAGGAGTCTCGATACTGCCAACAATTCCAGCTGAAAGGAGTTGGTCTGCAAGCGGTCCCCTACTGGGTGCCAACGGGCCTTTTGGAGCACCACTTTCCAAGAGCCGACCAAGTGCAGTAACAAAGAGGAAGAGGGACTGGAAACACGAGAGTCAGCATTAAGGACATGCCACCAGGAGGCCCGAAGCCGTGTGTTGCCATAGCGGAGCCCGCTGTCCTCAAGAAAATAACGGGCTATGATGGTCCATGGGTGATGATCCACACACATGGCACGAAAAAGGGACCAACGGAGAGCTAACATATGAGTGTGTGCATCCAAAATAGCTCCTCCACCCATGCGCTTAGGGGTACATGCGTGGGACCATGAAATCCAAGAAATGCCGGCCTGCAGTGAATCCTTCTTCCATAGCATGAAACGGATGGGATGGGTGAGGGCCTTCAAAGTAGTAGGCGTCCATGGCAACAAAGGCAGGAAATACGTTAGCATTGGAAGCATGATTGTCTGGGCCACTTTGAGGCGGACATGGAATGGCCACGCTTGCGACTTCCAATACATAAACTTCGCCGCCAATTTTTGTGAAATCCACTCCAGCAGGGCTTTTGGCCTTACATCCACCCCCAATGGGTATCCAAGATGCCTGACAATGGAGCCACGGGAAACCACCTGGCCTTGCCAGCCTAAGGACTGCAAATCAGGCTCCGTACAACTGAGAATGGCTGACTTAAGGGCATTGATGCGAAGCCCAGAGGCCTGACCAAAGAGTGTCCAAACATCTAATGCCCTTCGAATGTTGTCCCTGTCCGCCTGTCTCTCTCTCTCTCTCTCTCTCTCTCTCTCTCTCTCTCTCTCTCTCTCTCTCTCTCTCTCTCTCTCGTAAATCTCTCTCTCTCTCTCTCTCTCTCTCTCTCTCTCTCTCTCTCTCTCTCTCTCTCTCTCTCTCTCTCTCTCTCTCTCTCTCTCTCTCTCTCTCTCTCTCTCTCTCTCTCTCTCTCTCTCTCTCTCCGTAAAGATAATTAAATTAAGTAGTAAATATTTACACCAGACCATCAAGTCAACATTCTCTTTGTATCTCTTACATTCTATTACATCAGACCATCAAGTCAACATACTCTATCTTTTTCACACTCTCTCTGTAGAATATTTACATGAGGCTTGCAAGCTCTCAGAACAACCAGAACAACCTATTACATGACCAATTCTAATAAATCACAGAGAAGGAACAGCTAGAGTAGAACGAACAATCACCAGCCAAGGAGCAACAATATCCGGAAAAATCAGGTCAGCTAACATCATAGAAGAGATTTCCATAACACCAATCCACGCACACGGGCCATATGCCCATGGATGCCCAACGCTGAATCAAAAATAAAGGCATTGCGAGTATGCCATATATGCCACAGGGCTGTCCATCTAAGAAAATGGAATAGGCAGGAACAATCTGAAGGCAAAGAGGGCATGGAGGACATATTTCCCATAATCCACAAACAAACTGGTATGCGGTGCTGAGTCACCGAGAACCACACACAGGAAATGAAATTCCAGATCTGTCGCGTAACAGGGAAAGAGACAAAGAGGTGAAGCAATGTCTCATCACATGTAGTACAGAAAACACGACGACCTGCGGAGATCTTTCGTGCATGGAGCACTTCTCCTGTTGAAAGATCCCCAATGAGCAGCCTCCACATGAACACTTTACTTTGGTACGGAACCTTAGACTTCCAAAGCTGGATAAATCTTTCCCGCCACTTCTTTTTGCTATCCCTAAGATGCCATAACTTATTAACCTTCCCCATGACCCATCTCTCAGTTTCGACCATCTAATGATATATATGATTAGCTGACATTTTCTCAAAGTCATCAAGAAGCACAAACATCCAATCATGCCCTGAATGTAATGGTTGTAACATAGGCAAAGGAGAGAACCTTTGAAGACTATCCTGTAAGGATGACCAAACATCCCTGTATCCACAAGGCACCCTAAAGTACTGACGAATATGACTAAAAGAATAAAGGCGGGGCTGCCCAAGAATAACACCATCATGGACTGGCTTCAACCCTAACCTAGCCATCCGATTAAACTTGTCTCACTGCAAATCTTTTTGTGGCCAATCCAACAACCTTGAGGAAGCCAGTATTATTCCTTGCAGCGAATTTTCCTCCTTACGAGTATCCGGAGGATGCCAAACTGCAAACAAAGCATCTCCTGCCAGGAAGCAATCAAATAAGAAAGGAGAAAAGACTGGAAGACCTTTATAGGCCTCGTAGAATTAAGCACATGCCACCAGGAAGCATGAATAACCGTGCTACCATGAGAGATGCCAGTCTTTTCTATGAAGAATTTGGCAATATCTGACCAAGGATGACACTGAATACATAGACTCTGCAAAAGGGATAGCCTCAAAGCGGCCATATGCAAATTAGCATCCAACAAAGCTGCACCCCCCATCCTTTTCGGAGTGGTCATATGCAGCCAGGAGATCCATACCTACCCCAAACGATTGCCTTTCTTTTTCCAGAGCATATATCTGATAGGCTGGACCAAATCCAAAATGGACTTCTTAGTCCAAGGAAGCAATGGCAGAAAGAACAAGATCATACTAATCATAATGCATTGAGCGACTTTTAGTCTAACATGTAGAGGCCAACTCTAAGATTTCCAGTACATGAACCTATCGTGAATTCGAGAGGCCATCCAATCCAGCAAGGCACAGGGAGCAACCTCCATGCCAATAAGATATCCCAAGTGTCTGGTTATATTGCCCCTTGTGATTACAATTCCATTCCAGCCCAAGGCCTACAAATCGTTCTCCGTAGAGGAGAGAAGGGTGGAATTTTTAGTATTAATGTGAACATAGTCGTCAGGTACGAAAGGTACGATACGGTACCGTACGATAAAATACGGTACTAAATGGTACCTTAAGATTTTATAAGGTACGGTACAATATTGGCACGACAAAAAAATAACTTGATTATTTTAGACAAAAGATAATAGAATAGATATTTCAAGTCTAAATAGCAATGCTATTAGAGCATATAAGATGAGTACTTGAGGGTAACATGCCAAAACCTAATGTGGAATGCGCAACATGCGCTACTGCTACCTACAACTTATAACTACATAGATGGGAGTGGATACATCATGCATGCATGATCATACAAATAAGAGAAGTGTGAGCTTGAGAGAGAGAATGTAGTGCAACTAGAGAGAGGAAGAGGCTAGAGAGAGAGAGAGAGAGAGAGGAGAAGCTTGAGAGAAAAAGAGGGTGTGAGAAGCTTGAGTGTGTGTGTGAGAGAGAGAGAGAGAGAGAGAGAGGCTTGGGGGAGAAATAAGAAAGAAAGAAGAAAAAAAAAGAAAGGAAAAAGAAAAAAATAAAGTTGTAGACTTAAAGTAGAGTGGCCAAAAAGTGCCCATTTTTTTGTACTAAATCGTACGGATACGTACCGTACGGATCAGTCCATACTACGTACGGGGAAAACCCTGAATGTGAAGACCCGATGCCAAAGCAAAAAGATTCGAGGCCACCATTGCCTGATTAACATTAATACGATCCGCCTTAAGGAACATAAAAGAATCATCTGCCAAACATTGATTGATGTTTAGTAATGAAGAGGAAAGAAGAATATTTATTAATTAATACATAATAAAAGGAAATTATTATATAAAGGCAGAGAAGAGATAATTTAAAAAGAATTTAAATGGAGATGTATAGATAGATCCATTACCCTGAAATCAATTCCCTAAGGGATAAACATCCTAGATTTAGTATTTTAGTGTCCAGTATAGAAATCTAGTCGTGAAGAGTTAAGAGACAAAGTGCAAGATTAAGCAAGCTTATTGATGTCTTAGATATTAGATTATTTGGACTACCACGAACGAGTGTCGTAACTATAGAGGAAGGCTAGATAAATCATAAGATTTAGTTACCAATATCACCTATTCAATGCAACAACTCGCTGGAGTTGGCTTGAAAACTCGGTTAAAAGTGGCTCGGTCTTTGGCTAGTCATTTTTTAGTGCATTTGCCGGGAGCCAAGTGCACTCGAACGGGTGATTGATCTCACTAGGATATTTAAATCCTAGGTATTTATGAGTGAACATGAGGTTTCTTTTCTAAGGGACTATTTTTCGAATTTGCCCCAAGATTGCCAAAGAAGGATATTGGATTGGGCAAGAGACACAGACTTAGTAGAGGGGGGAAAATATTTTAGCCCGCAATTAACTATAGACGTAGAACAATTATGTTTCTGGAGTTGGAGCTATAATGATTGCGAGCAAACCATAGTTTTATTAGGAGCGCACTTTGGGCTAATAGATGCAGTAGAAATAAATACAATTAGTGTATCGCACCACTTCGATTGGTATTATCGTAACGCTTATCGAACATTTAGAAGGGTGGTATGGGATGATGTGTTGCCTTGGATACATGTATCCAGAGATTTAAAGTTACTTTCGACATAAAAGATGTTAGAGAGGTCACTAAAATTTTAGGCCTAATCCCTGAGCAAGAAGAAAAGTTGCCTTATGGAGAAATAGACCCAGAGTTACCAACCATTCTAAACCTTCTAAGCGCGCATATAAGCAAAAACCTAACTTTATAGCTTCAAACAAAACTTGCGAAATTTTGGAGTATGACAGTAATAGCTATTTCAATAATTGTGGATGAATTCGGAGGAGAGGCAGAGGCACCAAAATGAAGCTAGAGATCAATGAGCTAGAGAACGAGCGGTGCGACACGAGGCTTGGCTACTAGAAAGGCTTGAGAGGGTGAATGCATTATTGAATCAGGGGATAGACGTTGTGTCAAACGTAGAATCTTTTAGGCCTAGTATATCATTTGATAGAACACCATCAAAGAGAAGTGAAGTAAACTCATATCAATGGGATCAAGTCGCCTCAAGCACCAGTAGTGTCACTGGGGAAAGGAGATGACAAAATAGTGAAAGTAGGAGGAGTGAAGCTAATGCTACAGTAGGGAGTACTGAACCACCCTTTGTTTGGGATTTAGAGGCGAATTTCGGATTGCGCCAACTATTTAAGGAGCCTAAGGAACCTGGGTGGTTTGATTGGGATTTAGAGGCGAATTTCGGATTGCGCCAACTATTTAAGGAGCCTAAGGAACCTGGGTGGTTTGATATTATTTAGAGAAACAATGGCTCGCAACCCAATCAGATTAGCTGACTTCACGCAATTTGGGGGATTGTGGGATAAGGATCCCGATGCGCATTTGCAAAGATTTGAGGTGACCTATGTCACTAATGAGATAGTAGACGATGACCAAAAGCTTCATATTTTCCTTACAACATTAAAAGATAAAGCAGCAAGGTGGTACGGAAACCTAGATGCCCAACATAAAGTGACTTATGCGGCCTTACCAAGAGCATTCCTAGAAAAATTTCAATTGCAAGGTTTCCAAGATAGACTAGCCCTTCAATTGGATTATTTATCCCAAGGAACAACCGAAAGTGTTGAACATTACATTGAACGTATGGAGACAATTATTCGAAAGATGAATCCAGCTCCTGATGAACCTACGCAAAAGTGTAAATTCATTGATGGGCTTAATCCTCAAGTTCATCAGCATGTTAGCCTACAACGGCCAGCTACGTTGGCAAATGCTAAAACACATGCTAGATGGTGGGAAGAAGTGTAACTTAGCCAAAAACAACGGAGTGACTTATTTAAAGAACCTCGAATGGAATATCCAAGCACTTCAAGCGGGATATCTAAGAATGTGTCTTATGTGACTGTTCCTTTAAATCCATCGGTAACTGCAAGTCCAAATATATCAAGTGTACCTTTAAATCCGTACACTTCTATTCCAGCCTATATGATGCAGACAGGAATACCTTCTATGCGTCAATCTCAGCCCCTTCTTGATGAAGCAAAAGTAGTTGATATTAGCAAAATCCCTAGGAAAGTTTAAGGAGGAAATTATGAGTGCAGTGCAAACATCTTTGAAAGAAATTTATTCAATAACAACACAGTCTTCTAGTGCACAACAATCCTCGAGCAGCTCAACTCCAAACCCACCTAGATCCAATATCTATTGTGGTAAGTGTTATGGGTATGGCCATGTGGCTACAGAGTGTCCGATGCCTTCAAGACTAATGCCTGACCATCCACCATTCTGCGCTTTTTGCCTTAAGACAGGGCATCTAGATACAAATTGTTGGCATAAGATAGGTCAAGAGCAACAACAAGCTCGTTCGATGCAAACGAATTACAATTATATGGATCATAATAATACAACTTATGCGATTGGACCACCTAATCAACCTTTTAGGCCGAGGGGATTGCCCACCCAAGGTAGACCCCCAGTACCTCGAAATAATTACAATAGTGATGGAAACAGAGGAAGAAATTCTCCTTTTAGAAGAAATAATGGTACTTTTCATAATCCAATGGGGCAAAATGGACAACAAAGGCTTAGGGGACCGATAATTTGTTATCAATGCCAACAAGAAGGTTATATAGCTATATATTGTCCAAATGCGCGTAAAAATCAAGACTTTACTCCTCTTTGCAGGAGGTGTAGTGACAAAGGGCATCACGAAGAGATTGCCCTAAGCGAGAAGATAACAAAACTAATGAGAAGGATAAGCAAATTTCTAATGAACCCTCAACCTCATTCACATATTTAGTTGAAGTAGAAACAGCAAGGCAAGTGAATGAAGTTAGGTCTAAATTCATACCCCGTAGGGTGACCTTTAAGGCTGACCCCATGATTGGTGTGGTTACTAGAGCGCAAAAGCAGCAACGAAAGGAGCAAGGTCTAGAGGAAAAAGGTCTACAATTAAAGAGAGCAGCGAAGGATAAATCTAAGGATATAGATCCTAATGTAGAGCTACCTGAGTCAGATTCTCCACAACATTCCTCTGGCCATCCATTATTACGTGTGCCTTTAGCAAATCCTAAGATTCAAGTAGGAGTAGCTCCTTTTCCTAAAAGACTGATACCTCCTAAGGAAGGAAGTAAAGAGCAGGCGGAAGCAATAAACAAGACCTATGATCTTTGGGCTGCATTAGAACAAGTATCTTTGGCCATTAACCTTTGGGTATTGCTAGAAATAGTGCTTACATGTCGAGAGCAGCTTTATCATAAATTAGTTCGGCGTCAAAGGAAGAGGATTGAGACTAACGCTTCTAAAGTAACTGCAATTTCTTCCAAAAGAAAAACACCTAAGGACATAAAAATAGTAGATTTGTTTGTGGATCCAGGAACTCTAGTTATAGATACTACTATTAATGGCCACTTGCTAAATGAAGTGCAGTTAGATGGTGGCTCAGCAGTCAATTTGATGACAGAACAAACGATACAAGAATTAGGGTTGAAGAATCTAGAACCTACCCATATCGTTTTATGTGTGGTTGATCAAAGGAAAGTGATTCCTTTGGGGTTACTTCGAAATGTGAAATCTGTAATTGCTGCCTAGAATTTCATGTGAATTACTTAGTACTTCGCTCATTGTCAAATATACCTTCATATTCTGTGTTGCTGGGTTGACCTTGGTTATACCAAGCCAAATGCAATCAAGATTGGTACAAGGGTTCAATTGTGATTGGTCCTCGAAATGATCAAGTTAAGATACAAGTTATTTCAAAAGGATTTTTGAAAGAGTCAGGAGATGAGATGGTTAGTGAAATGGATGAGAAATCCAACAGTGAGTTTTATGATTCGGAAATGGAGAGGAACGATAATGAAAGGCCTTATGCCTGGTTATTTAAAACACAACGCCCAGCAAGAGCAGAAAAAGTGGAGGTAAATACAATACACCAGCCTCGCAAGGTAAAACAGATGGGTATTGGTGAATATGCTGTAATATTTTCATCAGACAATGATTCGAATAGTGATATTACTCACTCGTTGTCTACATCTGAAGATACAACCCTAGATTTCTTAATACTCTCTACAGGGGAAGCGGAATGCTTTGATGATTCGCTTGAAACATATTCTCGATTATCCATGGTTCGGGAAGAAAATAATCAAGAAGATGCGTTTTTTATGTATAGCAAGGCAGAATGCCTGAGTTAGTGACATTTAATGTTGACGACATCTCAACAACCTCTTGGGAAAATATGGACGAATTTGACGTTACTGAGAGTAATAATGGCATGCCTGAGAGTAGGGTTTTTATTGCTTTCCCTTATGAGGAAAATGCTTTACCCTTTGGATTTGAACAATCGCCAGATATAGCTAAAAGAACTTATTGTTACCAGTTAGAAAGAACGGAAAGAGAACGGAGGAGTAGGAATAGGTGCAAACCGTTACAAAGACCAATATCGCATGATGATGAGAATGACTCAGCTTCGGCCTTACATAGGTTTACACAAACATCTAGTGAACATCATGGTAATTATGTTAGGATTATTAGAGAATTAAACAAGGCATTGGAAGTAGAACATGAGGCAACAATGACTGTTGTAAATAAAGCAATGAAGAAATTACAGAGTTACAAAAAGAAAAGGCAGAATTTCAATTTAGAGAAAGGCGATATCTAGATGAAATTTCACTTTCACCTTAGAATTTTTTGAGGTTCTAAGTTGACACTAGGGTTTCCTTCCCTCAAGATAGCACAAACTTGTGTTCATTCCTCTCGCAAGTCAAGCATAAACTAAGCCTATTTACTGTCCTGAAATAGTTGCGAGCATCGAATGTAACGTGGCGAATAGTCATTCTTCTTGTGGATACGATATTTGAGTTTTCTTGTGTTAGCTTCAAGATGTATCATATTTTGAAAATAATATATCCAATGATATATCCAAGAGTGTTTTGGACCCATCGCGGCTGGCTATTAGGATAGAGACCAAAGAGCATGTTGACTCTAAGTCAAAATATGGTCGTAACGACAACTTGACCTATTTGCAATTAGAATCCTAGTTAAGTCGAATTAAATCTTAGCCTCACTTATCATGTAGGATTTCATTTACCAAACTGGCCCTTGCAATTAAGCTTAGCATTTCACATGCCCATCTTAAATTACCTTTTAGATGCATCCCTATTATGTGGTGCAACTGAGGCTATCCATGATGCCATGCAAATCTAGATGCAAGTCTTTCCTAAGTTGATGATACAATGCAGGATTCCCATTCATGAAAATTCATTCTAGTGCATTTATGCAATTCATAAGGCGTAACCTAAGTATTTAAATGCGAGTGTACATGAGTTCATTGTAAATGCGAGTTAATTTACTCCAATGGTCTACAAGATGCAATTGACCTATACGGAATATTTATGTACACCGGAAATCTATGATGCATTTGCGAAAGTTCGAACCTAATACTTGGCTTAATTGCTGCAACAACCCGTAGATGCTTAATCTATTCACGGCAATTCATGGTTATTGAGCCTTTTCAACTACCTTTCGAGTTATGCAAGTTATGCGATGCAAGGTATGACTTCTTCCTAATGATGTCCATGCCTAAATGTTCGGTTTCAAGTACTAGACATGGTAGCGGTACCTAGTTTTGGAGTGATAACCCGTTCATGTTGATGGTGGCATCTTTGCCCAATCCTCCTTCTGTGATCACGGCTTTTCCAGTTACTTGGGAGAGTTGATGCTTTGGGGCCATTTCGGAACTAGGAATGCGACCTTCACTCCTCTCGCAGGACTCCTTGGTGCCGGAATTCCCTACGCCTTGTCTTGAATTTCGCGATCTCCTTGTCAACTAGAGGCAAAGAACAGAGGTTGAAATTTAGTAGTGGGGAGTTACAGACAGAACAAGCCTTGCCTATAGATAGGAACTATTGGGACGAATATGAAAAAACTAATAGATTTTGGGAAAAAGATAAATCTAAGTGTACTTTTGAACCAGAAACTCGAGTGAAAAACCCTACTAGTGCTCCTTGGTTGTATCATCCTTTTAAGCGCTTCAATGGAATTACGCAGAAGATGTAGAAGATGTATCATTGTTCTAAGGGACCACTAGTTGGTTATCAACAAGTCCCAATCTAAACCCATTAAGATCAATGTGCAAAATATGCCAAAGGTTGTATTACCTCATCCCAAAGAAAAGGTGATGGATTTTACCATCTACGGGGATGGAAAGGAACCACAACTTAGATGGTTTAAACCTACGACACCTAGGGATTTTGTAAAACTTGAACAAGTCATACATTATTTGGGTTGTTGAATTCAAGGTCAGGAAAATGAGGATCTGCATTCATTAATTCTTAAGCTTAAGGGTAGCCAATGGTCTTGGAGTTTAGATGATTAAGAATGTTTAGAAAAGAACAATAAGATCTTACATCAATATTATCGTAAGTTACATGCTCAATATCCATATGATTCAAAGCAGATACCTAGTGTAATTAATTCTATCAAATCCTCATTTATAATGAAGTCAAATAAGGATTTAAACGCCACTAATGGCTGCTTGGGTAAAAATTGAAAAAGCTATATTGCAAAATCATTTTCTAAGATAGAAAATGTCTATAGAATAGAGGTTGATGGTGCTACTCAAGATAATCTCACTATTATTCCCTATAGGACTTTACCCTTGGTACATTCTGTCAATACGAGGAAAGAAGAGCCAGAATCGAGTGCGAGGAATAGTTTGCTTGAAAATGTATCAATGGGGATATTTGAGGATGTACCTGCAATCAAGCCTCGGAAGATAGCCTCCTTGTTTCTTGAAGAGCCCGAAGTGGAAGTAGTTAAGATAGAAATGGCAGAAGGAAAATATCTAGGAGCTCAATTGGAATCCCAAGATCGAGGAAGGTTTGAGAAAGTATTACGAGCACATGTTGGGGAATTTGCTTGGTCTTATACTGACCTTAAAGGTATTAAAGTTGAACTTTTTCAGCATTATATTGATCTAGAACCAGGTACAAAACCCGTATGTCAACGCCAACGACGAACATATCCTGTGTATGCAGAACTGGTCAAAGCTGAGATCACTAAGCTTCTTGATGCGGGATTTATGTATCCTATTGCATATAGTAAATGGGTTTTCCCTATTGTGGTAGTATCCAAGAAGAACAGTAAGAAGATTCGCATTTGTGTTAATTATAGAAAGCTAAATAGCAAAACACGTAAAGATCATTTTCCTTTGCCATTTACAAATCAGGTACTTGATAAGGTTGTAGGTGATGAGCTATATTCTTCCATGGATGGGTTTAGCCGCTATAATCAAGTGCTAATTCATCCAGAAGATCAATCCAAAACTACCTTTACTATTGAATGGGGTACATTCGCTTATAAAGTGATGCCTTTTGGTTTGTACAATGCACCCGCAACATTTCAAAGAGTTATGATTGCAACTTATCAAGATTTTCTACGACAATGGATGGAAGTTTTTCTAGATGATTTTTGTATCTATGGGACGGCAAAAGAAACGTCAGATCAATTGGTGCAAGTATTTGAACGTAGTGACGAAGTAGGTATCTCCTTGAACCCCAATAAATGTGTTTTTGGAGTGCCAAAAGGAACGTTGTTGAGGCATATTGTTTCTAAAGAAGGCATTGCTATGGATCTGGCTAAAATTTCTAAGATTTCTGCACTTCCACCTCCAACAAACCTAAAGCAATTGCGTGGATTTTTGGGGCATCTAAATTATTATCGACGATTCATTTTTGAATTTGCAAAAGTGGCCTCACCTTTGACAAATTTGCTACGAAAGGATACTCCTTTTAATTGGGTTGTTGCTTGTCAAGAAGCATTTGAATTTCTCAAGCAAAAGTTAATTGAAGGACCAGTATTGGCACCCCCAAATTGGACAAAGGAATTCCATATTCATGCCAATGCATCTATGTATGTCGTAGGAGCAATTTTATGCCAAGCAGATAACAATAAGGTGAATCATCCAATTTATTATGCAAGCCGTAATTTAAGTGATGCGGAAAGAAACTATACGACCACTGAGAAAGAATGCTTATCAATGGTATTTGCAGTGGAAAACTTTCATTATTATTTATTAGGAAACAAATTTACTATTTAAGTTGATCATGAAGCATTAAAGTATTTGCTTAATAAGGCAAAACTTTCGGGACGTGTGATTCGTTGGATGTTGTTATTTCAAGAATTTGATTTTCAAATAGTTACTCGTCCTGATAGAGCTCATATTCTAGCAGATCATCTTTCACAATTATTAACATCTGATAAGGAAAAAGGTGTGGAGGATGATTTACTAGATGCATCACTTTTTACTGTGGAGACGCAAGTTTCATGGTATGCCGATATTGCAAATTTTCTTAGCACAGCTCGATATCCACCTAGTGCTGATAAACGACGAAAGCGACAAATTTTAATGCAACCACGCTCCTATGGATTATTGGGGGGTTACCTTTATAAATTCTTTCCATGCAAGGGTATTTATCAACAATGTGTAAGGGAAGATGAAGCCCCTGTGGTTCTTAAGGCATTGCATAATGAGCCGTGCGGTGGCCATTTTGCCAGTAAATTAACTACAATGAAAGTTCTATTAATTGGTTATTGGTGGCCTACTCTATTTAAAGATGCTTATTATTATTGTCGAAAATGTGATGTCTGTCAAAGGACCGGTCGTCCTTCTAAGAGTTTTGCTACACCTTTGACACCTATATTTTCATTAGCGCCTTTTGAGAAGTGGGGAATTGATTTTGTAGGCCCAATTGATCCGCCTACCAGATATAGATCTAATCGTTATATCTTGGTCTGTACTAATTATATTACAAAGTGGGTAGAAGCGAAAGTGCTTAAGACGGATAAAGCCATTGATGTGGCTAAGTTTATATATGAGAATATCATTACCCGTTTTGGTGTCCATTGGAATTAGTAAGTAATTGAGGTTCCCATTTCTTAAATGGTCTTATTAGTGAGTTAACAGAACTATATCAAATTAAGCATCGTAAATCAATGCCTTATTATCCCAAAGCTAATGGTCAGGTTGAAGTAACCAATTGCATTATTTGCAGGATTTTAACTAAAACGATTGCTTCTCACAAGGGAGATTGGGATGAACGTTTATATGAGGCATTATGGGCCTATAGAACCACTTATAAAATGACAATGCAAAATACACCCTTCAATTTAGTTTATGGAACTAATGCTATTTTTCCAATTGAGCAAGAGTTCCCCACTTTACGAATCGCCCTCTCGTTACAATTAGGTGAGGCTGAATTGTTAAAGCAAAGAATTTTACAATTGGTGAGGTTAGATGAAGAGAGACTATTAGCTTTACAGAGCTTAGAAGCAATGCAGAAACACAGTAAGGCATGGCATGATCAGAACATTAAAATACGAGAGTTTAAAGAAGATGAATTAGATTTATTATATGATAGTCAATATTACAAATTCCTTGGAAAGCTCAAAATTCGTTGGTTAGGACCTTTTAAGGCTGTTAAAGTTTATAATAATGATTCTCTTGATGTACAAGATATTAACGTTGAAAATGAGATATTTAGAGTTAATGGCCTCTGTCTTAAATATTTTGTGACTTAGTTTAGTTAGGTATAGTTAGATTAGTGGTTAGAATAATCCTTTAACTAATCTATATTTGGATTTCTTTTCTTTTGGGGGTTTTTAATGGAATGCAAGTATGGCTTTTCTGTGGATGGATGCGATTCTCACCTGAGCGTGGTGTTGCTCAGTCTAGGATGGGTAGAGAGCAACATGAATTTTTCCGATATCAAGCTGTTGTTTACCGTTTTACTCCATCATATCCTGATGATCAAGTTAATGTTAGTTGTCCCTATTGGGATTATATCTATTGGTATATGGATGTGACCGAGGGCTACTCTTTAGGATGTTTACCAGTGGCACCTATGCCCTATTATGACAATGCACTTGTGGCTCCGCTCCATGATATGATGGAGGTTTTTAGCAATGCACCTGATAGCAGGTCTATGACATCTGATGTGTCTACACTGGAGGCTATTCATGAGCATCCTATATCTGATGGTTTAGTTGATAGGCTTGACTTAGATAGTGTGGATGATTTTGGATTAGGGTTATTGTTTGCTTAGAGCATTTTGGGTTTTTACTTTATTCTACTTTTTTTTTTTAAACAACATACAAAACAAATAATCCTGAAAAAAAAAAAACACTTTTGGTTTGTTAATACCTTTACATTTAGATTTTAGTGCACTTTAGTTTAGTTAGTCTTCACATGGTTAGGTAGTTAGTTGCACGCACGGTTAGGATACTCCTTCAGTACTAGGAGCTCATTATAAGGAAGTTTGACTAGATGGCCGGTTTTTAAAGGAGTTTCACTCTTTATTGATCTAACATATTAATGGTTTAGTGGTTAGTGGTTGAGTTCTGTGCAGGTTTGATGATTGCTGCAATTTGCGAACCACTACGTGATTATCTTCGCATTATTTTGGAGTTGCATTATCCATGTATATAACAGGTCGTTTCATATCTAATCTATCTATTTATCTTCGTTTGAAATAAGGGAAAGTTAACAATATAACTTGATTGAAATTATTTACAAAAGAAACACAAAACTCAATTTTTAAAAACACAAATACACCAAACGATATATAACAATGTAGTCTATATGAGAGTCCACCCACATGGGATGAGACCTCGCACCAGGAAGTGATTGAAAGAGGGTGATATGTGTGCATGACATAGTGAATTTCATTGTATGGAAGTTTGCTTAGTAATCCAATAGAGTTTTCCCTATCTTTTTGTTGCTTTGCTAGCGATATGTGGAGCTTCCTTGTCCATTATATATCAAATTAGCCTCCTTGTACATTGTACATCAAATCAATGGTTTCACTGATTTCCATGAATCACACAAGAAAGCATTCATCAAGTGTATCACAATCAATTTTCAGTTTCTTAAAATAGTACCTTCAGTGCAAGAACAATTGAGATGCCAATGATGAAAAGGAAAAATGGCATCACAAAATCTGCCAAAGTGACACCATTCCATGGAGAATGGTTTATTGAAGGCCATAAACCACCTGCATCATCTACAAGAATCATAACCTGCAAAGTGATCCCTATTTAATTGTCAGGACAATTTCACTTGTTTAGTACAGCAGCAGACTAATTGATTCAAGAAGCTTTCCAAGTTATTGACAGTACCGTGCACATTATTAGGAATGATGCAAAACCCACCCATTTTTTCAAAAACAAGCAGATTGTCCTACATTTCGGAAACAGGGCAGTTAGTTTCATCACAGCCAAGAAACACATCATCTCTTTTGCAACAAGTATAGAAGTGCTGCTTACATTGCAGCAGCATATTTTGAGTTAATGGGCCCACTCCATGGACCAAGGCAGATTTTGGCATTCTTGGCATTTACTTAAATTCACAAATGTGTGTGAGAAAACACTCTGAACAAGCAAACAAAGGTTAACCCCCACTTGACTGAAATGCACACAAGCTGTTCCTCTGGAATGAATACTCAGAGATGAAATCTGCCCTCGACTACAGAATTGGTCCCCCTGACCCAGCCATCGGAATGCAGAGGCTCTTCTGATTAATCAGCACCAAAGATACAAGAGAGCTGCTAGATCTCATTCAAATTGTTGGCAGGAACCAGTAAACTAGGTAGTAGTTGTGGTTTTTAATAGGCCTAATTTCCTTCATTCATCCCGTCAATTGATATTGTCCACAAGAACTAATCTGCTGTTGGGTTCAACTATTATCTATGTTGCTGTGTGTACTGGTATCTGGGTCTCTATGCCTGCTACACCACTAACATTGTCTTTTATTCATCAACTTGCCAGTCCTATTTACCAATTGGTTAGATCAATTGATCGAACTCAGCAAGCTTGCTATACAACTGGCCATATTTGTTGTAGAGCTAATAAATAGCTCATGCGTGCAATAATTCTCATCCCTTGGAAGTTGAGGAGCAGGCATTATAAGTTCAACAATCCATATATCATTGATATGGGTGCACTTTCTTTTGTTAGCTTTTGGGACATGTATCTAGTTTTGAGCTTTTTGTTGGGGGTAAAGGCGCCTCTGCCTAGCCGCCCGTGTATTACTACACTGACAGTCACCGCCACTGCACACTGCAGGTGGTGGGCACCCATCACCGTCACTTTATTCTTTATTTTTTTAGTGATAGTTTGAATAAAGGAAGGCCCAGTCACACATTGTGACTGTTGGAGTTCCCATTTCTAGTCTCTCCCTTTCTTTCTCTTGCTCTCCCGCCATAGTTCTCGAGTCCAACCTTCGATCCGTCGCTCCCTTTCAACTGGTATCAAAGCTTTGCTTTCCGACTCTTAAGCTTGGCTTGTGGCATTCTCAACATTCCATCGACTCCCTACTTGCATTGGGTCTCCTTCCCGGCAGCCATATCCGACGCCTTCGAGTTCCCATCACTCCCCGGCTTCCCGAGCACCTTCCCTGCATTGTTGGGCACCTTCAGGGCATTACATCAGAGGTATTTGATCATTTTCTTCAGGGTTTACTTCAGTTCTCTGGTCACACAGGCTGTGAACAGTTTGGGGCAGCCACCATTGAAGCTCCGGTGCTTCATATCTTCATTGCCCCTGCTCAAGAACCCTTGAGGCTTGGTGTGTGCCCCCTTGGGCACCTACTTGAGCCCCGACTCCATCCCAGGTATGCCACATGGGCTGCAGGTCCCCCCAGGACAGCAACATACTGTTTGCGCCTATTTCAGGCTGATCCATATCTGCTCCACCCCGATCCTCCTCAAGCTCCAGGCCATTGGGCACTTCCATAAGCTTCCTCTGAGGCATTTGCACATGCTTGATGCTCGGTCTTGAAGGCTTGAGCATTGGACATTGATTTGGGGCTGATTCAAACACTGTTTGGGACTGTTTACAGCAGTTCACAGTCATGTTATGCTGATGCTACATTGACAGTCAATGCTATGCTTGTCTAGGCATACATAGTCAACCGGTTTGATGCTTATTGGATGCCGATTGACTTGGGGATGGATTGCACATGTTATGCCATCATTTTGGCACTGATTTGGGACTGAAATTTCTCAGTTTTTACAGTCATTTCATGTTGTAATAAAAGCGGACTGAAGCTATTACACATCCTTTGGGTTATGCCTATTGGTTCCGGCCTATGTCTTGGATATATGCCATGAAGTATTGATCTTCGGGGTACGACTTCGAGCTTGGATTTCATTCCGGATGCTTTTGGAAGAGCTTTGATATTACGCACTCATTGACATGGTTCGTGCTTGACCGTGGTATATGCTTTGACAGTGATGCTCTTTGGGTTTATGCATACCCGTTGCCTACGAATTGATACTCATGTCCCGGTTGATTACCCTATGCATACGTTGAGCTTGAGTGCTCATTGAAGCTCCACCTTGGATGCATTTTGGATTATCTGGAGTAGTCTTGGATGTTACTTGGCTTGTCAGAGTTTGGATTGGGATGTATTTGATGTCTTACATGCTTACGGATGCTACATATGGATGCTCTACGCCTACATGTTCGAGATGTACTATTGATGTATTGTCTTGGACTTATATTATTGGCACTATGTCTTGCCTTGGCTTGAGCTCTTGAGCTCGTACATACGGCTTTTGTGCCAGTGGGAGCATTCTTGAATGCTTATCAGACATTGAGCAGGCGGTACTTTTATGGATTGAGCCATTACATGCTATTGAGCAGTTACAGACACTTGAGACTTTGGGACTTCTTACCCTTTGGGATGATACATCATATGTCTTGGTTCACTGTATGCTTATGAGCTAAGTCTCAGTTTTGGATCCGTATTTTTGGTGAACTGACACCTACTTGTGTCAAGTTTTGGTAGTGGCAGGAACACTTTGCCCCATTGACTGGGGGGTGTGTCTACTCATTGGCAGATGTTTGTATGGCATACTTGGTGTTGGATTCATGCTTATCGACCATCATATGCTTATGCTATGCCCGCATGATGCTAGCTTTGGTCTTGGCAGTATCTGATTGCCTTGGGATCCGATTTTGACACTGTTAGCTCTTTTTTACTGAAATCTGAAATTTATTACAGAAACCATGTATATATATGGACTGACATGGATTTTTCATGCTAAGACACTCTGAAATGATGTACTTTCACTAGTACTTGGTGGGCAGCAGCTTTAGTTCCACTTTCCTCGCCATTTTCCCTCGATTTTGGTGATTTTTTGGTCATTTTCTGCAGTAAACAACAAGTAGTTTTGAACTGTCTACAGTCTTCCAGCCTGCATTATGGCGAGTTTATCCACTGATCATGCTATTTTCAACATCACTAAGATTGATGGTACAATTACTCTTATTGGAAGAGCCAGATTTGGCAGGTGTTGGTGCAGAAATTGCGGATCAAACCTTTGAGGTTAAGTGGGCATCCGCATGCAACTATGCCAGATGAGGAATGGCTTGAGCTTGATGAGTTATGCAAGTCAACCATTGTATTATCTCTCACAGAACAGGTTCACTATAATGTCTTTGAGGAAAAACAGAGTGCATGGCAGTTGTGGGAAAAGATCAAAAATCTCTATGACAAGAAAAGTCTAGCGAGCCAGATGTATTGACTAAAGCAGCTTATGGATCTGCGCATGAAGGAGAATGTGACTATGTCTGCTCACTTGAGCCAGTTCCATACTATACTCAAGAACTTAACTTCGCAGGACATCACTTTTGTAGAGGATGTCACTCCTCTTTTCTTGCTTAGTACTCTTAATGAGTCATGGGATGTATTCCACACTGCATTATGTGCCTCTACTGCTACCTTGAAATTATCTGATGTTGAGAGTGCTCTTCTGCAGGAAGAGGTTAACCGTAAGAATTTGGATGCCTCTCGTGTGTCTCATGCTATGACAGTTAGAGGCAGGCATGATGGATATGGAAAGCATGGCAGTGGTAGTGGCCGTGGACGGGATTCTCAGAAATCTTGATCCAAGTCTCGTGGGAAGTCACGTAGCAAATCCCGTGGCAGGAATACAGATGTTACTTGTCACCATTGTGGGAAAAAGGGCCATATTAGGCCACAATGCCATAAATTGCGCAATGAAAGGCGCAAAGATAAGGGAAAAGACAAAGTGCAGGATAAGTCTTCTGATCGCAGCATAGTACCTGCAAAGTCCAGTGTTTAAATTGAAGAGATCAATGTTATGCAACCTGAGGATGTTGATGATGATGATTATATCCTAGCAGCTTCTTCTAGTGCTTCGCAGATGACAGAGATACACTCTATGTATGCACAGTGTTAGCTCTTGGACTCAGGTGCGTCCTTTCATGTGACACCTTGCCGAGAGGGGTTTCATTCATACCGTACTGTTTCGGGTTCTGTACGCTTGGGTGATGACAGCTCTCTTGATATTGTGGGCATTGGTAATGTTAGGCTGTAGTTTCCCTCTGGCAGCAGTTTTGTTATGTAGGATGTACGTCATGTACCTGCTTTAACACGCAGTCTCATGTCAGCTGAACAACTTGATGACGTAGGATATCATGTATGTTTTGGAGACTCTACATGGAAGATCACTCGTGACAGACTTGTGATTGCGAGAGGTGCCAAGGCTGGCAGTCTCTACCCCTTGATTGTATCAGCTTCTCCCCTTGATCATGTTTTTTCTGTGGATTCTATCCCACAAGTATCTCTTTGGCATGTCCGTTTGGGCCATATGTCTTTGAAGGGAATGAAAATGCTTTCTGGTTTGCAGTACTTATCGCCCCTTGATTATACATGTTTTGATTCATATGAGCATTGTCTTTATGGCAGGCAGACTAGGTCTACACATAAGAAGTCTTGTAGGCCACGCATAAGTAAGCCCTTGGCATTGGTACATTCAGATGTCTGTGGACCCATGCCTTGTCAGTCTATGGGTGGTACCAAGTATTTTGTTACGTTCATAGATGATTTTTTACGGAAAGTTTGAGCTTATCCCATTAAGCTGAAATTCGATGTCTTGGCTGTGTTTCAGAGATGGCTTGCATTGGTTGAGAACCAATCTGGGTATAGACTAAAATGCCTAAGGACAGATAATGGGAGTGAGTATGTCTCACGTGCTTTTGAGCAGTTATGTGATGAGAGGGGTATTAAGCGTCAGTTGACCGCCCCCTACACCCCCCCCCAGAATGGTTTGGCTGAGCGGATGAATAGAACCATCTAGGAGCGTGTATGCAGTATGCTTAGCCATGCAGGCCTACCACAAAGCTTTTGGGCTGAGGCAGTTAGTACAGCTGTGCATGTCATAAACAGATCACCCTCTAGTAGTTTGGATTTCCAAGTTGCAGAGAAGGTATGGACTGGAAAACCTCCCTCTTATACACATCTCCGTGTCTTTGGATGTGAGGCATTTTGCCATGTACCCAGAGACAAGAGAAGTAAGCTGGATCCCAAGAGTGTCAAATGCATTTTCCTTGGTTATGGGGATACACGCGAGATGGGTTACCGTCTCTGGGATCCGCAGGCGCGGAAAGTCATCCGCAGTCATGATGTAGTCTTCCATGAAGACAATATGCATAGGCAGCCGGAGAGAGTTATTGAGATCCGCAGGGTCATATTTCAGGAGGAGCCGAGAGCTCCCGCACAGCCAGTTGGACAGCCTACAGTTGCAGCAGATGCTTATGGTCACGACATTGAACAAGCAGCTGAGCAAGTAGCAGAGCCTGCCGTGAGACGGTCTACTAGAGACAGACGTCCATCAAATAGATTTCAGCCCTCGATGCATTATGTCTTGGTTACAGATGCAGGAGAGCCTTTCACTTATGATGAGGCTATACGCAAGGATGGCAATCACTCTTGGGGGAGGGCTATGCAGTCTGAGATAGACTCCTTGCATAAGAATGACACTTGGGATTTGGTTTCCTTGCCTACGGGCAAGAAGGCTTTGCCATGCAAGTGGGTGTACAAGCTAAAAAGTACCCTTGGACACCCCAAGCCGGCATACAAGGCTAGATTGGTAGCAAAGGGTTTTAAGCAGGAGCATGGTGTGGACTTTGATGAGGTCTTTTCTCCTGTGGTTAAGATGACCATCCTACGCTTAGTCTTGGCTTTGGTTGTTTAGCTTGACTTGGATTTATACCAGATGGATGTCAAGATGGCTTTCTTACATAGGGACTTGCATGATGAGATTTATATGGAGCAACCTAAGGGCTTTGCAGAACCTGGCAGGGAGCACCTAGTGTGCAAATTGAAGACAAGCCTTTATGGCTTGAAGCAGGCACCTAGGGAGTGGTATCATAAGTTTGATGCATTAATGCAGTCACAGGGCTACAGCCGGAGTGCTATGGATCCATGTCTTTACACGAAGAAAGCTCGTGATGGTTCTTTATTGATTTTGGTACTCTATGTGGATGATATGCTGATAACAGGGAAAGCTCATGATGAGCTAGATGCTCTTCAGGCTCAACTCAAGAAGAGCTTTGAGATAAAAGATCTGGGACAGGCCGCTCATATACTTAGTATGCGCATTATACGCGACAAGCATCAGGGACTCCTCTACTTGTCACAGAGGGAGTACATTCATAAAGTCCTTGAGCGCTTCCGCGTGCAGGATGTAAAGCCTATTGGCTGTCCATTGCCTTCTTATGTGAAGGTATCACAGGCTAATTGTCTGCAGACAGATGAGCGGAGGGCCAAGATGGCCAAGATTCCCTATACATCCGCAGTGGGCAGTCTTATGTATGCCATGATAGCCACTCGTCCAGATATTGCCTTCGCAGTTGGTGTTGTGGCACGCTATATGGCTACACCTGGCAAAAAGCATTGGGATGCCGTAAAGGGTATCGTGAGGTACCTAAAGGGCACTGCAGATATATGCATATGCTATGGCAGCCAGGATACAGGAGTCGTGGGGTACACTGACTCTGATTATGCAGGACATGCAGATAGTAGGAAGTCCACTTTCGGCTATGTATTCACATATGTTGGAGGTGCTGTTTCTTGGATGTCCAGGGTGCAGAAATTACAGACCCTTTCTACTACAGAGACCGAGTATGTTGCAGCCACTGAGGCTTGCAAGGAGGCCATTTGGTTGGGTCGTTTAGTTGCGGACCTTGGAATTGATGCTATCCCTACACTGCATTCGGATTCTATGAGTACTATTCAGTTAGCCAAGAATCCGGTCTTCCATGCGAAGACGAAACACATTGAGGTGAGGTATCACTTCATACGTAGGGTTGTTGAGGACAAGTCTGTTGATCTTGTCACGATCTCGACTTACCAAAATCTTGCAGATCTGCTCACGAAAAGTCTCTCTACAGAGCGCTTTGCCTTCCTCAGGAGGTTGATGGACGTGGAATGAAATGACGTCTTTCCTCATCCTGTTGTACATGTGTACATGTTATACTGTCTTTTTCTTTTTCTTTTCACTCCTCACTGGGGCAGATTCGCCTTTAAGTGGGAGGTTGTTCGGGGTAAAGGCACCTCTGCCTAGCCGCCCGTGTATTACTACACTGACAGTCACCGCCACTGCACACTGCAAGTGGTGGGCGCCCGTCACCGTCACTTTATTCTTTATTCTTTTAGTGACAGTTTGAATAAAGGAAGGCCCGGTCACACATTGTGACTGTTGGAGTTCCCATTTCTAGTCTCTCCCTTTCTTGCTCTTGCTCTCCCGCCATAGTTCTCGAGTCCAATCTTTGATCCGTCGCTCCCTTTCACTTTTTTGGGCATGTCTGTATAACTAATCCAAACACCCCCTACAGTCTTTCCTGCATGTCCTAACAAGAAACTAATATAACATCATCCCTACTCTTTGGTCAAACCATAATGCTAAATCCTTCACATGCATTGAAAGGCCTAAAAGCCAACCCTTAACCGGTACAACCAACATTAACATGTTTCCAAAAATGTTATTTTTTGAAAGATGATATGTAGCCAAATCCAAGGGTTTTTTGGGCCTTGGAAGATTGTTTATTTGGTAGACTTTACAAAACACACGTGCTAAAGGAGTTGGCTTGAACCATCACAATCCATGAGCTTATAGTGGTTTAGTGCATGTTGTTATGTCGTGTAGTAAAGAAAAGATTGTTGTTCTTATACCAATAAACCACCCTCACAAATCCTATGTGCACATGATATGTCACAAGCTATAGTAGAGAGTTAAAAAGAAATGTAGAGGTCGATAGAGCCAAATGGGCTCATCCCTGAGCCCATGACTAATACCATAACATAGTCATGGGCTCAGGGAGCATTAAAAAGGAATGCAGATGTCCATAGAGCCAAATGGGCTCATCCCCGAGCCCATGACTAATACCATAACATAGTCATGAGCTCATCCATAAGCCCATGACTAATACCATAACAGACCACGCTCCATTGCAAGGCCCGATGTAATATACCACCAACTAACACTATCCCGAGATATGGATGGTGTCACGAGGATGCAAATTTGTAATGCTTTGCTTAGTATTTGGCTTAGACATTAATTAGATGTGAACATGTGATGTGTAAATTAGATAAGTCACAATGACATATCAAGGAATCCAAGATGTCAATGGGTGTTAGAGGCAAAAGTTGTAATAACTTATACTAGTCAAGTACTAAGATACTCAAGACCACTTCAGAGTCAAAATGGCACATTTAATTTTCTAGGCAAGGACAAGGGCTACAATTAATTTTCAGAAATATAATTCTGAAAAGTATTTAAATGGATGAAAAATCCATTAAGAAATGTGCCATTTGGCAAAACTTTCCCATGCAAGTGAAGGGAAGGCTGTTGGTGGCTGGTGGAGGTTCCTTCCAGCAGTTTACTGGCTGAGAGAGAGGGAGAAGAGGCTGTTCCAACAGGCACCAACTGATTGGCAGCCATTCCAGCCAGCAAGAAGCTGGTCAGAGCCAGGCAAGCAACAGCATTTGGGAGGCCTTGAGCAGCACACACAATAGCCTGTAGAGGCCAGAAACAGGTAGGCAACAGCATTTTGGAGCCTTGGGCTGTAGGCGACTGCATGTTTGCTGGTCAAGAGGCAGCTGGCTAATAATTCAAACACTTCTTTGCGAAGAAATTCTAAATTTTCTCTCTGCTCAGCATTCTTTAATAAGCTCCAGCCAAATCTCGGCCTTTTTTTCCAAAGAAAAGTAAAATTTCTATTAACACACCTCAAAAGAAAGTGTCCCAAGGCAAAAAGCCAATTACAAAGCAGCCATTTAAGAGACTTCCATACCAAGAATTATATAACAAGGGGAAGTCTATTACAAAGCTTGCATGAATAGCCAGTTGAGAGGTCTATAATGCCAAACCAAGTAGGTTTGGAAGAGGAAAAAGGTCCCAAAATCCAATGCCTTGAGAAAAGCATCTTTCCTCTTCCTCATAGTCTCTAAACTTCCCTATATTCTTTCCCATCTGCCATGAAGAGTATGCACAATCTCTGTCCATATCCTAGAGAGAGTCTCTGCAGTAGATATGTCCAAAAAATCAATAGCCTAGCTACATTTGGCTATCCTTATGTATCAAGCAATAATGCCAGCTATGAGCTCCCATCTATGACAATGCCCTTGAGTCCATACTATCTGTGAGAAAATTGGCATGAGAGTCCTGCTCACAAGCTGCCCCCAGATGAGATAAGCCTAACACCCCTATACATCCTCATACCCACAAGCTCGGCTCTACCCGTGGGCAATCCCATATGCAATGCCTTTGAGTCTCCTCATGCTCCCCACATCTAACACAAGGAATAGGGTCTCTACTGTAGCCAAACTCCTAAACTCTTGTGTGCTAGTAACCAAAGAAAAAGTGAAATCTTTATTGGGCTAGAGTTGTCCTCCGGTCTCCTCTAGAAGTCTACAAGAAAAGCATGTGATATACCCTAAATAGTTCAATGCTTAGCTGCAGCTACCACCACTCTGATCTTGCTCATCTGTATTCTCCTCCCCAACCTAGTGGTATAGCTAAAGAAGGGCACATCCTGAGAAGTCTCTGCAAATGAATCTCTCCACGCCCACTCCCTAGGATCCCACTGAAGTCTCTGTAGCAGCCGCAAGTGGTGAAGAGAAGTTGAGGCAGCCACTTCTTTTTAATCAGCTAATCGAGACTAAGAGAGACCATACAATTAGAGAGAGGACCCTCCTATCTTGGGGGAGTTCCTCTACACAGGTAGCTTCTACAATGGGGGAATGGTTTGCCTTTCTAGAGCTGCCAACCCATATATAGAGAGAGAGAGAGACTTCAAGGTATGAAGGGGGCTGGAGTATCAAGAAGGTGGTACCCCCTGAATGGAGGAATGACACAATGGCAGATCTCAGCCATTTTCATCAAAATTCAGCAATTAACAGTGGATAGCAAGAGCATTAGTTTATATGAACCCCAATTTACAACAAAAGTTAGGGTTTAGTAGCTGCTTTACGTCCCGTGCCAAGAAATTGAAGGCTTGGTACTTGGAATCAACAGCTGGAATTTAAGGAATTGCTAAAGATTTCAAGAAGCCAGTAATTCCAATTGGATTTGGGGTTCATTTTGACTAGCCAGGGGTCAATTGGAGGCCAATCCCTTATTAGACCAAGGGGCAAATTAGGTTGAAGGCTTGCCAGTCATTTTAGACATCAAGAGTTATTAGAAATTGAAGGAGATTGGAACAAATCTCCATGTGCTTCGTCCAATATTAATATGAGCTAAAGAAATGCTGCAAGGGGTGCGAGTTTTGGTGCCAACCAAGATTCCATTGTCCAAGATTAAGTGGTAACCTTTGTATTTTCAGTTTATATGAATTTTATGCTTACTATAATTAGTATTTATTCAAGTCATTTACTACACTTTTGAAAAAGAAAAGTTGGTTCATAGTTCCATTGTCATGATGCCATCAATTCCCTTGATTTGGTAGGGCCGTGGCACTTGATTGGAAGTCAAAAGCATTGCTTTAGTGCTAAAATTGTAATCAGCTAAGCATTACGGTAAGAATGTCTTCATGCAGTGAGATGGAATCAAGCAGTGATGATGCCTCTCAGTCTAAAAATTCACAAAATGGAGGAACTGTCTTGCCTTAGCTTGGACAAGGCACTCAGTATGAACAACAAGCTGATAATGTTGGTGTAGACCAAATGCGAGTCCTTCTAGGCCTCTTGATGTTGATGACCAGCAAGAAGGTGAAGAATACAATGGATCGATTAAGGACAGAGCTGATATCTTTGCCCAATCGACAAAGGATTCTCAATTTATTGAGTTTGTGAACTCTTCAAGGAAGGACAACAGAGGCAAGAAGAGAAAGTCATCCTCTAGAGCAAACAAGATGTACTAAGGAAGAGCCTGAACAGTCTCATGATGCTCCCAATGTAGATGATGAGCAAAGGCAAATGCTGCCTGTGGAGCAAACGATGCAAATGCAAGGCCAAATGTATTTGGGTATGGCAAGTGGAATGCCAAACCCAATGAAACACAAGTTGGCATGATGCCTAGGGCACAAAGTAACATGTTTCACAATGCATCTATGCAAACTAGTACAGTTAGGACTCATAGGACAGCTGCTGGCTATGTAAATGCACCATTTAATGTTGGGTAAAATGTTGGAACAACAAGTGCACCCTTTCTACGGCAACTTACCTATGATAAGTTGGCACCAAAAGGCAAAGCAAAGGGCTTTGATGAGGGTGGTAAAGAAGTGAAGTTTGAAGTTTTCAATAGGGCACAACATAGATTGAAAGCATTGACTTTCATTCAATAGTTTAATGTAGTCTACAAAGGGGGAAACTTCACTAAGTCTTCAAAAGTCTGAAAGGCAGCTAGTTTTCTAAAAGGGAATGAATTGCAATGGTGGTCTACAATTTGGATACAAGGTAAAGCACCGTCAATGTGAGATCAATTTAAGCTAATGTTTGCTTCCCCATGGTTGACTAGTACCTTTGAAGTTGATGTAATGACCATACAGCATAACTTCAATACATCACAAGGCAAAATTTTGAAACAATATAACAAGAAGTTTTGGGAGGTGTGCTCCCCATTACTTCGTATCATGTTGTCCCCCCTTTTGACTTGATTGAAAAGTATTCTTGTGGGCTGCCCAAGGAGCTTTGGATTTCTTAATCGAGACTACTATGACTAGTATGTGACTTCATTGACAGAGCATGTACCATTGATGCTTTGCTGCATGGGAAGTCTACCAGCTTCAAGGTTGATGATGAGGATAAGACACCAAAGCAGAATTTCAAGGCTGACAAAAAGGGAAGATCTGCATATAGGCCTAAGAAGAGGCAAAAACAGTAAGGAAGGACGTGGAAAAGTTCAAGCTTCGCAAATGAACATAGATGATCCTATGTACAAATTGCTGTCCCCAAAAGAGACAGGTATGAAAAGGACCTCACAAGATAGAGGAGATGTAACTGATCATGGGACACATTTACAGACATTGGGCAGTGCACATCAACTTGTGATCTACAATGGTTTTAAAAAATGGCCAAATTCAAGGGCTCTCACATGATGGAATAACAAAGGAGGTGCTAGCATAGTTGGTCCTAGACATTCAAGAGTTTTCGTATTTCTGATAGTCTCATTAGTGTGACAGAAAATCATGCATATTTGACTTTTTCAACAGTATATCAAGTGGGGCGACAAACTACAAATTCACATTCAAATAGACCCAAGGTATGACTTTATAAGAGAGACCTCTAGAGTATATCTTGGGGCAATATGGAATACGTTGTGGAATATGGATCCCAATACTTCCCCAAGGAAACTCACTAGCATCTTGATTGATACACTACATGTGCCTACAATGGTATGCAATTCCACATGGCAAAACCCCTCCAGATAGACATGTAAGGAACATGGCACCTTAGAATAGTCTATATGATGATGAATGCCATCAAATTAGAGCTAGATTACAAAAGATATCTCGTTAGGTACATGTACACATAACCAAGCAAAGAGAATATTTCAATCTTTACTACAAAAGAAAAAAAAAATGTGCCTATCTTGCTAAGCTAAAAAATGGCATATACCAACTATTTTTAGGACTAAGGGATGTTTCAAGAGAAAGGATCACCTACAGAAATTGCAGCACCAGAAACATGGTACGAATATTTAAAGAATATATATGATGTTTCAGAACAGCCAAATATGCCATACATAGACCAACCCAAATAATTTTTTTTACAAGAAGAATGGTCATAGATCCTATTGCCATATTGCAAACAAGGAGGGTATAGGATCACGATGGACTAGTGGCTGCTTATTTTTTACATGCCCAAGACACATTGGCCTAGGTATTGTTACATGTTTAACAGCCACATCCAAGGAATTCCTAGCATGTTTGAGTAAATCGTGCAATCATACCTCTCTTTAAGAGCGAAGACCCCATGTCTCTTGCCAACTATTAGACAATTATGATTGGACATTGCTTGGAAAAGATCTACGACTCTATTTTGGAACATGAATTGAGTCTTTGAGCAAAAAAATGCAATCAAGGATCTCCAACACAAGCTGGTCGTATGAGAGGCTTCACCACTTTGAACCATGTGCTCACATTCAAAGCTCGCATAGAAGAGGGAGGGGCACAAGGTAGGAGGATTTATTGCCTCCGTACAATGTGCAGATAGGTTCGTACCAAGGTGGAAAAAAGACCCTATTTTTGCCATTGTATCTGGGTGCATTCCTGCATTACTAAAAGCTGTCTCAACTGTGTGTTTTCTAGATGTTGGTGCTTGCCTGGCACTTAAGGGAGTTTCTAGGCCTTGGATATCACATTCTACACCCTTTTCCAGCTGTGGACACCTACCCCAGTCCCCTTGGATTCCAGCCAGCTTTTCACCCATGACCCTTCTTTCAATTTTGACTATTTGACTTCACACACTTGAAGCTCCATCCTTGGCCCTTGGATTCCATCATTTCAGCCCTTCAACCTTGGATTCCAGCCATGATCCATCTATGCTCTTGGGGCTTGGATCGCTCTCTTCTCCCACACTCTTCTCTAGCCTATAAAGAGTGCTCCTCCCCTCCATCTTTCATGCACCAAATCAGCAAGCATTCTCATCTCCCTCTCCTAAGCATCATTTGAATCTTGCCGGTTGAGCTTTCACTCTCTCCCCTTCTCCCGACCCCCTCCATCTTCAAGCATCAATCTATCAACCCTCTCCCAGCAGCACCCCCCCCCAACTTTCAAGCCTCTCACTCTCCCTCTCTCTCAAGCCCCTCGCCCTTCCTCTCTCTTACTCTCCTCTTCCCCACCCGAACTTCTAAGCTTGAAGCCTCCATCTGCACCATGACTTGTGAGAAGCATGAGGCCTTCAATTTGCACGCCATCCATGTGGAGAGGGACACAAAGAAGTCCAACTCCCACCATTGGACATGCAAGTATTGCGGCAAGAACTACACAAGTGGTGCGACCTAACTTCTCCAACATCTGTCCAAGATAGGGGAGCAAGTTGCTCCATGCAAGGAAATCCCTCAAAGCATCACAGACAAGATTCTTGCCAACATGCGAGGGGAATCCACTAGAGGAGGAGGAAGTGTCACATTGGCACCAACACCTATGTCTACTCATGAGGAAGCCTCGAACCTAGGCTTATCTTCAACCAATGGCCATAACACTAAACCATGCACACGAGCCACATGCCCATGGATGCCCGATGTTGAATCAAAAATAAAGGCATTCTGAGTACGCCAATAGGATATCCCAAGTGTCAGGTTATATTACCCCTTGGGATCACAATTTCATTCCAGCCCAAGGTGTGCAAATCGTTCTCCGTATAGCCAGTAGTTTGTATTTTGCATATTCCTCTTCCTGAAGAGATTGAACCCTACCTTTCAACCATTCAATGTATGTGAGCAAGTCATCATTGGAATCCCCAGACTAACACAAAGACAAGGAATGGGCCAATAATGATTGGGCATACTGCAGTTCAGCTCGAAAAGAGGAAGCATGTTGAATACCATAGTGTCGGGATAGCACTTGCGCATTATCCCTAAAAACCTCCCATGCTTCCATTCCTATAGATAGTACCCTCGAGCTAAAAGAAGCTATTGCTGAACACCTTCCAAAAACTGGTTTTGCTGCAGAAAAGATTAATTAAAACGAAGAGGCAAACGTGCAAGGAGAGCCTTGAATGCGTGTGCAGGTCTGTGGCTCATTTCCAAGATCAATGGATAATGATCTGACAAAACATAATGTCTTTCCACCCACATATCAATGACTACAGGAAAAAAAGAATCACTCTAGAAAATGTAGATCCTATCCAGTCTGGCCCAAGTATTTGGATGTTGAAAAGATCAATAAGTATATCCGGCTTGTGATGGATACATCCAGGACCACATGTCCTGTTTCAAAGACACCGCTGCAAGAGCATCCCAAGCCTGTCGCTCAAGACCAGAGCTACTGTACCAGCCTCCAGCCAGACCTCCGAGCTCACACTACAGCAGGCTGAGGACCAGCGTACCCGACGCCGCACGAGGATCCGTGGGTTTCGGACCCGACAGCAGACTGAGATCCGACGACACTCGACACATTGGATCTCAGATCTCCAGTTTGCTCTTTCTCCACCGCCGATGTACCACATCCTGCATCCAGGAGGGATCACCTACTATTAGCGACTTCGACGACTGCTACTACATCCCAGGATAGTATATCTCCCTGCATCTATTACACATACACATCGCACCACTTTATCACAGCCGACAGTTGTTCCCCTATCACAGCCGACATTTGTTCCCCTTTTGTAGCCATTATCTGGAGTACCAGAGCTACATACGCACATACACATACACGACACTTATCACACTCACAGCACCGTACTTTCAGTTTCCAGTTTTTAGCTTTTCATTCAGCACTTTTATTTTGGATAGCTGGACCTCATCAGTTGTATCACAGTTTGTCTCATAGGCCAGTTTTGGTCTTTAGAAGACGTTAATATAACTTTCTTTCTTTCTTTCTTTCTTTCTTTCTCTCTCTCTCTCTCTCTCTCTCTTTGAATCTTTCAAGGCTCAACTCTCTCTCTCTAAGTCAAGTATTGTGGTTGTATTTGGGCCCCTCAAATGTGATGCGTGTCGTTGCCAACAATGCACCAAATTGTCAACACATGGGCCACTTGCTTGAGGCTAAGTTTCCTATGATTTTATGGACTCCATGTGCAAGTCATTGTTTGGACTTGCTCACAGAGGACATCGGGAAGCTCAAGTGGATGAAGACAGTAGTACATAAAGCTACATCAATTGCCACCTTCTTTATAGGAAAGATAAAGGTGCTTGCAATATATTGCAAGCATAGCACACTTGAGTTGAAGAAGTCTTCTTCAACTCAATTTGCTTTCATGTAGTTGTTGTTGGAGTGCCTTTATGAGATGTGGTCCCGCCGTTCACCCAACAATGGTGTCTACTCTATGGAACAAGTGGAATGAGCACAAGACAAAGGAGGCCAAGTCTATATGACACTTGTGCCTCAATAAATAGTTTTGATAAAAGGTTTGTGCCATTGTAATTGCCATGACTCCCTTTTATGGGTGTTGCGAAAAAGTGATTATGAGGGGTCTACCATGGGCCTTCTCATTCACTTTTTCAGAGTGGTGTTAAGAAGGCTGCTAGGGTTTGCACTGAGGACACACAGAGTGTACGACCACGACAGAAACACAAAGACACAAACAAAGGCACAGAGGGCAAAACTCAAACCCTAAACGCAAAACTCAAAACTCAAACCCTAAACACAAAACTCAAAACTCAAACGCAAACAGAAGAAGGGAGAGAGAGAACACAACTCTAAAGTGAATGAATGCTGTAAATGAATGTAAGAATATATAGTGTGCTCAAGGGCAGAGCAATGTCGGAGTGTGATGTCCACCGAAGACAGATCCCAAGTCTGTGACCACCACTCGGAGTGTAGGAGTGCTAAATAGTGAATGGCGGCAGGCTGGTCACCAAAACGCAGCAGTCTGGAGGTTGGAAACTGGTAAACACAGCAATATACCACTGATCGAGGGCTGGAAACTGTGCACAGTTTGCTGTAAATAGCAGGCTGAAACAGTGTCTGAGAGTGTCAGGGCCTGCAATGCTGAAAACACAGACTGGCTGACCCTAGAGATGATGGACAGCAGGCTGAACAGCAGTCTGGAACAGTCTGGAGCAGTCGCCAACAGCTGAGAGCTGTCGCCTACAGCAATGGACAGGCTGAAGATGATGTGGTTGCAGTCGATGATGGTTAGACAGCAGATGGAGGCGTGCTGCAGGCTGGAAACTAGGCGCCAATAGCAGCAGAGGGTGTGTGGGCTGGTGTAACCTACAAAAAAGGATGATTGCTGAATGGGGACAGCCTGTCTATTTATAGATGTGGAAGGGCGGCCCAAAAATTAGGGTTTCCACTAAACTTTTCTCGAACCGCTCCCCATTTTAGGGTTTCCACTGAACTCTCTCGAACTGCTCCCCGTTTTAGGACTCGAACTGCTCCCGGTTTTAGGGTTTTACTCTAAAAAAGCATTTTTAGTGTGTTTTGGGACTGTTTAAGAGGCTAATCAGCAAGTAATGCATATTTTAGCTCAACACCCCCTCTCAGGCCCAAATTTGAGCCGAAAGGTTAGGCCAGTCATTGTGATATTGATGTACCCCAAGGCGTCCCACCCCAAAGCAACCAAGGCATCGGACAAAGGGTGCACGTCGGCTGCCCAACGGCCTACCAAGACTACAAAGTCGATGGTTATCTTACCAAGGGAATCCAAGAAGTCACCCCAGAGAGGACAGGGCAACAAACAAAGAGTACACATCAGCTGCCTAGTGGCCTACCAAGCCCTACAAAGGCGGATGGAACTACATTGAATCTTTTTTTTTTTTTTGAGTAAGTGTGGTAAATTTTATGGGATGCAGCTGATTAAGTAATAGTGACCCAGAAGATGAAAGTAGGGAGGGTGCACCCAACACATCACAAAACAGTACAAGCTAACCCATCCACTCACGGTGTCGATGACGAGAAAAAGTAGGTGATGAGGTATCCATGTGATGAAGAGGTATGGTGGTGTGGTAGCAACAGCCGCTGGTGGAAACAGCTTAGGATCTGCTCAAGTGGTACTCTACACAATGAGGTGCAAAGTATGCTACATGCTAAAGAATGCTCATGAGCAGGTGCCACTTGGACAGTGTCCCTCATGGAGAAATTATTCACTTGTCCAAGTGCCCTAGTACAAAGGTGATGAAATCATGCAATGCAAAGGGTAAGGTACAACAGGGGGAAGAAGCCGATGTCAAAGACAAAGTGCTGAAGCCTGTAGAATACCAAGAAGGGGAGAAACCCCCTCGCAACCTGGATGTAGATGCCGAAGAAGGAATAGGATCTTGATATCGGTCTTCGTGTGGTGCTGAGAACCATAAGGAATGAAGAGGAGGAGGAAGCATCCCAGCTGGAAGAGCTAGGTAGAAGTCACCGCCATGATAGCATCAAGAGAGATGCTGCACGATCCGCCTCGGGAGGGGAAGCCTCCATGCTGGTAGAAAAGCAAAACTCCAAGGATGATGAAACCATTAAGGAATGGCGCACATCCCAAGTCTTTAGCCCAGGTAGGACTGGGCAAGCCTGCATGTTAGCCCTACACTCAAAACAAAACCTGCAAAGGAGATCAAAATCTGCAATCACAGAGGTTAGTAGTAAGATGCTCCAAAAAACAAATCAAAACTAAAATGAAAAGCTAACTAAAGGAACAAGTGCAAAGATACAAATGTGTATGTGTGTGTGAGTAAATGCAACGGAAGACTTAAAATGTAGAGACAAAAATCCTATGGGCCCGACTCTAAGAGTGTGAAAAATGAATGCTAAACTGACCTAGGGTATCTGATAGGACCTAGAGACATGCTAGTCTAAGAAGGTGGCCACCATCACGTACGTCCAGTAGCAAGGCTCTGTCAAGGAAACGCCTGACGAGGTGGAGAGAAAGGTGAGATAGATGCATGAAGTGCAACGGGATCGGAACCTGCAGACCAATCAACCAATCCTTCAAGAGCAGAGAAGGATGGCCGCTGAGGCAGTCCGGGTACCACATGTCTAGCAGTCACTGTGGGGGCTGGAGGAGCAGATGGGGCAACAGCGGAAGGCATAGCCCCACTGGACTATGAAGTCGCAGCGGTCTGCTAAGGCTTTTTAGGTGGAAGATCTTGGGCCTTGGAGTGACACTCCTCGTCTATATGGCCTGCTCTCTGGCAGTGTGTGCAAAACTGGTTTTTCTTAGGGAGTTGCTACCAGATAGGTCTTGATTCTTTGATTCCATCGGAGGAAGAGGAGTCACCCTTTGATTGGCTTGCCTTCGCATCTAGCGAGTTATTACCACTTGGCACTGGTGGTTTTCCCTCCCGAAGAAGAAGCAACCAACCCCCTCTACTCTGAATAAGGCTGTGATGAGGATTTATTGTGGACTTGATCATGCAGCCTTGCGTAACGCAAGAACTAGCACTCAAACTTATAGAAGGTTGGCAATCGAGGTTGGGAGATGATGTGTTGAATGAAATTGAAGTATTTTGCGAGCAACTTATTCAAGAAGAATGTAACTTGATCATCATCTGACTTTGGAGAGCCAGTAGTGGCGAACTCGACAAGTAACCGCCTATAGTCAACCAACTTGACTTTCAGATCATCCCCTTTCTTAAGAGAGAACTCTTGAAGCTCAAAGTCGAGATTGATGCGCCGAGTACAATCACGAGCCGCATAGCAGTTGAGAAGATAACTCCAACACTCTGACGCGAGCGACAAGTGTTGCAACTGAGAGTGAAACTCAAGAAGCAATCCCTGCATCAGCTCAACATTGGCTGTAGCATTGCGGACTCTCCATTGACGAATGTAGTCAAGGTGAGCTAGTCGAGGATCCGGCTAGGTTCTAGACCAATGAGAGGTCCCAAAGACCCTAAGACTCAAGCACTTGTTGCATGAAATTCGACCAAGTAGTGAAATTTGACCCGTTAAAACGTGTCTTATCCATGAAGGCATTCTTGGCTGTTGCAACAGGAGTGGTAGTGCTCGGAGATGAATAGTGTGAAAAAGTGTAGTGGGGGTAGGATGGGGGAGTGGAGTACACTTGGGAATGGGCCGCAGAGTGCCCACCAGGCATGCGGATAGTGTGCAAGGTGGATCCATAGGTAGGGATAGGCTAACAAGGCATGGGCATGGTAGCCACATGAGGAACCCAAGGAGGTGGGATGGGAACACAGTGAGCAAAAGATGGGAATCCCTGCGTAGGTGTAACCCAAGGAGAGTGTGAAGACGCACCATAAGTTGAGGATGGAAACCCCTGCGTATGAGTGGTCATGGGAGATGTGAAGCTAGGGATAGTGAGGGGGATACCCATCACAGTCATCCTAGGAGTTATGGGTGTGCTCATTTGCTGAAAGGTGAGAGACACTCTGTTAAAAGGTGGCATTCCCCCTAACGAAGTACCATGGTGCAAAGAGGTAGAGAATGGGGTGGAGAAGGAAAAGGTGCTAGGAGCGGAGATGGAAGATCCAACCCCTAGGGTGTGTGATGCAGATGTGGAGTGTAATCCAAGGTTTTGGAAAGATGATGAGAGGTGTGATATAGAAGAGGGTGGGATGGGAGGGAAGTGAGAAGTGTGTGTGATATGCTCAAATGAAACAGAAGCTATAGATGTACCTGAATTCCGTCTGCTTCGTGAGCCCCCTCTATTGAAGTTCACATACGCAAAGCCATCCGGATCCTGTACCTCAAAAGAAGAAACAGACGAGGGTTTTGATTCATGCAACACAAAAGAATTATACAAACCTGACATTGGACCTGACTGAGATGATGAAGATGAATGGCCAAACGTTCCGAATGCCGTAGGTGGCCAACCTCACCAACCGGTCCGGATGTGGTAGCAAAATTGGTAGGAGGGGTGTAAACATCACCGTACTTGTTGCGATAGTACTCCTCAAAGTCCTCCTCTGTCATGTTAGTGAAATCTGGTGAAGGTGGAATGCCGTCCTCCTCACCGAGACCATAATGCCGTCTCAGGGCCTCCAATGATGGAGAAGCCTAATAAGACATCATAGGAATTGGAGAAGAAGGTGTCTGGGACATTGTGATTCGATTACGAGTCATATTGTGTGCCTCGCACAAAGACTAGCTCTCAACGATATCCGCAGGATACTCTTTACAAGAGCACCGGCTCTGATACCATGTTAAGAAGGCTGCTAGGGTTTACACTGAGGACACACAGAGTGTATGACCACGACAAAAACACGAAGACACAAACACAGACACAAAGGGCAAAACTCAAACCCCAAACGCAAAACTCAATACTCAAACACAAACAGAAGAAGGGAGAGAGAGAACACAACTCTGAAGTGAATGAATGTTGTAAATGAATGTAAGAGTGTACAGTGTGCTCAAGGGCAGAGCAATGTCGGAGTGTGACATCCACCAAAGACAGATCCCAAGTCTGTGACCACTAGTCGGAGTGTAGGAGTGCTGAATGGTGAATGGCAGCAGGCTGGTCACCAAAACGCAGCAGTCTGGAGGCTGGAAACTGGTAAACGCAGCAGTGTACCACCGATCGGGGGCTGGAAACTGTACACAGTCTGCTGTAAACAGCAGGCTGAAACAATGTCTGAGAGTGTCAGGCCTGCAATGCTGAAAACGCAGGCTGGCTGACCCTGGAGATGATGGACAATAGGCTGAACAGCAGTCTGGAACAGTCTGAAGTAGTCGCCAACAGCTGAGAGCTGTCGCCTACAGCAATGGACAGGCTGAAGATGATGTGGCTACAGTCGATGATGGCTGGACAGCAGATGGAGGCGGGCTACAGGCTGGAAACTAGGCGCCAACAGCAGCAGAGGGTGTGTGGGCTGGCATAACCTGCAAAAAAGGATGATTGCTAAATGGGGGCAGCCTGTCTATTTATAGATGTGGAAGGGCACACCAAAAATTAGGGTTTCCACTAAACTTTTCTCGAACCGCTCCCCGATTTAGGGTTCGAACCGCTTCCCGTTTTAGGGTTTTACTCTAAAAGAGCATTTTTAGTGTGTTTTGGGGCTATTTAAGAGGCTAATCAGCAAGTAATGCATATTTTAGCTCAACAAGTGGCATTGGTGGAGGTACATGCTTGCCCACTGATCACAGAGACACAATGAGCACACATTCTAGAGATAGCAAAGAGAAGATGGGCATGGATGCATAAGCCCATTCATGGTTTTGCAGCTTCGGTACATTTGGCCTACAAGTCGCCAACGTTTGTGGTTAATAGAGACGCGTTCAAAATGGCTTGCATATTTCACTCGTGTGCTACCTACGGATGACCACAATGCAATGCTAGAGGAGTTTGGATACTATGCAAATCAAAGAGGGTATGTGGCATTTGCTTCTCCCACATGTCCACTTAGTAAAAACTTATGGGCTTCATTAAATACCGAGATTGCATCTGTGTGTTCATGACAAGTTATTAACAGGAATAATGAGAGTTTTCATACCTTGATAAGAGTATGACAGCAAGTATGAGACAGGGTTAAGTTCTGCCGAGTATATGACAAAGAAGACATGAGCTATTAATGACTTGTCAAGTCCTTGGTTGCAAAATCTGTGCAAAAAAAGTATCCAACAGAGTTAGAATGTGTAGTTTGACTAAAGAAAATGTGAATGTCCATTCTCAAGTGTCCTAGGGACAAGTCCAAGTAATCATGCAAGTGTCCATGCCCAAGAATAAAGGGCAAAGGAGAGAATCAACCTTCCAGCCCCGTCATGGAAGGAAAAAAAGGCGCTCATTTTCAGCATGAAAAAGGGGCAGACTGCGTGGATCTAAAGGCACCATCACTGTTGTGTTGGAACTAAAGCAGTCTCCCTGTAACGAGCATGAACCATGGGCAACAAACACTGAGGAGAAAGGGAGCCATCAAAGCTTGATGTGGGAGAGTTTAGTGGTGGGTTTTATAGGCTGAAAAAGAGCCAGTACACTATTGTAATTCAAGGAATTTCAAGACAGGAACACTTGTTTAATTTTGATAGATCTAAATGCTTCTTGGACATGCTCTCAAGCAACTAATAGCCGGGAAACACTAAGAAAGTGTAAGGATTGAAGGGAGACAATGCTCTAATGCCTCATTATCCCTCTTGGAAAGAAAGATTCAGTTACCACGCAAAGGGAATTTCAGGACAGATTTGTATAGCTGAAAGCGTACTGCTGTAGGTGAGTCTTGACAGTGAAAAAAAATGGTTTTTTATCAAGGAATTCTAGAGTTTTCAAGCTGAATAGTATCCAGGTGGCTATATGCATCATCCGGGCTCTTTAGAGTGAACCGAAACCTTGAACTACTAAACCTTTAATTATGGTCTTACTAACCATAAGTGCTTTAGGTACTCTCATTCCTTGCTTCACTTCTATCTTCATTTCATCACGGGATGGCTTCTTCATGTTCCAACATAGAGTATAAGCTCAAAGGCCCTAACTATCTAACTTGAAGAGACTGCTGTAGGTGAGTCTTGACAGTGAAAAAAAATGGTTTTTTATCAAGGAATTCTAGAGTTTGCAAGCTGAATAGTATCCAGGTGGCTATATGCATCATCCGGGCTCTTTAGAGTGAACCAGAACCTTGCACTACTAAACCTCTAATTATGGTCTTACTAACCATAAGTGCTTTAGGTACTCTCATTCCTTGCTTCACTTCTATCTTCATTTCATCATGGGATGGCTTCTTCATGTTCCAACATAGAGTATAAGCTCAAAGGCCCTAACTATCTAACTTGAAGAGTGGTTATTTAAGCTTGCTTATCATAGAGACCACTATGGTACATTGTTTCAAGATCAAATCCTTGTCCTCAATACACATCTTCGCATTGTTTTGAGCAAAGTACTTTGTATTATTGGTATAAGCTCCTTTTGGGCTAAGTTAAGAGTCTGACCTATTGTCTCAGCCTTCAGGAAGAGTTTTGTCTAAGCCATCAACTTGGATGCAAAGTTTCTTGGCCTAACTGAGTTTGTTCGGTTATATAGAGAAGAGTTTATTAAGAGTTGCAACGTACCATGTGGAATTCTTGTTCAAAAAACTTGTTAGAGTTTGAGTTTTATTTAATCTAATTTAACAAAATTTCTTAACTCTCTCTCCCTAGTCTCTACATCTCTTTTGTCCTATCCAAGAGATTTCTCAATTTGTAAATCATATGTGACAGCATCTATGGCTGCAAATGCATTTCTTGCTACCAATTCCTAAAGACATTTCTCCATACCACCTTTCCTAAAGTTTGGCTCAAGATGCAAACCTGTCTCTCTCGAATGGATCTTACCATCCTTCCAAAAGATCAAATTTTTGGCTTGTGCATCATGATAAGACGCACAATCCCGCCTCTCATGCTGAGGGCTATCACACTACATACACCTATGTATAAACCCCCTCTCTCGACTAGATTTTGGGGCTATTGCCTTACCCCTTTCTTTCGTAAATTTCAGCTGAACATCACACATTCCCTTCACTATCTCATCCAAATCCTCCTCTTTTATAGTTGGAGTAGCAAGCATAACTAGAGGAACAGCCATAGAAATAGATTGCTTAGCTCCGATTTCTGGTGCTTTGCCAAAAGTAGCAAACATAGCCCATGTACCCAAACTCAATTTCATTCTTTCCTTCTTAACAATCATATTCACAGCTTTTGTTACGTGCAAACACTCAGTTTTCAGCTCTATTTCCATTGTCTCCTCTTCCAAACAGTCCCCCAATTGTTCTTGCAAAGATGGATCTACAGCTTTCAAACTCTAAAGCTTGCTGCTCAAGAGCATCCAACTATGCATACTGATTCTCAAATTCTCGCAACAAAGTAGTAGCTACAAGACCTTTGTTGGGTCTTCCAACCCAATCCATAAATTTCCTGCATGTGACCAAACCAATGTCTTCAAGAAAAAACTCCTCTCAGAGCTTTTGTAAATTCAATCCAAACTAAATCTTTCCTATACAAAGCTACAAGTCTATCTTCCAATGCCTGCACGGCAAGACAAGTAAAATATCAAATCCATGTATAATGTGAAACCCCAAAAAATCCATTTTTGCTACATACACCTACAAATAAACCAAACATTATGACCATAAATTGCTTCCATTCATGCTCAACTACATATAAAGCATTTATGGCCATAGTATCAAGCTTATCAGAGTCTTGTTGTCTTTGTTATTGTTGCCATTGCTACTATAGTAGCAATCGAACCTATCTCATGTCATCACTACTTCTTGCAAAAAAACCAAAACTTGATGAATCTTCCACATCTACCATTCTTCTGACAACCTTTATGTTGAGTTCACCAATGTTGGAACGTGTAGGATTGAAGGCCGAACCACACAGGTTTAGGACAAAAGGGATGTAGAGAGTATGATTTACCAAAGCCCAAACATACCAATTGAAGCCAACTCAGAGCCTTTTGATTGGTATCTTGTACAATAGGTCAAGATTTATGCATACACTAGAAATAACAATATAAACCCTTACGATGGGACAATTGTCCAAACCCTTCAATAGCTCAAAAAATACCCTGGCATAGATCAAATTCCTGCTCTATATAAGCTCTAAGCATTCACATAGGCTTCAAAATTCATGTTTTATTCATGCATCTATGTGGCAAAAGGTAGCTCCTACCAATTTGGTACTATACCAAGCAATAGGAAGCATTGAATCCTGTGAAATCCATGTACAGGAACCAAAATACCACTTCAGCCCTAAATTAATGGTTTATTATAGCAACAAATAATGACTCAAATGCTGCTTCAAATCCTCCTAAAACCTGGTCTCAAACAAGGACGAAGCATTCCTCAATGATAGGGAGTGATATGCATCCAAGAGACGGCCTTGGAATCACTATAGAGCTCAAAAACTCTATGAACAGCAAGCTGTCCTATTCTTTTCTCTGTTATACCTTATTATTTACAGCCCAAAGAAGCTTCAAAACCCTCTTTTCCTATGATAGCCAAAACTCATCCCTAAAAAATAGGAAACGTTCATCCATGTTCTTGAGTGATAAAGCAAGGAATTCCCTATGAAGATTGAAAAAGAATAGCTACAGCGCTCATGTCTTGTTCTAGGCTGCCAGGAAACCCTTCAAAATAGCCCTAAAACTCCTCTCTTCAACCCACATACCATGCATGAAGGTGTGAGGGAGATTCAGCCCTAAGATATCATCAAGAAGCTCAAGTATTCAAGAGCCATAAGCCCCCTCTTCTTTACTTGATCTTGTGCCCCCTATTCTTGTATTTTCTTTTTTGCACCTAATTTCCCACGTCAATAGTCTCTCCCAACATATAATTCCCTTCAGCCCTTTCAAAGGCTTCCAAAGATAGTCATTAAAGTCTCTCTTTTACACCTAACTCAAGTCACATGCAAACCTCCACTTATCCAAGTTCCAAATTGACTTGTCACTTCGTCCTCTTCTAGTCATATTCAACACTTGTCATTGCACCCACAATTAAGTCACTATAGTGAATAAACCATCTTGGAATTCCCATTTGAACATATCTTGTATGCAATCTATTGAACTCGTCAGGATACGGCTTTCCTTCCGCTTTCATACCATGGACTTAAATTCTCATGACATGTTGTTGGAGAAGAGAGTCACTTGTAAAGCCTCTCTTTTGGTAGAAGAATTTTGAATATACACTAAAAACTCTTTAGCCCTTGGACAAAAGAGTCCTCGCCTAGGATCACTCTTCAACTATATGTGAGAGAAACTAGAGTGCATTTTCTCTCACACACAAAGATTCACAATTGACTTAACACATGACAATTAGAGCAACTAGTATATTTCTGCACTAACTTATACATGATGAGAGCCATGCTTAGTATAGGTAGTCCAAAGCAAATAAACACTTAATCATAAATCATGATTCATAAATTTAAAATAAGTCAAGTTTTAACTTGTTGTTTTAAACTTTATACTTTATAATTTAGTATTTATAATATTTATGTGCATTATGTAAGAGAATGTTGATATCTTCAAGTTGATGGGTAACACTATTCCAAGTGTACATCAAGAGGTTCATGAGGAGGTGTTGATCTTTGCAAAGTTTTATAGAGATCCCATGACAGTTGACACTCATGACACTTACAGTTAGTATAGTCATGAGCAAGGAGTTCAAGTAGTAGTAGCAAAGACATGGTCATTCGGTGCCCTTTGACATCAACAAGGGGTAGTTTTGGTTCAAGTGGTTTATAGACATATGTGAGGTAAGTTCTAGTAGCTCTTATCTCATGCCTCATAATGGCGTCCCCTCCTTGCCTAGATAGCCATTGCCTAGGGAGCCATCACTTGATGATAATGATAACCTTATCAATGAGGATGAGTACAAGATTGTCTCACCGTTCAATTTTAAGTAGTCATCTTCATATTCTCTTGATGAGCAATACTCAAATGATCCTCATGATGATGGTAACGATGATAGTGATACCTCACTCTAGGCCTCTCTCCTTTTGGTATGATTGTATCCACTCCTACCTATGATCTATCCATATATATTGCTGTACTATATGTTGCGCATGCGATCGCCAAGGCCTAACGTACACCAACTTTCACTTGTAGCCTCATGTATTCACCTTGTTTTATAATGGCATTGCTATTTTGACTTTAAATATGTGTTTTATCATTTGTAGTTTTGAAAAAAATTAAGTTTCTTTTAAAGTACTAATATTGTGCCATATCTTATAAAATCTTAAGGTACCATTAGCACCGTATTTTATAATACCATACCAGATCGTAACTTTTGTACCTAACAACTATGCTTGAGTAACTCCCAAAGTAGGAAGACCCAAGGGGGATAATTGTCTAGATTACCAATTTGGAGACTCCAAACATTAAGTTAGCATTGCACCAAATGGTAATTTTACATGTATTTAGGTACTAGATTGTTGCTACGTTAAGTACATCCAATATAGTTAAGTGTATCTCAACATCACAAGAAGTTTTAGAAAAATTCCCACTCCAATTCCTACAATGTGAATTACAACGAGATCATGAAGATTCTAAGGGAGGGACCCCATACCTAGCTAGGTATGATTGGGAACCCTTAAGGGACTGCTGGCCCACGGAGCCCCGTGTCCCCAATTGCAACTAGCTAGGTATGTGGTGCAGGCCAGCAGCCCCGTGCACCCAACTGCACCTAGCTAGAGATGTGGTTTCTCCCGGCAGAAGCTCATGGACGTTGAACACCATATGGAAAAACAAGGGAAAAGAGACCCTTTTCCAATATGCTTCTTGTGTATGCATTATGCGTGGAAATGCATGCTTGCATCGACGTAGGTACAACTGATCAGGGCTAGTATAGTATGGTACCGCGATGGTTAAACCTCTGAATACATCCAGAGATGCAAGCCTCTGCCTCTTTTCTGTTTGCGTTGCAGCTGGTCCATTCGGGGCATGGGATGTCTTGTCGCTCTCTTCTGCATGATAAATGTCCATGGCCAGCAATGGTATTGTGTCTGCTTCATCATCATCAGTTGCGAGCTCACGCATCGAGCGGATCTGGTTTATCTCGTCTTCTGATCGTCGTCGTTCCAGGCCATCTGCCATCATGCACCTGTTTTGCCTCATCGCGCAGCCATCGGGAATGGAAGCTGCAGACATACACTCGGCACGCCAGAAGGATCGAGGCCAAGGAAGGACTCCTCACTTGGCTGTTTCTCTTTGACGTTTTTTTTTTAATGGGAAAAGGTAGATTATTAACCTTAAAGATATGTATTAATTTTCTCAAAGAGATAAATACATACTCCCTTGGAAGGTTCACCTATCGGATGCTCTACTTATCTTTACCATGATATTATGTTTCACCACATTACAAAAAAAAAATTGCATGACACCCTTCAAAGAAGAGCAAAGATCTATGCTAAAGTAATCATAATTTCGAATAAAAATGTGACCGCCAATTGTGTTGATGCAACACCATAATCATACACTCGAAGCATTTTAACACAAAACTTCATATAGATGCACCAATGATAGATTTGAGAATCACAACAAAAACAAAGCCACTTCAATCATCACAAGAGAACCGCAATTAAAAAGCATGCTTATGGATCTGTAGAGTGTTGGGTATCACATCATGACCCCCAAACGAGGAGCCTTTTAAATTATTACACTGACCATAAAGGTAACTCTCTTTGACACATTACTAGTACCCTTGTGTAAGATTAAAAGGGAATGTGTGGTCCAAAAAAGTGTCACTTGATCGATACTTGTCTTTTTATTGGATAATTTGCCCTACGTAGAACATAAGGACGAGGCTACAAAGCTTTCTTTAGCAATCTAGCACTAATTTATAAGTAGAATTATGGCATATCCTTAAAGGTCTAACTGTTAGGGAATTATGGAGCTTAAAAAATGGTTAGTTTTGCTAAATGTAAAATTAGATTTGGTGCCCTAGCAATGGTTCCAAGGAAGTGTGTTCGGGATGCTAGTGCCTTAATGAAAAACATCATAGGTCTTTGAGATGTATTTTCAACAAAATGATGGGTCGATAAGAGAAGAATGGTTTGGGATGAAGAAAGATATTTTGATATACTTTAGAGGATTGAGAGGCAAAGTCCAACCTTTGTGGTTTTCTTCAAGAAAGTTAGGCAAGTGCTAGTTTTACATAAAATTTGAGAGTACTTTTCACACTTTGCATTCCCATTTTTTCAGGGGTTATGTAAATGTCTTTCATTTACATTATATTTTGCAATATTATTTTAAAAACACTCATGGGCCACTTTTCAAAAGGTTGTGCCTAGTTACTCCTATTATACTCTTGTTAGTTGGCTATGTATTTTGGTTCTAGTTTTATAGATGTATGCATCTTATTTGTTATTGCAGCTTATCGATTCTCAAACATAAGGCACTTCATCTTATTTGTTACTGTAGCTTCTCGATTCTCAAACATGAAGCACTTCATAGATTGTATGTTCTAGTAAATCTCTTCCTTTTAGTTGTCGAAGATCTTGAGTGGGCTATCTTTTTAACACAAACAGTTGTCACCCCAATGTAAATATGTAGCAAAGACTTTCTTGGATAAAGGGGTGGGATGGCACATTCTTCTATAATAGCCTTGTTTATAGGGTTGCCAAACTTGATGTCATGTCACAAGGTCTTTGATGAGAGCCATGGGGTATATTAACACCAATACATTAACATGGTTCTTTAGGACTTTAGTCTCGCTATTGTGCAATTGTGCAATTGTAGACTTTAGTTATGGGGTATATTAGCACCGATACATTAACATGGTTCTTTTAGTCTTAGCTATTGTGCAATTGTAGACATTACTAAGAGGCTTAACCACATCAAGACTCTTGGGCTAGATGAAGTAGAGTAAATCTATGAGTTCAAAGGAAAGCACAAGTCGAAAGAGGTCTAGATAAAATTTATTAATTGCAAAAGATGAAAGGCAAAGTCAAGGATGAAAAAGCAAGGTCAAAGCAAAATCAACAATGCCAATATCTGAGTCATGGAATTTATTTTCAAAAGAAGGATTATTTTTTGGCTTCACTATATTATTTTAGGCACTTGTAATTTATTCCATCAGACCATTAATATTTTTGTCTATTTGGTAGGAGCCAAGTTCACTCCTATGCAAGTTTTAATATTTTTCATAGATGGATTAGACAACCTGCAATGGATGTGAGGATTGTGGCAATGTAACTCTAGTTACTTTTTGCCTAGACTAGGTCGAATTAACCTAAGATGGAAGCATTACTTAAGGGAAGGATTGGTCATAAGCCACAATAGTGAGTAGGGTTACCGACATGGGCCGAAACCCTTAACTCTAATTTGGGTGGAAATCCTTCCCCTAATTTTCATTTATAAAAGGCAAAAGTGAACGGAACACACTATTCGCGTGGTGCAATCTTTGAATTGCAACTCTATTTGCTTCTTGTCTTCCATCTTGTGCAACCATTGCTTAAGAGTGAGCAAGAGAGAGAGTGACAATCTGTGCATGAGTGAGAGACTAGAGAAAGTGAACCTCATCTCCATCTCTTGCTTCCTTTTTCTTCTTTCCATTAGGTAAGGGGTCAAGTTTGGAGTTGTGTGTGAGGGAGATTTTGTAAGAGAGCAAGGGACTTGGAAAGGCAAAGATATTCTACTTCAACTTCTCCTTCTTCTTCTTCTTCTTCTCTATCTTCTTCTTTCAAAAACGGGTGTGCTTGATATGGGTATGGAGTTGAGGCAATTACTTCTAGAGCGTATCTCTTGGATCGTGGGACCAATTACAAGCCTTCAAGCTTTCAAAAAAGCATGTGAGTTCAATACACTTTGAAGCCAGTCTTGTGTTCTTTGCTTTCTAGATATAAATAGAAAGGGTAGTTGGTTGGTTTGGTGTTAGATTATGAGATAACTAGGTGGCACACAGTTGAGTCATGGTAATTGAAGCTCTTGAAACAACAAGAGTTCATCCAATGTCTCATTTTTAAGCATTGAAGCCAACATTTTGATTTGCTTACCATAACGAAGGATGGAATTAGATCACTAAGGTACTCGTACTCTTATTGTATGTTGGAATAGGAGGCTTGTCCACTTGAGTGCAGGATGGAATAGTGAGCCAATCTTCCTTTCTTGTTGTAACGTGCTCACTCCTAAACATGCATAGCTAGATTAGGAAGGCCATGTCGATGAGGAATCAGTTCAAAACATTGTGATTGAGTAGGATGGCAAAGGATAGGCTAGGATCAAGGAAGAAGAAAACACAAAACCCAAAATGCAAAAACACAAAAAAACTCAAAAGACAAAGAAAACTCAGAAAGAAACACAAAAATGTAAAGCTCAAACTCTTCTTGCTAGTCGAATTGTGTATGCATGGTTTTGATTGTCACAAACCACCTAAAAGACTACATGTGTGAGATTGAGAAAAGAAATATTTTAAAAAATAAATGCTTGGCCTTTGGGGTTCCTATCAGTAAAACATCATTAGCTAGGCTCTAACGCATTGAATCGCTACATGAGGTGTAGACATGCAAATGGGGGGTAGATAAGCATAGTGAGATGGATAGGCACTCAAAATGTAGAGATCTTAGCCTTGGGTCAGTTGTCTATCCATAGCATGTGTGGTTTTGTGGTGAATCTTGTATATGCTTAGTGGGCAAGCATGTTTCTTTTACAAACTTGCCTTGGTTTTATTGGCTTAAAGGTTGAGTTGGCATAGCAAGCATCTAATGTTACTTAAAAGCATTGGCACAAAAAGCCAACCACAAAGGCAAACTCCACACAAGTGGTGTTTGCAGAAGCACAAGGGCGAGGGGACAAAAGTTATTATGAATCAAGGACTAGAGATGGTGAGTTACTTATAAATCCGAGAGGATTGACTAGTGAGGTTCACTCACACGTGTTAGAGGTGCAATCCTTTGAGGACAAGGATGGGTTTCCTAAGGAAAGACAGAAAACCCTAGTTAGGATAGGTGACATGTGAGGCTTTATACCTAATGATGCCCCAAGAGAGACACCAAGGAAAAGGGGTTTCTACTACAAGAAAATCTATCTTGTAACATCATTAAGCTTTTGTTTCATTATTTAGAGAACCACAATAAGGAAAAGAACACCACTAGCAAGAAATCTTCACGCAGCATCATAAAAACAATTCTCCCACTACTTTATCTTCAACAAAATTCATCATTCTCTTCATTTTTTTCATAGAATTCATCAAGCAACAAAGAGAACACAAAAGAAACACCACTTTGAATGAAAATAAGATCACATAGTATTCATCTTCATAGTTTTCTCTCTTAGTCTCTCATAGATAGATACATTGTTTTGCATAGAATTAGCTATCTCTTGCATATGATCTCTCTCACACTAGTACACTCTCAATAGTACATCAAAACCTAACTACAATACTTAACAATTACTCACAATAATCCTTCTTAGGTCATGGATGCACCTTCCAAAAGGTGTGTTTGTTGCGAAGAGGTACTAGAGACATCAGAGTGTCCTGTGAGATCTGGCTTCTGTCAGTGTTCTTCTATAACCTTCTGTGAATCTTCATCAGCTACTTCTTCACTTTAATTAGCTTGAATAGAGCTTCCATTCATCCTTTTCTAAGACAAGAACACTTCCCAAAACATCCATACATCCAACATAACACTCAACAAAAACAAACAGCACAAACCACAGAACAACATGACAACAGAAGAACAGAACTATAGAACCTTATAGAAGATCAACAAAGACCATAAAAACCACAAAAACCAAACCAAAACCAATTCAATCTTTCATAAACCTTATAACACAACCTCAACCATCTCTCAAAACATCCATTCAACCATCTCAACTACCAAAACAGAAATAAAACAAAACAAAACAAGAAGAAAATCAAATCTTACAGAACCAAACAAAGAGAATCACAAAACCCTTTAAAACAACATATCCTCATCAAAAACCAACATAAACCCTTCAAAAAAACTTAAACCATTCCAAACACTTCAAAACATCTTCAAATTCAAGCAATCAATCACCAAAAACAACCATTCAGCAACAAAGACAACAAAAAATCAGCCCAAAAAGACCAATCATTTCCACACTCAACATATCCCCACACTTAGAAAGGAAGCATCCTTGTGACCTCAAAAAGAAAATGAGAATAAAATCTCTAATATCTACTAAAAAGAATCTTCAATCCATCACAAGTCACCAACTATTATCACTTCCCCAACATATCAACTTCAAAGAACCTGTATCTAAAACACATGTGAAAGGAAAACCAATAACACCAAGAACCAATCCAACATCATAAAACAAAAAAAAATTAAACTATTAAAGGATATAAAAATTCGACATCCAAGTCTTCAACTGCAACCATTTTATAACTAACATCATCAATCTTCATAGCTTCATCTTCATTAGCTCCACACGATCAAAAACAAAAAAAACATCACCCAACACAAAAAATACCTATATACAAATATAGTCTGAATGGCATGGATCCCCAAAAATTGGAGAGCAACAAGAAGTTTCTATTATGAAAAAGATGATACAATCATGAAAAAATCCACTGCTAAGTAGGATGAAGGTATCTCTTCTTAAACTGCATATTAAGCTTGAGGCGCTCCAGAGCTTTACTCTCATCAACAAAATACTGAGGCATATTTTGGAGGAACTGTAACCAACACATCCTTTCCAGTAAGATAATGAACCTAGTAGGGAAGGCTTGTGCAAAGTAGTACAGAACATCCATGTGAGCAACAGTCACATTCACATTTGGATTAATGGTCAATGAGGGGATACTCTTTTGAGTATTCAGGTTTGACTGCTGATGCATAAAAGATAGATACCAACAAAAATGAGCTGCAAGACAGACAGTGGTATCCTCTGAAGTAACATGTACTCTGGAAAAATGAAGATAAGAGTTCAAACATGCTACAGACGTATCCCAGGACCCTAGAATAAGAGGCCAGTTAAACACCGGTCCTGACACAGAATCATGCAGTGTCCATTGTCTTCAACAGAGTATGTCACTGTCATATCCAGAAGTATCCGGCACTGTCTGGGGAGGAAGGTTAATATAATTGGAGAGGGAGAGAGTAATGGAACAAGAGGAGAACATTATAAAGGGAGATAAGACAAATCGTAAAATGAGGGTAAATGAAGTGATAAGGAAGGTGGAAAAGATGGATAATTCAACAAAAATGTTCGAAGGGAATCCACTGAGAAAACAAAAGTAATAGGAGGATCAGTAGGTGGAGGTTCAAAAGGGGTAGGAGATAATGTGGGATTAGCAATAAAAGGACAAATGGTAAACACAAGAATATGAGGAGATCCAGAAGGGCGTAAAAGCAGAATGGTATTAGGACTGGAGGAAAGAAGGGAAACAATACACCATAAGAGAATAAGAAAGGAGATCATCAGGATCAAACGGATAAATAGAACAATGAAAATAAGATCTTGGAAAAAGGACTCAGTAAATAACAGATGATTAGGAGTTTGTAATGGCCGGATATCGGATTTATGAAATACACTCCTGAGATGACGAGGTTCCAAAGCATCAACCTCCAAAGGTGGGTGCCAAGCATGTCCTTTACACCAAGATGGTTGCTCATGACAAGTCTTCAAACTCTCTACTAGCAGAAGCTTAACTGAATGCACATACATGACAGCTTGCAAGATCACATTCCCCACATAAACATTCAAGTCCTCCTCATCAGGGATTTGCAAACTGCCTGCAAGATACATGAAAGATAACAACTGGACCTCATGGGAAACCAGCTCATCCACGAATCTATCAAATACAGCTCTCAGTGAGTCTACAGACCACAGATTTGACCACCCATCCTCTAGAGGTTTCAAATCCACATTGCTTAAAGAAATATACAAGTCAAACCTCTGCTAATTATATTTGACCCAAAAGGATGGAGGAGGAGACACCAATTCAATATAACGAATAAAATCTTGTTGCATGCAATCCATACCCATCACACAGTTTAGCTTTATGTTGCAACTGATCTAGCTCCTCTTTGGAAGACAAAATACAAGATACATGAGCTGGAGGAGGAATAGAAAGAACAGCCACCTTTTGGTGAAGTTCTTCAATAAGTTTCTTTTGGGACTCTACAGTTTCCTGAGAGTATTGCAACTGACCCTCGCTAGTAGCAAGTTTACTAGCCAAAGTGACCATTTCCTCAAGGGCAGAATGTTTCTTAATCATCAGAGATGCATTCTCCTCCCCCGATTTAGCGACCTTCGATTCCAGCTCTTGAATGGTTACCTTTTGTGAATCCATTAAGACTGTGGCAACAGTCATTTGTTTATGGATATCATGAGTGTAGCCCTTTTTGAAGCTAGATCCCCCAGTGCCTTACTCAACTGACTGTTTAGGGAATCCACCTTGTCTTTCATGGAAGTGTAAACACTTGCGTACAGTGTCTGAAGACAAGAAGTAAGGGAGGTTTCCAAAGTAAACTGGACACTTGAAACCATCTAGGGAAGTATGGGTCTAGATAATATGGTTTGTAAAGATGAAGGGATCTGCGAATCTAGTTGTCCTTCCCTTTGTGCTGCAAATAAATTGGTACATGAGAGGAATGAAGGAAGGGCACTACCAGAAACAACAGGAGCAGATGCTTGTATAGGGGAATCTACTACAAAAGGGCTGGAAGGACCCTTCGTACGAAGGTGTTTCTGTCAAAAAAAAGGCAGGGGACTCTTCATCTTCTAAATTAGGTTTCATGGGCGGAGGAGTAGGGACTGAAGGTGGAAGCTGCATGGGCAAAGTAGCAGGATCAAGCACTGGTACACCACCAGGAGGAGGTGCAAAAGTGATAATGCGCTGTAAGAAGATACCATAGGAGACATTACTAAGTTGACCCTTCCGTACTCATTGAAAATGCTGATCCATTTTGAATAGTAGAAAGCCTACACAATTGAACTTAGCACCCTCTAGAATCTTAACAGAAGCTGTGAATAGTTCCTTGGATAGATATTTAGATGCAAGTTTGCCCCCGTCGACATAAACTAGTCATTGAGGAACTGACATAGCTACTTCTATACAGGAGAAGAGATATGGGCAACAAATACCTCAAAACTGTTAATAAGCTGGTTGAGAAGCAAGGGGGTAGAAGTTTCCTTCTTCAAGAGTGTGACAATCTCTTCGGCATTAAGTAATTGGTTACCACTGGGCACAAATGAAGTAGAAATGGGCAAGCACGGTGCTTCATTGATATTAGCTATAGATAAACAGAAGGTGTGGTTATAAACCAGACCAGATTGGTTTTTATAAGAAGCCAAGAAGGAGTAACAAATCTTCTCATCCACATGCGGCAATGTGAGGGCAACAAATGGGCGGAGGTTTGCATGTCGAATGCAATCTGCCTCTAAAAGGAGTGAATAATCATGGATTGCGAGGGGAACATGTTGTACCACGATCGGAGGGGTAGAAGAAGGTGCCATTCATACTATATCAAAAACCCACACATACACAAAACTAAGAATAAAAAGAGAAAACCTGCAAAACCCACAAACAAAACCACCACTGAGACCATCAATAAGAGAAAGATTTATGACCAGACTGACTAGACTTGACCAGACCATCCCAAGCAAACCACATCCTACAGAAAATTTGACATGAACTACGTACATATGCGACAAAAGCTTCATGATGCATAACAATCAAGCACCCTGATCCCCGTAGACAATCACACAATAGAAAACAAAAGTGTAATGCATACCGTAATGCAGATACAGACTCAAAAAGTCATGATTAAACCAAAAAATTTGACAAAAAATATAGAGAACACCAATTAAACCAAGACTAATAATCCCAAATCCCACGTCACGTTGAGTGTCCTACAGTGCGGTGAAGTGGGTGGGTGAAACTAAGAACTCGTTTTTTTAGATGATTAATTAAGCATAGTTTATTGTTAATTTAATCTGTTAATGCATGGTGAGTTGGAAACGTAGCCCATCCCCTCTCAGACTGGATATGACTTAACTTGACTGGGTCTCTACTAATGCAGTTCATTTTTACAATTATATGATGTGTGGCACTTGAGTGCATGCATGCGTGACTTCAAGAGGTTCATTTTAATTACAATTTAAATGTGTATGTAACGTGTATGCGTGTGCACTTATGAATGGTTTTTAATTAACAAAAATTAAGTGGGTTAGAGTGCAAAGGTGCACGTGCAACAATGGGGTTCCTTTTATAATTAATGTTTGATTCATTTTATTTACAATTTTATGATGTGCATTCTGCTAATTTGGTATGTGCAATAGTCAGTTGATCTTTATTACAATTAAATGTGTGTTATGGTGCAATGTGAGAGAGGGAGAAAGAGGAAAAACCTAGTGATGTGTGGGTCTGTTGGCAAAGTCTGATACCATGTCCTCAATGATGGAATGCGCAATCCACAAAAAACTAACAAAAGGTCGACTAACAATAGCCGTCCTGCCATACAGAAAAAACGAAAACCAATTAACACCTTGACCAAACCAAAAAAATGATACGCATGACCAAAATAAATTAAAAATGCATGTGAATGAGAAAAAATTGATCAATTAAGGGGGAGTTTGTTTTGTTTTTTTATCCCTTGTCAATGATGTGGAATGTGGAGTGTGATAAAAAGATATACGAGGGGCATTTTGGTTTGTTGTGGTTTGGATTTTGCTTTGTGTGTTTTTATTGTTGGTTTTGTGGTTTTTTCTTTCATACCATGACGCTATAGTATGGAGATATTTTGATTTGTTTTGTTTTTTTGAAAATTAACATTAAATGGAAAGAATTTGGAAAGTATGATAGAATGGTTCTTTGTTTTTGTTTGATTTATTTTTATTTTTTATTTTTTATTTTTTTGTAAAAATAATAATAAACGGATTTTTCCTAATACGAAGGTTAAAAACCATTTTATTTTAGATTTTTGGAAAATTGTTGATCATGTTTTTGAATTTTCAAAGGATTTAAAATTATAAATACATTTTTATAAGATTTTTCAATGAAAGAATTATGTCCCAAAAATATATTGATATTTTTCATTCCAAAAATTTGTCCAAAATGTGAAAGAATATGAATGTACTTTTTTGGATTTTTCTTTTTTGGAAAATTTTCCTGATTTTTATGTATTTTTTGGATTTTTTTGAATTTTTATCATTTTGGGAATGATTTTGGCCAATTGTAAATTTTTTCAAAAATTATTTAATGGCATTTGTCATGAGGAAAAATTTGCAAAATGTGGGAAAGGGTTTTTAGCAAAAAAAAAAAAAAGGTACTTTTTGAAAAAATTTATGACTTTTTTAAAAAAATTAAATGTTTTTTATGGATTAAATGATTATGAAGGGATTTTCGAGATTAAAAAATGAATTACCAAGTACACGCGTGTGAACAACAACAACCTCACACGCCCACGAATGAGTCCGACGTGCGCCCTCGCGCGTGGACACCAATGAAGACCAAGAACCCACCGACCACACATGGTTGCATGTGAACAGTCGCTAAGAAAAAATGAAAGCGCGTCCACGCACGCGAACATGCACGAATCCACGCACGGAGACACGGCACGTGAACCAAGGTGGAAAAACAAGATGGACCCACACGAGGAGGAACACGCACGTGTAGGTAGAGGGGACACGACAGAATGGGGGGGTGTGATTTTGGTTGTGGGTGGAGGGGGGTTTCGTAAGAAAGGGGGCGTGTGGGGGGAAGGGGGCTTTGCGGGGAGGAGGAGAGGGGAGGGTGGGAAGGGGTGCCTAATGGGCAATGGGGGTTAGTGGGTTGGAGGGTGGGCAGTAGGACAGGGGGGAGGGCTAGAAAAAAGGGGGTATGGGGTTAAATAGGGTGTCCAAGGCGAAATCAAGGCATTCACATGGAAAAAATACAAAAAATGAGCCCAAAAATACATACAATGAATAATATCAGAAAATCTGCCTGCCAAAACGCAGGGTGCAAAGAAGGAAAAATGTGCAAAATAATGTGCCCGACAAACCTATCACATCAAAACACAATCTCGATCAAGATAAGATGCATTCTCATGGGAAAAACCCAAAAATTGTACCCGAAAAGAGATTCAAAAATTAATACTTAATGATCCATCCACCGGAATGAAGGGCAGTCAAAAGGAAAAATGTCCAAGGGAAGGGGATGCACAAATTTGTCACATCCAAACTAATTTTTGGGGGAATGAGGAGAGATTCACATGGGAAAAATACAAAAAAGACGCCCGAAAACACATTGAAAAATTAATAACTAAAAATCCAGCAGGTAAAATAGGGTGGGGAAAAAAGAAAAAATATGGAGAAAGATCGGCTAGACACGACTGTCAAATTGAACTAGAATTCGAGTGAAAATAGGGCATGTTCACATTAAGAAATATAAAAAATACGCACGAAAATGTTACGAAAACCTGCAAAAATTAATAACCAATGAATTGTGCATCGGAATGATAGGCAATAAAAAGGAAAAATGTCAAGGGAAAGGTGTAGGGTAGGACTATCACATTAGATTGTTATCCCGAAGAAAGAAGGATGCGTTCACATGGAAACACGTCCAATTTACGAAAAATTGTTCAAAAATTAATAACTCAAGAACCATCTGGCAAAATAGGGGTTGGTAAAAATGGAAGAGTGGTCTATGCAAAGGGACGAACAATGTTGTAAGGTTGGATTTGGGGTCTGGGGAACGTAGGGTGCATTCTCATGAAAAAACTTCAAAATAAGGGATAAAGGAAAAGAGAGAAGAAACGGCCCTAGTAGTGGGGTGAAAGTTAAAGGGTGGGTGGGAAAGGGAGCCCATCAGGGTAAAAGCACGTCATGGCATAGACGCATAATTAAATTGAGGCATATGTAGGGGGTATGCATCATAGATGTGCAAGGACGTGTCCCCACAGTTAAAACCTTAACGGGAAGGATAAATCAAACATCAGGCACCTAGGACCACACATCAGACCGACTGTTATCGTCCCCGCACTTAAGACCTGACCGTCACTAATAAATAAAAGGTGTAGGATTAGAAAAGCTTGGTCCATGTTGGAGAGAATCAAGGTTGACTGTCGATGTCACATACTGTGTCGCAATCAGATGCAGGAGAGACCAAGTGTCTTTGCAGCATGTACATGTCTAGCGGGGAAGGGACCATGTAGTAGCAATACCTAGGGAGGGAGCTTTGTTGAGGGAATCACGGGAAACCATCGATGGCGAAGAATATTGCACTCAGCTTCTAACGATCACTCAAATGGAATGAAAGAACAGTCACTCGTCCCAGTACTGACATCACTCGAGTGAATCACGATTAAAACCCAAATCTCACACCCTGTTAAGGAATCGACAAGGAAGATGGTGCAGAGGGAGTATGCCATGGTGCATAGTTGATGGTGCATTAGTGCGTCCAACCCCGTCTGGCATAGGTGCAAGCATGAAGGCCAAGGAGCCTGATAGTGCAGTGCATAGAACAAAGTGGCATGTCATGTGTGGTGATGGCAGAAACCCATCCCATGTGTGTAGAGGAAAACAAGAATGTACCTGACTCCAAGTGTCGTAATGTCCCTCAATCCACACCTCTCAATAATTGATTTAGGAAACACTAGTCAAACTCAACCCCCCTTTGTCTCACACTCTATTGATAGATATAGGAGGGCAGTCCATTCCTAAAACCCATTGATATTATCCTCACAATCACTTGTACGGAGGTTGTATGCATTGTGCGTAATTGATGGTGCAATTGTGCATCCCGCCCTGTGCCGGCATACGGTGCGAGAAGGAAGGCCAAGGAGCCTTATAGTGCAGTGCACAGGAACAGATCGTGCTTTGTGCATTGAGAGGCCCAACCCTTGTGGGCACTCTTATGTATGCCATGATTGCCACACGTCCAAATATAGCTTTTGCAGTTGGGGTTGTGGCACATTATATGGCTACACCTGGCAAGAAACATTGGGATGTCATGAAGGGTATCATGAGGTACCTGAAGGGCACAACAGATATGTGTCTTTGTTATGGTAGCCAGGATACGGGAGTCGTGGGGTACACTGACTTTGATTATGCAGGACATGCAGATAGTAGAAAGTCCACTTCTGGCTATGTGTTCACTTAATTGATTGTACTCCTCACCCAAAACCATCCAAACATGTAGCCACTATATCATCATCATCAACTTGTACTTTAATAGATCTAAGAGCTCTAACAATACTATTAATATTCAATGCATAGTCAATGATATACAGAGTACCATGCTTGATATTATTTAATTCAGACCACCTATAACTTTCTTGCTTTGGTATTTGTATCAAATAGATTGACTAGATTATTCCATGCTTGGAAGGTTTTGCTGTAGAAGTTGCAGATTAAACCATTGCGTTTCAAGACGTTAAACCTAACGATATGGATGATGATGTTTGGATGGAATTTAATGAGCTATGCAAGTCTACCATTATTTTGTCACTCTCAGAAGAGGTCCATCATAATGTTGTTGAAGATGAAAATCAGAGTGCATGGGATTTATGGGAGAATATTCAAGAGCTCTATGCGTAGCAGAGTCTTACATCACAGATGTATTGGCTGAAGCAGTTAATGGACCTTTCCATGAAGGGGACCTTCCTTTCATCTCATTTCAGTCAGTTTCATGCTATCATGGAGAGTCTGTTGTCACAAGGTATTGAGTTCAAAGACAACTTCTACCCGTTGTTTTTACTTGGCACCTTGCCTGAATCATGGGATGTCTTCCATACTGCCATATGCACGAATAAGCTTGATGGGCTGAAAATCAAAGATGTTGAGAGTGTTTTATTGACTGAGAAAATCAACAAGAGAAACAATGATGCTCCTCGCTCTTCAGATGCATTGACCGTTAGAGGTGGCAGACATAGTAGGCATAATAATGATCATAAGGGCAGGGACTCTTAGAAGTCCAGGTCCAAGTCACGTGGTCACAGTAAGTCTCGTGGATGGAAGTCCGATCTTACCTGTCATTATTGTAGGAAAGCAGGACATATTAAACTGCAATGCCATAAAATGCACGATGATAAGTGCAAGGAAAAGAGAAAAGAAAAAGTACAGGAAAAGTCTCCTAAGCGCAGTATTGTATCTGCAAAGTCCAATGTGAAGATAGAAGAGGTTAATGTCATGCAGGCCACTAATTCAGATGATGATTACATACTTGCATCTTCTTCACGCGATGCCTTACAAGCTTCTGAGATACATTCTATGTATGCGCAGTGCTGGCTCTTGGATTCGGGTGCGTCCTTTCATGTGACACCCTGTAGAGATTGGTTTCATACCTATCATACCATGTTTGGTTCTGTGTGTCTTGGTGATGACAAGTCTCTTGACATTGTGGACATTGGAGATATTAGGCTACAGTTTCTTTCTGGTAGTTCTTTTGTTTTGTATGATGTATGCCATGTACCTCCATTGACTCGCAGCCTTATGTCAGCTGGACAGCTTGATGATGCAGGGTATTTTGTGTCTTTTGGAGACTCTGCATGGAAGATTACTCATGGCAGGCTTGTGTTTACAAGAGGTGCCAAGTCTGGCAGCCTCTATCCCTTACTTATATCTCGAGCTACATTGGACATGTTTTGTCTGTGGGTTCTATTCCCCATGTATCCCTTTGGCATGCTCGTTTGGGGTATATGTCTCTTAAAGGAATGAAAATGCTCCATGCTTTGTAGTATCTTCCGTCTTTTGACTCTTTGCATTTTGATTCTTGTGATCATTGTTTCTATGGCAGGCAGACTAAAAATACGCATAAAAAGTCTGGTAAGAAACGCATGGGTGAGCCCTTGGCTCTTGTGCACTCAGATGTATGTGGGCCTATGCAGTCACTTGGTGGGGCAAAGAACTTTGTTATTTTCATAGATGATTACTCATGTAAGGTTTGGGCTTATCCCATAAAGAGAAAATCTGATGTCTTAGGCACATTTTAGCATTGGCTTGCATTGGCAAAGAACCTCGGTCTGGGAAAAGGCTAAAATGCCTAAGGTCAGATAATGGGGGTGAGTATGGTAAGAAACGCATGGGTGAGCCCTTGGCTCTTATGCACTCAGATGTATGTGGGCCTATGCAGTCACTTGGTGGGGCAAAGAACTTTGTTATTTTCATAGATGATTACTCATGTAAGGTTTGGGCTTATCCCATAAAGAGAAAATCTGATGTCTTAGGCACATTTTAGCATTGGCTTGCATTGGCAAAGAACCTCGGTCTGGGAAAAGGCTAAAATGCCTAAGGTCAGATAATGGGGGTGAGTATGTATCACGAGCTTTTGAGCAGTTTTGTGATGAGCGTGGTATTAAGCATCAGTTGACCGCCCCTTACACCCCTCCCTAGAATGGTATGGTTGAACGCATGAAATAGGACCATTCAAGAAAGGGTCCATAGCATGCTTAGCCAGGTTGGCTTACCGCAGTTACTACTGTAGTGCATCTCATTAACGGGTCGATTAGCAGTAGCATTGACTTTCAGGTTGCAGAGGAGGTATGGGTAGGCAAGCCCCCCTCTTATGATCATTTCTGTGTCTTTGGATGTGAAACATTCTGCCATGTGCTAAAGGACAAATGCAATAAGCCGGATCCTAAAAGTATCAAATGCATTTTCATTGGCTATGGAGATGCAGGAGAGATGGGTTACCGTCTATGGGATCCGCAGGCGCGGAAAGTGGTCTGCAGCCATGATGTCATCTTTCATGAGGACAAAATGCATATGCAGCCTGAGAAAGTGATTGAGGTACGTACAATTATCTTTCAGGAGGAGCCACCTGCTCCCGTTTCAACCCACTCCACGGCCAGCTAGACAGCATGCAGCATCACCTGATGCTCATGGTCTAGATGCTAAACATACTGATGTTAGACAGGATGTCGGTTAGGCAGCAGATCTTGGGTTGAGACATTCTACTAGAGAGAGACACGACCTCCTGGCCGTTTTGTGCCCTCTATGGATTATGTATTGGTTAAGATGCAGGACAACCTCTCACTTATGATGAGGCTATGCACAGGGGTGATTGTCACTCTTAGGAGAGGGCTATGTAGTCTGAGCTTGACTCATTGCATAAGAATTAGACTTGGGATTTGGTTTCCTTGCCTCAAGGTAAGAAGGCTTTGCCATGCAAGTGGGTGTACAAGCTGAAAAGTACCCTTGGACATCCCAAGCGGGCATACAAGGCTCGATTGGTTGCTAAGGGTTTTAGACAGGAGCATGGTGTTGACTTTGATGAAGTCTTTTCTCCTGTGGTCAAGATGACCACCCTACGCTTAGTCTTGGCCTTGGTTGCATAGCTTAACCTAGACTTGTACCAGATGGATGTCAAGACGGCTTTTTTACATGGGGACTTGCATGATGAGATTTACATGGAGCAGCCTAAGGGCTTTGCAGACCCTGGCAGGGAACACCTAGCGTGCAAGCTAAAGAAGAGTCTATATGGCTTGAAGCAGGCACCTAGGGAATGGTACCATAAGTTTGATGCATTCATACAATCACAGGGCTACAACCGCAGTACTATGGATCTGTGCTTGTATACGAAGAAAGCCCGTGACGGTTCTTTACTGATTTTGGTACTCTATGTGGATGACATGCTTTTAGCAGGGATAACTCATGAGGAGCTAGATGCTCTTAAGGCTCAACTCAAGAAGAGCTTTGAGATGAAAGATCTAGGACATGCCTCTCATATACTTGGTATGCACATTATGCATGATAGATATCAGGGACTACTCTATTTGTCACAGAAGGAGTACATTCATAAAGTCCTTGAGCACTTCCGTATGCAGGATGTTAAGCCTATTGGTTGTCCATCACCTTCTCATGTGAAGGTTTCATAGGTCGATTGTCCACAGAAAGATGAGCGCAGGGCCAAGATGGCCAAGATTCCCTATGCCTAAGCCAACACTCCATTCACACATCGCACCTCTCTGTTAAATGTAAAGGGCAAGGGCTGATCACTCACCCCACCCTCTGTCTCACACTCACTGATAAATACAAAGAACAAACCATACTCACATCCCCATCCAATAAGGATGAAAGCTCCCATCACTCAAGGGGTTGTCGATGAAGATCACTTTGTCTATTATTGTCATCAAGGGGTTGAAGATGAAGCGTACCCAGGGAGGCAACCAACACATCTGATACTTTGATTGGGTTGGAAAAGAGATCATCTATTGAAGGGATCAGATGGACTGATGAAGTTGTAGAGACAGCGCACCAAGGGAGGTGGCTTGAAATTGTATTTGAAGAAGTTTCACTGGTGAGTCAGCTATCCTTAACTGTGGGTTGTTACCACCTTTTCCATAGCCAGCTTCCCACCCAAGGGTGTTTACCACCTTTTCTTGGAACGAGGCTTGCTATGATAGGGAATTGCTTCCTTTTCTCCCATAGCACTTTGTTTTTTTTTTCCTCTTTTTTTTTTCTCTTCTTTCCTACTCCCGAGGGTGTTTCCACATTTTCTCAAAGAATAAGTCGACATGACAAGGACTAAAGTCATTTTCTCCCATGGCCAATATATTTTTATTTCATTATTTTATTTTATTATTATCTTTAAAGTGGCAATGGCAAGGATGCCATGTATCAGAGTCATCCTCACCACCTCTCTGCTAGATCAGATGAGAGGAGAATAGAGTAGGGATGGGAGGTGTCTGGGAGGGGCTAGTAGAAGGATGCCGCCTTGTAAAGAAGAGCATAATGGCTATCAATAGCACAAGGAGAAGAACAATGCGACTCCCAAAAGGGAAAGGGTAGGTCGACTGTGATTGTCAATATCCCTAGGGAGGGAAGTACTTCTTTAGGTGATAGCCATTGATCAAGAAGGGATCATCAAAAGCATCAACTATTTGGACTTGGACTGAGCCACTCGAATTGACGGCAAGTACCTTATAAGGATCCATCCATCCTTATTGAAGCTTGCCTAATAGACTTTCCAAATTGGGAATCATAAAGCAAGAACTAAGTCACCTTCCTTGAACTCCTTCTGCTTGATGAAGCTATCATGATAGTCCTTTCTGCGAGCTTGTCTGGCTTCCATGTACTGTAGGGCCATCCTACGGATCTCATCAAGACACTCCAAGTGCAAGAGACGCCGTTGCAAGGACTTGGCAACTCCTAAGCGTTCATTGATGGCCACGCGCAGAGAGGGTAGCTCAAGTTCAATAGGAAAGATGACTTTTGTACTATATACCAGATAAAAGGGGGTCTATGTCTTGTAGCTGCCTTATGGGAGGTTCTATACACCCAGAGGGCCTCTGTAAGTCGATCATCCCAATCACAGCGATGTGCGATAATTGTCCTTATATCAGGATTGAGCAAAGGATGCGATTGATGACTTCAACTTGGCTGTTGGCTCTAGGGTAATAGGGGGTAGACTTGCGATGGTGAATCCCATACAGATTTGTCAATTCTTCCATGATTTTGTTAAGGAATTGGGTACCTCTATCACTGAAAACCTCTAGGGGACTACCAAAATGGGTGATGATATTGTCGTACATGAATAAGGCCACGCTATTACCATCATCCCGCTTCAGAGCTTTAACTTCATACCACTTGGTGACATAATCCGTACATACCAGGATGTATCTATTTTTCTATTTGGTGGGGGGGATCGACTGGACCTACGAAGTTGATGCCCCACTTTTCGAACGGCTTCAAGGGAAGGATAGGTTGCAGTGCCATGCACTGGTCTTGGTGGGTTTCCTCATCCGTTGACAAGCATTACATCGCTTACAACAATCATAGGCATCCTTATGGAGGGTCGGCCACCAGTATCTTGCTAACAGAGCCTTTTTGGATGTTGCTTCTCCTGCAAAGTGGCCTCCACATGGCTCGTCATGGCAAGCCTTCAGAACAATCCCAACGTCATCTCCTACAACACATCGTCTAAGTACCTTCATCTTTGCCCTTCCTGTACAGTGCGCTGCCTAACATGGTGTAGGGGACTGATTCTAACAGAAGTTTCTTCCTTTCCCGACTAGAGATGCCATGAGGATACTATTGGGTTGCCAATAGGTTAGCAATGTCTGCATATCAAGGAGTTACAGTTTCGACTAGAAACAAAGAAGCATCAGGGAGGTCTGGATCATCTTGCTCCTTGTCTGCATTCTACAGGATACATGACAAATGATCAGCCAGAACATGGGAGTGACCAGGTTTGGTGATTACCTCGAAGTCAAACTCTTGGAATAGAAGGAGCCATCTCATCATTCTTCCCTTCACATCGGCATCCTTCCTTAGAAGCTTATGCAAGGGGGCTTCCTTTGTTGCAAAATGGGCTATGAACCTTCTGTAGTAGCCCACATGGCCTAAAAATCCTCTCAACTATTTGAGGTTGGTTTGCGTTGTCAAGGCTGCAATCTTCTCAATCTTTGCAGGGTCTATTGCTATCCCTTGTGCAGAGACAATGTGGCCCAACATGACTCTAGAAGAGACTCCAAATATGCATTTGTCGGGGTTAAAGGAGATCCCATACTCCCGGCATCGATCAAAGAATTGCTCCAAATGTCCCCAATGTTTAAGGATCAAACTATAAACACAAAAATCATCCAAGAACACCTCAATGAAGTCGTGCAGATGATTTTGAAATGTTGCCATCATGACTCACTGGAAGGTAGCAGGGGCTTTGCAGAGCCCAAACAGCATCACTCTATAGGCATAGGTCCCCCACTCTGTTGTGAAGGTTTTCTTAGACTGATTCTACTATCTGCACTTGGTTATAACCATTGAATCCATCCAAGAGGGAGTAAAGCCTATGGCCTACACTATGTCCAACAGTTGGTCAGTGAAAGGGATAGGAAAGTGATCCTTCTTCATCTTTGAATTCAACTTGCAAAAATCCACACATATTCACAATTTGCCATTCTTCTTGGGTACAACCACGATGGGTGAGACCCATTCATTGTTGGCCACCCACTGGATATATGAACTCAGCTTCCAGAAGCTTCAGCAGCTCCACTTTTACCAAGGTAGAGTAGTTTGGGTTCATTTGCCTTTGTCATTGCCATACAGGCTTGGCATCAGTCTCTAGATCAATGTGATGCTGACATTATGGGATCAATCCCCTTCATATATTTATAAGACCATGCAAACATGTCCAAGTTCTCTTTCAATAAGTTATGTAGAATTGATAGTTCCTCTTCTAGAAAGCTGCTACCCACCTTTAGGTGGCATTTAGAGCCATCTGCATCCACAAAAGTCAATTGTCTTTCACCTTCTACTTCATGGATGAAGGTCCCATGGACTGCTTCTGGATACAGATCTAACTCCTTCAAGGGAGTGGTGTCCTCATTTGATGTTCCACTAGAACCTACTTCTTCTTTGGGTTGCACCTTGGGATGTTGAAATGGGACTAGGGTTGTTTCGGGTTTGGTTTTAAAATTAGTTACATCTTGGCTTGAGGACTCATCTTCTGATGATGCATCCAAGAATGTCACGTAATAGGGACCCTCTGATGTCTGTTGGGGCCATTGGATTGGTGATTGTTGGCAAGGTGCATCATTATCATCTTTTCTTGGGAAGGATTGATGAGGGCGGCAAGAGCCACTGTTGAAAGACAACTTATTCTTTTTACTCCATTTCTTATAAAGATTTTTCATATGAGAGGATCCATTTACCAAACCAAATGGTACCATTACCATTCTGTCCCACAGCATGAGATCTTCTTCTTTTGGTGCTTCTGGGACGTCCTTCTCATATGTATCCTCTTCAAGTGGGATAGATTCTTCCATTTCACTTTCATAATCGTCTTCCTCAGTATCATCTTTGTCTTCTTCGGAATGTGTTTCTGTCTCTATCTCTGTAGGAGCTCTGTAAGAGAAGAATAGGTTCTCTATTTCATCTTCAGCCACTTTCTTTGGCTCTACTTTGGCCATTAGTAGGGAGAACAGTATATCCAGGGCTCTATCTCGCTATCAAAGGTAATGTCGAAAGTCATTCCTGGTTCAGGCAGAAAGTATTCACCCATTGACAAGGACTTTGCATCTTGAGGGAGTTGGCTTACAGTGCCCACTGTTAAGGATTGTGCCTCTGTTTTCTTGGGAAAGATCTGTTTAAAAGCTTCTTCTTCTGCTGATGTACCATCTGTACCTTCATTGGAGGAGTCTGATAAGACTTTGATAGAAGTAGATCCATTACCTTTTTGCAACCCATACAACTTCAGCACCATTTTGTTGGGTCCTCTGCCTAGGGTCAAGGTTCCTTTGAACCAATCCATCCTCGTTCTTGCTTCAAAAATCCATGGTCTCCCCAACAACAGGGGGTATGAGGTCCCATAAGAATTTGGTTTCCCCACCAGATACATCAACCAATAGTCTCTTCCTGCCAGGATTTTCTTCATGTATGGGAGAATGCCCAAAGGCTTGATTATGCTCTGGTCTGCCAGTTTGATAAGCCACTGTGTAGGTTGCATACCCTATAGACATAGATCCTTCATTCTAACATCCATCATGATGTTTACTGATGAGCCTCTATCAATCAGTGCATTTGTAATGAAGCAACCTTCAATCCACATGCCAGTCTCTGGAGTACCAGGATCTAGGAAGGCATTGGATACATCCACTTCATTTACAGGCCCTAGAGCCTTATTGGTCTTGGTTGCTGTTGAAGGAGAAATCCTTAATCCATGTCTTCGAGTCAAGATGCTTTTGAACTTCTTTCGGCAACAGCTGGGAGACAGCATTAGCAACTGTCGGAACATTAAATTCGGTTTAAAAGTGTCTAGGTCTTTTACCAAGTCATATTCTTTGATGGGATCCACGGGCTTCTCCAGCCTGCTAGGAAATGGGGATACACCCATTTTCATATTTCCTTTTTCTTTCCGCAATGGCAACATCAGTACTTCTTCCCACTTTTCCCTCATTTCCCCCTCATTACCTGGCCCATTTTTCCTTTTTACAAAATTTCATTCCGATGCACGATTTGCGTGTTATTAATTTTTCATTGTCTCGTCCTGTTGCCATGTGCATCGCCTCGTGCGTGAATGCGCATGTTTTTGCTTTTACGCACCTCAAGTCGCCCTTGTTACGTCCGTGACTCCCCCATCGTCGTCCTGGCCCTGTTTAATCCCACCGATGCAAATTTTTTTACTCCCGCCCTGCGCATGTGCGTGGGACGGGGGCGAGCCACCCTGTTAATGGTTTTTTTTTCAATTGATTTTATTCATTTTATGCAAACAAACACACCTTTGAAAAATTACAACAAAAAAAAAACAAAAATCAAACAACCAAACCACCCCCTCCCTTTTCCGGCGGCGCCCCCCCACCCCCCCCCCCCCATTTCCCTCTCTTCTTCTCCTCCTCTCTCTCTCTCTCTCTCTCTCTCTCTCTCTCTCTCTCTCTCTCTCTCTCTCTCTCTCTCTCTCTCTCTCTCTCTCTCTCTCTCTCTTTCTCCTCCTCCTCCTCCTCCTCCTCCTCCTCCTCCTCCTCCTCCTCCTCCTCCTGGTAGGTTGAACTTCATAGTCTTGGTAGGAGGATTGTTCTCTTTTTGGACAAGTGGTTCCTTCTTGGCACACATAATAGCGGCAACTTCCAACTCCACCAGATTAGAGGCAGGCTCTTGTGCCTTCTGCTGGCTATCATTGGCATTAGCCTTGATAGGGATTGGATTGGGATAGAGTCCTTTGTAGTGTGGCCTTCTCCTTTACATCTGCTAACAGAGAGGTTTATAGAACATTGACCTTCAAGGGTTTGGACAATTTGGCAAAATGTGCCCTTTTCTCCGCATCTATAGCATTGAACTTTTGATCTCTGGCCACCACCAGATTGTTTTCCTCTGTAGCTCTGGGACGGAAACCTCCTTGGTCCAAAATTAGATCCGAACTCCCTGGGCTTTGGCCCGATATCTTGGGTTTTCATCTTTGACTCCAACAGATTGAACCTTGCGTCTTCATCTCTCTTTCGTTTGTCATGCATCTCTTTTAGAGAACAGATATCTTCCATATGGTTCTTCCTCAAGCAGTATGAACAGAAAGCTCCTGGGATAGTAGGTTTGCGAGTACACTCAATGGCTAAATGTCCCGGTTGATGGCATTTTCCACACCATGTATTGGATCTGGGGGCGTCTCGTGCCACTCTTCTGGGATTAGACACATTGGCAGTGTTTACCTTTAGAGTCTGTAGCTGCTCTGTTAACACATTCATGAGTTCCTTCTTGACATTTGCAACTAAGTTAGATAAGTATTCCTTCAAGCTTTCGCCTCCTGCCACATTGGTAGCAGAGTTTTGAGGCGTCTCTATTATCACTGCATAGACTGGTTGAGTTGATGCAGAGGGTCCTCTGTTCTGGTTCTAATTTAGGGTTCCTGTTTGTACTGTTGATTACTGTTGATTCCAGTTGGTAGGATTCCACTATTGAGGCTGATTCACCATTTGAGGGACTGCCTGATGCCATTGGGGTAGTTGTGGGGCCATCATGGGGGGCACTATCTGTTGCCATTGTGGAGTTGGTGCACTGTAGTGAGGCATTGTAGGCATCTGTTGGTAGGGGTAGGGAATAGTTCCTAGGACTGTATTTGGCAAATATGCCATTCCTGACATTGTAGGAGGTAGAACTCCTTTTCCTTGGGTCATTGACAATCTTGCCTCTACTTCATCATACAGTCTAGCACATTCCATTGTGGCCTGCAGATTGGCTAGTCTTCTTAATTCCACAAACTTGCAAACTTCTGGTTGTAGGCCTCAGAGGAATATTCCTTTTTGGATGCCTTCATCCAAATGATGGTTGGTCCATCTCTTCAAGATGGATTCCATTCACGAGACATAAGCTTCTACTCTTTCTCCAGAGGACTAACTTAGGTTCATGAACTCCTCTCGCATCTGCTCTTCAAAACCTTCACGCCGAAATTTAGTGAGGGAGGTCAACTTCAGGTCGTCCCATGTGTCGAATGTTCTTGATGCTTGTCTCTCATACCACTGAAATGCCATGCCCTTGAAAGTGGCGGGGAATATTACTAGCCAATGCTCGGGGATTCTGGCATTGTTAGCCACACATACTACCATAAATTCTGCTACATGAAGATCAGGGTCTTCATTGTACTCTCCCTTAAAAATTGGTTATGGGACTGTATTTGCTAGCTTGTCACGTCAATATTTCCAAGACAAATCTGACTAGGAAGAGGACCTTGAGTCACTATGGGGACTTCTATAAAGATTGCTTTTAAGGCATCAAAGGAGGCTTCTGCTACAAGCTTGATTAAGGGGTTGGCTCCAACTAGTATTTTCTGTACTCAACATAATAGAATCAAAGGGACTTTAGTCTCTAGAGAACTCTATGGCCAACATCTCTTCTACTTCCTTCTTCTCTACGTCTTTGAATTCAACTTTCAAACCACTGAACAGAGAGGGAGATATTCTGTTTTGAAGGTGTCAAAACTCATTCTTCTAAGGATCGTTGTGGTGCCATCATCAAAATAATACCAACTTCTGATGGATTTGATAGTGTATGTTGTAAAGAACACTCTATCTACCAATCTCCAATGGGCTACTAATTTGACAAATAGGAGATTGTCAGTGCACCTGACATCCCACGTGTCCTATTGTTGAGCATCTACGAACAAATTCCAACTTCTTTCTTTCTTGTTTTCGTAAACCTCCATTGACCACGACTTCTAAAGCTTCTTCACGATCTCCCACTTGATGATACCTGGAAATTATTTAATAAAGGCCAAATCCTCCATTGATACTCATTCTCTCTATTCTACTCTTCAGTTTTGTGGGAGGAACATTGCTACTGCAATGCAAGTTTTGGCGGCTTCAGAAGGTAGTGGAAACAGAGAGGGACCACATCAGAATGGCCTTGTGCTTTATCTATTGGGGGATGAATCTTTTGTAGAATGTGGCCTTGGCAAGGAAAGCTTCCAATTCTTCAATAATGACAGGAACTTTGCTCTCCATTGCTTTTTTTTCTCTTCAACAGTGCCACTTCTTCCATTTTTAGCCTCTGTTTGTGTCTGTTGATGGCAGTTTTCCCCGGTTACGCACAAAAAACATGGTGCCCCAAGAGAGACACCAAGGAAAAGGGGTTTCTACTGCAAGTAAATCTATCTTGTAACATCAAAAAGCTTTTGTTTCATTCTTTAGAGAACCACAACAAGGGAAAGAACACCACTAGCAAGAAATCTTCACGCAACATCATAAAAACAATTCTCCCATGGCTTTATCCTCAACAAAATTCATCATTCTCTTCATTTTTTTCATAGAATTCATCAAGCAACAAAGAGAACACAAAAGAAACACCACTTTGAATGAAAATAAGATCACATAGTATTCATCTTCATTGTCTTCATAGTTTTCTCTCTTAGTCTCTCATAGATAGATACATTGTTTTGCATAGAATTAGCTATCTCTTGCTTATGATCTCTCTCACACTAGTACACTCTCAATAGTACATCAAAACCTAACTACAATACTTAACAATTACTCACAATAATCCTTCTTAGGTCATGGATGCACCTTCCAAAAGGTGTGTTTGTTGCGAAGAGGTACTAGAGACATCAGAGTGTCCTGTGAGATCTGGCTTCTGTCAGTGTTCTTCTATAACCTTCTGTGAATCTTCATCAGCTACTTCTTCACTTCAATTAGCTTGAATAGAGCTTCCATTCATCCTTTTCTAAGACAAGAACACTTCCCAAAACATCCATACATCCAACATAACACTCAACAAAAACAAGTAGCACAAACCACAGAACAATAGGACAATAGAAGAACAGAACTTCAAAAGCTACAGAACCTTGCAAAAGATCAATAAAGACCATAAAAACCACAAAAACTGTTGGGGTAAAAGGCCTCTGGGTCTACCCATGTATACTATGACTGCCCATTCTTTATTCATATATAATATGATAGTGCAATAAGGCTGTCAGTTCAGTTGGACAACACCTACATTGTGTATGCTCTTCTTTCTCGCATCTTCCTCTTCTCCTTCTCCACTGCCATTGCATCCCCTTCAACTGGTAACAGAGCGGGATCTCTAGAGCGCTTCCCGGCAGTGCACACAAGCTTCGAGATCTTCCTTCACAGGTATTCTTAGACATTCAGAGGTATAGTAGGGTTTCTTGAAGTGTGCCTGCCATTGGAGCTTCACCTTGAAGCTTGGTTGCTTCCCCCTACCTTTGGCTTGTTTGAGGCCTTCCTTGGCTTTAACCGGACCCTCCGAATCTTGGCCACCATTTTTTGCAGCCCTAGGACCAGTATTTACAGTTGGCACAATCACGCAGCCCTCCCATATGTGTCTTCACCATTGACAGTCACAACAGCAGCTCTCCCCCTCCTTTGGCACTTGATTTTGGCTCATTTGGAGCCCTCGGACACTTGGCACTGAGCATTGACACTTGCATTTGACTCGGGTGATGTTTTGGGTCTGATTTGCACAGTCCCAGGACTATTTACAGTAGCTCACAGACATTACACAGCAGTGTAACATTGGCATTTGTTGCTTGGGCTTAGTGGCATTGGAATTTGATGCCTGAATGGTCCCATTTGGTGCCCGGATACTCGGAGATGATGTGCCTATGGTTTGACTTGGGTTTGAGCTTCGATTGAGCACTGCTTTGCTTAGTTTTCAGAGGTTATATGCTGCTATTATGAACAAGACTGAAGCACAGTTGCTTATGTTTGATGGTCATTGGATGCCTATGTATGCCCGATTGGTACCCCCCATGCTTGGGAATGTTATGCCCATGTTATGACTTGGTTTTGATGCTGAGTTTGGCCCTAGATTACCTCTATTTAGCAGTCATTTTGCTACTATTATGAGCAGGGCTGAAGCTATTTAATGCTATACTCGGCTATGCCTATTGGTCTATGGGTGCTCCCGGCTACTTGGGATGATGTATTCATGTATTTGGATGATGCCTATTGGTCTATGGGTGCTCCGGAATCACTTTGAGCTGAGACTTAGAGCTTGATTTATGGTTTCACTGTCATTTTTTATTTGCAGATGGCAGTCACTTGAGATAGTTCACTAGTACCTATCACTTGAGTGATACTTGTACGACACGTTAGGGAATGATGTCTGTAGTGGATGCTTTTGGGTTTGGCTGCAAGATGGCAGATGTTCTGGATTCGTCTTGACTTTCATCGAGTATTCCATTGAGCAGTTTGACATTTGGTTGGATTATTCCATATGCAGTTTTGATGCTATCTAGCCTTGGTGCTTCGATGTATGGATCCTGATGTTTGGGTAATGCAGACTTATGTATAAGCACTGATTGCTCTACTCTTTCGCAGTTGGATACTTGAGCTTTGATTGCTCTCTGGTGTTTGAATTTTTTGCGGGTTCTTTGGTTGACTAGTGGACTTATTGACAGTGGGGCTTCGCAGTCATTATGGCTTTTATGATTCTCTGTTGCCTAGCCTCTATGCTAGTTGGGTTGCTTTTGCCCATGCAGATTAAGGAGCAGATGCTATGTATGCTTGCCCATCTATGCACATGGTCTACTATCATATACCTTATAGAGCCGCTTATATGGATGTTGTTGTATAGGTACTTGAGCTTCTCATGGAGCTTGACCATTGCAGAATCTTATGCCACTTATCGGTCTTGCATTGACTTGGATACTACTATGTGGTTTGATCTACTGCAAAGTCATGCTTACACATTTGGTTATGGGTTGATTTCCTGGCTGAAATTGATATGCTCTTATGACAGATGTCTTGGCTTTTACACTGTTGTGGTTGGCTATGTCATGCAGTTACCTACGAGGCTTGTTCATGTGGGAGCTTCTGCATCTTTGCTTGATGCCTGTATGTTCCCTTTTCCGTTACGGATGGATGAGTCCTTGCAGCAGCATGCTTCTACCATTGATGCACTTGTTGCAGACTGTTGTCTTGATGAGCAGGTTCCCTGTGTTGGGGTAGTCCTACACTCCTTGAGCTCTTCAGATGCTTCGGATAGTCCTACTAATGAGGCTTCAGTTGCTTCATCTTCTTCTTCTTCTACAAACGTATGCTTCCATTGTGGGAAGCTTGGGCATGTTAAAAGGAAATGTTTCAAATGGATTAGAGAGCAGTAGAGATAGAGACGGACTCGACATGAGCAGAGAGTCAGAAATACAACAAATGCAGTAGGTGATACCACTGCTACTATTAGTGAGGTACATGTTACCCATGATGATGCAGTTGAGCATGTACTCCTGTAATCTAGTTTCCCTACATCTTACTTGCTTAGTGATCAAGCCTATGCCTATGCTTGGCTTTTGGATTGTTTGGCATCTCGTCATGTTACCCCTCATAGAGCATGGTTCTCTTCTTACAGGGAGGTTGATGGATGTATTGATCTGGGCCTTGAGCAGACTTATGCTATTGTTAGTACAGGGAACATACACCTAGCTTTGCCTAATGGGACTTCTCTTATGCTCAGGGATGTTCTATTGTTCCCATGCTCAGTAAGAGCCTGATTTGTGCCAGTCAGTTGCATGATGCAGGTTACTCTGTTTCTCTTCAGGATAGGTCATGGAAGATCTGTCATGGTTGCTTGGTTTTGGCCAGAGGGTCTCGAGTTGGTTCTCATTACCCAGTGCATGTCTCTCATGTGGGAGATTCTATGGTTGCAGTTATCTGGATACCACATGCATTGTTATGGCATTATCGCCTAGGCCATATGCACCACAGAGAGATGGAGATCTTGTCTCGTTCAGACTCATTGATGCCTCCTATGTCACTTACAGATCTTGATGCTTGGCCTGATTGCACTCTTGGTCCTTGTAGAGCCCCCTTGGCTTATGGCGATCGTATGAGGCATGCTCCTCTAGATCTTGTTGATTGTGCAATATATGGACCTATGCCTTCCCAGTCACTTGGTGGAGTGTTGTACTTTGTGGCCTTTGTTGATCATGCTACCCATCGTGTTTGGGCTTTTCCCTTGGTGCAGATTGAGGATGCTATAGTTATGCTTGACAGGTTTATGGATTCTGCTGGTAGCATGCCTAGGTGCTTGCAGATGGATTATGAGAGTCATGCTCTCTCTCTTAGCTTTCGGACCTCTTGTCAATAGTATGGCATTGATTTATTGTGCCCACGATATTATGGGATTGCTCATGGCATGTGTCTGACCTTATAAGCAAAGGTTGCTTCTATGCTTACCACAACTGGGTTGTCTTATGGCTTTTGGGCTGAGGCCCTTATGACAATAGTCTATTTGGTTAACGGGACACCGTGCTTGACCTTGGATGGTATTACACCCCATGAGGCATGGAGTGGCATGCAACCCTCCTATGATTACTTGAGGATGTTTGTCTGCCAAGCATTTGTACGTATTCCACATGAGCCTATGTCACGTAGATGTATCCTCCTTGGTTATGGAGATGGTGACTTTAAGGCCTATAGATTATGGGATTTGGATGCCTAGCAAGTCATACGCAGCCGTCATGTTGTCTTCTATGAGACGCAGACACCTCTTAGCCCTCTTGATGAGCGTTCAGTACACTTTGTGGCTGATTTTATAGCAGCTATAGTGCCATTACATCAAGTTGTTTATGCTGAAAATGAGGCACTTATTGGCCCAGATGACGTAGCTATGCATAGCAGTCAGGGTCAGGATGTCGATGGTCAGTTGCTAGACCCCTTGCAGGCTCATGAGAGCCGTTTTCTTGTAGTTTTGCAGGCTAGACAGCCAGCCATATGTCAGTCTTCCACTTCGCTGAGGCCACATGTAGTCTTAAGACCCCATTGGACGAGTGTCCGAGATGTTGGCCCTCTTTTAGTAATTGACTCTAGAGAGTTTGACTGCTCTCTGCTGTCCTATATGTGCCACACTGATGCTATGCGCAACTCTGATGCTTTACAGACGTGCACTGATGAGTTATGCTTGCTTCATGAGAAGCATTCTTGGATTGCTCCATTGTATGGAGCTACGGGATCGCTTATCTACTGGATGTCATGGACTCGGGGATGCTTGACTCTTCTTCTGCAGAGGTTCTCGACACTTCTTGCACAGCTCGCTTTCCGATTGGGCGTTGGGTGAGATGTTATGATTTCTCGCCTTGTCTTTTTTTTTTCCTTTTTTTTTCTTTGTTTTCACTCCCTAGCCACATTGGCCTTTTAGTGGAAGTTTGTTGGGGTAAAAGGCCTCTGGGCCTATCGGTGTATACTGTGACTGCCCATTCTTTATTCATATATAATATGATAGTGCAATAAGGCTGTCAGTTCAGTTGGACAGTACCTACATTGTGTGTGCTCTTCTCTCCTGCATCTTCCTCTTCTCCTTCTCCACTACCATTGCATCCCCTTCAAAAACCAAACCAAAACCAATTCAATCTTTCATAAACCTTTTAATACAACCTCAACTGTCTCTCAAAACATCCATTCAACCATCTCAACTACCAAAATAGAAACAAAACAGAAGAAAATCAAATCTTACAGAACCAAACAGAGAGAAACACATAACCCTTTAAAACAACATATCCTCATCAAAAACCAACGTAAACACTTCAAACAAACTTAAACCATTCCACTTCAAAACATCTTTAAATTCAAACAATCAATCACCAAAAACAACCATTCAGCAACAAAAACAACAAAAAATCAGCCCAAAAAAACAAATCATTTCCACACTCAACACCTAAAGTGACATGATTGCATCAATGCTCAAAACAAACAAAGCAATTTGGAAAGCAAGTGTGGAGTCTTTAGAGCATGATCAAAAACCATTTGTTTATGTGTGATTGATCATGTCCATATCATCGAACACAAGGAAGTTAAGAATGAGGAGCAAGGTACATTGCCATCAATTAAGTGACCCACCTCATCATAATCATTGTGCATGCCCATATTGCTCTTTGCCCTTATTTCAATTTGATATGGTTTGTGTTGCTTTTATGGTTGGAATATTTGGATTTTGTAGTCCTTGCACAACACTCCTTTAGATCTTGCAAGCACTTCCACTCATAAATTAGGGTTGTAGGAACCTCTCATGACTATCATCTTTACATCATTGTAGATATACAAAGCGTATTGACGATTCTAATTTGAGAATTGACTTGCATGACTGAAAGGATTTACTTATGCAATTGGCTCGTCCATTATAGTAGGCATGTGGTTTGAAGTTTCTTGGTTGACTAGGTCAATTACTTGATCAATGAGATCCTTGAGAGGTGTGGTCTCAAGAATTGAGCTTATGACCCAAGGGGATTCAAATGTTGATGTTACAGTGATAGGTTCAGGGGCTCTATCCATAAGGAGTGGGAATCACCTTGGTATTTCACAAGTGCATAGAACAAAATCAATCTTTAGCTTTAGCCTAGGACTTGGAGTTTCATGTGTGTCTATTCATGAAGGAAGAAGAAGATGCAACAAAGCCACTATTGTTTGCCCAAGTCAACAATATTTCCTATGGTAGGATAGTCTCTTAAGGTGATGCATTTGTGAGCATAAAATTGAGGATGTCATATAAGAGGCACATGACAACATAGGTAGAGAACATTTTGATGCCAATGTCATAGCTTGAAAAGTACTTCAAGCCCAATTATGGTGGCCTACTCTCTTTAAGGATGTAGCCAAATTTGTCAAACACAGTGTCAAGGCCAACACACAAAATTAACACCATCATGAAAAATGTAGATGCCCTCATGAGCTTAAGAAATAATAGTATGGGTTGCTTTAAGCCATCTAAGGAAGGGGAACCCCAAAACTAGTCTTTATTGTGCAAGACCTCAATGATAAAGATGAAGGTAATATCATTAGGTTACTCATGAAATATCAAGACATGTTTCCTTGGAATTACACTAGCATTAAAGGAGTACCCCCTAAATAGGAAGGTAATACAGATTAGTCATGGAATATCAAGACTAGTTTGCTTGGAATTACACTGACATTAAAAGAGAACACTCTTAGGTGCTAACGCATTCAATTATATTAAACGTTGATGCCAAACCAGTCAGAAAATGGCCTTAACTGATGAATCCCTATTATGTTGACCATATTTGAGAGGAACTAAACAAACTTTAAGAACTAGGATTCATCACAATAAGAAAGGAAATACCGCTACAAAGTGAGACCATTATATATCCACTACCTTATATTGACTACATGATTGGAGGATTGGAAAGCAAGGAGGCCTATAGCTTCCTTTATAGTTTTGCAAGATACAAACAAGTGCAAGTCCATCCAAAAAATAAGTGCAAAATAACCTTTGCCATAGCATGGGGAGTGTACATAGTCATGCCCTTCAGGTTTACCAATGCTTTAGCTACTTTCCAACACTTAATCCGTATCATTTTCAAGGATGTGATGAGAAAATGGATCAAGATTTTTATGGATGATCTCTATGTCCACTCTAGTTGGGAGGAACACCTTGAGGGAGTCCAATTGACCACAACAAAGAATACTACTATAGATGCCTTCATTTATAAAGGATCTGATGTCAACACTTTACCCATTACTTCTAGAAGGAGCTTAGTCAACCACAATTGACTCTCATGGATACCAAATTGAATCCTTATGGCAGCAAATCCCACTCCTTGTTAAGAAAGTACAAACTTATGATCATATCAGAGACTAAAAGCATTCCCCTCATCTCTTATGTTCTATCGAATTGAGACAATGTGGGGAAAAAATTACTCTTGGGATGCCCTTTCAAGTATTAGGTCTAATGCAACATCAACTATGTTGATAAGCACATTTTCTTATCATTATTTTATGCTTTTGGCATAGGGGACCTAACTATAGGGCACATGAAGACCAATATTTCTACGCCACCATCTAAGCCTCTAGCTAGCAAAGCAAATGACAACTTGTTCAAACAATTATTGGATACCCATGCCAAGAGCCTACAACCTATTAGCAAGCCTAAGCCACCTTCCCAAACTAAGAAACTACCCAATTTTAGTGGCAACCTAAGATCGAATTCCAAGCAAGGTCATAGCCCCCCAAGGCCACTCAACCATTACACAAAAAGACAATCTGGTAGAAAGGAAATCTAAGAAAGCCTTGGATCTCACTCAAATGGGTATCCAAGGCCCTCCTCAAGGCACAAGGGTATTGTTAAGGTAGTCTCCATCTTTGAATCCCAAAAGGCATCCAATCCACAAGAAAAATTATTGACGAGGCATAACCTAAGGTAGCAAAGAAACCTTAGACATCCAAACCAAAACAAAAATGGGAACTACACCAATAGCAACCTAGTGTCGTTGCTCAAACCAAGTAAACTAATCTTAAGAAAACACCAAAAGACCAACAACTACCATCTCTATGCATTATCAAAAGTGCACATTCAGGCCCTTTAAGCCCTTTCTAGATTCTTAAAGGCCTCAAGCCATAAAGCCTACTACTGTAGTCTATACAATGAAAAGCTTCATTCCTTCCTCTATTTCTGCTACCACACAAAACAAATCTTCATTCAATGTTTCCTAGTAGAGTGATGCACCTAAGACCCCATTTTGAAGGGCACAATAGCAAAGAGGAGTATTCTTGAGACACCAAAGTCCAAGCCAAGTGGCTACACCAACCAAACCACTACTTAGAATACGATAAACAATAAATGCTCCCTCAGAATCTAGATATAAATCTAGAGGTCTTGAACCAAAGTTGCCATCAGACCAATGCTACCAAGTACCTTTTGTGGCTTGCATTCACGGTAATTGGAATTATGGTCAATAAGATGAAGGGGAGAAAGTCCACGTGACTTGGGGAGATATGTTAGTCCAAAAGCCCGAGAAATCATGCTCTTAATGTGCCTTGTGTGAACAAGGGGAAGTTGAGAAAAGGCAGCTATGGTGATAGAGACAGAGTTTGCTAACCAAGGCCATCGTATATATATCCAACTTGAAGTACCCTAGGTGCGATGCAATGAGCATGAATGCCTTTTTTTCTTGGGAACAAATGCAATGTTGTAGAAATAGGTTATAACCTTAGGTAGCATGAATTGTGAAGTTTCAAGGACTGCAAGGCTGATTGAATACAGTAAACCCAACTCAAAATGGTTGGTGCACTCAAGTCTATATACTAAGTTACCGAGCCAAGACAATTGAAGCATTATGCCTTATTGCTTTGCTAAAGGTGTTATTGATGAAGAACCATAATTGTGAAGACTTGCATTCTTGTTGGAGCAAATTACAACTTCTTTCGAGAAAGTTGATTGACATTTAAAGTAGAATCTAAGATATAGCTTGCTTCAAAATTAGGGCATTATGTTGATGGTTCTTACGTGCTATTGAGGATCATGGAGGCTTCAAGGTGACCTTTTGTCTTGATGTTTCTAGCTTCAAAGCTTTCGGGAAAGCTTCTATTTTTAATGTCATCTTCAAGCCTTGAGTATTCATTTCTTACCACCTGTTGTTAATTTGATTTACTAGGCAAAGCTTTGAGAGCAACATACAATTGATTATAGTTCGAAAGAATTGAAAGAACTGAGCCCAATGTGAGTTGCTTACCACCCTATCTTGTATTGTAGCTATGAGCTTGTACCACATACCTCCCCTGCACAATAAATGTGACAATGGTTTCAAGCATTGCAAGGGTGACAAGGGTACAAAAAGTGATCCTAGTGTGTACAAAACTTTGAGCAAAACAATTAATTTCTCTATACATTAAGCTACCTAAGGTTAGTTTTGTGTAGGAGTTAAGGGTTTTTAGATTCATGAATCCACCAGTTGTAAAAGTTGGAAGTGTACTCCAACTCTACTAAGGCATCCAAATAAAGTGGTCTACTTGCAATTAAAGAAAGGTAGGATGTGATATCACAAAGCAAGGAAGGTTCTTCAAAGCAATTCCTGACATGCTACTCTTCTTCATGCAAAACTTTTTTCAAGAGGGGATGATGTTGCAACTCTAGGAGTGACTCAAGATTTTGTTAGAAAATGATGGAACAAAGAGATGTGGTCTCACAATATGTAGGGTGGTGTCGAAATGTATTGGCATTGTTTGATTGTCATCATAAGGCAATTGTCAACACAGGTGATCTCAATCCTAAGTGCATAATTTCTTGAGGATTTGAGTTGATGAGTTCCACTTTTGTTTTAGCTCACTAATCTCTAAATTGATCCTTGATTTTGGTGACTAAGGCATATGATAGAATGAGTCTTTGTGATTGCCCATGATTTTTTGGGAGTTTTTGAGAATTCTTCCTATTCTAGAATGCTTATATAGAAGACATGCTCATTTTTTTCCCATGTGGGATGCCATTAGGAAACAAGTTTGATCATGTCATCATTAGCAACCATTGTAAAAACCTCGACAAAGGTTCCAATGTTGTGTCTAGCGGATCAACAAATGTGATCATGTTTTGAGTAGTTGAATAAAGGTAGTGCCATATAGTTACAAATGAGTATTGGGAAGGTATTTAGTAGGTTATGAAAGTGTGTATCAAAATAGCACCTTTGGACATTTTTGGGCGTGCCTACTAAGATTCCTTGGCATTGATTTGTAGGCACCCAAATTTCTTTTAAGACAAAGAAGAAGCTCATTTATCATGACACACCAATTTCCTCACTCACCATTTTGTTGCTCTCCCTGAGTAGAACCTTATTCCTCTTCTCCCCTATCACAGCTCCAACAAGGTATCCCCTTCGTTGCACTATTACAAGTAAGCTGTGGTAAAGCCATGTAGCCTACATCATGACTTTCTTGGTTTCTTTTGCTATTAATGAACCATGTCAACCTAAAGCATGCCACACATGGAACTTTGAGGCATTAACTCTAGTGAAATAACTGTAAAAATTACACGGCGTAGCGAACAAAATCTGAGATAGAGATAGAGAGTACACAACAGATAAGAGGAGAATCAGTAAATTCTTTAGCTCCAAACAACTGATACAAAGATGGCTCTGTCCACCCGTGCGCTTCCACTGTGTGAAGCTTAGATGGTGATCTAGATAGAAGATAGATGAAGAGCTTAAGGCTAGCTGGAACAACAACTCTGACTGGGTGAAAGATGAATGATCGATGGTTGTGAAGGGGTTCAGCTTTTATAGCCCGCGAAGGTCGTTAGGTCGGCCTAACCGACCTACCATATGAGCCTCCACTAGTCGGCCAGGGAACTTCCGCGGCCCCCGGACCCCAAAATAGGGGGCCCCTTTTAACTCCCTTATCCCGCAACTCGATGCAATGCGCCTCGAGTTGCTACCAGCTTGACCACTCCATCTAACCCACAGATTAGACCCACAACGGTCACCTTTTTGCCATTCGGTCACATAGGCCTCATCTGATATACAAGTCAGGACTCAACCAATGTCCGGGCTCACATTTGGCTTCTCCTCATAATGGGGGCCTTACAACTTTGAGCACCATGGATCATTGGTGGCACCTAATGAGGGTGGGGCATTGATCATATCTAACAATAACTAGATTTTCATTACAATTGGCATGTCTTCAAATCTTGATTGGCAAGGGCAACAAGACAAGCTTGATTAGCAAGGGCAACAATAAACATAACACTAGGTGTCTTCATAAAACCATGTTGTTTATTGGCACACTTATTCTTCACAATGCAAGATTTGAGATGCTCACCACATTAAACCTCCAAATACCTACTCTAGCCACTTAAGTTAAATAAGAACTTGTTGGACATAAGACTTGAATATCAATCGTGTGGCAAACTCTTGACAGAGGAAAACTATCTATGGCACTTTTGATACATGATTAGTATACTCATATATAATTATACCATCATGTTTGTAAAGTTCTGGATTACTCTAGTTTTTTTAAGACTGCATACAAGTTAGATGAAAGATTTGCCGCCCCATCCAACTCAAGTTTCAATGTGATCATGGATAAAAATCAGGTGATAATTGTATGTGGTTGTGAACGAGATGGCAGTAAGTATGGTGCTTTAATTCTCACCAACTATGTGATTTATGGATTTTGTAGGTAACAAACACTAGTCCTCTTTTACAAGCATTATCTACTTTTTTGAGGTGTCTTGTTCTTTAATGCTAATGGCCATATACCAATGATGAAGAATGTAATGCTTTATCCCTATTACTTTAGTCTCTTGGTTCACAAACATTAGCATTAGATAATAGTCAATAGTCTCTTGTATTTTTTTGTTTGAGTTTAATGCACATTAATGATATAGGTATGTGTTATAGCTTCTCTTTGTAACTTTGCCCCATGCTCCCGGGGGTTCCACTAGGGTTTACCGTATGGTACCACGTGAGTGTAAGGGAGGGGGGTTATATAAGGGAAGAAAGGTACATTTTATAAGGTAAGGTCCCTTAAATAGGGGGTAGATAAGGGGTATTTTCATACATTTCTTGCACGCATGTGATGTCTCCTTATTACTACTAGTGAATCCCCCGTGCCCGTGCTTTGTAAAATTCTACTTTCAAATGCTAGCTCGGCACATGATAATGGTTTTATCATGCCTTATAAACGCATTATTTGCACCATTCATTTTCATTCAAGGACTCTAGTACATAAAAGATTTAGGATTCTAAAGAATTGGAAAAATGTAAAAATTTTGAAACTTTAAATTTTCTAGTTGGATAGAAATTCATTGGCTTACCCTCTCAAATATTCAAGGGGCTATTGCAAAAATTAAAGCTTTAACATCTAGTTCTCTTATAAGAATCCTCCACCAAGAAACTTGCAAACTTATTCACTTGCCCTTGTAATGGTTAGATCACTTGCAAGGCTTTTATTCCATGAGCTGTAAGGAACAAGAAAAATTTCTTCGTGTTACGTTGAAAACATTGAAATGAATCGAGAAGCAAGATCATGGATCATTTGCATATGCTTTTACTCTACCAAGATTGTTCAAAATTTATATCCATGCTTGTCACAAATATGCATTGATGTTATGGGATCTTTACATTAACTTCCCTTATAAATGTGGATTGTCCTTTGGAGAAGAGGACGTGTGCCATCAACTAAGGACTTCTCAACTCTAAACTATGATGGAATATCCTCCCTTGAACAAGTCACTATCACATGTTCCCATCTCTATTTGAAGTTAATCGATTTGTTTTCCCTTTTGGAGTATGTGTTTCACAAAGTATAATGAACAAATAGCTAACATGATGCTAAATTCAACTTATGGTGTTTTCAACCTACTAAGGCCCTTTCTTAAAAGTAATTATGAGATTGTAGGGCATAAACTAAATGCAAAATACAACACTTTGGTTTGATCATGCATGATGGTACATGATGTGACATAGTTGCAATAGGGACACTTAAAGGATCTATGTATCACTTCTAAAGTGCATGCCATTAAAGCTCCCTTAGATATTATTGCCTTTCAAAGTGTCAGTATTAGAGGAAGCAAATAATCCACAACCCATAAATACTATTATGAGGTTGGAAGGTATAAGCTCAATGTGAAAATAGTACAATAGTTTGATTATGCATGATAGTACATGATGTAACATACATGTAACAAGTGTACTATACATGTAACAATGACATAAAGGATCTATGTTATTATTTGTTCAATGGATCTGTTTTAAAGTGCATGCCATCAAAGCTTCCTTAAATCATCTTGTCTTTCAATGAATTAGTACTAGAGGAAACAAAGATCTTGTGACCCATAAATCTAGAAACAACATATTCAGCACAAGAAAAGGGGATGGGCTCTAATTGATTGAGGGATTCATTAATCAACCACTGGAAACTATGGAGCATGGTTTATCCACCTTAAGCCATGGCTCTTCATTTCATAATGCTACATTTGACAACCTAAATGCAAAGCGATCACTTGAGGATTGGGAACTCTATAATCAAGAATGTGTTTTTTGATTGATACGAAAATCTTCTACGAGCAAAAGCATGGGTGAATTGTTATCCTTACATAAGCATTACTAGCCTACAATCTACCACTTTCTATAAGCTAACACTATCATTGACAAGATAACTTAAAAGCATAGCAAAGAATTTTTCTATGGAGCGAATTTGTATATACCATTTCATACATGGGAGAATGTCACATTTGGGGATGTGTCTATCCTCTTTGGGATATCTAGCCTCCAAAGAAAGAACTACATTTCAATTTAATAATATTTCCTCTTGCAATTTTAAAAAGTAGGATGTTTAACTTTGTTAGGCATAACAAGTGATATTTTACTAGATCATGCCCATTTGTTCCTCCAATAATAATCCAATGACAGTATAAAAGCAAATACATTTCTTAATACAATTTTTCACACTAAAAGCTCTTGAGAAAGCATACCTTTGATTATTCATTTAGATGTCATTTGCAAGTGATACAAGATAGAAGCTATGGATTACAAGAGGGTTGAGAGAGAAGGACATGCGAGAGTTATGTGGGTACAAGATGAATGGTAGCCTTATTATTTGTTATATTCACTTAGATGTGATTGTATAGTGTGTATACACACAAGGGCTACTGCCAATGGCCTTTAAACCCAACAATCTTTCACTTAAAGGCCAATGTGCCTTTGTGAGAGTAAAAGAAGAAATTGAAGATCCTATCCAATATCCATTAGCACTTTGCAATGTGCAAAGCTCTCAAAAGATAAACTCTTCATGAGAGGATCTGCAAGCTTATCATCTATATGGATATTGACAAGCTTAATGTGCTTTTCCTCAAGCACCTCCCTAATGAATTGATACTTCACCTCAATGTGCTTTGTCTTTGCATGAAAGACAAGGTTACATGCTTACTGAAGGAAACTCTAACTATCACTATGCAATGTAGGTACCTCTCCTGCAATGCCTAAGTCTCCCTCTAGACAAGTAAGCCATATACCTTCCTTGTAGACCTCAATGGCTGCATTGGAAAATGAAGCCATACATGGTTGCAATTGAGAAATCCAAGAGATTGCATCACCTATGAAAGTGAAAACAAAACTTGTAGTAGATCTCTTAGAGTCACTCCCTACAAAATCTACATCTACATATCCAAGAATAGATGCATCCTTCCTTTTGAAGAGTATGCACATAGACCTAGCACCATTCAAGCATCTCATGATACTCTTTACTACCTCCCAATGCTTCTTACTAGGGTTTGCCATATACTTACTAAATACTCCCATTTCATAGGCAATGTTTGGATATGTCACAAAACCATGGTGTACATTAAGTTATCAACTACATATGCATATGGAATCTTGGCCATCTAAACCTTTCTCTCATCTAACTTGGGGTTGTCCTCTTGGCTATGTTTCAAACATGGAGGCATTGGAACACTAATAGCCTTCCCCTTCTCTATATCAAGATACTTGAATACCTTGACAATGTTTTCATTTTGAGATAAGTAATATTTTTGTCTTGATCTTGCATAATGTGCATACCAAGAATATGACTAGTGTTCCCCAAGTCCTTCATATCAAAGGTTTCGTGTTAGCTTTTCCTTAAAGCATCCACTTACATAGTGGACTTCCCAACAATCAACATATCATCCACATATAGAATCAAGACCATAAGGCTACCATCCCTAGATTTCCTTGAATATAGACAATAATCAATCTCACTCTTAGTATATCCATGAGACTGCATAAAGGCAGCAAACTTATGATACCATTCCCTACAAGTCTATTTCAAACCATATAAGCTCTTATGTAGTTTACACGCCAATTGCTCTTTGCCTTCCACAACAAACTACTCAAGTTGCTATATTTAAATGTCCTTATGCAAGTGCCCATGCAAGAAAGCAATATTTAGATCCATCTGAACCAACTCCATATCCTCCCTAACAACCAAACCAAGAATCGTATGAAGGGTGGTCATCTTAACTACTGATGAAAAGATCTCATCAAAGTCAATGCCCTTCTCCTACTTGAATATTTTGGCTGCCAATCTTTCCTTGTATTTAGGGAATGCATCAAATTGAGATGCCTTTAACTTGTAGACCCCCTTACCTAGCAATGCATGTTTACCCTTAGGCAAAGGAACTAACTCCCATGTAGTATTTTTTCCCAAAGAATCCATCTTTGAATACATAGCCCTCTTCCACTTATGACTGTCATCCTTAATCATAGCATCTACATAACAAGAAGGCTCGCCATGATCCCTAATTGTGATATAGTCTAGAGACAAAGTGTATCTATATGGTGGTCTAGAAACCCTTGTAGACCTGCATAAAATTAGCTCAACAAGATATAGTCTAGAGACAAAGTGTATCTATTTGGTGGTCTAGAAACCCTTGTAGAGCTGCATAAAACTAGCTCAACAAGAGCTTTTGGCTATCCCGTTTATTTATCTTGTAAAAAATGAATCTATCCACCATCTCATGGCACTTTCATCTCACTTTTGATAGTAGTCCAAGCCCTACATCATGTGGAACACGTTGTATAATCTACTCATGTGTTGGTTGCCTGTCCTCTTGAAACACTACTTTACGAATATCGATTGTTTTAATGGGATGCTTATGCATTTTATCCTCATTAAAGATAATATCATGGTTGCATACTACCTCCATTAAATTAAGGATCCCACAAGAGATAGCCCATTTCAGATTATTCTCCATAGCCAAGAGAAATGTAGTTCTTAGACTTAGGATCAAGGTTACTCCACTTGTCCCTAGATATATGCATAAATGCCTCACAACTCAAATGATTATAACTAGATCTCTTATCATACCACAACTCCTTTGGTATCTCACCATCCAATTGCTTACTGAAAGATCTATTGATTGAATACAATACTATCTTTATAGCTTCAGCCCAAAATCTATTAGTGAAACCAACATTAGAGAGCATACTATGGACCCTCTCCTAAATGGTCATATTCATCTTCTTAGTCACACCATTTTAAGTGGGATTCTCAAGAGGCATCAACTCTCTCTTGATACTATGACTCGAAAAATAGTTCATAAAGACATGCGAGGCATACTCTCCACCACTATAGATCCTCAAGCACTTAAGCTTCTTGCTAGACTAATTGTCTAAAAATGTCAAGAATGTTTGAAATGCATCAACACATCACTCTTCTTTCAAAGGGGATAAGCCCAAACCTTCATTGTGGCATTATCCATAAAAGGTGACAAAATACAAAGCTCTTGCCAATGAAACCATGGGCATTGGCTCACACAAATCACAATGAACCAAATCAAGACAATACAATCTTTTAGTCCCACTATCTCTCTTATGTGACATTTGTTTTTTCTTTCCAAAGAGACAATGCTCACAAAAACCAAGATTAGAAAAATTTAGATAAGAAAGATACTTCAAATGGCATAAAGTTTTCATTCCAATGCAATTGATATATACCCAAGTAATGATGCAATAAAGAAAAAAATGGTTGTTTGGTGTGATAGCTACAACATGGTCTTTAAAACCTGAAATATACAAAGGATACAAAGTACAAATTTTGGAACAAGAGATCCCATGCAAATCTTCCCCACATGATCACCAAGGATTGGTCTATAACTACAATCATCAAGCTATCTTGTGCTAATCAAACTCTTTATCAAGTCTAGAACATGTTTTATATTGTGAAAGATAGAAAAAAGAACCATTTGGCAATGATATATGTATATTCCCAATGCTAACAATGCTACATGCATAGTTGTTTCCAAGATGAATGCATCCTCTTTTTTCAGCATTATAAGAAAAGAACCACTCCTTATGTGAAGTAACATGAAATGATGCTTTAGAATCCATAAGCTAATTTTGAGACACACCATTATCAATGGCAATCAAGAATGCATCACCAAAAGAGGATACAAATAAGACATCACCATCATCATTGCTATATGCATCAATCTCCTCAATTTTGACCTTTCTTTTCTCTTTACCATTTTTCTCATTTGTCTTCTTTTGCTTGTTCTTTCACTTGTAACGGTTCTTTTTTTGTGTCCCTTCTTGTTATTACAGAAGTAGCATTTCACATCATTTTTGTTATGTGACTTGCTTCTTGATTTACCTCCCTTGCGAAAGTTCCCCCTAACATTTGACTTTCCTCTCACCATAAGTGTACTAGAGCTCTTTTTCTACATTATTCTTTGTATTCACCTCCTCGATGAGCAAGCTACTCTCAATGTTAGCACTCCTAAAAACACCTATAGGTAGCACTCCTAAGAACACCTTGTAGGTGTGGAATTACTAATGGTAGTCCTGAAAGTATCCTAACTCTTATGCAAGGTGACTAATAAGAACGTGGCCTTCATTGAATCATGAAAGAAAATGTTTTAAGGTGTCTTTTAGCTAAAAATAATGTTAAACTCATTGAGATTATTAGAGATCGAAGCCCTCTCCTCCATGTGGAGATCAATGAGTTTTCAAAGCTAATAAGCTTGCAAGGTTGATGCACTTGTCATGTCTCACATTAAAATACATGGACTTTGAGTGTGTAGAGTATGCTACCTCAGCTAATTCCTCTCATACATCTAGATCCATGTTCTCAACCTTAATCCCATTGTATTTGATTGACTTTACCTATTTCATTTGGACCAATACATTGTATATTTTCTCTTTCCAATATGAAAAGTTTGTACCATTAAGCTTTTCAATATTAAACAATGCATTCTCTAAACTCAATGAAGAAGCTATAATGCCAAAAGCATATTTTCGTACCAAAAATAGCGAGGTATATCCAACTGCAAGCTTAAAATAGATCAATAGACTACAAACGGAGTGTCCCACAAAGCCAAACAACTCTACTTGTTTTGAAGTAGGGGGTCTGCTTGTGTCTGTAACAAGGAAACAAAAAGAGAAAGAGACTTAATGATTTTCCAAGATAGTGATGTTTATGGGCTATGCTATTGATTCAAATGTTTGAAAAGGCTTTTTATGTTTAAAACAACCTTTGTTGATTCATTTTTTCCATTCAAGCTACTCCGTACATTTTTCCATTATCTAGAAGCTATAGGGCATCTATTTTATCACATAAACCTTTCAATAAGATCTAAACATTAGTCGGCAAAATGACTAGTTCATACTAGGAGGCTCCCATATTACTATATGAGCTTTGGATTTCACACAAATTTTGATGAATTTTTCATTTTGAAGGAGTTTCTAATGTTGGTTTATGCTCAGTTTGTAGGGATTATGCGGACCGAAATCAATTTGTGAAGGTAGTTTACATATACTCGATCTCTGGTGTGGCTATTTTATGATCAAAAGATAGCTAAGATTTTTCAGACAACTTGGAAAAAATCCATATGTCTTTGGGAGTGCTAGAATATCATTTTTACATTAGGTTTATGCTATTTTGCTAGATCCAAGTAGACCGCTTGCTTTTAGAAAACAAGCTATCTCTATGCTAAAGTGGCCCATGTGCTTGCATACATCAAAACCATGTACCAAGATCTCTTCCTGAGCATCTAAAGCCAAGTTATTTTGCTCCAAACTCTATCACAAATGGTTGAAACCAAATCAAGCCTCAATAACTAAAGCAATTGCATGACTTAGATCTAGATCCCAGTGATGAGAATAGTACCTCTATCAATATGTAGGTAGCAAGCATCAATGTCAAATAAGAAGCTTGAATCATTGCCCTTTTCCAACAAAGCTTCATGCATGAGCTCCCATTATCACTAGACACTGTTTTGATACCAGATGAGAGGGAAGCAATTGGTGGGATGCAAGATAGAAGCTATGGAGTGCAAGAGGGTTAAGAGAGAGGAGAACACAAGGGAGTCATATGGGTACAAAATGAATGGTACCCTTATTATTTGTTATCTTCACTTAAATATGACTGTACAATGTGTAGATATACAAGGGGTACTTGCCCATGACTATTGGCCATTGCCCCCTCCCCCAACATGTGTATGTAGGGGCCACCCTATGACTTAGGGTGATTCTTGTTTAATGATACTAGCACCTTAGTCATGCATCCAATATTGACATGTATTGGTTGATTGATGGGTCTGTCATCTTTTTTTAAATTCAATTCACATAGCCAAAGTATAATATTATGTCTCAAAGGACAAGCTAGCGGCAATAGCTCTCAAATCACAAATAGTTGGTAACCTTATTACTTGGGTATCAATGCATAGAGAGATTAAAATAAGAGAGAAAAAATGAAGGATCCCAGTAGGCACAAAGATGTAGCAATCTTTTAAGTGATATGGACTTAGCCAGGTCCCTTCTCTAAGAAATTTTGCATCTTGCTAAATCAAGTCAAGGTTGTTAAAGGCTTTACACTATAAGGGTATTGCTAGATTGATCAATATATGGGATAACAATACAAAGGAACTCTTGGAGTTGGACCAAGTAGTCATCAAATCTAGGTTGAAGAATCAAGGGAATGTTGGATTTAAGGCTATAAGAATGCACATGCACATCTTGAGAAGAATAACCTTGAGAGACCACAACACAAAGTGCATTGAGTTGTATCATATCAATAGAGGAGATCTACAAGAATAAGTATGTCCTAGATTATATAGGTATGTATATAAGGATGGGAGGAAAAAACCTCCTAGAGAGCCCACAAGACAAAGCGGATTGAGTCATATCAATAGAGAAGATCGACAAGAATAAGTATGTCTATTGGGAGCTCATGCTCAACCACCAAGACCCACGGATCGCTTATTATTCAAGTGTTTCAAGCTAAGCACTAATGGCTACCTCTCACATAGCCAACACACTATCTCTCTCTATGAGTATAGTGAGCTTACCTCCACGCCCGATCAAGTTGCCTCCTCTTCCGAGCACTTCAGTAGCTCCACAATCCAAGTGCAAGCTTCAAGCGAGCTCGATCCTCAAGCTCCATGCCCCAAACTCCATTGCCACAAGCAAGACAAGAGAAGAGAAGCGAAGAGAAGAAGAGAGGAGAAGATGGAGAGCTTTGCCACCATGGTCCCTCACCCTTACACACTCACTCCCTCACACTCTCACACTCCCTCTCTCAAGCACAAGCTCAAGCAAGAAAGAACAACAAGAAGAAGATGATGATGATGATGAGAGTTACTTTTTGCATGACCGGCCATTGTGGCAAGGTCCTCCTTTCCATTCCCTTCTACTTGGACTATTTCTTTAGCATATGCCCATCTACCCTTTTACAATTTGCATAGGAGGGAGCCTGGCACTCTTTTACAAAAGTTTTGGGGCACCTTTTACTTAAAAATGTGATTTTTCCTTTAACTTGATTTTAGGGGCCGACCTTGCGCCTTTGCTTGTTCTCCGTCTTGCTTCTTCCATTTCATCCACATATCGCTTCTTTTGCTTCCATCTCGAGCTGGGGTTAATATTACCCCCTCCTAGACAAGTGCCAATCCCATGGTACTTGTAGGGATTTATTGTTGAGGGGTCTAGTACTTCGAAGGGTGGTTGCCTAAGTGGATGATGGGGCCTTGTGTTGATTGGTAGTGGTTGGGGAGCTTGGCAATGATTGCATTGTTAGAGTCTGAGGTTATGTTGAGTGGATGGAAGGGCCTCCGATGTTAGTGGTTGCAAAATCCAAGAGTACCTGAAAAGAGAAGACATGCTCTACCTAAGGGAAGTGTCTACCTCACTATGTAGTGCATTGTGCTTGTGCTGGTGGAACGGGGAGCTCCTTCTGCTGACCACAGGCAAGCCTGGGTGATGTCCCACACTTGAGAATTCTGTGCATATGGAAATGAGGTGCGGTGATTGTGGCTCAAGGAGACATGTCTAACCGTAGGTGAGTGTTACCTTCCTAGGTATGTCCTACCCTTGAGGTGCCCTAAGCATGTGTAGTGGGGAATCAAAAAGGGTTAGGGGGTTAGCCGGCCGACCGAGGCCACTAGACATGCCTAACTTGAGAACCCCTAGGTGTAGTGACTGTGGTCTATGTGTAGCTCGTTGTGTCTTCATGTGATTCTCTCTTTCCATTTCCATTCTCTTTGTTTTTCTTTTTGTTTTGTACTTTCTTGCCTTTTCTTTCCTTCCTTTTTTCTTTTTTTTTTGAGTTACATAGTCATGACAAAAGCTAGGCTTCGTCATCAAAGTGAGGCGGAGAAGGAGGCTTAATACATTTGTTAAGGAATTGGAAGCTTTGGAGATACCCCTTTAGGTCTAGGTGGACTTGAAGGGTGGTGGTGGAGAGGAATGGATGATTGCAGCGGGTGAAGCGACTATCATTTATATCCTCTAGAAGAGCTAAGCAAAATGAAGGTAGTAGTGTATCTCGCATCAACACTGCGCAACTATCTATAGCATTAGGATCAAAATGGAGGACTGGGAGGCCATGCTCCTACGGAGTGGGGTCTTGCCTAAGGAGTATCCTAAGCAATCTATGGTAATTATAGGTGGTAATAAAGGCGGGGTCAAGGCACGAAGAGAATCCATTGATGAAGTAGACCATGGTATCATACAAATTTTCTGATGTGAAAATAAGGGCATCTTCATGTGTAGTACAATGTGGATTATAGATTATCAGGAAGTCATACCGGCCGTGGACATTGGGGTCAAAATCCACTCCTATCCTTCAAGGGTATGGCATGAACATTGGGTTTTTTTGCTCAAAGGGTTGAGTGTTGCAAAAGGCCATCCAAGTATCCATGTTGACATTGCAGATCTGCCTTCTCCGTGAAGGTTGGCATTCATAACCAGGCATAGACCTTGGCACTTCAAAAACTTTGTTTTTTCGAAATTCAGCATCTTCAATGCCCCATGGAGTGGGGTTCTATTCTCTCTCCTTCAGCCACTTCTCCCCAAGCTTGCCTCCGATATTAATTACCTCCTCCACCACCTTGATGGGAAAAACTCTACGCAAGGTGGTGAGGAATTGGAAATTAAAATCAAAGGGGTTCCTGGCCATTTCTTGTCGTTCCCAGATCACAAGGTTGGCATGAAAGCTTGCTGGGGACTCGTCCTTACATGGTGGGATAGGTACAGGTGGTGTTGTTACTCCTCTGGCATTCCATCTTTCTCTTGTTTCCTCCACCATTAGTTTTCTCCTTTCTCTCAATGCTGCCTTTCTTTTTGCGGAGGTATCTGCTTGTTGCTACTCATCTGCGCTTGTTGCTGCTCATCTGGTCGTGGGGAAGGAGGCAATGGGACAAGCTCTTCCTCCTGCAGTCCCATTTCCAAGTTCATTTCAGCCTCCTCCTCCTGCCTTCGCTCTTATTGTGCCCATTCTGTGAAGACAAGTGTGTCAACCTCTTGTGGGTTCAGGCTTGCCAGTAGGAAATAGTGGCGCTGCTCTTCAAGGCTAAGGCCAACTCCCACGGGTTGTGGTGGCATCTACAGGCCTTCTCTCAGGGCCCTATTCCTAGTTTCTTCTTTACAACTTCTATGGATTCTCCTTCCTCTACTTGTGTGACATCCAATAAGGTATTCAGGAAGGTGTGTTGTTAACTTTGAAAGCCCACTTGGGTGGCCTCTGCTCTGCTTTCAGCCAGTACTTTGTCTTTCTCCACTTGAGCCAGACAGCGCACCAAGCTTTTCACCCTCCTTTCATTACGGGTTGCCCACTCTTCTACTCTCTTCGTCATCTCCCCAAAGCTCTCCCCCTACCTTTGTGTTAAGGGTGTTATTACCGATTCCTATTCTTTCCACTTCTAAGTTATTACCTCCTTCTCCTTTTCTAGGTGCTCGACCTCTCGGTAATGCTGTTCCTCTTCCTGCTCTCTTTCTGCTTCTCTTGTAGTGAGCTCATCCATTCCCAGTTGAACTCTCTTCAGCTGAACTTCCAAGTCCTCATGCTACATTATTAAGAGTTTATATTCATGTTGTAGTCCAACCAACTCCTGGTTCTCATCTTCGAGCAGTTTTCTCTAGGTTTCCTCCCTTTCTTCCTTGATACTGAGCCTTGATTTTAGCTTGCTAATCTCCTTTTGGTACATGGCCACCTACCAAGTTTTTTCCAACTGGAAGGCCACCACCCTTGACTTCCAACTCAGTCCCACCGCTATTCTCTTTTCCTCCTTGGATTTCTCCAAGTGAGAGAGTAGATCCATGACATACTTGTTGTAGTTAGCGGGTGGCATCACAGTTGTGGGGATGGAAGTTGTGGAAGCTCCCACCTTTTACTACTTATGGTCCTGCCTTGACTTGGCATCTACTTTGTTGGTCTCTTTTTCCCTACGGTTTGGGTTTCCATGCTCTTTGCTTGAGCCAGTTCCTTGTTAGCAAAATACTACACCCATGCCATAAGATTATTGGCATCCAGGGTGCCCTGGGTAGGCATTGCTATTGCGGGGATAGGTACCATGAGGGGTGGAATGGGGTGGATGGGGCCTTTACCCTTACCCTCTTGCACTATGGTTGGTGTGCCTTGATGCACATGTGTGCTAGAATCTGGGCCCTCATCTCTCCTCGGGCTCAAAGTGTCCATCTCGTCTTGTTCACCTTGTTGCTCCATCGACCTGCATTTGGCTAACTCAATGTCTTCCTCTTCCTTCTTCCTCAACTCCTCCTCCTTTTCTCAGTGGCCTTTCTCCTCCTCTCTTCTTCGGCTCTTTTTTACTCTATCTCCAGCCTCTTAGACTCTTCTCTCTCTTTCTTCTTCCTTTCCTCTTCCTCTTTCTTCGACTCTTTCTTGGCTTTCTGCAAATCTGCTTTCTCCTTTTTCTTCTCTTCTTCCTCCTAGTTTTCTTGTGTCATCTTCTTCTTAGACTTCTTTTACTTCCTTCTGCTGGACTGAGCTCTTTGCTTTCCCTCCTCTTCACTAACTGTCCTCTCACTCTATTGTTCTCTATCATGATGAGGAGGGTACCTGTCAGGTGTTTCATCCACTCCCTCCTCTCCATCCTCTTGTGCCTCCTTTATCGCTTCTTGGATAAGAGTGGTCAAGATTCCTCCATATCCAATGAACGAGGCTTTGGTTGAAGGCTTCTTCCTCTCAACTCCTTTTGACACTGGGGACTCTCCACCCATCGGTCTACTTCCAAGAGCTAGTGCTTTATTGGATTGGTCAATGGTTTTCCACACGTAGCCATTCCAATCTACCTCATCCAATAAGTGAGCCACCATGCTCTCCAGCAGGTGTATTGATCCTGTGCATAAGCGAGTTGTACCTTTGGCTGGAGAAGAGGGAGTGGATCACCTTAGCGCCTACAATCTGACCTATGAGTTGAGGATGTCTTGGATGCTTATGCCATTTTTTGTCAAAACATCCTCCTTTTTCATCTTTAGCATGGCATAAACATCTCTCTTTAGCATGGCATAAACATATTTAGCTTGCTTCTTAAAGGTTCGTCCTAACAGCAACTCCATGCCTGCATCTTTAGTATTGGGAAATACGTCGAAGATCATTTGCATGCTTTTAGACTTGATAGAAATTGTAGCCTTGCACTTTCCCAAGAGTGCATATGATCGGCCCCCATACGGACTGAGTTTAGCGTTAGTGGGCTGTAACTGTGGTTTACCAATTTGGGTCCAATGATCATGAGTTAAGACATTAAAGTCAGCTTCCTCATCGATTAATGCATTGAAGGTGCATGTGTGCTTGGCACTGAGACCGTTATGCTTAGGTAAGCTGGTTCTATAGCTTCCTCATCCTCATCATCCATCTCAGTGATAGTGGCTACTCGTACATTGACAGGGGACGCAAGCATTGGAGGCTCATACAATGGGTACGTAGGAGGGTAGTACTTCTTTATGCAGTTGCCATTGAAGAAGCCTATGCCCTCACCTTCCAGAGTTTCAAATTCTACATTTCCAGTTCGGCTAATGGCATGAACTCTGAAAGGTCCTAACCCCCTAAACTTCATTTTTTGTTTATGTCCCTTGACTGAGTACAGTACTACTAAGTTGCCCTATTCAACGCCTCACTGCTTGACATGCTTGTCAAACCAACTTTTGCATATTGCATTCTCGCATATTAGCACATGGGTGGCTAGAAGCTGAGTTTCCAATAAGTGAGCTCAACCAAGCGTTCCATCCATGCCTCCTTCCCATCCCATCTCTCTCGAAGTGCTATCCTTAGGCCAGGAACAAAGAACTCTAAGGGTAGAATTGCTTCAGTTCCATAAGTCAGCCTAAAGGGAGTCTGATCCACAACCATTTTATAAACTGTGTGGTAGGCCCATAAGGCCACCATCAACTTGTCATCCCAATCACGGCATGAAGTAGAGACTACCTTGGTCAGGATGTTCACCAAGATTTTATTTGTGGATTCAGCTTAGTCGTTTGCTTGAGGATAATAAGGCAAAGATTTTCGATAGATGATGAGAAAGGTGGATAGGGGATGAGCTATCACTTCGTTGATGAAGTGTGTGCCTTAGTCACTAACAAGTTTGATGGGACAGCTGAATCGTGAGATCACTTGCAACCATAAGGACTTGGCGGTGGTCCTAGCATCGTTTTTTCTCATAGCTCATGCTTCTTTCCATTTCATTAGATAATCAGTGGTGACAATGATGTACTTAGCTTGTGAATATTGTGCTATTGCAGGACTAATGGATCCAATGAAGCCAATCCCCCATTTCTCGAAGGGTTGTCATGCAATGATTAGGGTTAGCTCATGTTGGGGATAAAGGCGCCTCCGCCTAGCCACCCGTGTATTACTACACTGACAGTCACCGCCATTGCACACTGCAGGTGGCGGGCGCCCGTCACCGTCACTTTATTCTTTATTCTTTTAGTGACAGTTTGAATAAAGGAAGGCCCGGTCACACATTGTGACTGTTGGAGTTCCCATTTCTTGTCTCTCTCTTTCCTACTCTTGCTCTCCTGCCATAGCTCTCGAGTGCAAGCTTCAATCCTTCTCACCTTTCAACTGGTATCAGAGCTCGGCTTCTCGACTCTTGAGCTTGGTTCGTGGCATTCTCAGCTTCCCATCGACTCCCCACTTACATTGGGTTTCCTTCCCGGCAGCCATATCCGACTCCTTCGAGCTCCCGTCACTCCTCGGCTTCCCGAGCACCTTCCCGGCCCCTTTGGGCACCCTCAAGGCATTCACACAGAGGTATTGCTTCACTCTTTACAAGGTTTACCTCAGTTTTCAGCCCTCTTGAAATAGGGCAGCCATTACACTCCCAGCTCTCATTTCATATGTGGATTGCTCTCCCCTTGCTGGAGCTTGTTTGAGGCCTTCCTTGGCTTTAACCGGACCCCTCCGAAGCTCGGCCACCATTTTTTGCAGCCCCAGGACCAGCATTTATAGTTGGCGGAATCATGCAGCCCTCCCATATGTGTCTTTAGCATTGACAGTCACAACAGCAGCTCTCCCCCTCCATTGACACTTGGAAAGGCTCCATTTCGGGCATATGAGCATGCTTGATGCTTGGTTTTGATGGTTGATGTGTTGGCAACCATTTGGAGCTGATTTTGGTGCTGAAATTCTCAGTTTTGAGCAATAAATCACTGCTGTACACACTTGGGCTGAAGTCATTTTACTCATGTATGCTTATGCCTATGCTTTTCAGGCTATATTTCGGGCATATATGGTGATGTATTGACACTTGGGGCTCGACATAGAGCTTGGTTTTGATTCGAGATCGTTAGTTGAGCTTGAGCTCGCTTTGTAAAGCATTTGGATGCTCTGTCTTGGATGTACTTATGGCATGTATGTTGCTTATGTCTAACCGGCCTTGACATGCTTAGCCTATGCCATTACTACATGCTAGTTACATTGTTTGGAGCCTATTGCTACTGGAGCTCGATCTTGGCTTGACCTTGGATTCCCGGAGCTTATTTGAGCTATTTATTGGCTTGCCAGAGTTGTATCTTGGGATGTACTTGATGTCTTACATGCTTATGGATGCTACATATGGATGCTCTACTGCCTACATGTCCGAGATGTACCATTGATGCTTGATCTTGGACACTTGTCACTGGTGCTTGTACATGCTTTGTTCGAGCTTTGTTGCTTGATATTTACGGCTTTTGTGCCAGTGGGAGCGTCTTTGGATGTTTGACAGCCATTGAGCAGGCGGTCTATGCTCTTTGAGCTTTTGAGACTACTTGGGATCTTTTACCCTTCAGGATGATGCATGGTTCATATGTCTTGGTTCGTCTGATGCTTATGAGCTGACTCTTTGCTTTGGGTCCCTCTCTTTGTGAGCTGACACCTACTTGTGTCAAGTCTTGGTAGTGGCAGGAACACTTTGCCCCGTTGACTGAGGGGTGTGCCTACTCACTAGCAGATGTTTGTATGACATGTTTGGGTGTTGGATTCATGTTTATCGACTATCATATGCCTATGTTATGCCCGCATGATGCCGGCTTTGGTCTTGGCAGTATCTGATTGATGTGGGATCCGATTTTGGCACTGTTAGCTCTCATTTACTGAAATCTGTAATTTATTACAGTAAGCATATATGTATGGACTGACATGGAATTTTCATGCTGAAATATTCTGAAATGATGTACTTTCACTAGTACTTGGCGGGCAGCAGCCTTGGTTACACTTTTCTTGCCATTTTCTCTCGATTTTGGTGATTTTTTGGTCATTTTCTGCAGTAAACAACAAGCAGTTTTGAACTGTCTACAGTCTTCCAACCTGCATTATGGCGAGTCCGTCCACTGATCATGCTATTTTCAACATCACTAAGCCTGATGGTACGAATCACTCTTATTGGAAGAGCCAGATTTTGCAGGTGTTGGTGCAAAAATCGCAAATCAAACCTTTGAGGTTGAGTGGGCATCCGTCTGCAACTATGCCAGATGAGGAATGGCTTGAGCTTGATGAGTTATACAAGTCCACTATTGTATTGTCTCTCACAGAACATGTTCATTACAATGTATTTGAGGAAGAACAGAGTGCATGGCAGTTATGGGATAAAATCAAGAATCTCTGTGATAAGAAAATTCCAGCGAGTCAGATGTATTGGCTGAAGCAGCTTATGGATCTGCGCATGAAGAAGAATGTGACCATGTCTGATCACTTGAGCCAATTCCATGCTATACTCAAGAACTTGACTTCGCAGGACATCACTTTTGCAGAGAATGTCACTCCTCTTTTCTTGCCTGGTACTCTTGATGAGTCAGGGGATGTATTCTGCATTGTATTATGCGCCTCTACTGCTACCTTGAAATTATCTGATGTTGAGAGTGCTCTTCTGCAGGAAGAGGTTAACCGTAAGAATTCGGATGCCTCTCATATGTCGCATGCTATGACAGTTAGAGATAGGAATGATGGATATGGAAAGCATGGCAGTGGCAGTGGCAGTGGCCGTGGATGGGATTCTCAGAAATCTCGGTCCAAGTCTCGTGGGAAGTCACGTAGCAAATCCCATGGCAGGAATGCAGATGTTACTTGTCACCATTGTGGGAAAAAGGGCCATATTAGGCCATAATGCCATGAACTACACAATGAAAGGCGCAAAGATAAGGGGAAAGACAAAGTGCAGGATAAGTCTTCTGATCACAGCATAGTGCCTGCAAAGTCCAGTGTTAAAATTGAAGAGATCAATGTTATGCAGCTTGAGGATATTGATGATGATGATTATATCCTTACAGCTTATTCTAATGCTTCGCAGATGACAGAGATACACTCTATGTATGCATAGTGTTGGCTCTTGGACTCAGGTGCGTCCTTTCATATGACACCTTGCCGAGAGTGGTTTCATTCATATCGTACTGTTTTGGGTTCTGTGCGCTTGGGCGATGACAGCTCTCTTGATATTATGGGCATTGGTGATGTTAGGCTACAGTTTCCTTCTGGCAGTAGTTTTGTTATGCAGGATATATGTCATGTACCTACTTTGACACGCAGTCTCATGTCAGGTGGACAACTTGATGACGCAGGTTATCATGTATCTTTTGGAGACTCTACATGGAAGATCACTCGTAGCAGACTTGTGATTGCGAGAGGTGCCAAGGCTGGCAGCCTCTATCCCTTGATTGTATTAGCTTCTTTCCTTGATCATGTTTTGTCTGTGGGTTCTATCCCACATGTATCTCTTTGGCATGCCCGTTTGGGCCATATGTCTTTGAAGGGAATGAAAATGCTTTCTGGTCTGCAGTACTTACCGCCCCTTGATTATGCATGTTTTGATTCATGTGAGCATTGTCGTTATGGCATGCAGACTAGGTCTACGCATAAGAAGTCTGGTAGGCCACGCATGAGTGAGCCCTTGGCATTGGTACATTCGGATGTCTGTGGGCCCATGCCCAGTCAGTCTATGGGTGGTACCAAGTATTTTGTTACTTTCATAGATACCCCCCCACCTAGAATGGTTTGGCTGAGCAGATGAATAGAACCATCCAAGAGTGTGTACGCAGTATTCTTAGCCATGCAGGCCTACCATAGAGCTTTTGGGTTGAGGCAGTTAGTACAGCTGTGCATATCATAAACAGATCACCTTCTAGTGGTTTGGATTTCTAGGTTGCAGAGGAGGTATGGACTGGAAAACCTCCCTCTTATGCGCATCTCCGTGTCTTTGGATGTCAGGCATTTTGCCATGTGCCCAGGGACAAGAGAAGTAAGCTGGATCCTAAGAGTGTCAAATGCATTTTCCTTGGTTCTGGGGATGCAGGTGAGATGGGTTACCGTCTCTGGGATCCGCAGGCGCGAAAAGTCATCCGCAGTCATGATGTAGTCTTCCATGAAGACAAGATGCATAGGTAGCCTGAGAGAGTTGTTGAGATCCGCAGGGTCATATTTCAGGAGGAGCCGAGAGCTCCCGCACAGCCAGTTGGACAGCCTACAGCAGCAGATGCTCATGGTCAGGGTGTTGGACATGCAGTTAGGCAAGCAGCAGAGCCTGCCGTGAGACAGTCTAGTAGAGACAGATGTCCACTTGATAGATTTCAGCCCTCGATGCATTATGTCTTGGTTACAGATGCAGGAGAGCCTTTCACTTATGATGAGGCTATGCGCAGGGGTGATAGTCACTCCTGGGAGAGGGCTATGCAGCCTGAGATAGACTCCTTGCATAAGAATGACACTTGGGATTTGGTTTCCTTACCTACGGGCAAGAAGGCATACAAGGCTAGATTGGTAGCAAAGGGTTTTAAGCAGGAGCATGGTGTGGACTTTGATGAGGTCTTTTCTCCTGTGGTTAAGATGACCACCTTGTGCTTAGTCTTGGCTTTGGTTGCTCAGCTTGACTTGGATTTATACTAGATGGATGTCAAGACGGCTTTCTTACACGGAGACTTGCATGATGAGATTTATATGGAGCAGCCTAAGGGTTTTGCAGAACCTGGCAGGGAGCACCTAGTGTGCAAATTGAAGAAAAGTCTTTATGGCTTGAAATAGGCACCTAGGGAGTGGTATCATAAGTTTGATGCCTTTGTGCAGTCACAGGGCTATCGCATGAGTGCTATGGATCCGTGTCTTTACACGAAGAAAGCCTGTGATGGTTCTTTATTGATTTTGGTCCTCTATGTGGATGATATGCTGATAGCAGGGAAAGCTCATGATGAGCTAGATGCTCTTAAGGCTCAGCTCAAGAAGAGCTTTGAGATGAAAGATCTGGGACAAGTCACTCACATACTTGGTATGCGCATTAGACGCGACATGCATCAAGGACTCCTCTACTTGTCACAGAGGGAGTACATTCATAAAGTCCTTGAGCGCTTCCGCATGCAAGACGTAAAGCCTATTGGCTGTCCATTGCCTTCTTATGTGAAGGTATCATAGGCTGATTATCCGCAGATAGATGAGCAGAGGGCCGAGATGGCCAAGATTCCCTATGCATCTGTACTGGGCAGTCTTATGTATGCCATGATAGCCACTCGTCCAGATATTGCCTTTGCAGTCGGTGTTGTGGCACGCTATATTGCTACACTTGGCAAGAAGCATTGGGATGCCCTGAAGGGTATCATGAGGTACCTGAAGGGCACTACAGATATGTGCATATACTATGGCAGCCATGATACAGGAGTCGTGGGGTACACTGACTCTGATTATGCAAGACATGCAGATAGTAGGAAGTCCACTTCCGGCTATGTATTCACATATGCTGGAGGTGCTGTTTCTTAGATATCCAGGGTGCAGAAATGCACGGCCCTTTCTACTACAGAGGCTGAGTATGTTGAAGCCCACTGAGGCTTGCAAGGAGGCCATTTGATTGGGTCATTTGGTTGCTAACCTTGGTATTGATGCTATCCCTACACTGCATTCGGATTCAATGAGTGCTATTCAGTTAGCCAAGAATCCGGTCTTCCATGCGAAGACAAAACACATTGAGGTGAGGTATCACTTCATACGTGGGGTCATTGAGGACAAGTCTGTTGATCTTGTCAAGATCTCGACTGACCAGAATCCTGCAGATCTGCTCACAAAAAGCCTCTCTACAGAGCACTTTGCCTTCCTCAGGAGGTTGATGGGCGTGGGATGAGATGATGTCTTTCCTCATCCTGTTGTACATGTGTACATGTCGTACTATCTTTTCCTTTTTCTTTTCACTCCTCACTAGGGCAGATTCGCCTTTAAGTGGGAGGTTGTTGGGGGTAAAGGCGCCTCTACCTAGCCCCCGTCTATTACTACACTGACAGTCACCGCCACTGCACACTGCAGGTGGTGGATGCCCGTCATTGTCACTTTATTCTTTATTCTTTTAGTGACAATTTGAATAAAGGAAGGCCCGGTCACACATTGTGACTGTTGGAGTTCCCATTTCTTCTCTCTCTCTTTCTTGCTCTTGCTCCCCTGCCATAGCTCTTGAGTGCAAGCTTCAATCCTTCTCGGCTTTCAGCTCCATGTGATCCTTACGAATAGGGCCCTTAGTCTGTTGGCACTCATCATAGTGCTTTACGAATCGTGTTGCATCTAAGAAAAGAGTGGGCCACCACAACTAGGACTGCAGCACCTTGCGAGCTATCATGCCTACATTAAAGTGTCCTCATGCGATTCCGTCGTGTCTCTCTATGAATGCATCATGCATTTCATGCTCACACATGCATTTGCGCAGCAACCCATCTTGCCCCAACCTAAAGAATTGGCATGCTATCAATTGATAGGGTTGGATCTTGAGGATGAGTATCCTAAGTTGGGCCTTTTGTATTGGTCATTCATGTAGTCTGTGCTCAAGCACTTGGACTATGTCATCTGCCCAATACGGTGTCATGTCGGCTCTATGGTGTCATGTCGCATCTGGTAGTTCGTCTACAATCTTGAGAGCTTTATGTCTGCAGTTAGTCTGTAATGGGCTGATTGATACGCCTATTGGGGCAGGCACCTATCTCTGTCACAGGTTTGTCAGTTTTGCATGCATCTTGGATGGTTATGCATTGAGCTTATGCTTGATTTTCTCTTACCCCAAGTCCCATTACATGCATGACTTCTAGACCTATGAGATGTCTCTTGCCTGACAGGTTGTTGGTTTGATAGTTCTTGGTACCTTCTTGGCCCTGGACACTCACTATTGGATGTACCTTGCTACTTGGCAATTGCAGTGACATATGTATCACTGATTGCTTCATTTTGGGACAGTTTTACATATTGCTATCATTTATTACAACAAGCTGAAATTTGCAGATTTTGAGCACTTCTATGAGGGTAATTCTTACTATTTGATGTTATCTTGGTCATATTTGGTGGATAGGTGCTTCTCTTGGTGATATCCACCCTTTCCACTAGCTTTAGCAGTGGTTTTAGTGCATTTTCTGCTAATTACAGCAACCTGTAATTTTGCTTTTTTGCTTTGATTTGGGACAGTATGGCTAGTCATTTGAAAGACACAGGTCTCTTTAACATTGCCAAGTTGGATGGTACCAACTATGGGTATTGGAAGTTCGAGGGGCTATCTCTTGGATGTCCAGGGCGCAGAAGTGTACGGCCCTTTCTACTACAGAGGTCAAGTATATTACAGCCACAGAGGCTTGCAAGGAGGCTATCTGGTTAGGTCGTTGCTGACCTTGGTATGACAAATGCTATACCTACACTGCATTCGGATTCTATGAGTGCCATTCAGTTGGCCAAGAATCCGATCTTCCATGTGAAGACGAAACATATTGAGGTGAGGTATCACTTCATTTGCGAGGTCATTGAGGACATATCTATTGACCTTGTCAAGATTCTGACTGAGCAGAATCCTACAGACTTGCTCATGAAGAGCTTCACTACTGAGCGCTTTGGCTTCCTCAGGAGATTGATGGGCATTGGATGAGATGACGTCTTTTTCCTCATCCCGTTGTACATGTGTACATGTTGTACTGTATTTTCTTTTTTCTCTCTCACTGAGACAGATTCGCCTTTAAGTGGGAGGTTGTTGGGGGGTAAAGGTGCCTCCGCCTTAGCCGTCCGTGTATTACTACATTGACAGTATCCGCCACTGCACATTGCTAGTAGCGGGTGCCCGTCACAGTCACTTATTCTTTAATCTTTTTGTAACAGTTTGAATAGAGGATAAAGGCACCTCCGCCTAGCCGCCTGTGTATTACTACACTTACAATACCCACCACTGCACACTGCCAGTAGCGGGCACCCGTCACACAGTCACTTATTCTTTATTCTTTTAGTGGCAGTTTGAATAAAGGAAGGCACGACCACACATTGTGGTTGTTGGAGTTCCCACTATTGAGTCTCTCTCTCTTGGCTCTTACTCTCCATCCGCCATAGCTCGCCAAGCTTCTTCCTCGTGGGTTTCACTTCCCTTTCAGAGCTAGTCATGCACTCTAATAGCTTCTTCAAAGACCCTTGCCAGTGCGTCTCGCTGCAAGCTTGAGTTGCTAGCCAAGGCTTTGTAGAGCTCTTCGCTTCGTATTCCGTTGATACCACATTTTCGGTTGGTCTCTCACCCATGGGAATTCTCTTGAAGAGGCTCCTCACGTGGGTCACATAATCTCAAATATCATGTCTCTCTTTCTGCTTGACATTCATAAGTCACACTAACAAGTTATCGGAGTATCTCAGTTCAGAAAATCTCTTAATGAAGAGATTTTCCAAGCCGTTGAAATCGACACGCTCCGTAGCATCTAGACTTGTGTACCAAGTCCGACCCTTGTCACCTAAGCACAATTTGAAGGCTTGGGAGCATTAAGTAGGATCAGTGAGGCCGTTGGCCTCGCAGACATGCTCAAACTGCTCCATGAAGTTGTATGGGTCATCGGTTGCTTGGTATTTTTCTAGCTGCTTTGCTACCACAAGGATTTTCGATTGGCTCTTAGAGCCTCGGTTAACCCCTAACCTTGCTAGCAGTGATGTTGCCAATGTTGTAATGCTTTGTTCAATTGCCATGTTATCTAGCAATTGCTTCGTCAAAAGCTCGCTCAGCGTAAGGTCTCCCTCTAGCGCTCTCTCGCTCTCTGACCAATTTCTACCCTCTAGCACTCTTTGGATCTTCTGCATTTCTAAGATCTAGTGTAAGTTCCTAGTTTGCTGATCCTGGTTGTACGCAGCTAGGCCTTGCAAAGCCCTTCTCATGCCAGCTTCCTCTCCTCCTCGAGATTTGCTATGATGTCCTCCACCGGTCTACCACAATACTCTAGCTAGGTTTGAGCATCGTACTTGCTCACTAGTTGTTGGATAGCCTCAGGAAAGTTTCCTAGGTTAAGCTCCTCGTTGCTTCTACGGTGTGAGCTACCCTCTTCCATGTTTAGGACTTCCTGTTCTATGCCAAGTTGTTGATCAAGTCAATCAGGCCAGGTAGATCCACTTCAACAATAGTATGCATTTGGTTTTTAGTTGTATTACTCGCTTGGTCTTACCTTCAAGGATTCAATCACCCACCTATGTCTTTGAGTCTTCTCCTACTACTAGTGGGTTCCTTCAGGTTCTTACGTCTGGGTGAGTTCCTTGTTAATTACAACCACTCCTCAACTTACCCTCACTTTGTGTATGTGTGCATGTGTGTGCTCTTTTCTGTGGACTGTGAGAAATTAGGCTTTTAGCTTTTCTCAAGTGTGCTTAGAGGGATTTCTAGCACCCTCTTATTCTCTATTCGATTTCTACCTGCTATGGCTAGCACTCTCTAGATCTCTCACATTTCCATGCTCTGGCGTAAGCTCCTAGTCTGCTGATCCTGGTTGTAAGTGACTATGCCATGCATAGCTTTGCATGCTAGTTTCCTCTCCTCCTCAAGCTCTGCTATGATATCCTCAGCAGGTTTGCTGCAATGTTCTAACCGGGTATGAGTGTCATATATGCTCACTAATTGCTAGTTTGCCTCATGAAAGTCTCCTAGGTCAAGTTTTTTGTCGCATTTATGATATGAGTAGCCCTCTTCCATGTCTAAGATTTCTTGTTCTACTAAGTTGTTGATCAAGTTAATGGAGTGAGTGAGAAGACAAGTGCCTAGACGACTCTATCACACTCTTATTGTGGGTTTAGCCTAATAGGCTTATATGCCCCACGGTTTTTTGCTGTCCCCACTGGTTTATAGGGTTCTCTGCTGTTCTCTCTGCCCAGCCATGCTTCGATAATGCTCGATGCTGCTGTTAAGCTGAATCGCTAGATGGTTGACTAGCATCGCCTCTATGCTCGAGTCTCACTGATCCCTTTGTTCCTTGTGCTAGAAAGGCTTCTCAAGCGTCTATATGGTCTTCAGATATTCGGACAGCCGATGTCTAGGTGGTCTGGTCCAATGTTCAAAAATTTCTAGAAAATCAGACTTGGCCCAACGGTTCCGAATTGTAGGCATTCGACTCGTTCGAATGGCCAAGGGCCGAATGCATCTATTTTGAATGTCAAATTTGGCCAGTCCAAATGTGGTTGTCTGAGGGCCGAATGGCCGAACAGTAGTGAGCCGAATTGACTAGGCCAAGGGCCGAGTGGGTAGGGTCGAGGGCCGAGGGCCAAATTTTTAAGTATCTGAGTAAGATGGGCTGAGTGCCAAGTTGGTCTAAATGGTTGATTTAGACGGGCCGAATGGTGGGTGTCCGAGTCAAGTGGATCGAATGGACGAATACAGGAGTGGACCGATGGCTGATTCTGGGACTCAACCCAGAATCGCCATCACTTTGATGGGTCGAACGCGACGCGTTTTCACCGAGCTGACGCAAAATTCATCGCGTCAAGCAACTGAGGCCTTCCCACTGGTAGAGCACCTCTAGATCCTAACTACACATGCAGGAGAAGGTGTGGGAATACCTGTAGTGAGCAATGAACTCGTCAACAATGGGATTGAAGTAGGTCCACGCAATGAAGCTCTCTCTCACTCTCTCTCTCTCTCTCTCTCTCTCTCTCTCTCTCTCTCTCTCTCTCTCTCTCTCTCTCTCTCTCTCTCTCTCTCTCTCTCTCTCTCTCTCTCTCTCTCTCTAGCAACCAAGGTTTCAAATGAGCTCCCCCTGGTCTCCTGGTTATTAAAACCATCCTTCACAATGTTCTTGCCACTCCTATCCCCTCAGTTGTCGATCTCAATCCCCTTCAGCTCTCCTTCCTCCCGTTTTTCACAGATCTGTACCCTGTTTGTCCTGTTTTACAGCAACAAACCCTACACTCTTTTCCAATTGATTTTTTAACCTTAACCTACTCTAAATGCAACAAGAATTGAAATCAAGGTACTGAACTAATTTCTCCTACTAAACTAACCATCAAAGATAAAAAATGCTTACTTGTAGCACGGATTAAAGACCCAAAACCTCCTATCTACCTCAAGCTTCGGTTCGAGGATGAAACCCTTACTTCGATGCCCGATTTGAAGCGCTCAAGCTTGAATCCGTTGGTCATGGCAATGGAACCAAAATGTTGGGGCGAGCATGAGCTCTACCACCAAGACCCACAGACCGCTTATTGTTCAAGCGTTTCAAGTGAGTACTAATGGCTAGCTCTCACATAGTCGATGCGCCATACCTCTCTACGGATGTAGTGAGCTTACCTTGATGCCCGATTGAGTTGCTTCCTCTCTCAAGCTCTTAGATAGCTCCACGATTCTTGATGCAAGCTTAAGCATCTTCAAGCCTCCACCTCCAAGCTCCATCCTCCATAGCAGCACGAGACAAGAGAAGAGAAGAGAAAATGAGAGGAGAGAAGAATAAGAGAGGAGATGGTGGAGAGCTCCACCTCCTTGATCCCTCACCCTCACACACTCACTCCCTCACACACTCACACTCCCTCAAACACACACACAAGCAAGCAAGAGAAGAGAAGGAGAGAAGAAGAAGAGTCCACTTTGCCACGCACCAAAGAATGAGGTCTCATTCATCTTTTGAACTTCGTATACAAAGCCCTAAATCCCACTTGAGCGGTCATCCCCTTTTTACATCGCTGTTAAAATAAATCAAGGTGTGCCTTGAGCTCTTTTACAAAAGTATTGACTTGCACTTTTTCTTGTGCGCCTTTCATTGATTTAGGGATTTTTCACACTTCTTGTGTTTCCCAAATTTTCTTGGCGTGCCTCCATCCTCCATTCCGCTTTTGCCTTGGCCTTGTCTTCTGCTTCGAATTTTCTAGATTTTTCACATTGTTTGTAACACTAGGCATACTTGCTCGTAGTTAATTATGTCTATGTCCTCCAACCAGGTTCAATCGCAATCCATGCGCATGACTCCTCTCTCTAACCTAAAGGCATTTTGCTTGCGTGGTCTGGAGTCAACTCGTATTTGTTCAATTACACGTCCCCCAGTGTCGTATTCTATAGTGTCTATTTTCCCTTCGCTCTCATCACACTGAAGGAACAACAGTCTCCATATTCGTTGTTAGAACTACCTTTGTCTAATTGCTCATCATCTCCCAATTCCTGATACGTCTCTTCTTGTTGGTCGAGAACTAAGGCCCAATTGTACATCAAGTTTAAATCATGCACCTTGGACCATCGCCACTTAGGCTCATCCAAGAGATCTTGGAGTGGCTTGAGATTCGTTGTTGTTGGAATGCTAGCCAACTTGTCAATCAGATATCCTAGGATCTCAAGGAGCTCTCGTCTATTGTTTTGGACTTGGAATGTGACAGGGTTGGGTCTTCCACGTAGGCTTCCAGCCATCATGCAGACTGGTACTAAGGGTGTGTCCTTGGGCATGCCAGTTGTATTTATGGCTTATTTGTACTCCTCATTATTTGAGAATGGCAGGTCGATGATAGCAAGAACATGCATCCAGTCTCGCTCGTCCTCAAGACATGGGATATACTTGGTTAAGGGCCCGTAGGATTTCCTAATTTTGCTTTCACCCTTCAGCATGGTGGAGATGGCGTCTAGGTTAACCAGCGTAGTCTTCTAGGTGTCCATTTCTACCCTTACAACCTCCGTTCGATGTGAGATTGTACCACTTGTGAAAGTGAAGGCAAAGCCTATATGACCTCCTAGAGTCTCTAATTAACATCTACATATCTAAGAATAGGTGCATCCTTTTGAAGCATATGCACACAAATCTAGTGCCCTTCAAGTATCTCTTTGATACTCTTTACTACCTCCCAATGCTTTTTTCCAGGTTCTCCATAAACCTACTAATCACTCCCATTGCATAGGCAATGTTTGGATGTGTAGCAACTATATTGTATATCAAGCTACCAATTGTGGATGCATAAGGAATATTGGCCATTTCAGCCTTTTGTTCATCTAGCTTGGGATTGTCCTCTTGGCTAAGTTTCAAATATGGAGCCAATGGAACATTGATAGCATTCCCCCTCTCTATGATATTGAAATGCTCATGTCCTAGAATGAACACACACACACACACACACACACACACACACACACACACACACACACACACACACACACACACACACACACACACACACACACACACACACACACACACACACACACACACACACACACATATATATATATATAAGGATGGAATGAAAAATCCTCCTAGAGAGGAGAAAAAGTGTGCCAATAGTCCTAAGTGTGTTCACTATCAAAACATTGTAACAAAACCCCCAAATGAGTGATGTAGTGAACAAGAGCTAGCACTCATGTATAGGGACCAAGCCCAATGAGCTATGATCAATTTACAAAGGGGAGTAAGCCCAAAGCTCTACGAAAAGCTCCAAACTTCTCATGACATGAAGCCTTTATGAA